>NC_040081.1:80560409-81185409 GCF_003369695.1 Bos indicus x Bos taurus | reverse complement strand
CTGTCTGAATTTTTTAAATTTAAATCCTAACCACATCTAATAGCTTCCAAGCATGAAACATCCCAATAATATGTGAAATAAAGGAATGTTTCATGCTTGGAAGCTATTACATGTGGTTAGGATTTAAATTAAAATATTGAGATTTAATTCTTTTTCTAGTCCATATGTTTATCTCTAGAATGCCTGCTGTGGAGGTTGAGTGACATATTACAGTGATAAAATAGCTAAAGTAAGTGTGATGACATTATCATAAATAATAAAATTATTATATCCATAAGTATGTACTTGAAAATTAATTTCAGAATCGTTTTGGGAGAAAAATCTTCTGAAGACAAAAGAAATTCTTGTACTCTTGGTTTGAGCCTAGAAGCAATATCATTATTTAGGGATGAGGTTTAAAGTGAAACATGAGAAATTCATCACCCAGTGAGTAAAATTAAACAGAAAACATACTGCAAGGTACAGAACGAAGTTTCATATTTATCCTTATTGAATAATTATTTACTTCCTTCACTCCTTAAAAACTTATTTTCTTTAAAGTCCTAGAAATGGGTCACATTTAACTCATGAAAAATGATTCACATTTTATTTTGGCATATTGGATATAAAATTCACTAAAGTTATCACTAGGATCACAAGTTATTTCTAAAGATTAGTTCAGCTACTGGGCCAGAAAAAAGGTTAGAGAAGTAGGCATATCCTAACCCTGTCATGTCAATATGTGCTTCAATTGCAGTATATTTATAAATTCAAAAATTATTAGTGATGAAGTTGTTGTAAAAAACAAATTATATTAATTACTTTAGAGAGTCATATTTTTTTTATTTATTTATTTTATTCAATTTTAATTAAAAAAAAATTATACATGTGTTCCCCATCCTGAACCCTCCTCCCTCCTCCCTCCCCATACCATCCCTCTGGGTCGTCCCAGTGCACCAGCCCCAAGCATCCAGCATCGAAATAACATGATTTTGGAAGGCTTGTTCTACTTTTTTGATTTTACAATATAGAAATTATGTTTGGAAAGGTAATCTGACTTTGGACACAAATATTGAAATAATATTATGCAACTGTAAAACCAGAATTATGGCAATGGCACCCCACTCCAGTACTCTTGCCTGGAAAATCCCATGGACGCAGGAGCCTCGTAGGCTGCAGTCCATGGGGTCACTAAGAGTTGGACATGACTGAGCGACTTCACTTTCACTCTTCACTTTGATGCATTGGAGAAGGAAATGGCAACCCACTCCAGTGTTCTTGCCTGGAGAATCCCAGGGATGGTGGAGCCTGATGGGCTGCCGTCTATGGGGTCGCACAGAGTCGGACACGACTGAAGCGACTTAGCAGCAGCAGCAGCAGCGGCAGCAGAGAAATAAAACCAAAAGAAAAAGAAAAGAAAAACTAAAGCAAAAAAAAAAAAAAAAGAACTAAAATAAAACACTAATACAAACTCCTTGTGATTAAATTACATATTTGTAGTGAAAAACAAAATATACTTAAGATCTCAAAAATCAAATAAGTTGAAAAGTGAGTTCTTATAAGTGCTACAACTGGAACCTGTTATACAGAGTGAAGTAAGCCAGAAAGAAAAACACCAATACAGTATACTAACGCATATATATGGAATTTAGAAAGATGGTAACAATAACCCTGTGTACGAGACAGCAAAACAGACACCGATGTATAGATCAGTCTTATGGACTCTGTGGGAGAGGGAGGGTGGGGAGATTTGGGAGAATGGCATTGAAACATGTATAATATCATGTATGAAACGAGTCGCCAGTCCAGGTTCGATGCACGGTACTGGATGCTTGGGGCTGGTGCACTGGGACGACCCAGAGGGAGGGTAGGGGAGGGAGGAGGGAGGAGAGTTCAGGATGGGGAACGCGGGTATACCTGTGGCGGATTCATTTCGATATTTGGCAAAATTAATACAATATTTTAAAGTTTAAAAATAAAATAAAATTAAAAAAAAATAAAACAGGAAAGTAAAGATTGGAAACAAATAGTAAAAATGCTTTTTGAAACACATACCTCTCTTTACATCCCTCGAAGTTATTCATTTTTCAATCCTGTTTAAGCCTTGGTGCTTAATAAGAAAAAGTAAAGGAATTGATGTATTGACAGTTTCATTCACCATCTCCTGTCAGTTACATGAGAAATCTCCAAAGTAATACTATAATAGTATTATTCAAATTGTATTAAATCTATTTTAAACCTATTGATTTAGAGCATTTAGGCAATATAAAATTCTTGAATTGTTTTACTTGTCACTGAGCCATACTTTGCATTTACTTGCTAAGTGGAACATATTACTTGCAAGTGGGCCACACTGTGAATTTTAATCACTAAGGGATTATTTTTAGTTATTTTAAGATAAAGTTCCTACTCATATTTTTTCCCATTCCACTACAGTAAATCTTCCTGTTTCTTTCTGCTCCTCCCTTATCACTTTCTCTCATGAAGAAATGGTTTTAGAAAGAAAATTTCCCTTGAAGAGTAGGGGAGGGAAAAAAGAAGGAAAGTGAAGAAAGGGGGGAGGGAAAAGATGTGGGAGAGAGGAAGGGAGAGGGGACAAGAGAATGAAATCGATGAAGGTTGTGGTCTTTATTTCTGGTGGTATCACAGTCTTTTCAG
This sequence comes from Bos indicus x Bos taurus, assembly GCF_003369695.1. Classification (NCBI taxonomy): domain Eukaryota; kingdom Metazoa; phylum Chordata; class Mammalia; order Artiodactyla; family Bovidae; genus Bos; species Bos indicus x Bos taurus. Next base: position 81,182,772 of record NC_040081.1, on the reverse strand, counting down.
AAGTCATTACATTCTATCACTGCTGCTTTCTTTCATTCCTACTGCCTTTTCCTGAATAAATATGGATCATAAATTCTAGTTATTATTAAAAATGATAAAATTGAATTTTATGAACTTTCTTTGTATTAGTTTTAACTGAAGAAATTATGGCATAGTAACATTGCCTGGAGAATCCCAGGGATGGTGGGCTGCTGTTTATGGGGTCACACAGAGTCGGACACGACTGAAGCGACTTAGCAGCAGCAGCAGCAGCAACATATTGAAAGTAAAATTCATACAACGGTTTAAAATACACATAAGTGTATACATGCTCAGTCACTAAGTCATGTCTGACTCTTTTGCAACCCCGTGTACTGTAGCCTGCGAGTCTCTGTCCGTGAGATTTCCCAGGCAAGAATACTGGAGCAGGTTGCCATTTCCTTCTCCAGGGGATCCTAGACATTTAAATGCTGCCTAGGAATACTATGATTTGTTTCAGAGAAAGCATATTACGAATACTCATCATTAGCTATGTGTTTCACCTGAGAAGGTGTTAGGCTGTTTGTTCTTTAGCTGATCTTCATCCTTAAACAATGGCCTTTGTTATCTGAGAGCAGTGAAACTTAACTAATTGATATGGGTTATTCTGAAAAGAAGATCTAAGATATTAGTTTATTTCAAGGCTTGGGAAAGTGGGATCAAGAGAAGATTCATGTGTCCATGTGTATGAGGGTAGACTGGAGGGACACAGTCCAGGGCTGCTGCAGCCAAATGAAGCGAATCTAAGACTATATGACTGGATTCATAAAGCTAGGTGCTGCCTCTTGAATTTCAGTAACTCCATGATTCATTAGGGCTGCAATGAGATTGGAAAAATTGATTGATACTTCTGACTTTAAAGTTTTCTGGATCTTAAAACTATATAAGTTGCCTAAGGCACTGATGCTGATGTTGTTTGAAATTAAGGATATTGGTGGAGGTTCAGTCTTAAACCGTCCTCTGTTAGGGAATGAAGCATATCTTGAGAGAAGGGAAGAAGCTGAATTCATGGAACATTTAAGCTGCAGTCTTGCCAAATGGTCTGACTTGTTTTCTGGTCTGTAGTGTATACCCGTAAGCCTACCCCAGACTGAATGGAAATTTCTTATACACACACACACACACACACACACACACACACACACACACACTCATTTAGTAAATACTCTGTTGATGACTTGGAAATTTGGGGCTGTATATATTTTGGTTAGTTAGACAGGGAACCTTCTACAGCATGGAATATTTTGACATTTTGCCAAATGTTTGATTAAACTCTACACTTAAATTTTTTTAATTAAAAAAATATAAACTTTTAAAATTAAACCCCACTAGGACTAGAAGATGAAGGTGTGCCAAACAAGGATTGGAAATGATTGTATTAGGCAATGTATACTAAATTAACTTCCACATGACTATGTCAACTTTGAGTTCAAATGATAAAATTTCTATGCATATTAAATATAAAGACATTTGAAAACATTTACTTGTATATTCCAATAAGTGAATTATTTTTTAATTGATTTTTTTAAATTTTATTTTATTTTTAAACTTTACAAAATTGTATTAGTTTTGCCAAATATTGAAATGAATCCACCACAGGTATACATGTGTTCCCCATCCTGAACCCTCTTCCCTCCTCCCTCCCCATACCATCCCTCTGGGTCATCCCAGTGCACCAGCCCCAAGCATCTAGTAATAAGTGAATTATTTAAGGTGACTTTTTTTTTCTTTTGTGTGGGTACTATATTCCCATTGTCATCCATATTTTGAATAGGAGAATAATGTATATCTTTAATCAGCAAAATCATTCTGTTTTCATTGCTTTTTATTTACCTGATCCCAATTAAAGTTGTCCCAGAAATACTTATATGCTATAAGGAGTTGAATTTGAAACCTCAAATACAACATTGTTTTAATAACTTAAGAGAAGGAAAAATTACTCTCAAGTTTTGTTATATTAGCACATTAAATTTTCTCTTTATTATCCTTAAATTATACTTCTTACCTTGCAATAGTACATTTTCCCCTCTTCATTATAAATCATTCTTTTTAAAGGACATTTCGAAAATAGTTGGGCTAATTCCTATATAACAAAAATAAACATTGAAATTCATGATAGAAAACCAATTAATTTCACGTTTACAATATATTTACTGCATTTGGCTTTATAAGTATTTTGGGAGGAGTTTAAAAACTTTTAAAAAGTACTTATTTGAATATAATGAGACTAATTTGAATATTTTTGTTTTACTTTATTTAACTTTGTAATAATATTGTAATAGTTTCACTGGCTACTAATCTTTCTTCAAAGTATATATCTGTGATATACATTTATGGCAGATTCATGTTTGCTTAGAAGTTTGCATATTTGCACAATTATTCTCTGAAATAAAATTGGTGAGTTGAATGCTGCTTTTCAAACATATAAACATTTTAGCTCTTTTTTATACTTAGAAAATTTAATAAAAATTGTTTTTTAAATATATATCATGATATAGGAAAATAATCACATTTAGTATTAGAATATATGTTGAATCTCAGTGATTAACATAGTAAATTAAAGCTGATGGTCACTAAAGAAACCCTTCTCATGATCTTAAATGTAATATAATATTTATAAGATTTAAAAAATTCAGAGGATAGATTTATTTTCTTTCATTACTTGTAAGAAACAGTAAATTCTTTAACAAATGAATATATTTTAGGATATCATTCCTATTGATATGTTATTTCTGCTTTTTAGAACAAGTACTTTGCTAAAATAATTATTCCTCTGTAAACTGAATTGTAGTCATTCCAGATCTTCTGTTGGTATTTTCCTTAAGGTGGAATAAAACACAATATTGAAGCATGATGATTAGTAATTAAATAAAAATAGGCATATGTAGAGTTGTGCTAAGTCACTTCAGTCTAGTCCGACTCTTTGCAACCCTATGGACTGTGGCTCACTAGGCCCCTCTGTCCAAGAAATTCTCCAGGCAAGGATACTGGAGTGGGTTGCCATTTCCTTCTCCAAGATTTAGTGTTAGCAATGAATAAAAATATTTCGTATTTAGTTGGTATTTAAAATATTATTGTGGTCCAAATATAATATATAATTCAGTTCAGTTCAGTCACTTAGTTGTGTCCGACTCTGCAACCCCATGAATCACAGCACGCCAGGTCTCCCTGTCCATCACCAACTCCTGGAGTTGCCTCAAACTCATGTCCATCGAGTCAGTGATGCCATCCATCCATCTCATCCTCTGTCGTCCCCTTCTCCTGCCCCCAATCCTTCCCAGCATCATGGTCTTTTCCAATGAGTCAACTCTTCGCATGAGGTGGCCAAAGTATTGGAGTTTCAGCTTTAGCATCAGTCCTTCCAGTGAACACCCAGGACTGATCTCCTTTAGAATGGACTGGTTGGATCTCCTTGCAGTCCAAGGGACTCTCAAGAGTCTTCTCCAACACCACAGTTCAAAAGCATCAATTCTTTGGAACTCAGCTTTCTTCACAGTCCAACTCTCACATCCATACATTACCACTGGAAAACCCATAGCCTTGACTAGACAGACCTTTGTTGGCAAAGTAATGTCCTGCTCTTTAATATGCTATCTAGGTTGGTCATAACTTTCCTTCCAAGGAGTAAAGTGAAAGAAAGTGAAAGTGAAGTCGATCAGTCGTGTCCGACTCTTTGAAACCCCGTGGACTGTAGCCTACCAGACTCCTCCATCCATGGGATTCTCCAGGCAAGAATACTGGAGTGGGTTGCCATTTCCTTCTCCAGGGGTTCTTCCCAATCCAGGGATCGAACCTGAATCTCCCACATATCAGGGAGACACTTTAACCTCTTAGCCACCAGGAAAGCCCAAAGAATGATGTGGAAGTGTTAGTCACTCAGTCATATCCGATTCTGTGATCCCATGGACAGTAGCCCACCAGGCTCCTCTGTCCATGGAATTCTCCAGACAAGAATACTAGAGTGGATCGCCATGCCCTTATCCAGGGGATCTTCCTGGCCCGGGAGTAGAACCTGAGTCTCTGGAGTAAGCGTCTTTTAATTTCATGGCTGCAATCACAATCTGCAGTGATTTTGGAGCCCCCCAAAATAAAGTCTGACACTGTTTCCACTGTTTCCTCATCTATTTCCCATGAACTGATGGGACCAGATGCCATGATTTTAGTTTTCTGAATATTGAGTTTTGAGTCAACTTTTTCACTCTCCTCTTTCACTTTCATCAAGAGGCTTTTTAGTTCTTCTTTACTTTCTGCCATGAGGGTGGTGTAATGTGCATATCTGAGGTTGTTGATATTTCTCCCAGCAACCTTGATTCCAGCTTGTGCTTCTTCCAGCCCAGCGTTTGTCATGATGTACTCTGCATAGAGGTTAAATAAGCAGGGTGACAATATACAGCCTTGACATACTCCTTTTCCTATTTGGAACCATTTTGTTGTTCCATGTCCAGTTCTAACTGTTGCTTCCTGACCTGCATATAGGTTTCTCAAGAGGCAGGTCAGGTGGTCTGGTATTCCTATCTCTTTGAGAATTTTCCACAGTTTTTTTGTGATCCACACAGTCAAAGGCTTTTGCATAGTCAATAAAGCAGAAATATATGTTTTTCTGCAACTCTCTTGCTTTTTCAATGCTCCAGCGGATGTTGGCAATTTGATCTCTGGTTCCTCTGCCTTTTCTAAAACCAGGTTGAACAAATGGAAGTTCACAGTTCACGTATTGCTGAAGCCTGGCTTGGAGAATTTTGAGCATTATTTTACTAGCGTGTGAGATGAGTGCAATTGTGCATTAGTTTGAGCATTCTTTGGCATTGCCTTTCTTTGGGATTGGAATTAAAACTGACCTTTTCCAGTCCTGTGGCCACTGCTGAGTTTTCCAAATTTGCTGGCATACTGAGTGCAGCACTTTCACAGCATCATCTTTCAGGATTTGAAATAGCTCAACTGGAATTCCATCACCTCCACTAGCTTTGTTCATAGTGATGCTTTCTAACGCCCACTTAACTTCACATTCCAGGATATCTGGCTCTAGGTCAGTGATCAAACTATTGTGATTATCTGGGTCATGAAGATCTTTTTCTTTTTTTTTTTTTTTGCACATTTAATTTTATTTTATTTTTAAACTTTACATAATTGTATTAGTTTTGCCAATTATCAAAATGAATCCACCACAGGTATACATGTGTTCCCCATCCTGAACCCTCCTCCCTCCTCCCTTCCCATACCATCCCTCTGGGTCGTCCCAGTGCACTAGTCCCAAGCATCCAGTATTGTGCATCGAACCTGGACTGGCATCTCGTTTCATACATGATATTTTACATGTTTCAGTGCCATTCTCCCAAATCTTCCCACCCTCTCCCTCTCCCATAGAGTCCATAAGACTGTTCTATACATCAGTGTCTCTTTTGCTGTCTCGTACACAGGGTTATTGTTACCATCTTTCTAAATTCCATATATATGCATAATTATACTGTATTGGTGTTTTTCCTTCTGGCTTACTTCACTCTGTATAACAGGCTCCAATTTCATCCACCTCAATAGAACTGATTCAAATGTTTTCTTTTTAATGGCTGAGTAATACCCCATTGTATATATGTACTACAGCTTTCTTATCCATTCATCTGCTGATGGACATCTAGGTTGCTTCCATGTCCTGGCTATTATAAACAGTGCTGCGATGAACATTGGGGTACACGTGTCTCTTTCCCTTCTGGTTTCCTCAGTGTGTATGCCCAGCAGTGGGATTGAAGATCATTTTTTTATAGTTCTTCTGTGTATTCTTGCCACCTCTTCTTAATATCTTCTGCTTATGTTAGGTCTGTACCATTTCTGTCCTTTGTCGAGTCCATCTTTGCATGAAATGTTCCCTTGGTATCTCTAATTTTCTTGAAGAGATCTCTTGTCTTTCCTATTCTGTTGTTTTCCTCTATTTCTTTGCATTGATTGCTGAGGAAGGCTTTCTTATCTCTTCTTGCTATTTTTTGGAATTCTGCATTCAGATGCTTTTATCTCTCCTTTTCTCCTTTGCTTTTTGCTTCTCTTCTTTCATAGCTATTTGTAAGGCCTCCCCAGACAGCCATTTTGCTTTCTTGCATTTCTTTTCCGTGGGCATGTTCTTGATCCCTGTCTCCTGTACAGTGTCACGAACCTCAGTCCATAGTTCATCAGGCACTCTATTTTTCAGATCTAGTCCCTTAAATCTATTTCTCATTTCCACTCTATAATCATAAGGGATTTAATTTAGGTCATACCTGAATGGTCTAATGGTTTTCCCTACTTTCTTCAATTTAAGTCTGAATTTGGCAATAAGGAGTTCATGATCTTAGCCACATCAGCTCCCAGTCTTGTTTTTGCTGATTTTATGGAGCTTCTCCATCTTTTGCTGCAAAGAATATAATCATATATAAATATATAATTACTTGATATTGTATAACATATCATGAGTAAATCTAATTTTTTATAACACAAGACAGAATTTTCCATATTTGTGTTAGTCACTCATTCGTGTCTACCTCTTTGTGATCCCATGGACTATAACCTGCCAGATCCCTCTGTCCAGGGTATTATTCCAGTAAGAATATTGGAGTGAGTTGCCATTCCCTTTTCCAGTGGATTTCCCAATCCAAGGATTGAACTCGGTCTCCTGTGTTGGAGGCAGATTCTTTACTGTCTGAGCCACCATATATGGGGATTATTAAATCAAGCACAATATTTTGGTAGTTATAACTGTGTTTGGAAACTAAGATTATGGCATCCGGTCCCATCACTTCGTGGCAAATAGATAGGGAAACAGTGGCTGACTTTATTTTATTTTATTTATTTTTTAATTTAATTTTATTTTTTTAATATATTTTATTTTTATTTTTCTGGGCTCCAATATCACTGCAGATGGTGATTGCAGCCATGAAATTAAAAGACACTTACTCCTTGGAAGGAAAGTTAAGAGCAAACTAGACTGCATATTAAAAAGCAGAGACATTACTTTATCAATAAAGGTCCGTCTAGTCAAGGCTATGGTTTTTCCAGTGGTCATGCACACATGTGAGAGTTGGACTATAAAGAAAGCTGAGTGCCGAAGAATTGATGCTTTTGAACTGTGATGTTGGAGAAGACTCTTGAGAGTCCCTTGGACTGCAAGGAGATCCAACCAGTCCATCCTAAAGGAAATCAGTCCTGAATATTCATTGGAAGGACTGATGCTGAAGCTGAAACTCCAATACTTTGGCCACCTGATGCGAAGAGCTGAGTCATTTGAAAAGCCCCTGATGCTGGGAAAGGTTGAGGGCAGGAGGAAAAGGGGCTGACAGTCTGAGATGGTTGAATGGCATCACCGACTCAATGAACATGGCTTTGGGTGGATTCCAGGAGTTGGTGATGGACAGGGAGGCCTGGTGTGCTGTGGTTCATGGGATCACAAGGAGTCGGACACTACTGAGCAACTGAACTGTACTGAACTGTGTTAGGAGTCCCAAAAGTTTTGTATTCAAGCTGAGTAAGTCTATAAAATGTTTCTATACTTATCCTTTAGTAACTGTTCTTGGACTCACACCTTAAAGAGTACTTTACTTTCCCAATAAGATCTACCTCTAGCAAAATTTGAAGGTTGTTTGAAAAAGACACTCATCACTTGGAAGTAATGTCACACTCTCTAGACCCAATAAAAAGATTGTGGAGTCAGGAGCACAGATTTTTGTCTTACAAAAGAGATGGACTTTTCTTGAAATATAGAATACTTGTGATTAAAAATAGAAATATATTTACAGCAATGATTATTCGTGATTATAAGTAGATTTCCATTGTTTTTGTGTCAAGACTTTGAAGTATGAAAACTGGCCAGTACTTAATGACACCTATGAAAAGCCATCAAAAAGGAGGATTAATTTATCAGTTAGCAGAGGATGAGAAAAAACTACAAATGTAAGTTGAAAGAATAGGACAGCTTCATGTGATGAGAACATAAATTCAAAGAGATTCCCCCTGTCTGCCTTCACCATAGAAACTGTCACTGATCCATATTTTGTATTTCACTATGGCTAAGTGGAATATACTGCTCAAACTCTGGTAATAAGCACAATCATAGTTTATATTTAGTGCTTCTTGCAAAATATGCTTGTAAATATATACATTCAGATGTTACATGCTGCCTTTTGTATGAATCACTTTAAAGCATGTTGTATTTTTATTTCATTCAATTTCGATTGCAGACTGTCCTACACCAATAAGCATATGACTATCATCAGTTTGTACTTGAACATTTACTTCCTATCAGAGCCTCTCTCTTTGTCTTTTTCCCTTAATAGGTTAGAAACTCCGAGAACCTAAATTCTGATGTTTTTCATATTAGCTTACATGTGGCAGTATCAGCTGTTTAAAATCTAAGTTTTTGCTGTGATGATGTGTCAGTTTTAGATATGGTCATTTCAAGACGAAATATTAAAATTAAAAAAGGAACAAATGTTCTGTTGTAAGCTTGTTGACTGAAGAAAGTAGGGAGTTCCTAAGAACTTCACTTTTGGTGGAGAATATTCTACCAAGTTAACCCCTTATGTGTCATATATTGAAATATTTTAACCACCAAAATGTTTCAATAAATGCAAACATATTATAATTATCTATAATAAAGCAAAAGTTTTTTTTCTTTTGCTTTCATAGCACAGTAGAAATCAGTATTTTCAAACTTCTTTTAATTGCCAGAGTTTAATGAATACGCAAATAGAAAAGTGGACTGAGAGTGGGTGAGTAAGTGTAGTCAATGCATAATTCTTTTATATTAAGTATGTTTGACTAAGAGGATGATTATTCATAAATGTGCATTCCTGAAATTCCCATTAAAAATGAACCTACATTATACTAAATAAATGAATAAATAAAGGAATTACCCCCAAATAAAGAAATGTTGAGAGTCTGTGTTCCCAAACCATCACTGTATATTTTAAGTGATCTCTTATGTAGGTCACTGTTGTGATAGGAAAAACAATTCATAATCATTAGTGAGCCATCAGCTGCATTTTACTCCCATTAAAGATATGAATGGTATAACACAGACACTCCCTGCAAATGACAGAAACAGGCCTTGATGACTGGCAGATGTCTGTAGCCACCTAAGAGCTTTAGGGCCCGTACACTCGGTGCTGCTACTCTGAATTAAATTGAAGTAGCACTATTCTGCCTCTCTGGATTCTCATCATTTTTTTTTTTTTAAAGGAATGACATAAAAAAAAATAGATGGGTGGGTAGAGTGGAGAGATGGCATGAAACTGATTTAGGAAATGCTTCATTGTTTACATGGCAGCTTTAGTTTCTAAAACTTTGTTTGTAAACAAACATTAAAAAAACAAACAAAAAAATGTTCTGTTACAGAACGGTGTTTCAGAGAAGTCTTATTAGTTTCTTGGAATGGGTTTTTGTGGAACCCCTGAAGTGTTGCTATGTGCATTGCAACTGGATATGACGAGTGTTAAGTGATGCTCTGCATAATAGCTGTATGCATCTGCCAGAGAGAATTGTGTGTTTAATATACACTGCAATTTAATCCATTTAGACTGTTATTATATTATGACATGTACATTGAACATCTTTGTTGTATGAATGGAATCACTATACAGAAAGAGCAGACCCTATTGTTTTCCATGTTACACAGTCATGATAAAATAGGGGCAGAAAACTCTTAATTACCATATTTCCATGTTGTAAAAGTAGGGCCCCCACAGAGGTCTCTTTGTAATGCAAAGGATAGAGAAATTATGAAAGACAAGTTTGAAAGGATATTTTGAAGAAAGTAGAAAAATTAAGGATATAACCTAAGAATTGGCTCAATTGAACATTACAGTGTTTCTGACAAAATCAAATTTGAAGTAAAGATCGTTTAGGGCAAAAAAAAAAGATGAAGATAAAAATAGGTTGCTAGTTATTGTTACCAAAATACAATAGGAAATAACAATTTTTCATAATTTATTTGAAATTGTTAATTGCAGACTATTGTTAATTTGAATTAATCTTTTATTTATATTGTGCTCAGTTTTATTTCTGTTTTAAATCAGTCTTTTAAGAATGTTTTGGCTGTATTTTCACTGTCAAATGTACATTTATTGTATATGTGCATTAATTACTGTTTAGAATTCAGTTAACTTTAAAGATTATCTTGTTCTTTTAAAAAGTTATTGTTTTATGCTATACTAATTCTTCTGTCTTGCATATATGCAAGTTTTCTAAATTTGGTGTCGGTGAAGTACTACTTAAAGTATTAATTATGAAAATAGCATAGCTATAGATTCCTACTTTTTTAGAAATGGAAATTTACCAAGTATATTGAGGTAGATAATTTTTAGTCTGAGCAAAGTGACAATTACAAAAGGCCATATTAGAAATCCCTTATTATATTTTTCTGAAACATAATTATAAGCTCAGGAGTCTTTTACTTATATAGGAGTAGAAGTTGGTAAATTAAGTCCATTATAAAGAGGGTTATTGAAATAAAATTAGGTTGAGTATACTGGACACCAAATTTAAAGTTCTGTTTTCTCAAAATAGCTTAATGCCTATGAAAACAACCCAAAATATATAGTCTTTTTTCTTATGATAGTATGAAATCTAGTTTTAAGGAGAAACTAATTGCAGTTTTCCTCTTCTTACACTTGAGGAAATTAAGGTATACCTTGAAGGTCCACAAACAATTAAGGTTATTTTGAGAGAACCCAAAAGGTCTTCAAAGTCTGTAAGAAAATCATTTGAGAAACACAGCCTTAAAAGTTAAAATATAAACTTTAGTCACTTAGTGCCAATGTAATCTAAAACATAAGCCCAAAAGTGGCCCTACTTGGTAGTAGTAGGAACTTTAGAACTGAGTTACGTTAGTTTCCCTAAATTATCATGGAAATAAAACCTCAAAAACTGTTACATTGAAATTATGGACTCCAGTCACTGCAGATGGTGACTGAAGCCATGAAATTGAAAGACGCTTACTCCTTGGAAGGAAAGTTATGACCAACCTAGATAGCATATTCAAAAGCAGAGACATTACTTTGCCAACAAAAGTCCATCTAGTCAAGGCTATGGTTTTTCCAGTCATCATGTATGGATGTGAGAGTTGGACTGTGAAGAAGGCTCAGCGCCAAAGAACTGATGCTTTTGAACTGTGGTGTTGGAGAAGACTCTTGAGAGTCCCTTGGACTGCAAGGAGATCCAGCCAGTCCATTCTGAAGGAGATCAGCCCTGGGATTTCTTTGGAAGGAATGATGCTAAAGCTGAAACTCCAGTACTTTGGCCACCTCATGCGAAGAGTTGATTCATTGGAAAAGACGGTGATGGGAGGGATTGGGGGTGGGAGGAGAAGGGGATGACAGAGGATGAGATGGCTGGATGGCATCACTGACTCGATGGACGTGAATATGAGTGAACTCTGGGAGTTGGTGATGGACAGGGAGGCCTTGCGTGCTGCGATTCTTGGGGTTGCAAAGAGTCAGACACGACTGAGCGAGTGAACTGACTGAACTGAACTGAAGCTTATTTGATGACAGTGGAGAAATACCACCCTACCGGTTCTGTAGCATAATTCCTATGTCTAACGTGTCTGGTTCTTTCAGACAACGATAGCCAGTGACTATCAAACTTGACTTAAAATTCCAAATAATCAAAAGAATCAAGAGCTCTCTTGTGTTCAGTTGAAGGTACTGACTTTGTAATAAACACCTAACTAAATCACAGATATTGATCAGGTTAATCATGACCATTGTAAAACTGAATGGCCACCAGAAATGTCTTGTGATATTACTCTCTGGTGGGAGTCAAGAGAAATATTACTGTATTGAGAGCAACAAAGCCATTCTTTTTAGACCTTTTGTCTCCAATTTGCTAGTATATCAATCTTCCTTAAAAATTATTTCCTAGAATGGTTGTTTCCTTCAACCTTTTGTGGTTCATTCTACCCTGTCGTTTCCAAGAAATATACCACAGATCAGTACATGTATTTGGCTTTTAACATAATGGAGGTGCACAGACTTGATGATGAGTTGAGGCATTGAAGCAGTTTAAATCAATGCAATGTGTCTTAATTTCAGTGACCTAATGATCCTATTGCTCTCATTTTCTACTGTTACTCAATGCATGTATTTTTATACTTATAAGAAATTAGAAGTTGACCGTGTGATTAATGAGCCTCTCAAACAACCTAAATTCAGAAACACAGCTGCCCACTTAGGCGTGCCATTCCTCAGCACCTTGTACTTAGTCTACCCCCTGCCTGACCTTGCTATGAATGAGGCATCCCAGCAGAGGGACAGTGGTCACTACCCTTATCTTTTATTTTGAAGAATTTTCTAAAGAGAAATTTGCTTCACACCTAAATAACCTTTGGCACCTGGAATAAAGTGTTATGTATCCAGGCCTGAAACCTGGGTTTAAGTCCCAGCAATCACTCATACAATTGCCAATTCTCTACAATTATTTTCTTTGTTTGTAAAAAGGAAATAAGGATAGATTCCCAAATGGATTCTTTCTTACTGTGCTCAATATATAAAGGTGTTCAGTGAAAAACTACACACACATATGCATGCACCACACACACATACATATCTAAAATGAAGACTAAGAATCAATTGGGACATATGACATACATGAAAAATACTAATAATATTTTGTTTTTCCATTTTCCATTTCATTTTTACTAATCAATTGTGGGAAATTTAAATATACATCAAATGTAACTTGATGTAGGTGTGATCTGTTATCATTATCAATAAATGCATTTATACCTACGCTTATACAAAGCTAGTGGTGGAAGATGGAAGCAGATTTTCTAAGTGACGCAGTTAAAGAAGAATTTTGGCTTGGAATTTTTAGAATCATTTCAGTAATTAATCAAGATGTGAGAACACTGCCATGTTTCTTTTTAAGCTCATATTACCCAGCTCTTTACAGCTCCTTTGCTCTTCATTCCTCTCTGAAGTCCTAGATGATTGTTAGAATTCTGTTGCATCTTTACTTTCCTCCTTGAAATATTCTTGACCGTCTCTGCCTTTCACCTCCTCATCAAATCTTCTTGTGTATTACAGTTATCTCTGGTTTTTGGCCTGTGTCTGCTACATTTCTCTATCTTTCTTCCAGGTGGGTTAATGTTTTATGAGATAATCTATATATATATATATATATATATGAATTTGGTTTTGTGATTTTATTTTTCTCTGTTCTCTTTACTGTAGTAATCTAAGTGCCTAGACCAAAGGGTATGTGTATGCGTGCTAAGTTGCTCTTTGATTCTTTGTGATTCTATGTACTGTAGCCTGCCAGGCTTCTCTGTCTGTGGGATTCTGCAGGCAAGAATACTGGAGTGGATTGCCATGCCCTCTTGCAGGGGATTTTCCTGACTCAGAGACTGAACTGGTGTTGCTTATGTTTCCTGCGTTGGCAGGTGAGTTCTTTACCATTAGCGCCACCTGGGAAGCCCAAATTAAAGGGTAGCTCATCATAGAAACTAAAATATTTGCTGAATGAATGGTGATAATAATAATTAGAAATTTAATATTTATTAAATAATTATGGGTCAGAATTGATCGAAGTATTTGCGTGGGTGAGTGAAAGTTGCTCAGTCATGTTCGACTCTTAGCGACACCATGGGCTGCATAGGCCTGGAATTCTCCAGGCCAGAATACTGGAATGGGTAGCCTTTCCCTTCTCCAGGGGATCTTCCCAACTCAGGGATTGAACCAAGGCCTCCTGCATTGCAGGCGGATTTTTTACCAGCTGAGCCACAAGGGAAGTCCAAGAATACTAGAGTGGGTAGCCTATCCCTTCTCCAGGGGATCTTTCCAACCCAAAAATCGAAACAGAGTCTCCTGCATTGCTGGCAGATTCTTTACCAATTGAGCTATCAGGGAGCTAACTTTAATTTTTCCATTATATTAGTTATAGATCATTTGTGCTTCATATTGATCCCCAATATATAATTCTTCAAACATTCATAACAGAGTTTATGAGAATGGGATGTATAATTACAGAATGAGAGAAAGCCTATATACCCCTGTATATTTAATCTATGAGATATGTTCTGCCAAAATCGCTATTACCATGACACTTTCCCAAATCTGTTTTCATTTTTATCCCCAATAGTCAAGCCTGGAATAGTCCATATAAATTTTAATGTGTTGATACACATGCCCTGTTTTTGGAATCTAAGATTTGTCACAACTCACACAAAAAGAAACTACAGGAAATGAGATCTGGAATTGCCCAAATAAAGAAAACAGATTTTCTATTAGTAATTTTTTTGATAGAGAAAATGAAGAAAAGTTCCATATGGAGTTGGAACACAGAAGGCTGTATGATTACTAACCTTAGTAGTTGAGATATGCTTATCAACTAAGACAGTCACTTAGTTGTATTCAACTCTTTGTGATCCCATGGACTGTATTCTGTCAGGTTCCTCTGTCCCTGGGATTTGTCCAGGCAAGCATACTGGGGTGAATTGCCATTTCTTCCTCCAAAGGATCTTCCTGATGCAGGGATTGAACCCGAGTCTCCTATACTGGCAGGTGAATTCTTTGCCACTGAATATTTATTTAGGCCTTAGCCAATGCAAAGGAACAAAAGTGGAACTAGTTCTTTTTGTGGGCCGAACTTATCATAGGGCTTTTGTTGGTAGTTAAAATGGAGATGAGAGTTGAAGTTAAAAGCTTATTTGCTAAATTTTACCCATACTCTGAAAATAGAATTCGAGATAAGAATATCAATTAATATTCTTGTATTAATACTGGAAGTCCTCAAAATCCTCTAAATTATAGAAAATTGTTCTCTGTGAGACTTGGATAACACATATGTACATAATTGCACATATGTATATACTTGGATAGAGAAGGCAATGGCAACCCACTCCAGTACTCTTGCCTGGAAAATCCCATGGACGGAGGAGCCTGGTAGGCTGCAGTCCATGGGGTCGCTAAGAGTCAGACACGACTGAACGACTTCACTTACACTTTTCACTTTCATGCATTGGAGAAGGAAATGGCAACCCACTCCAGTGTTCTTGCCTGGAGAATCCCAGGGACGGAAGAGCCTGGTGGGCTGCTGTCTATGGGGTTGCACAGAGTTGGACACGATTGAAGCGACTTAGCAGCAGCAGCAGCAGCATATACTTGGATGAATTATTTCTATCAATCTCAAATATATTGCTGATAGAAATGCAGCTTAATCCTTCTAATTCAGTATTTCTGTTTGGCCTGAACTTGTTAGATGTTTATTTTTGTGAGAGGTGAAATTATATTGGACACGCTGAGGCTGTTTCTGATCCCGCTGAGTACTCCTCTGAGTGTTCTCGGCATGTGGCTGGACTTCCACTAGTGAGAGGGTGAATTGTCCCCGGCTTAGCCCTGCCACTCACGAACATTTTATTGACATCATAACAGTTCTTGCAGGATCTCTTGAGGCTGTTCCATTTAATCTGACTGGTGGTAAAATAGCACAAATCCACACTTGGGCATCAAATTGGCTTTATACTTTTTCAAAACTGATATGTCAGTAGAAAGATGTGTTTCATAGGAGAAATGGCTACTAATATCTTATCTGGAATTACAAGTCTTTCTGACATTGTAAAATATCAATAGGATTTGGTGAAGTCTGCACCCGGTCATTAGCATCAGGGTGTTCTTTTAGTTCCATTTTTAAAACCTGTAGTTGGATTTGGTTTAAGAAAGGTAGTGATTTGAAAAACAACATCCTGAAATTTTGGCAAGTTGTTACATCTTTTCCATTTTTTTTTTTTTAGATTATTTGATCAAAGTTTGTGAAAAATAAAAAAAATAGTTTCTAATAAATACAACGTGAAAACGTCAAATTAAAAGCATTATCTCCAGATGTTATTCATTTTTTTAATTTGACAGTCTGAATATAGCATATATCTCTTTGTTAGCATTAATCTGGCCTCATGGTTTTGAGTTTAAAAGAACCATGCTAAATAATCAATTACTGTCAGTTGTCAGAATATTTGAATGATCTCTTAAGAGCTTGATGAAGTAGCCCAGCTTTGAACAGTGTGTCAAAATAGCATACTGTGTGAAATTTAAAATAAAGCAAATCTTGTTTGCTTTGAAAAAACAGGTGATCAAGTTCCTCTTAACTTTTTGTTTTGCACTGATAGCCACAGACAGATAGGTGGGCATTTTTTTTTAGAGTGAATTTAGGATCTATGAACAATGGTATATATTTAAAACACTATTTTCAAATCAGTGCTTTGAATTACGGTGATGTGTACAAATAAAGCCTTCGGACATTTCTTCCCAGTAGATCCCAAGCTCATAGGCTTTGCTTATTCATTCTGAGTCTGTGAAACCTGCACTCAGGCAAAAATGGTTGAGTCACAAAGTATGTTCAGTATTTTAGAAGGACATAGGAGGACACTGACAAAAATAGACACCTTTGTGTTAATGGGAATGAATTCATGTTGAGACATAAATAGGCAAAGCATAAAAACAATCTGTTTATTAAATTTAACTTCCCTGAAGTGGACAAAAGCAATTAAAAAAAAATCTATTATTTGTGGTAAAGAAGGAAAGTGGTTACATTTTGTAGTTAAATGTGAATTTCTCCCCATCTCTGAAATGTGAGCACATGTAGAAGCATAGATACATTTTATTAAATTTTAAAAATTTCTTTAAAATCATTTAATACTGAGAGTCCAGAGATCCAGGATACCTACATAACCTTGGTTATGTAACCTTAGTTATTACATAACCAAGCCCTAAAACAATTGTTGACATGAGGTAAATTCTCACTAAATATTGACTGTATAAAAAAAATCAGATGATTCATATAGTTGTCCTTAAAAGGCTAGAACTTTTTATCAAGTAAAAAGAAAACTCAACATGGAAATATATTTAGTGATTGAGGAATCTGTTGATTATACATAGGGGGATAGTTTATTATTTAAATGTAGACTAAGTGCCAGCACTGCCTGAAAAAAACTAGTATAAAGTTTTAAGAAGGAACGAAATGTAGAGTATGTTTTTATTATAATTATCTACATATTTGTGTTACCACTGTTTTTTTGCCCAACTATCAGATTTTTCTCAAAGACTATTTTTTTATGTGTATTTCCTAAAGTATGTTATCAAATTTAAATAAAAATTAATTTGCACATTCTCACCTCATGCGAAGAGTTGACTAACTGTTGGAAAAGACCCTGATGCTGGGAGAGATTGGATGCAGGAGGAGAAGGGGAGGACAGAGGATGAGATGGCTGGATGGCATCACTGACTCGATGGACATGAGTTTGAGTAAACTCCAGGAGTTGGTGATGGATGGGGGGGCTGGCATGCTGTGATTCATGGGGTCACAAAGAGTCGGACACAACTGAGCGACTGAACTGAACTGAACTGAATAATCATTATTTGGTGAATAAAATGGTTTGACTGTGGTTGATATCACAACCAGTATAGCCAAAAAGATAGCCAACTGAGTAAGGAAATCTAATAAAATTAATGAAAATAGTAAAATGGAAATCATACGGATGTTATATTTTAATATACATCCTTATATGAGATTTCAAGTGAGCGTATGTGTCTTTGGGATTTACAGAAGTGCGAATTTCAGAGATTTCTTTTTCCCCTCATTTTCCTGGTCTTCAAAGGATATATTACATTAGATGCACAGGGATAAAAGAAGAGTACTTTTTGAAATGAAATTGAAATTGAAACATTGAAATTCCTAGGTACATAATAATTTTTCTCATGTACCAAAGACAACATCTTTTGATAAGAGATACTCTTACTGAAAATGTAATGAAATTCACTGAGGATTTTTTCTTTTTTAAACATATACTTGCTTTCATAGCTTCTCAGAAATGTACCTGATATATAAAGTAAAATTTCACTGGAGTTTTCTTTTAGGATGGTGCACATTTCCATATTACTGAAAGATTTTCTATTTGGGGAACAACAAGTTATTTACATTTTTAGACAGCTGTGATTCTCTTTTATAATTGATTTCAAAACTTTCGTGTTCCTATATCTGAACGCTTGATTCAGGCACTGCAATATTTATTCAGCCACAGAGATTAAGGGAGACGGCCAAGTCTCTCACAAATATTTATTTAGCACTTTATGCAAGGTACTGTGATCCACATTTCTTCCCATGCAGTATTTAGAAATGAATTTCAGCTTATTCTTTTACCAAGTATTTGGCCTGAGCCCCAGATTGACTGGACACAAATCAAAAACTAAATTTAAAGATAAATTGAGGATTACTAAAGATTCTTCTTGAAGTAACTAGAACTTCAGTGATGTACAATGTGATACAATAATAATTCCTGGAAATGCAACTATTGAAAAAAGAAATTTAGAAAGAAACAGGTCAGTAGGGGTAGGAATCAATATAA
The DNA here is from genome assembly GCF_003369695.1 of Bos indicus x Bos taurus. Classification (NCBI taxonomy): domain Eukaryota; kingdom Metazoa; phylum Chordata; class Mammalia; order Artiodactyla; family Bovidae; genus Bos; species Bos indicus x Bos taurus. The sequence goes on along the minus strand of NC_040081.1, from coordinate 81,164,402 downwards.
AGTAACAATTATTAAAGATATAACTACTGTAAGTTTGCCTGTTTAGATCAAATGAACTTTCAATGCTGAAAAAGTCTCTAAAGGCAAGAAGGTGGCTTGAACATCCCATTGATTAATTTACTCATTCATAGTCTTATGACAATTTACCTACTTGACTTTTTTATTTAAGTTTTTAATGTAAATTTGTAGTGTAGTAGAACACAGATTTTAAAATGCCAGCTCATCCTTAAATGCATTATTGAGATTTTTAAACCTACTACATATCCTCAGAAAACAAAATCTATTAATAGAGTATCTAATATTAATTTGAGTCATTTACCAATTATTACTTTCACCTTTTCTCCAACCACGTGTTTTTACTACATCAACAATGGATAAATGTCCTTGAAGTAGATGATATCTGGAACTGTGCAAACAAGCAACCAAGCATTATATCCCTGAATAATAAAGTGATTACCTTATGTTCATATGCCATGGGAAATTTATTGATTTTGGATTCATATTGGTTGTTTCTTAAAATATGATTTTCCTATTAATTGTGAAACCTATTTATTCAGGTAAAAATAAGTTTGGCTGGTGCTTCGCTGTATAACAAATCTAGAAATATAATGTGAAAGAAAAAACATGTGGAGAAAACCCTTGAACATGATTAGTATTTTTAGAGAATCTTAAATAATGTTGTGATCTGACACTAAAGGACTCTCCACTTTTACGAGTATTTTTGTCTCATAGTGTGAATTAATCACTAATTGCCTTTGTGTGATGAGTTGAAATTGGTCCTTTCTTCCTCATCACTGCCTAAGACATCTCACCTCCCACTTCTTAAAGAGGTCGGGGCACAGGCCTCTTCTAGAATCCTAAATGGGATTTGTCAGTCAAGCGTAGCAAAATCTAATCTCGTCCAAAGAAAAAGAAGAAAACGGACCAGAAAATGATCTGATTTTCCGATTTCATGGCCAAGGTTACCCTGGGAAGTGATGAAAGTGGCATTTAAAGTCCGTAACTAAGGTGGTATGCCAAATTTAGCAGTAATAACGGATAAACTGTAAGGAAGGATACTGCTTTAACAATTTTACAGTTGCTAAGTGTGAAAATTGTAATGTGGTCAAGCTCCAGGAATCCATGGCAGTCAGTTCAAAGAACTGGAACAATGCTCTACTAGAAAACATTCTTTGCTCCTGTAATTTAAATACTGATGAAGTCAGCGTCTGCTGTTCCGACATTGGGCCACAGGGCTGAACAGCTTCATTAGTGATGTTGGTGTTTGATTCCCCCCTGCTCTGAAAGAAAATATAGCATCACTACAGAGACAGGTAGAAATGTACCGAGGCCTGAATCATTGCTCAGCTTGTTTAAGATGATCATCATTTACAGTGTTGTGTGTTGCAGTTCCACTAGTTTGTAGGAGGAAAAGAAGATCGCCAGACTATCCTTGCAAGTACAGACTGGATAAATATTTTATTATAGTTTTTAACATGTAGTTTATTAACCACTAGCTTCTGATGTTCAGAATGATTTTATTATCTGCATGAGAGTGTCTACATTCTTAGGACTCTGAAACTGCAATCAGAATCAATCAGTATTACTCATTACATTAATGAGTAGTAGTATAATCAGTATGAATGAAAATAAGGAAGACTACTTTAGTATTTAGTTATTTAGTATTGATTGTTGTTTGTGCAATATGTATATCACAAACATGTTAAACGTCTATTAAAATGCTATGTATGCAACATGCCATAACACATGCTTGACATAAATAAAAATGTAAGCATTGTATAGAACACACACACATTTAGAAGTTATGAGAAGTAGTGATAATTCGGTATAGACATCCATAAACAGTAACTAATCATTAATAAAAAGAATATGTTTCTTATCTTGTTCTTTTTCCTACCATACTCTCCTCTGATAAAAGAGATTTGATTGCTATTTATATAGGATAAACATATATCTCATTTCCTGTTGTGGTTTACACTGTTGCCTCAGGGTACTTGTTTAAAGTGATTCCTTTCACTCTTAAAAGGGAACTGATTTAGATAATAAATTATATGCTCACTCTACACCTTTTATATAGCATTCACACATAAGTAGATATATGTGAGTAAATATAACGTAAATATAATGTATTGTGTAATTTAGTAGGAATCTTCACATCACAGCTGTTTTAAAATGGCTGTTACTTTTGAATTGATTCTTTTATGTTGCACTCAAGGAGAGTTTTTAGTAGTCATTCCTTTTAATAGGAACTTAAAAATTACTGGTTATGGGTGTCAGAAAATCATATATGTTTCGATCATTATAGGTCACAGAACATATATTCAGGGCCTCAAACATTTTTCAAATGTTATTAAACTATTAATCAAGAGAAATATCCGTTTTCACATGTCAAAATGGATTAATATCAGCAGTTTCTTGTGCTTCCACATTGATACAATGACTGGAATGAAGAAAAATAGGAGCAAATCTCTCTCTCACCACCCATGAAACAAAAATCTTGAAGAATTCGCAACTTGTGTCTGAAAGTACTTCTTTTATTTTTTTCTTTCCTTATGTTTCACTAAATTCAGTAAAGCACATAGAAACAAAAATTTAACAGTGATTGTTACTGAAATATTCATCTGTTATGTTTTGAGAAAAGTTTTAATAATTTTTGTGTATTTGTTTTAAATATCAAATGTTTTTAAACTTACGACATTTATCTATTAACACTAGCTCTATGTAGTCATACACACAATCTTAAATGCTCTAGTATACTTAGTTTTATAAATAAATATAAAGTCTGCCTTTTGGGCTTCTGACCAGTGTAGTTCAAAGACACCTTAAAAGGGGATTATTTCTCCCTTACAAGACAGGGGATTATTTCAATATTTATGTGTCTAAAGCTAATACTCATGTTTTTAAAGTTTGGGCATATATATGATTTTTTAAACTTAATTATTTTTATGTACAAATTAAAAATATACTCTAACCTTGATCTAGTTGACCTATTCATCTCTGCTGTAGCAAGACATACTTTAAACAGGAAATTTAATTCAGTTTCTTGTCTTTTCTATTTTCTTTATGGTTTGAGGGTTGTCCTAGAGATGACAGCATACATCTCTTTCATATTAAAATAAAGTATCTGTTACTTTAACTTTCTTTCCAGAAAAAAAGATCACCTTACAACACTTAGCATTGCTACTCTTTTCCAAACTGAAGCCACTGCTGTCTTTTTATTTTAATTGATTCTTTATTTCAGACAACACGCACTCTTATGGTTATATAAATATTAATTTAAACTTTGCCATATCCTTACATATTTTGCTATTTATCATCATTCTTGCATCTAAGTCCTTTCATTTATAATCATAATCCTGCTGCCAGAGGAATATCTTCTAAAATGCCTTACGACCTGGGTCTACTGGCAATAATTTTTCTCAGTTTGTTTGTTTGAAAATCACCGTGAATATTGAGAGTGTTTTTGCTGATTTTGAATTCCAGCTTTCCAGAATTTTCCTCCAGACTTGCTGATGTCATTCCATTTTCTTCTTGCTCCCATGGTTTCTATTGAAAATTCAGTTGTTAGTGTACTTTTTCTCATTTGAAAGTAATCTGATAGTTTTCTTTGACTGCTATTCAGATTTATTTTTATCTTGACTTTCTGCATTTGTACTTGGTATATACATGAACTCTGAAAGATCTGCTATTTTTAATTCATTTTCAAGCCAATATAATTATCTTGCCAGAGTTTCATGGATACTGGTAGAAGACAGGATACTCCCAGGTCAAAGACAAAGGACTTTATTATCCACTGCATCACCATTAGCTAGACTATTAGCCTGATGCCAGTTCCCTGAGCCTTAAATCCCAGATAGAGAAGCAAAGTGCCAGGTAACACCTGCACAGTCAATGGGTTGCATTTCATGTGAAAATCATTGTGTTGAGGGAACATGAGAGTTTATAGCTGTATCTCTGTTACACTGGAGCATACAGAAAAGCCTCTTTCTGTTCTAGTGTGAGGCACTTATTCTATTATTCAAGGATGTTTGCTATACAAACATCTAAAGTCAGTCTTGAACAAAGCCAGTCAGTGCTTCTGCTTGTAAGACATACAAAAACATGAAGCATAGACAATAATCTCCCTAAATGTATTACCTTATATTTTCTTGCTCAAAATTCATAAACTTTGTTGAAGTTATGGTTTCAAAATGTCATTGGTCATGTTTGCAAATTTCTTAGCCCTTTTATGCAACAATGCTTCTGAATCATCCTATTTCTCCTCCCTTCTGATTCCACTTCGAAGTGTATTAGTACTTGCCAGGGTATTATGTTTGTATCATACCTTGTCTTCTGCATTTCCCATTCTTCTCTTTTTTAAGTCTGGGATTTTTTCCTGTTTACTTATGTTCCAGTCCATTGACTCTTTCTTCTGCTGCTGCTGCTGCTGTGTCCCTTCAGTCGTGTTCGACTCTGTGCAACCCCATAGACGGCAGCCCACCAGGCTCCCCCATCCCTGGGATTTTCCAGACAAGAACACTGGAGTGGGTTGCCATTTCCTCCTCCAGTGCATGAAAGTGAAAAGTGAAAGTGAAGTAGCTCAGTCATGTCTGACTCTTGGCGACCTCATGGACTGCCCCACCAGGCTCCTCTGTCCATGGGATTTTCCAAGCAAGAGTACTGCAGTGGGTTGCTTTGTGTAATTTACTGTGCCCCATCCAATTAAGTTCCTAAATATACTTTAGCATTTTAAAATAAAATTTCCACTTTTCGTTTTTTTTTCCCTTTTTTTTTTATTTTTTAAACTTTATATAATTAGTTTTGCCAAATATCAAAATGAATCCACCACAGGTATACATGTGTTCCCCATCCTGAACCCTCCTCCCTCCTCCCTCCCCATACCATCCCTCTGGGTTGTCCCAGTGCACTAGCCCCAAGCATCCAGTATCGTGCATCGAACCTGGACTGGCATCTCGTTTCATACATGATATTTTACATGTTTCAGTGCCATTCTTCCAAATCTTCCCACCCTCTCCCTCTCCCACAGAGTCCATAAGACTGATCTATACATCGGTGTCTCTTTTGCTGTCTCGTACACAGGGTTATTGTTACCATCTTTCTAAATTCCATATATATGCGTTAGTAAACTGTATTGGTGTTTTTCCTCCTGGCTTACTTCACTCTGTATAATAGGCTCCAGTTTCATCCACCTCATTAGAACTGATTCAAATGTATTCTTTTTAATGGCTGAGTAATACTCCATTGTGTATATGTACCACTGCTTTCTTATCCATTCATCTGCTGATGGACATCTAGGTTGCTTCCATGTCCTGGCTATTATAAACAGTGCTGCGATGAACATTGGGGTACACGTGTCTCTTTCCCTTCTGGTTTCCTCAGTGTGTATGCCCAGCAGTGGGATTGCTGGATCATAAGGCAGTTCTATTTCCAGTTTTTTAAGGAATCTCCACACTGTTCTCCATAGTGGCTGTACTAGTTTGCATTCCCACCAACAGTGTAAGAGGGTTCCCTTTTCTCCACACCCTCTCCAGCATTTATTATTTGTAGACTTTTGGATCGCAGCCATTCTGACTGGTGTGAAATTCATAGTGGTTTTGATTTGCATTTCTCTGATAATGAGTGATGTTGAGTATCTTTTCATGTGTTTGTTAGCCATCTGTATGTCGTCTTTGAAGAAATGTCTATTTAGTTCTTTGGCCCATTTTTTGATTGGGTCATTTATTTTTCTGGAGTTGAGCTGGAGGAGTTGCTTATATATTTTTGAGATTAGTTGTTTGTCAGTTGCTTCATTTGCTATTATTTTCTCCCATTCTGAAGGCTGTCTTTTCACCTTGCTAATAGTTTCCTTTGATGCGCAGAAGCTTTTAAGGTTAATTAGGTCCCATTTGTTTATTTTTGCTTTTATTTCCAATATTCTGGAAGGTAGGTCATAGAGGATCCTGCTGTGATGTATGTCAGAGAGTGTTTTGCCTATGTTCTCCTCTAGGAGTTTTATGGTTTCTGGTCTTACGTTTAGATCTTTAATCCATTTTGAGTTTATTTTTGTGTATGGTGTTAGAAAGTGTTCTAGTTTCATTCTTTTACAAGTGGTTGACCAGTTTTCGCAGCACTTGTTAAAGAGATTGTCTTTAATCCATTGTATTTTCTTGCCTCCTTTGTCAAAGATAAGGTGTCCATATGTGTGTGGATTTATCTCTGGGCTTCCTATTTTGTTCCATTGATCTATATTTCTGTCTTTGTGCCAGTACCATACTGTCTTGATAACTGTGGCTTTGTAGTAGAGCCTGAAGTCAGGTAGGTTGATTCCTCCAGTTCCATTCTTCTTTCTCAGGATCGCTTTGGCTATTCAAGGTTTTTTGTATTTCCATACAAATTGTGAAATTATTTGTTCTAGCTCTGTGAAGAATACTGTTGGTAGCTTGATAGGGATTGCATTGAATGTATAAATTGCTTTGGGTAGTATACTCATTTTCACTATATTGATTCTTCCAATCCATGAACATGGTATATTTCTCCATCTATTAGTGTCCTCTTTGATTTCTTTCACCAGTGTTTTATAGTTTTCTGTATATAGGTCTTTAGTCCAAGTGGGCTTTATCCCAGGGATGCAAGGATTCTTCAATATCCACAAATCAATCAATGTAATACACCACATTAACAAATTGAAAAATAAAAACCATATGATTATCTCAATAGATGCAGAGAAAGCCTTTGACAAAATTCAACACCCATTTATGATAAAAACTCTCCAGAAAGCAGGAATAGAAGGAACATACCTCAATATAATAAAAGCTATATATGACAAACCCACAGCAAACATTATCCTCAATGGTGAAAAATTGAAAGCATTTCCTCTAAAGTTAGGAACAAGACAAGGGTGCCCACTTTCACCATTACTATTCAACATAGTTTTGGAAGTTTTGGCCACAGCAGTCAGAGCAGAAAAAGAAATAAAAGGAATCCAAATTGGAAAAGAAGAAGTAAAACTCTCACTATTTGCAGATGACATGATCCTCTACATAGAAAACCCTAAAGACTCCACCAGAAAATTACTAGAACTAATCAATGACTATAGTAAAGTAGCAGGATATAAAATCAACACACAGAAATCCCTTGCATTCCTATACACTAATAATGAGAAAACAGAAAGAGAAATTAAGGAAACAATTCCATTCACCATTACAATGGAAAGAGTAAAATACTTAGGAATATATCTACCTAAAGAAACTAAAGAATTTCCACTTTTCTATGAAAAATCTTATCCTTGTATTTTCTTATTGAACATATAGTATTTTCTATAGCTACTTATAAATAATTACAGTTATTTAATGTCCATATCTACTAATATCCATACTATAATCCCCATAAATCAGTTGATATTGTTTGTTGTTTGGGGCTTTATAATTCATATTATCCTGTTTTGTGGCCCTGATTATTTTTGATTATGTATTGTATATTTTGTTGTTGTTTAGTCGCTAAGTTATGTCCAACTCTTTTGCAACCCTATGGACTATAGTCTGCCAGGCTCCTCTGTCCATGGGATTTCCTAGGCAGGAATACAGGAGTTGGTAGCCATTTCCTTCTCCATTTCCTTTATTTGCGAAACTGAGTGATTATTTGATATTGTTCATATTGTCTTGCAGTCCTGGTTATTTTTGATTATGTATATTTTGGGTTATCCTTGATGGCTCAGTGGTAAAGAATTCACCTACAATGCAGGATATGCAGGAGACATAGTTTTGATCCCTGAATGGGGGCGGGGGGATCCCCTGGAGAAGGAAATTGCAACCCACTGCAGTATTCTTGCATAGAGAATCCCATGGACAGAGGAGACTGGCGGTCTACAGTCCATGGGGTCACAAAGAGTCAGACACAACTGAGCAACTGAGCATGATTATTTGATTTAAAGGATGTAAGTATTTTCCTCTACAGAGAACTGTTTGCTTTTGACCCAGGTTTTATGGTCCTAGTAATCTAAGATCTCAATCCATTTTCAGAAATTGAGGTAACCTGAAGTTGAGCAGAATTCTGTATGTGAATGTCTCTGACTTAACTTAGATTGAGGCTTTCAAGTTCACTTTCCATTATAATGCTATTTTCCTGGGATCCCTCAGCCCCTGTTTTTGGGTCGCTCTAGATTCCAATTTCTCTTTCTGTAAGCCTATGTGACTATCAAAAGGACCACTTTACCTTTCAGTTAGTGGATCAGAATTACTGCTAGGGACAGTATCCCCATACATCAAGAGATATTCTTGAGTATTTTGTTCAATTTTTTAAACTTTTTCTAAGAGGGAAAATTAGCCTAAATTACTTATTTCCTCATAATTAAAAGGAACTCCAAGAGTATTTTAAATCTGTTTTCTCTTACTCAGAACATTTATTTACTACAACAATAGGGGAAAAATTAATGTATTATGAACTATTTTAGTCCATGAAATATGTCAAAGAGCCCAGTCAATGTATACTGACTGAACTTTTGCAAAACAACTTCCCTGTCTCATTTGCTCTTTTTTATTACCTCCTTTCTTTTGTTCACATCACCAGAATAATAGCAATAAAGTCATTCTTGTTCTTTCTTTTTTCTCCACTTGCCTTTGAATTGTCATTATTTTGTCCAATTGATGTATAGGTAATTGCAGGTAGCAGAGAAGTCCCAGGGTATGAAAAATCAAATTTATCCCAGAATGCCTTCATCACTGCCATCTGTTTACTCCTGTGTGTTTGTAAGGCACTCTTCCCCCTACTCCACAAACACCTACACAGACTTCTTTCTGTCCTTCTTTCTCTGCATTGATTCATCACACCAGGCATTTGTGAGCATCTGTTGTTACAGTTTTCACGGTGGTGAACACTATATTTAAGGTTGCAGTGACATTTCCATTACAGAACTGTTGCTTCCAGTCACATGGGGACTTATGAATGATTATTCTGTTAGGGAAGAGGTTGAAATTTTTCATTAAATGCATTATGCAGACAGGTTACTTTGCAAGTTGGGAAACATAGATTTGAATCAGTAAAAAAATGTTAAAGTGTTGACTCTTAAAAATAACATTCCTTCTGGTGACTGAAATTTGCTTAGTTGTGTCCAACTCTTTGTGACTCTATGAGCTATTCAGTCCATGGAATTCTCTAGGCCAGAATACTGGAGTTGGTTGTGGTTCCCTTCTCTAGGGGATCTTCCCAACCCAGGGATCAAACCCAAGTCTCCCGCAGCGCAGGTGGATTCTTTACCAGCTGAGCCACCAAGGAAGCCTTTTGGCAATTGGTAGAAGCTTAATGATTGATTTTAATAATAATGCTGTCTTTTGTATTTTGTAGAATTAGACTTTAAGGATCTTGAAGTTCTTAGACATTTTATTTTTTTCTTAAAACTAGGAAATCAGTGCTTTAGGTGTACTGTAGTGTCATGGAATTAGACTTTCACTTCCTAACCTTGAACACAGTCAGAAACCTGACATTATAAATCACTTTTGCAAATTAGTGGACAGATTCTAAAATATCTGCAGGTATGTTTCAGTCAGGAGATACTGCACTACAGAACAAATGAAGAAATGCAGTTTTATATTTGTTAAAATCAAAGAAGAACCCTTAAAAATAGCTTGTTTATTTTAATTCAGGAAAAAAAAATGTATACACAAATGTATACACTTTAAAAGTAATACCAAGCACACCCCCTTTTAACCACAACCCTCAGTTTTCCACATAGCTCTTCTTGATGCCTTTTATTATGTCCAGACTAGAAGGAAATATTAAGGATCTTCCCTATAGCTCATATGGTAAAGAATCTGCTTGAAATACAGGAGACCCAGGTTTGATCCCTGGGTCGGGAAGATCCTCTGGAGAAGGAAACAGCAACCCATTCCAGAATTCTTGCCTGGAGAATCCCATGGACAGAGGAGCCTGGTGGGCTACAGAAGGAAATATTAATGATGGGATACATAAATATTTGTTCAGTGTAGAATATAGCTGCAACTTGATTAATTTTAAAATTCTCTAAGCACCTGGCCCATGAATGTGTGTATGTAATTCATGGCAGGCAGAAATGAGCATCCTAACACTCCTGAACTCTCACTCCTCTTCATTTACTCATCAAATGAAAAATGAAAGAGTAAAATAATTTAAAATGTTTACTCAAGAAGCATGTTTGCCTGATTCCCACTCAGGCCTCATTTATTTATTATTTACAAATGTTGATTCCTAATTTCAATTTGCAACTCTGAGTTCAGTGCCTATGACAGAAATCTGATGGTTCAAGAGGCTATGAATATTTACTATGTGGTCCTCACCAACACCTCTGTTAAAGTGGCTCCACGGAGAAGGAAATGGCAACCCACTCCAGTGTTCTTGCCTGGAGAATCCCAGGGACGGGGGAGCCTGGTGGGCTGCCGTCTATGGGGTGGCACAGAGTCGGACACGACTGAAGCGACTTAGCAGCAGCAGCAGAAGGTAAGGTGAATGCGGCATTCTACCATTCCAGTCCTGCTCAACCATGAATTGACTGCTACAGTAGATATGTCAAATTGTAACTTCTATCATGAGACTCTTTGTTATGTTGTTGCCAACAGGCTTTTCTGTTCCAAACCCTGTGAGTTGGTCCTAGCAAATGAAATCCTTGGCCTTACATGCAAGGTTGTGGGTGATCTATAAAAAAAGTAGTAGCTTATCTATGCTGCAGTATAACGTCTTTTGTCAAATGGAAAACACCTAGTATTAAAAATATTTTATTCTTTCCTTTTTCACCTTCTTCTCAATCACAATCACTAATTCTGAGCTCTGGAATTCATGGTTTTGTGCTTTCTAGTTGATTCATATCCACTTGTGTCAAATTTTTTTGCTACTGCTGCTGCTGCTGCTGCTAAGTCACTTCAGTCGTGTCCGACTCTGTGTGACGCCATAGATGGCAGCCCACCAGGCTCCCCTGTCCCTGGGATTCTCCAGGCAAGAATACTGGAGAGGGTTGCCATTTCCTTCTCCAATGCATGAAAGTGAAAAGTCAAAGTGAAGTCGCTCAGTCGTGTCCGACTCTTAGCGACCTCATGGACTGCAGCCCACCAGACTCCTCCATCCATGGGATTTTCCAAGCAAGAGTACTGGAGTTGGGTGCTATTGCCTTCTCCTTTTTGCTACTAGTTATCTTCTATAAACCTCATCTCCCTTCAGGACTTTTTAGGTCCAAGAAATGATTGATAGCAATTTGTGAAGCCCTGGCATCATGGATTGATTACATCTTTCTTCTTTGAGATGTATTAGTCAAAACAGTGATCTTTGTAATTATCTGACCAGAAGTAGTGGGTTACTTTGGAAAAATGGAAATCCCATCTGTTTGGAAGCTACCAGATACATGGGTACTACCTTCTATAAGTGATTCCATTTGAAATCCTATCCAAATTGTATAAGCAGGGAGAAGAGAAATGAGAAAAAATAAATGAAGAGAAAGTAACCGGGATATACTTATTAAAAAATTACAAATACCTGCTTCTTTGACATCATATCACTTTCAATTAGAAGTATCAACATTACCAAGGCAAAAAAAAAAACCCAATTCTTGGTAAAACTGTAATTCTTTGATGACAAATATGTTAAGGGAACAATAACACCTGCATAGGTTTATGCTTACAAAATTTTTCCATAATGACCAAACTTTCTATTTTTGTCTGAATGTAATTTTCCTTAAAAGTAGGAAAAAAAAGACTGAATGAAAGGAGGAAAGAAAGGGAAGATTGATGGAGAGAGATTGGTGTGGGGGGAGAAAGGACAAGGAGAAAAAGAAGAGAGGGAAAGGGGAAAGGATGAGGGCTAAAGGGAGAGAGAGAAGCATGTAGTTGCTCTCTCATTGTTGTCTCAGGCTCAAGTCAGTTTCAAAATCTTTCCTTGTTGAGAAGATTTCCTTTCCTGACTGAACAGAAATCAGCAACCAAACCTCACACACTTCAGTGTGTTTAGTGACTAAAACTTGAAAATAATTTTTCCCTGAAAGTGACTGCTATCTGCTTCTAGCATGGGATGGGTTTGAGGCTTAGAAGGTCATACCATTACAAAAACAAAAAGAATAAGGAGAAAAAAGACATCCAAGAGGGATAACTGGATTAAGCACCCTTGACTTTCTGTACTGCAATGTGGAAATCTGAGGAGCCTCAGTGAAACCAAGAGGGTGTTAAATATATTACTGCAATATTTTAATTATTGTATGATGAGTAATGTAAGAGGAACCTGTCAACTTAATTCATGTTTGCAGGAATCTTTTGCAACGCTTCTCTTTAAAAAAAAAAAAAAATGAAACTGTTGACCTGCTTTTTTTTTTTTTACCATATTTTTTCAGATTCTTAACATACTAAACACTCACTGAAAACACATTTTAGGCACCAAACTCAGGGCAGAGTCAGCAGTTCAGAGAGGACAAAAATGATTGTTTTTTGAACTATAGAATTGTCAATAATGAAGTTAGACCAGTGTCAGAATGCATTTATTCATGTGAAGTGTGCTAGACAACTTGATTCTTTTGAAAAGAAATAACTTTTCATGATCATATTTCTTCCCTCTGGAAAATAGAACTTTTAAGAAAACTCCTCAGGCTTTGAGATTATATTCTTTGGTCTATACAGTGAAATACAGTGTTATCACATCTTGTTGCTAGTCATTCCTTTATGACATTCATGATAAGTCTCTGCATGTTGCTGACATTTGTTTCACTATGATTAATTTCATGCATGGTACCGACTTTGTCAGTATCTTCTTCCTGTGGGTTCAGTGCAGTTCGGTCACTCAGTTGTATCTGACTCTCTGCAACCCCATAAACCGCAGCACACCAGGCCTCCTTGTCCATCACCAGCTCTTGGAGTTCACCCAAACACATGTCCACTGAGTCGGTGATGCCATCCACCCATCTCATCCTCTGTCATCTCCTTCTCCTCTTCCCCTCAATCTTTCCCCAAATCGGGGTCTTTTCTAAAGAGTCAGCTCTTCACCTCAGGTGGCCAAGTATTGGAGTTTCAGCTTTAGCATCAGTCCTTCCAATGAATATTAAGGACTGATTTCCTTTAGGGTAGACTGGTTGGATCTCTTTGCAGTCCAAGGGACTCTCAAAGGTCTTCTCCAATACCACAGTTCAAAAGCATCAGTTCTTCGGTGCTCAGCTTTCTTTATCGTCCAACTCTCACATGCATACATGACCACTGGAAAAACCATAGCCTTGACTAGATGGACCTTTGTTGACAAAGTTATGTCTCTGCTTTTCAATATGCTATCTAGGTTGGTCATAACTTTCCTTCCAAGGAGTGGGCGTCTTTTAATTTCATGGCTGCAATCACCATCTGCAGTGATTTTGGAGCCCAGAAAAATAAAGTCAGCCACTGTTTCCACTGTTTCCCCATCTATTTGCCATTAAGTGATGGGACCAGATGCCATGATCTTAGTTTTCTGAATGTTGAGCTTTAAGCCAACTTTTTCATTCTCCTCTTTCACCTTCTTTAGTTCTTCCTCAAAAAGTTCTTTAGTGCTTCTTCACTTTCTGCCATAAGGGTGGTGTCATCTGCATATCTGAGGTTATTGATATTTTTCCCAGCAATCTTGATTCCAGCCTGTGCTTCTTCCAGCCCAGCGTTTCTCATGATGTATTCTGTATATAAGTTAAATAAGCAGGGTGACAATATACAGCCTTGACGTACTCCTTTTCCTATTTGGAACCAGTCTCTTGTTCCATGTCCAGTTCTAACTGTTGCGTCCTGACCTGCATACAGATTTCTCAAGAGGCAGATCAAGTGGTCTGGTATTCCCAACTCTTGAAGAATTTTCCACAGTTCGTTGTGATCCACACCGTCAAAGGCTTTGGCATAGTCAATAAAGCAGACATAGATGTTTTTTCTGGAACTCTTTTTTGATGATCCAGTGGATGTTGGCAATTTGATCTCGGGTTCCTCTGCCTTTTCTAAAACCAGCTTGAACATCTGGAAGTTCACGGTTCACATATTGCTGAAGCCTGGCTTGGAGAATTTTAAGCATCAGTTTTCTAGTGTGTGAGATGAGTGCAATTGTGTGGTAGTTTGAGCATTCTTTGGCATTGCCTTTCTTTGGGATTGTAATGAAAGCTGACCTTTTCCAGTCCTGTGGCCTCTGCTGATTTTTCCAAATTTGCTGGCACATTGAGTGCAGCACTTTCACAGCATCATCTTCCAGGATTTGAAATAGCTCAACTGGGATTCCATCACGTCCACTAGCTTTGTTGCTAGTGATGCTTCCTAAGGCCCGTTTGACCTCATATTCCAGGATGTCTGGCTCGAGGTGAGTGATCATACCATCGTGCTTATCTGGGTCATGAAGATCTTTTTTGTACAGTTCTTTTATGTATTCTTGCCACTCTTCTTAATATCTTCTGCTTCTGTTAGGTCCATACCATTTCTGTCCTTTATCGAGGCCATCTTTGCATGAAATGTTCCCTTGGTATCTCTAATTTTCTTGAAGAGATCTCTAGTCTTTCCCGTTTAATTGCTTTCCTCTATGTCTTTGCATTGATCACTGAGGCTTTCTTATCTCTCCTTGCTAGTCTTTGGAACTCTGCATTCAAATGGGTATATCTTTCCTTTTCTCCTTTGTTTTTCACTTCCCTTCTTTTCACAGCTATTCGTAAGCCCTCCTCAGACAGCCATTTTCCTTTTTTGCATTTCTTCTTCTTGAGGATGGTGTTGATCGCTGTCTCCTGTACAGTGTCATGAACCTCGGTCGATAGTTCATCAGGCACTCTATCAGATCTAGTTCCTTAAATCTATTTCTCACTTCCAGTGTTTAATCATAAGGGATTTGATTTAGGTCATACCTGAATGGTCTAGTGGTTTTCTGCACTTTCTTCAATTTCAGTCTGAATTTGGAAATAAGGAGTTCATGATCTGAGCCACAGTCAGCTCCCGGTCTTGTTTTTGCTGACTGTATAGAGCTTCTCCGTCTTTGGCTGCAAAGAAAATAATCAATCTGATTTCAGTGTCGACCATCTGGTGATGTCCATGTGTAGAGTCTTCTCTTGTGTTGTTGAAAGAGGGTGTTTGCTATGACCAGTGTCTTTTCTTGGCAAAACTCTGTTAGCCTTTGCCCTGCTTCATTCCATATTCCAAGGCCAAATTTGCCTGTTACTCCAGGTGTTTTTTGACTTCCTACTTTTGCATTCCAGTCCCCTATAATGAAAAGAACATGTTTTTTGGATGTTCTAGAAGGTCTTCATAGAACCGTTGAACTTCAGCTTCTTCAGTGTTATTGGTTGGGGCATAGACTTGGATTACCATGATATTGAATGGTTTGCATTGGAAACGAACAGAGACCATTCTGTCGTTTTTGAGATTGCATCCAAGTACTGCATTTCAGACTCTTGTTGACCATGATGGCTACTCCATTTCTTCTAAGGGAGTCCTGCCTACAGTTCTCCTGTCAGTAGAACACCCTTATTGAACAATCACATTATGTAACTGCCTATTTTTCATAAATTTTAAATTGCAGGAATGCTCTCAGGTTAAAATAGTTTTTCAAAAGCACCTATTGAAAAAAATACAGTAATCACATGTGAATTTTATTGTATAATAAGCTGCAACAGTATTTAGCTTATTATTTGGCATATTATATGATTGTAAAATGGGATAAAAGGTATGGTCATCATCAACATAATACACGATAACAATGAAAGTGTGAAACATTAGCAAAGGGAGTCAGGTTTTGAAAACAGTATGCTTTCAAGAAACTTTATTGAAAAGTTAGAAAGCTTAATTCAAAGCCTTCTTGTATTTTCCAAAACTCTTTATGATATCATTTATTTGAATTCTTTTCAGTGTTCTTCTGATCAAATTTAAGCTGTTTTTAAACTTTTGGAGCAGTTGTTAGAACATGCAATTCCCTTCATCTGCTTGCTGTGGAATTTTAACAAACTACTATTGAGCATGATTATAGGAGCAAATGAAATTATAACTATGTTTCTTTCTTACCTCTGCCTAAGAATAATTAGCAAAGGGTCATTTTTGTCATACTCAGACATTATTTCTGTCTTCTTTTATGCTGAAACATTAAACGCCTGTGTTCATTCCCTTGTTAAAATTATATTTGAACAAATGCTTTCCCCCATTTTTCTTATTTCTCCTCCATTTCCTACTTCTTATTTTTCTTTTTCTCTTCACTTTTAAAGAATTTTATTTATATTTTAAAGAAACTTCTAGGATAACATCTTTGACCCATTCCTAGATAGAATAATGATGGAAAAGAATGAATCAAGTACCATCATCCATAATTAATACCTATCAGAGCTGTGATTTTATTTATTCTCTTAATAAAGGAGAATAAATTTTTAATCTTTCCTTAGACCCATGGTCACTTCAGCCAAGCTGTAAGCACCTAGTAGGAGTGACAAGAAATGCTCTTTGTTAATGCCATTTGTACACTTTCTGCGATCCCCTAGAGTAGCAAATGACTACTACTTCGAGGAGAAAGATACTATTATCCTTCTTTAGAACTTTGAGACAAATTCATTTGTGGGTTCTGAGGTATAACAAATATGTAGAAAGTGCTGTATTTAAAATGATACAAGTGAGATGTGGTTCTAAAGTAAAAGAAGCATTGAGCCCTTATGTAGACTGTAAGCGTGAACGTATTTTATAAGTATTTATTTTTGGACATTTTAAAAATTTGGTTCGATGCATGATACTGGATGCTTGGGGCTAGTGCACTGGGACGACCCAGAGGGATGGTATGGGGAGGGAGGAGGGAGGAGGGTTCAGGATGGGGAACACATGTATACCTGTGGCAGATTCATTTTGATATTTGGCAAAACTAATACAATTATGTAAAGTTTAAAAATAAAATAAAATTTAAAAAAAAATGTGGGAATGTATCCTATAGGGTAGGTAAACATTCTCTTGCAGACATTACCAAGTTTCGGGGAGCTAGTGCCACAAGATACAGCATAGTTTTGCTATCTGAAATAAACTTGGATTTTTCTGTCATGTATTTTCACTAAATATCTCCTACTTATCATATTGTTATGTAATAACTCCAAGATTTAATGATGTATCTTAGTTTTATTCCTTAAATTTAAGATGATAATGTTCCAATTTAAATATAAGCATGTGCTAAATTGAGTTACAGAGAATAGTTTGGAAAATTAGTGGTCCATATCCCAGTTTCTTATAACTGAAAATAAATTTTGGTTCACTACTTTCCTTTATTTCGACCATAGGGAAAATATAGATACTCATTCTCTCTCGTGTGAAATATATGCTCCAATTTTTGAATCCCAAGAGTTTTATGGAAAAAATGTGTCCCTTTAAGTCATAGTCTGACCCAATTAGAATATGAAAATGATTAATTTACTTACCATTTAAAGCATATAAAACTGGGTTGTCATCACAGAAACATCCTTCTAAAATATGTACCAGTTTTACATATCATGAGAAATCAAGTATAGAATACTTGAAACCAAACTTCATTAATTTCAGTTTTCATTTTCCTTTGGGTGCCATGCATTGCTGTTAAACTGGGATACAAATGTAAGATTTTTATAGATTTCTCCTTCTAAAACATCTACTATATGAACAGTGGATTTAAATCTTTTATATTTCTTTTTATTCAAATTGTAAGATAGAAATGTCTCATTTTATGTGGATGAAATTGTTGAATTAAGTTTATGCACCTTGGAATTGTTTGTAACTTGATTCAAAGCCAAATTTAATTTATTTCACCAACATTTAAAATATAATTCAGCAGCTTTGCAACGATTTAAGTAAAATTTGTGTCTCAAAAAGTAGAGTAAAATTGACTGCTCAAAAAACTATTGGATTAATCTTTCTTGTGTGTGTGAGAAAATTGCTTTTATCTCAGACAATTAGTAAAATATATATGGTTTCATTCTTATAATAGCTCAGTAAGAATGGAACTTCTATATTATGGAATTGGGGATTTTTTTTCCTTGAAGATCTTATCAGATGCAGGAGTTTTCTTGCCAGTCAGTATGGAGTCAATTACAAGAGATTTTGAAGCCTGTCATACTTCACAAAAGTTAAATGAACTGGAAGAAGTCAGATCACAGTGATACATTGTTATCTATTGCTTCAAAAGAGATGAGGAGAAGGCAGTTCTTGCCCCCAAACACTGTGGGACAAATATAGATTCTAATTAATAGGAAGTATACCATGTTACTCAACAGGAGCAAAAAATGCAAATAATAATTCATATATCAATGTATTGATTAAGTATGTTAAAAGTCCGGTCCCATGACTTCATGGCAAATAGATGGGGAAACTATGGAAACATGGACAGACTTTATTTTCTTGAGCTCCAAAATCACTGCAGGTGGTAATTGCAGCCGCGAAATTAAAAGATGCTTGCTCCTTGGAAGAAAAGCTATGACCAACCTAGACAGTATACTAAAAAGCAGAGCCATTACTTTGCTGACAAAGATCCATATAGTCAAAACTATGGTTTTTCCAGTAGTTGTGTATGGATGTGAGAGTTGGACCATAAAGAAGGCTGAGCACCGAATAATTGATGTTTTTGAACTGTGGTGCTGGAGAAGATTCTTGCGAGTCCCTTGGACTGCAAGGAAATCAAACCAGTCAATTGTAAAGGAAACCAATCTTGAATATTCATTGGAAGGACTGATGCTGAAGCTAAAGCTCAGCATCAAATGGCTTTTAATTTCATGGCTGCAGTCACCATCTGCAGTGATTTTGGAGCCCAAGAAAATAAAGTCTGTCCATGTTTCCATAGTGTCCCTATTTGCCATGCAGTGATAGGACTGGATGCCATGATGTTCATTGATGATGGAAGCAGTGCCTTTAGAACTCTCTTGGAATTTCCTTGGTGATCCAGTGGTTAAGAATCTGCCTTGCAATGCAGGGCACACAGGTTCTCCTGATCAAGGAACTAGGTTCCCACAAGCTACGGAGCAACTAAGCCCATGTGGAACAACTAGAGTCTGTGTGCACAACGAAAGATCTTGCATGACACAATGAAGATTCCATGTCCTGCTACTAAGACCCAATGCAGCTAAATAAAAATAAATACATTTTTTAAAAGTTATCTTAGTTTTGTCTTATAAAGTTTTTGAAAATTAGAAATTTTGAATATTTTTCTTCTATAAGGTATATGCAAAGAGCCTATTTACAATGATATATAAGTACACATCTACAAAGTAATGTGAGCACAGAATGAGAACAAATATTTACCTGTTTAAAATTGTATGTCTCTTCTTAGGACAGAGCATGCAGTGTATCACAGCTTTTTTGATAAATTACTGAAAATATTGATGAATTGCTTCATGACTAACATAATCTTTGTCATATTTCGGTTGGTGCTTTTCTGAGCATTTTCATATTTTAATAATTCTATGTACTAGCTATTTTATTATGTGTATACTTAAAGTAAAATCTTAATGATTAGTTCAGTTAGACTGACTTTTCTGGCCAAAATGTTATTTACTATTTTCTGACTCTTTTTCTGTAAACCATATTTTGTTGACATTTTTCCTAAATCAGTCATACCTTTTTTCTTTCATTGTACCTATGATTTATCCTATCTAGAATGTACAGTTTAATCAGATCATATCAGATCAGATCAGTCGCTCAGTTGTGTCCGACTCTTTGCGACCCCATGAATCGCAGCACGCCAGGCATCCCTGTCCATCACCAACTCCCGGAGTTCACTCAGACTCACGTCCATCGAGTCAGTGATGCCATCCAGCCATCTCATCCTGTGTCATCCCCTTCTCCTCCTGCCCCCAATCCCTCCCAGCATCAGAGTCTTTTCCAATGAGTCAACTCTTAAACAATGGAATCTTTAACATACTTCCTTGACATTTTACTTGTACTGAATTTTCCTGTAACTTAAAAAAAGGTAATTTTAATAGATTGAACAAATTATACAATAATTAATAATAAATTTCTGGTCTAAGAAATTTATAATACTAGCTTTGATGGGCTAAGGAATTGGATGGATATCCATAGCCTAAATCGGATAAGATCAGATCAGTCACTCAGTCGTGTCCAACTCTTTGCGACCCCATGAATCACAGCACTCCAGGCCTCCCTGTCCATCACCAACTCCCAGAATTCACTCAGACTCACGTCCATCGAGTCAGTGATGCCATCCAGCCATCTCATCCTCTGTCGTCGCCTTCTCCTCCTGCCCCTAATCCCTCCCAGCATCAGAGTCTTTTCTGATGAGTCAACTCTTCGCATGAGGTGACCAAAGTACTGGAGTTTCAGCTTTAGCATCATTCCTTCCAAAGAAATCCCAGGGCTGATCTCCTTCAGAATGGACTGGTTGGATCTCCTTGCAGTCCAAGGGACTCTCAAGAGTCTTCTCCAACACCACAGTTCAAAAGCATCAATTCTTCAGTGCTCAGCTTTCTTCACAGTCCAACTCTCACATCCATACATGACCACAGGAAAAACCATAGCCTTGACTAGACGAACCTTTGTTGGCAAAGTAATGTCTCTGCTTTTGAATATGCTATCTAGGTTGGTCATAACTTTCCTTCCAAGGAGTAAGCGTCTTAATTTCATGGCTGCAGTCACCATCTGTATGGTCAATAAATGAATTTATCTGTGTCTCAGCATTCAGAAATTGAATTTTCCTGAACATCTTTTTTGTGACATAATCATCTTCAAAATTATTCAACTCTGGGAAAATGGCCACCCTTCTATTCTGTATGCAGTTTTAACCTCACTATTGCATCCTCCTTGTACATTGTCTCTTGTCATTATCCCTCATAGATAAACATTGGATATCTTTCATCATGACAAGGAGAGCAAAGCATATTGTCTAAAATTGAGGTGGCTTCATTGACAATTAAATAGTAGTAGAATAAGGAGAGGAGAAGGAAATATCAACCCACTCCAGTACTCTTGCCTGGAAAATCCCATGGACGGAGGAGCCTGTTGGGCTGCAGTCTATGAGGTCGCTGAGAGTCGGATACGACTGAGCGAATTCACTTTCACTTTTCACTTTCCTGCATTGGAGAAGGAAATGGCAACCCACTCCAGTGTTCTTGCCTGAAGAATCCCAGGGACTGGGGAAGCCTGGTGGGCTGCAGTCTCTGGGGTTGCACAGAGTCGGACAGGACTAAAGTGACTTAGCAGCAGCAGCAGCAGAATAAGGAGAAAAGATAGAATAAAACTGATCCATTACTTGATTTTAGTTCACATGTAGAAATTCATGTTTATCATTTTAAAATAATTTTGATGAGCTTTTATTAAAAAATTAGTATTTTAACATTCCCTTTCCAAATTCCTGTTTAGTAGTGCAGTTTTTCAGGCTTCCCTGGTAGCTCAGCTGGTAAAGAATCCACCTGCAATTCAGGTAGAACCCGGTTCGATTCCTGGGTCAGGAAGACCCCTTAGAGAACGAATAGGCTACCCACTTCAGTATTTTGCTTGGAGAATCCCCATGGACAGAGGAGCCTTGCCAGCTATAGTCCATGGGATCACAAAGAGTAGGTCATGACTGAGTGACTAAGCACAACACAGCACAGTGTGATTTACCATGAAACTGTCTGTGGTATTTGAGTTCTGCCTCACAGCAAGGGCAAGTTATTTCCTGGCACTGAACAAAAGAACATAACTAAGTAAATTCAGATTTTTTAATATTTTACAATATATCATAAGAAACATAATTACAGTCTTTGTCTTGGTGCCATTTCCATTGAAATGAAAACTAGAATTAAGGACAAACTTTCTGTTATAAACTTAAGAATCCATATGACCAGGTTGTCGCCTACAGTGGTCTTTTTCCCAGGAAACATATGTCTATTTAAGCAAGTTTTATTTTAATTGATGTGATATAGCTCTCATCTAGAATAATTGCTCTTCAAAGATTTGAATATTGCATCTAGAGTAGAAACATGGGCTTCCCTGGTGGCTCAGTGGTAAAGAATCTGCCTTTAAGCTGGAGACCCAAGTTCAATTCCTGGGTTGGGAAGATCCCTTGGAGGAGGGCATGGCAACCCACACCAGTATTCTTGACTGGAGAATTCCATGGACAGAGGAGCCTGGCGGGCTACAGTCTATAGGGTCACATAGAGTCGGACATGACTGGAGGGATTAAGCTGCAGCAGCAGCAATAGAAACACCTCTCTCAGAGTCTCAGTCAACCAATGTGATTTATCTGAGATCATGTTTCAGATTGTTGACAGAAAATTATTCATAAAGTAAATAATATGGTTGTACTTGGAATGACATTGGTATTTCTACCTTGGATGACATCCTCAGTTGCTTTATTACTAGGATACACGAACAATCTGAAAGTATCAGAAGGGGAAACACTTTGTAAGTTCGAGTTTTCATATTTTTTTTTCTTCTTACAGTTTAATAGAATTTCAAAGAGGTAAAATAATGTCCCTTCAGAACCCTTGTACACTGTTAGCAGGAATGTAAACTGGTACAGTCATTATGGGTAACAGTATGGAGGTTCCTTAGGAAATGAAAAATAGATTTACCATATGATCCAGCAATCCTGCTTCTGAGTATATAGCCAAATCACTATCTCAATGATACACTTTATTCCCATGTTGCTTGCAGCATTGGTCATGATAGACAAGGTAAGAAAACTACTTAAGTGTTCATGAATGGATAAATAAGTGGTATGTGTATATATAATGGAATATTATTCACATTTTAAAAAGAATGAAATTTGGACATTTGCAACAACATGGATGAACTGGGAGGTCATTACACTAAATGAAATAAGACAGAGAAACAGAGATATGACATGGTACCACTTATATATGGAGTCTTAAAAAAAAAAGTTAAACTCAACAAAACAGTAGAATGATGGTTTCCAGGAAAGAAGGAAATAGGGAAAAGTTGCTAAAATGAAATAAACTTACAGTTATGAATAGAGGATCTAATGTAGAGCATAGTAACTGTGATATCATTACTTCATATAATTGAAATGTACTAAAAGAGCAGGACTTAAGAGTTCTCACTCCCCCCAAAGGGTAACGATGTGAAGTAATATATGTTAATTAACTTGTGTTAGAATCCATTTACAGCATATACGTATATCAAATCATCAGGTAGTAAATGTATTGCCATTTTGTCAATTGTATCTTAATAAAGCTGAAAAAAAGAGAATGCTTCATTTTGTTTTAGCAGTGTATTATTGCAGATAAACTGAAAACAGAAGATTTTCTAAATTAACTTAAACCTGTGTAAACAATTTTTACCCAAATGTTCTAAATTTATTTTTGTAAGCAAATTAGTTTACAAATATCAGTCATATGGACACTATCAGTGTGATTATTATATTATTGAGCTTTTATATTTTTAAAAATCTAAATAATAGATACATTTTCATAAATGTAAATAAAATATAACTTGATTTCACCCCAAATTTATAATTATTTCCAAAGAAGTTCAAACAGAGCTTATTAATTTCTTAAGTTAACTTTCACAGATTAATAGAAAATGCAATACTTAGTTGGGCATTTGAGCCACTTATATTTATTGAGTAAATTAAGCATGTTTGGCTATGGGCACTTTGTGTGAATTATCGTGATTTCATTACTGATCTTTCTAGAGACACTTCTTAAATGAGGTAAAGCTGAATGTCAGATGAGAAGCATTCATTCTTTCTTAGGTAAATTACACTCTGTTGCTTTAAGGAAAACTCTGACAGCTCAATTATACGGTCGATTATCACAGTTTTAGGTGTAACTCTCTGCCCCTCATCAAATACTAGAAATATTTGATAATATTTGAAAATACTAGCTAATGCATTGCTACCTTATCAGATAGTAGTATAGAAAAGACAAAAACCTAAGTTCTAATTCATGCACTTCTCATATTTCACTTGGAGTGATGCATTTAATCATGCCTATCCAGATTTCCTAAATATTTAAATAAGGATGAAAATATTGATCCTGCCTACCTTGTTTAAGTATGATAAAATGAGGGCGTCTTATAATTTTAAAAATCTGTGTACAAGTAAAACTAATGCAAAAGTGAAAGTGAAAGTCATGTCTGACTCTGTGACTCCATGGCCTATACAGGCCATGGTATTCTCTAGGCTGGAGTACTGGAGTGGGTAGCCTTTCCCTTGTCCAGGGTATCTTTCCAACCCAGGGACGGAACCCAGGTCTCCTGTATTGCAGGCAGATTCTTTACCAGCTAAGCTGCTATGAAAGCCTAAGAATACTGGTGTGAGTAGCCTATCTCTTCTCCAGTGAATCTTCCTGACCCAGGCATTGCATGTGGATTCTTTACCAACTGAGCTATCAGGGAAGCCCAAACTAATGCAAAGCATCTTCCAAATGGAAATATAATATCATGTATAAGTTGACTTTTCAGTTCAGTCCAGTTTAGTCGCTCAGTCATGTCTGACTCTTTGTGACCCCATTAATTGCAGCACACCAGGCCTCCCTGTCCATCACCAACTCCCGGAGTTCACCCAAACCCATGTCCATCGAGTCGGGGATGCCATCTAGTCATCTTATCCTCTGTTGTCCCCTTTTTCTCCTGCCACCAATCCCTCCCAGCATCAGAGTCTTTTCCAATGAGTCAACTCTTCGCATGAGGTGGCCAAAGTACTGGAGTTTC
This sequence comes from Bos indicus x Bos taurus, assembly GCF_003369695.1. Taxonomy (NCBI): domain Eukaryota; kingdom Metazoa; phylum Chordata; class Mammalia; order Artiodactyla; family Bovidae; genus Bos; species Bos indicus x Bos taurus. The sequence goes on along the minus strand of NC_040081.1, from coordinate 81,139,842 downwards.
AGCTTTAGCATCATTCCTTCCAAAGAACACTCAGGACTGATCTCCTTTAGAATGGACTGGTTGGATCTCCGTGGAGTCCCTGGGACTTTCAAGAGTCTTCTCCAACACCACAGTTCAAAAGCATCAATTCTTCAGCACTCAGCTTTCTTCACAGTCTAACTCTCACATCCATACATGACCACTGGAAAAATCATAGCCTTGACTAGATGGACCTTTGTTGACAAAGTAATGTCTCTGCTTTTGAATATGCTATCCAGGTTGGTCATAACTTTCCTTCCAAGGAGTAAGTGTCTTTTAATTTCATGGCTGCAGTTACCATCTGCAGTGATCTTGGAGCCCCCAAAAATAAAGTCTGACACTGTTTCCACTGTTTCCCCATCTATTTCCCATGAAGTGATGGGACCGGATGCCAAGATCTTCGTTTTCTGAATGTTGAGCTTTAAGCCAACTTTTTCACTCTCCTCTTTCACTTTCATCAAGAGGGTTTTTAGTTCCTCTTCGTTTTCTGTGTTAAATTTTCCAAGAAGCAAATTTTCCAAGGATAAAGAGCTCAGGAATTATCTGATCTTGGGTACTTTTACAGAATCATTTGCGTCACTTTTGATTTTGTATTTATAATGAGGATCTGAATTACAATAATTGAGATTGTACTGGGAAGAAGTTGATGTTACTAACACAAGACGTTCCAAAGGGGAACTTAACTGAGTATATGAAACATAGTAAGGAAAGGTCAAAATGCCCCCCTTTTTTTAAACTTATGAGGATGGTAGTATGGTTGTACTCTTAATCAAAATGAGGTAGATAAAAAGCACTAGACAACTGAGGATTAGAAAGAATAAATTATAACTGACATGGCTATTAAGATGATGCAAGTGTAAGATATAAAAGTGATTCTTAAAGAGTCTATTACAAAAGTATGCCTGAAACTGGAAAAGTTTTAAGATCTGACAGTATGAGTTTACAAAGTATGTATGTAGAGGTTACACTTGTTTTATTAACTATGAAATTTTTAGGTAGGGAGTGCATGTGAGAGAGAAAGAAGACTAATGACAGATGCAAAGACAAATAAAAGCTATAAAGGAAAAAAAGGTGTTAGAAGAATTTATTGATGCTCTTAAAGGGTTAACCCTAAATCCAGAAGACTGGAAAAAGAAAGGAAATTCGAAGTGATGGGAGTTAATGAAAAGTATAAAAGTTCAATAGCGTAAAGCTAGTTAGAGTTTGTCTACAATGTTGAAAATTTCACATTGAAGAAAAGATGGCAATGGATTTTACCTAACTGAATTGAAGTTGATAATATTACTAAAATATCATTAACTTAAGAAAATATTTAAATAAGGCTCTTTTCATAGAGAATAATGATAGTCTAAGTGTCTTCAAGAAGCTTTCATCACTTCATGGGAGACTTAAAAAACACATTAAGCTTCATTGCTAATGAATCAATTGAAAATAAGTGAAAGCTTTTCAACTTTTTAAAATGTCATCTTTATAGAAAATATTATTTAATTTATGCAGAATTTTAAGAGGAATCCAATAGCTTTATTTTAATGGCTTATTCATTTGTTTAGCCAACATATGTTTATTAATCACTACTTTGTGTCAGTTACTCAAGTTTATTTACTTTTCTCCTGTTTCATAGCGATAGTGAGGAGAAAGACTAGAAGAGTAAACCAATACATATACACTTCTGAGCTGTTTGATAAGTGCTATGAAGGGAAAGGAAAATAGGAGGAATTATTTCACACTGAGATACCAAAAAAGGCCTCCTTGAAGAGATGATATTTTAAGTTCAGACTTCAAATATGACATAGAGGTTGATTTGCCCTATAAAGAAAACTATATATACTTGGCATAATTTAGACAATAATCCTATGGTACAGGCTTAAGGATCCATTAGAATTAGATTTTGCTGCACAGAAATGAAAAGTTCAAAGGCCTAAATGAGTTTCATTGCTTAAAGATGTGAACTTTCTGTCTTATACACAAAAAGTCTGAGACTGATTTGTTACCTCTTTGTCATCAGGCGCAAAGATCCTTGTCATTAAACCAAGCCATCCTGCTTGTATTGCTTTCCCTCTTCTTTTAATTTTTATTGGAATATAGTTGATTTACAATACTGTGTTAGTTTCAGGTGTATAGCAAAGCAAGTCAATTATACATATACATATATCCACTCTTTTTTAGATTCTTTTCCCATATTGGCCATTACAGACTACTGAGTAAAGTTCCTTATGCTATACAGTAGGTTTTTATTAGTTATCTATTTTACATACAGTAGTGGAGAGTCCCATGCACGGAGGAGCCTGGTGGGCTGCAGTCCATGCGGTCGCGAAGAGTCGGACAGGACTGAGCAACTTCACTTTCACTTTTCACTCTCATGCATTGGAGAAGAAAATGGCAACCCACTCCAGTGTTCTTGCCTGGAGAATCCCAGGGACGGAAGAGCCTGGTGGGCTGCTGTCTGTGGGGTCGCACAGAGTCGGACATGACTGAAGTGACTTAGCAGCAGCAGCAGCAGCGTATATATGTCAATCCCAATCTCCAAATTTATCTTCCGCCTTTCTCCCCTGGAAACCATAAGTTTGTTTTCTACATCTGTGACTCTGTTTCCATTTTGTAAATAAGTTCATTTGTACTATTTTTTAGATTCCACATATGAGTGATATCATATGATATTCATTTTTCTGTTTTACTTCATTCAGTATGACAGTCTCTAGGTTCATCCATGTTGCTGCAAATGACATTATTTTGTTTCTTTTATGGCTGAGTAATATTTTATTGTGTATACACACACAGACACACACATACACACAAACACACACATATATATAAATATATACATATATAAATATATATATATACACACACCACGTGTCTTTATCCTGTCCTTTGTTGTTATATATTTAGGTTGCTTCCGTGATTTGGCTATTGTAAATAGTACTGCAGTGAACAAATAGTGCTGCAGTAAACATTGGGGTACATCTATCTTTTTGAATTATGGTTTTCTCCAAATTAATACCCAGGAGTGGCATTTCTGGATCCTATGCTAATTCTATGTTTAGTTTTTGAGGAATCTGCATACTGTTCTCCATAACGGTTGTACCAACATGTATTCCCACTAACTGTGTAGGAAGATTCCCTTCTCTCCACACCCTTTCCAGCATTAATTGTTTGTAGAATTTTTGATGATGGGTATTCTGACCCATGTGAGGTGATACTTCATTGGAGTTTTGATTTGCATTTCTCTAATAATTAGTGACGTTGAACATCTTTTCATGTGCTTTTTGACCATCTGTATGTCTTTGGAGAAATGTCAATTTACATATTCTGCCCATTTTATGATTGAGTTTGTTTTTTTTTTTATACTGAACTTTCATTCTTAAAGAATTTCCAGTCTAATCTTCTAAGACCTCTGGATTACCAACCATCAGACCTACATTTAAGCCAGGCAGAAGGAGGAAAGGGCTGAAAGAAAAAAAAAGCATGTCTTCCAATTAAGTAAGCCCTTTTTAAAACATTTTCTTGGAATCACCACACAATTTATGCTTTCAACTATTGAATTCTCCCCACCTTGGTTCTGTGAGAAGAGCTGATATATGTGGTTTTGTAGCTGGGCACACTTTACACCCAGTGTATGGATTCTGTTCCTAAAATGAAAGGAGAGAATGTTTAGGGAACAGAGAGCTGTCTGTGTTCACCATGCTACTATTCAGTTCAGTTCAGTTCAGTATCTCAGTCGTGTCCACCTCTTTGTGACCCCATGGACTGCAGCACACCAGCCTTCCCTGTCCATCCCTAACTCCCAGAGTTTACTCAAACTCATGTACATTAGGTCGGTGATGCCATCCAACCATCTCATCCTCTGTCATCCCCTTCACCTCCCTCATTCAGTCTTTCCCAGCATCAAGGTCTTTTCAAATGAGTCAGCTCTTCACGTCAGGTGGCCAAAGTATTGGAAATTCAGCTTCAGCATCAATCCTTCAAATGAATATTTAAGACTGATTTCCTTTACGATGTACTGTTTGGATCTCCTTGTTGTCCAAGGGACTCTCAGGAGTCTTCTCCAACACCACACTTAAAAAGCATCAATTCTTCGGCACTCAGCTTTCTTTAGAGTCCAGTTCTCACATCCTTACATGACTACTGGGAAAACCATACCTTTGACTAGATGGACCTTTGTTGGCAACAAAGTAATGTCTCTGCTTTTTAATTAGCTGTCTAAGTTGGTCATAACATTTCATCCAAGGAACAAGTGTATTTTAATTTCACAGCTGCAGTAACTATCTACTACTGCATGCTACCATTATGCATTGCGATTAATACACTAAGGGCTGAGCCTTAGAGGTTTGGTTATTTATATAAAGTCAGATACTGAAGACAATCCCTGAAATTGTGATTGTCTATCAGTCTATCATCTAGAAGTTACCTTATAACCATTTCAACTTTCTATTGAGATAAGCTGTTATCCTAATATAGTCTCTCAGTTTAAGCTGAATTTCTGCCATTTATTCAGCAATTTATACATCCTTGGACTGCAAGGAGATCCAACCAGTCCATCCTAAAGGAGATCAGTCCTGGGTGTTCATTGGAAGGACTGATGTTGAAGCTGAAACTCCAGTACTTTGGCCATGTCATGCGAACAGTTGACTCATTCAAAAGGAGCCTGATTCTGGGAAGGATTGGGGGCAGGAGGAGAAGGGGACGACAGAGGATGAGATGGCTGGATGGCATCACCGACTCGATGGACGTGAATTTGAGTGAACTCCGGGAGTTGGTGATGGAGAGGGAGGCCTGGCGTGCTGCGGTTCATGGGATTGTGGAGAGTCAAACACAACTGAGTGACTGAACTGAACTGAACTATACATCATATCCTGGATTTCTGTATGACCATCCACTGAAAGAATCCTTAGTTCTATGTTGACCACATTATTCCTTTGCTCACCTGTACAAACACAGTTCAGTTCAGTTCAGTCTCTCAGTCATGTCCGCAGCACACCAGGCCTCCCTGTCCATCACCAGTTCCCGGAGTTCACTCAAACTCATGTGCATGGAGTCGGTGATGCCATCCAGCCATCTAATCCTCTGTCGTCCCCTTCTCCTCCTGCCCCCAATCCCTCCCAGAACCAGGGTCTTTTCCAGTGAGTCAACTCTTCACATGAGGTGGCCAAGGTACTGGAGTTTCAGCTTTAGCATCAGTCCTTCCAATGAACACCCAGGACTGATCTCCTTTAGAATGGATTGGTTGGATCTCCTTGCAGTCCAAGGGACTCTCAAGAGTCTTCTCCAACACCACAGTTCAAAAGCATCAATTCTTCAGTGCTCAGCTCTCTTCATGGTCCAGCTCTCACATCCATACATGACCACTGGAAAAACCACAGCCTTGACTAGATGGACCTTTGTTGACAAAGTAATATCTCTGTATTTTAATATGCTATCTAGAAACACAGACACAAATGCATGTGTTTGCACATGCATAAAAAATGGCTCTGTATTTTCCACCAGTTGATTTTTAAATTTGTATTGTTTTCACAGGCCTTCATCATCATATTTAGAATCAACTCTTTCCAGTAGCAAACACTAACTGTATGATCTGTCATTCTGTTTCTTTTACCTCTTTTAAGATAGTGCTTTTTTTTCTTTCTGTTGTAGGCATGACACTAGTTCTAACTGCTCTATAAATTTTCTCTAACTGGCTAAATTTCCTTTTTGACCACTTCCAATTTGCCTTGATTCGTGGATGTAACATTCCAGGTTCCTATGCAACATTGTTCTTTACAGCATCGAACCTGCTTCTATCACCAGTCCCATCCACAACTGGGTGTTGTTTTTGCTTTGGCTCCATCCCTTCATTATTTCTGCAGTTATTTCTCCACTGATCTCCAGTAGCATATTGGGCACCTACCAACCTGGGGAGTTCATCCTTCAGTGTTCTATCTTTTTGCCTTTTTATACTGTTCATGGGGTTCTCAAGGCAAGAAAACTGAAGTGGTTTGCAATTCCCTTCTCCAGTGGACCACATTCTGTCAGACCTCTCCAACATGACCCGTCCATCTTGGGTGGCCCAACTCAGCATGGCTTAGTTTCATTGAATTAGACAAGGCTGTAGTCCGTGTCATCAGATTGGCTAGTTGTCTGTGATTGTGGTTTCAGTCTCTCTGCCCTCTGATGCCCTCTCTTGGTGCCTACCATCTTGCTTGGGTTTCTCTTACCGTGAATGTGGAGAATCTCTTCACGGCTGCTCCAGCAAAGTGCAGCTGCTTCTCCTTGCCTTGAATGTGGGGGAGCTCCTCTCAGCCCCTGCCCTCGACCTCTGGCATGGGGTAGCTCCTCTCGGCCGCTGCCCCTGATCTCGGACATTGTTATACCTCCTCTCAGGGTAGTAAAGAGATGCTTAAACTTCTCCAAGCCAGGGTTCAGCAATACATGAACCATGAACTTCCAGATGTTCAAGCTGGTTTTAGAAAAGGCAGAGGAACAAGAGATCAAATTGCCAACATCGTTGGATCATTGAAAAGGCAAGAGAGTTCCAGAAAAACGTCTATTTTTGCCTTATTGACTATGTCAAAGCCTTTGACTGTGTGGATCACAATAAACTGTGGAAAATTCTGAAAGAGAGAGGAATACCAGACCATCTGACCTGCCTCTTGAGAAATCTGTATGCAGGTCAGGAAGCAACAGTTAGAACTGGACATGGAACTACAGACTGGTTTCAAATAGGGAAAGGAGTACGTCAAGGCTGTATATTGTCACCCTGCTTATTTAACTCATATGCAGAGTACATCATGAGAAATACTGGGCTGGAGGATGCACAAGCTGGAATCAAGATTGCCGGGAGAAATATCAATAACCTCAGATATGCAGATGACACCACCCTTATGGCAGAAAGTGAAGAGGAACTAAAGAGCCTCTTGATGAAACTGAAAGAGGAGAATGAAAAAGTTGGCTTAAAGCTCAACATTCAGAAAACTAAGATCATGGCATCCAGTCCCATCACTTTATGGTAAATAGATGGGTAAACAGTGGCTGACTTTATTTCTCTGGGCTCCAAAATCACTGCAGATGGTGACTGCAGCCATGAAATTAAAAGACGCTTACTCCTTGGAAGGAAAGTTATGACCAACCTAGGTAGCATATTCAAAAGCAGAGACATTACTTTGTCAACAAAGGTCCATCTAGTCAAGGCTGTGGTTTTTCCAGTGGTCATGTATGGATGTGAGTGTTGGACTAGAAAGAAAGCTGAGTGCAGAAGAATTGATGCTTTTGAACTGTGGTGTTGGAGGAGACTCTTGAGAATCCCTTGGACTGCAAGGAGATCCAACTAGTTCATCACAAAGGAAATCAGTCCTGAATATTCATTGGAAGGTATGATGCTGAAGCTAAAACTCCAGTACTTTGAGTACCTGAATGCAAAGAACTGACTCATTTGAAAAGACCCTGATGCTGGGAAAGATTGATGGCAGAAGGAGAAGGGGATGACAGAGGATGAGATGTTTGGATGGCATCACTGACTCAATGAACATGGGTTTGGGTGGACTCCAGGAGTTGGTGATGGACAGGGAGGCCTGGTGTGCTGCGATTCATGGGGTTCAAAGAGTCGGACATGACTGAGCAACTGAACTGAACTGAACTGGCTAAATTACTCTTGGGTTTCCATCCTTGCAACAGTTTGTACTCATTACATTGATTTTATTTTAAAAAACTTTATGATAGACTTTTTCCCCCAACTAAAATGTAAGAAATATGAAACTAGAGGTATTTTGTTATGCAATTTCTGTTTCATCTGGCACCTGCCACAAAAATAGTACTTAGTTTTGTTTTAATTGTTTATATTTTAATTGCTTTCTTAATTATCTTCTTTTTATGGAAGTGTTAATCTTGAATATCAGTTTTTCTAGATTTGTATGATTGTAATGTCATTTTGAATTAGAAAAGTTTGCTTTCTAATGGTAGAGTTTAGTTAGTTAATAATACTTAACCAGAAATGTGTAAGAATGGATCACTGAGTTCCTTGGAAAAATTTTGTAATTACCATCACTATATTCATGTAACATATAGGGTTTAAACTGAGTATATTTTAGAAGAGTAGGGGTAATATATGTCCTTATCATAGTTCTAGTTTAACATGTGCCAGCACACTTGTTTAATTCAAAGGCTGGAAAATTCTTGCCTCGACAAAAATTTGTTAAGCCATATCTATTAATAAGCTATAATATACATGCATTATGTATGTATATGTGTATGAGGCATGTGTGTATGTGTATGTATGTATGTGTATGTATGCGGCATATGCACAATGAAAATTATTAATATTTCTAGTGAAAAGACCAAGTGTACTTAAATGCAATATTTTCTGTTTCTCTGGTTATCTATTTGAAGAGTATGTATAACTTAATATGCTGTATCTGTATTTGTATGCAATCATTATGTAAATGCTTGTCAATTTTATGTCAGTTGACTTAAAATTGATGTCAATGTATCAATATAGTTATTATTTCATATACACCTAATTGGGAAAAGGTATGCTTTGAAAAACTATTGCAAACATTGGAGCAGTGCTTGAGTATTAGAAAGGTTGTGCATTTCTACAAGTGTGCTTATTAGCATTCTTCAAATGTTTTCATAAATATTTATTGAGCATCTATTATGTGTCCAATGTTTTTCTAGTCACTTTTATTATGTCATATTATATAGTGGTTTAATTAAAAAAAAAACAAAACTTACATGCCTCAGGAAACTATTTTTGAAGTTGTGAGATGGTTTAATTAAAAATATTTTTTTAAACACTAAAACGTCAGAAATCACTCTTACAGTTACCTGATTACTTTCTTAGACCCATCACTTGCTTGACTGTTTATTACTGACATTGCAGCCACGAGGTTAATTGTAATTGCACAGTCACCCGGACTATCCTATATTTGAAGTAGAGTTCCTCTGCTGCGTTGGGCTCGACAGTATATTATTTCCAAGCATTAGTGCCAGGATGCTCTTTAAATCGGCTGTGGAACTGGGAAAGAAGTGATTTACGTGCTCGATTTAGTGCTTCTTTTGCTGTCTGCTTCAGGCCACTTTGCTGTGAGTAGCAGAATGTGAACAGATTAAAATTCAGATGCAACCAAAATGGAAAAAATAGTGTGAAACAAAAGGAAATAATATTAATTCATGTCCTGCATATTTGTTGACAAGGGTATAGTATGTAAATCACTGGGTGTCCTGAATTAGTTATTTCCCTCTTGAGATTTTTAAATTAAACATTAAAAGGTGGGTTTTGATGAATGGATGTCTATACAGATTAAATTTTCTACATTTTTTTTTTAAAGCAACCGTGGAAATCAAAGACTTTTTACTTCTTCTTAAGGATAAAAGGAAGTTAGAGGAGAGGCGACTTAACCACATTGCTTAAGAGTGCATAAAATGTACTTGAGGAGAATAATTACTCTAGGATAGTATTTTTTAACCTTAGCAAAAATTAATGCCAAAATTAAAGCACACTGTTATTTTTTTCTTTATCCAATTTGGATTAATTAGGCTAAATCTGGAGGCTGCTCATTTCTTCTGTGGTGTTTTGGCTTACAACACCTAGTTTTTTTTAGTCAATGTGCAATGCTTAACTATGTTCCCCTTTTTATAAATATATTTGCAAACATCCACAGCAAGATTATATCTCATAATGTGAGAAATGGCTTAGGTAAAACTTTTGGCCATGCCATTTACTGGTCTAATGATTTGTTTCAAGCTTACTACAGCTTAAGCTTCCACCAACATAATAAAACAGATAAGCAGATAATACTAAACACTTGAGTATTTATTTAATTTACTAAAATGTTTAAAAATAGATTCCCAGAACTTTAATCCCAGCACATCCTAGTGCTAGCAGAGTTACTACTCAAATTTTCATACCAAACCTTTGGCATTATTGATTGAAAATGTAGGTCTGATTTTATAAAGAAATGGTTTTCTTCTTAATTGTTATTTCATAAGAAAACTGAAGCTTCACTCCTCCAGAATCTTAACCCTTTCTAAAAGTAAACACTGTCTTCTAATTATGTCTTTTGTATGCATGTGTATGTTGTATGTAGTTGTCTGTGTGTGTGTGGGGGGGAAGTCTGTGGGTTTGTGGGTCTCTATATGTTTCTCCAATCCAGTATATAATTATATTTCCTTAGTTTTATGAAATGTAAGTAGCTGGAAAATATTTATGTATAATTTTACAACTATTTTCCTACCATAATAATTTTTCATGTTTGATGAATAAAGATCTAATTTATTTATTTAATTGCAGTATAGCATTTCACTATAAATTGTGTCTCCTTTTTTACTATTGCAAGGAGTAGCACAATTAACATCTTAATATGTGGCTATTGGCATATTTGTGAGTGTTTCTTCAAGAGACATATATAGAGGCAAATACTGCCAAATTTCTCTTCAAAGTGTGCTTGTCCTTAGCATTATATACAAATTTTATTTTTATCACTTGCTCAACAAGTGTCAGTAATATCAGTATTTTAAATGGTTCCAGTCTGATACCTGTGAGTTGGTAGCTAAAACATACTTTCCCATGTGCGGGTAAGAATGAACATATTTTATATTTGGTGGCAGTAGAGGTTTTTACTACTCTGAAATTCCTGTTAGTATATTTTGCAAATTTATTATCTGGATCAATTGCCTTTATCTTTTTGAAGATAAAGTATAAGATAAGCAGAAATAAAATGACAGATATCCTGCATTTTCCTAAGAAAGTTGAAGTGAGGCAGAACTTTCAGTTGATGTCATTGTGATTTACGTGATGTGATCTACAAATATGCAAGATTACAGGTTTCATTGCAAATTGATATTATAGATCACACTAATTATATTCTCCTAAATGATTTTGAACTATTACGGACATTTTTTTCTAACAAACAATGGAAATTCACTAAGACAAGAAGCACCTCACAATTAACTTGTCTTATTTTAGACTTTATAGGATGTAAGTCTCTATAAGGTGTACATCTCTAATGAAACAGGAAAAATTATTCTGAGAGCATTATCAGTTCAGTTCAGTCGCTCAGTCATGTTCGACTCTTTGCGACCCTATGGACTGCAGGACTCCAGGCCTCCCTGTCCATCACCAACTCCCGGAGTCTACACAAACTAATGTTCATCGAGTTGGTGATGCCATCCAGCCATCTCATCCTCTGTCGTCCTCTTTTCCTTTCGCCTTCAATCTTTCCCAGCATCAGGGTCTTTTCAAGTGAGTCAGTTCTTTGCATCAGGTGGCCAAAGTATTGGAGTTTCAGCTTCAGCATCAGTCTTCCAATGAATATTCAGGACTGATTTCCTTTAGGATGGACTAGTTGGATCTCCTTGCTGTCCAAGGGACTCTCAAGAGTCTCCTCCAACACCACAGTTCAAAAGCATCAACTCTTTGGTGCTCAGCTTTCTTTATAGTCCAACTCTCACATCCATACATGACCACTGGAAAAACCATAGCCTTGACTAGACGGATCTTTGTTGACAAAATAATGTCTCTGCTTTTTAATATGGTATCTAGATTGTTCATAACTTTTCTTTCAAGGAGTAGGCATCTTTAAATTTCATGGCTGCATTCACCATCTGCAGTAATTTTGGAGCTCCCCAAAATAAAGTCTGTCACTGTTTCCACTGTTTTCCCATTTATTTGCCATGAAGTGATGGGATCACATGCCATGATCTTAGTTTTCTGAATGTTGAGCTTTAGGCCAACTTTTTCAATCTCCTCTTTCAGTTTCATCAAGAGGCTCTTTAGTTCTTCTTCACTTTTTGTCATGAGGGTGGTGTCATCTCCATATCTGAGGTTATTGATATTTCTCCTGGCAATCTTGATTCCAGCTTGTGCTTCATCCAGCTTGGCATTTCACATGATGTGCTCTGCATATAAGTTAAATAAGCAGGGTGACAATATATAGCCTTGACGTACTCCTTTCCCTATTTGAAACCAGACTGTAGTTCCATGTCCAGTTCTAACTGTTGCTTTCTGACCTGCATACATATTTCTCAAGAAGCAGGTCAGGTGGTCTGGTATTCCCATCTCTTGAAGAATTTTCCACAGTTTCTTGTGATCCACACAGTCAAAGGCTTTGGCATAGTCAATAAGGCAGAAATAGATGCTTTTCTGAAACTCTCTTGCTTTTTTGATGATCCAACGGATGTTGGCAGTTTGGTCTCTGGTTCCTCTGCCTTTTCTAAAACCACCTTGAACATCTGGAAGTTTACGGCTCACATACTGTTGAAGCCTGGTTTCGAGAATTTTGAACATTACTAGCGTGTGAGATGAGTGCAATTGTGCGGTAGTTTGAGCATTCTTTGGCATTGCCTTTCTTTGGGATTGAGGGCAGGAGGCAAAGGGGATGACAGAGGATGAGATGGCTGGATGGCATCACCGACTCGACGCACATGAGTTTGGGTGAACTCCGGGAGTTAGTGATGGACAGGGAGGCCTGGCGTGCTGCAATTCATGGGGTGGTAAAGAGTCCGACACGACTGTGCGACTGAACTGAACTGAACTTCTTTGGGATTGGAATGAAAACTAACCTTTTCCATTCCTGTTATAATAGCTAGGTTGTTTCAGCACTCTTTCCCCTCTTGCCACTTAATTATAGCCAGTGCAAAGGAAAACTAAACCCTAAACTACTTGAAAGTTAATACTTTGTCCTGTTGTTTTTTGTGGTCCTGGAGCTTAGAATAGTCATGTACCTTGATCATGGGTTCCTGGTATGTCTGAGAGAGTTATAGTTCTCTCCCTTTTTATTTGTACCTTTGTTACATTCAGATTTGTCCTAGTTCTGACAGTTTATCAGATAGCAATATTTTGATAAATGAGAGAATAATACCTATCATCAATGGAATACGTAGTATATGGCACATAATTGGGCCAGATATTGGTGATTTCATAACAACAATTGAACGAGGTAGATAGCAGTAGTATATTTTTATTATATTTTATATGAAGAAACTGAAATTCTCAGAGGGTAATTTGCCCACTAAATGGCAAAATCAAGTTAAAGAAAGTATTACTCATATCTATAACCTCAGTGCTTAAGATAGTAGTCAGCTAGCAAGAGATTTTCAAAACATCTTTGTTTGAGAGAAAGATATAGAAAAACAGATTCAGAAGAATGCTATGGCACTTGTTCAAAGCAAAGAAATAAAGAAATTTGACATGGTATAACTGATAATTCCTTCAATGGTACATTCATGGTTTATTCATGCCAAGGTTCTTCTCTTTGAGAAAACATTGAGTCTGTATATTTTAGTAAGGTCGTTGTGTTTTTATTTCTTTATGTTTTTCATTTGAGGAAGTCTGTACTTTTAAATGTGAACACTTTAAGGCAGATCACTGCTCTTTAGAGTAAAGTAAATAGCTTTTCAGTGGTTCCAAAGGGTGTAGTAGGTTACTTGAATGGCTCTCAGATGTGTATCTGTACAGTTTAAGAGCAGGAGGAGACTTGTAGCAAATATATCAATAACTTCTGTAGATAGCAGAAAGAATATATGGTATAAAAATCTTCTTTCTTAAAATATGAAAAGCTATATATTAGATTCATAATAGATTTGAAATCTGTCTTTCTAAATTTTGTCATGATCATTTCATTGCCTGGGACAAAATAATCAAAAACATGTGAATGAATGGATGAGTGAAATTATATTAAATTGTTTCTCTTTCTCAGACACGGTCATAAAGGTGATTTTTAATATGTCATAGCATTACCTGCCATTCTACTTCACTAATACAGTTGTTCAAAGACATATCTAGTTAATAATCATTTAATAGATGGAAAATTGCAAAAGTAAGGTTTACAAAATCTATCGACTTCAAATACAGGTTCTTCTTAAAGCTCAGGACACATACTGTGGGACTCTATATGGAACTTAGGAGATAACATGGTATGGCAGTTTCCTTAAGGAAGGAGAAAGAAACTGACAATGCCTCATAAAAAGATATGACATTTATATGATGTCTATCATTGTGGAACAGAGTAGATCTTTGTTGGATGGATTAGATATTTTTAAACACAAAATTCAGGTGCCCTTCCTTTGCTTTGTAGGAATAGTTAGTAGCTCTGTAATATTTACTTATGTCTACAGTATTTCAATTGCCATACGATGTGTTCTGTTTCTTGGGAAAATATTTGTGTGAGTACTTGAAAAACTTCTTTACTGATATGGAAAATTGCCAAGATTTTATTCAGAATTAAACACATTAGCATTTCTACTCCATTGATTCTAAGGGATTCTTGACCACAGTAGTAGATATAATGGTCATCTGAATTAAGTTCACCCATTCCCATTCATTATAGTTCACTGATTCCTAAGAGGTCGATGTTTATTCCTGCCATCTCCTGCTTGACCATGTCCAATTTACCTTAATTCTTGTACCTAACGTTCCAAGTTCCTATGCAGTATTGTTCTTTACAGCATCAGGTTTTACTTTCACCACCAGGCCTATCTATAACTGAGCATAGTTTCTGCTATGGCCCCACAGCTTCTTTCTGGAGCTATTAGCAATTGTCCTCTGCTCTTCCCCAGTAGCGTATCAGACACCTTCTGACCTGGGAGGCTCATCTTCTGGTGTCATATCTGTTTGCCTTTTCATACTGTTTGTGGGGTTCTCATGGCAAGAAAACTGAAGCAGTGGCTCAGCTATATATGCTGAGTGTGCTATATATGCATCTGCAAATATTTAACCCTTTATCTACAGGTCATTTTCTGATACTCCATTTGGCTCATCCAAATAAAGCTCGATTGGCTTCAACCATATATACATATGTATACATATATGTGTGTATATATATACACATATACAATAAAGCTTTGATCTCCTAGAAACTTATAGTTTGGAGAGAAAATAAGATACAGAAATAATTACAAAACTGAATGATGTGACAGGTAGGATATAAATGTACATACGACAAATAACAGAAATACCTCTCCGGTATAAAAATATAAAGTAACAATAACAGATATGTGTGTGTGTGTGTGTGTGTGTGCATGTGCCCTTGCGCAGTCATTTCTGACTCTGCAATCCCATGTACTGTAGCCTGTCAGGCTCCTCTGCCCTTGAAATTTTCCAAGCAAGAATACTGGAGTGGGTTGCCATTTCCTCCTCCAGGGGATCTTCCCAACCCAGGGATTGAACTCATTTCTCCTGCGTCTCCTGCATTGCAGGTAGATGGAGCTTCCATAGGGGAAGTATATGGTGGTTTAACATTTGAAACAATCACATCTTTGTCCATCTAGTCTTCTTTTGGTAAGACAACAAAGCACAATACAATATCTATTTTGCTCTCTATACTTTGTCTCTAACTCCTTTCTCTTTGGACAGTCACTTAAAAACATTTTATCTTTTTAAAAATTTTATTCATACCTATTTCAGATTCACTTCTCTAAATTTTCTTTGACAATAGCACTCCAATTGTGTGATAGACTTCCTGAAGTACTGTTGTTATTGTTTAGTTGTTCAGTCATGTCCGACTCATTGAGATCCCATGGACTGCAGCACTTCAGGCATCCCTGTCCTTCACTATCTCCCAGAGTTTGCTCAAACTCATGTCAATTGAGTTGGGGATGCCATCCAACCATAGTCCCCTTTATCACCTGCCTTCAATCTTTCCCAGCATCAGGGTTTTTACTAATGAATCAGCTGTATGTATCAGGCGACCAAAATGTTGGAGCTTCAGCTTCAGCATCAGTCCTTCCAGTGAATATTCAGGACTGATTTCCTTTAGGATGGACTTCTTGTATCTCCTTGTAGTTCAAGGGACTCTCAAGAGTCTTCTCCAACACCACAGTTCAAATGCATCAGTTCTTCAGAACTTAGCCTTCTTTATGGTCCAACTCTCACATCCACACATGACTAATGGAAAAAACATAGCTTTGACTATACAGATCTTTGTTGGCATTATAATGTCTTTGCTTTTTAATTTGCTGTCTATGTTTGTCAAAGCTTTTCTTCCAAGGAGAAAGCGTCTTTTAATTTCATGGCTGCAGTCACCATCTGCAGTGATTTTGGAGCCCAGAAAAATAAAGTTTGTCACTGTTTCCATTGTTTCCCCGTCTATTTGCCATGAAGTGATGGGACCAGATACCATGATCTTAGTTTTTTGAATCTTGAGTTTTAAGCCAACTTTTTCACTCTCCTCTTTCACTTTCACCAAGAGGCTCTTTAGTTCTTCACTTTCTACCATAAGGGTGGTGTCATCTGCATATCTGAGGTTATTGATTTTTCTCCAGGCACTCTTGATTCTAGCTTGTGCTTCATCCAGCTTGGCATTGCACATGATACATTCTGCATTTAAGTTTAATAAGCAGAGTGACAGTATACAGTCTTGATGTACTCCTTTCCCAATTTTGAAGCAGTCTGCTATTCCATATCCAGTTCTAACTGTTGTTTCTTGACCTGCATACAGGTTTCTTAGGAGGCAGGTAAGGTGGTCTGGTATTCCCATCTCTTTAGGAATTTTCCATACTTTGTTGTGCTGCAAATAATATAATCAGTCTGATTTCAGTATTGACCACCTGGTGATGTCCACATACAGTGTCGTCTCTTGTGTTGTTGGAAGAGTGTGTTTGCTATGACCAGTGTGTTCTCTTGGCATAATTCTATCAGCCTGTGCCCTGCTTCATTTTGTACTCCAAGGCCATGCTTGCCTGTTACTCCAGGTATCTCTTAACTTCCAACTTTTGCGTTCCAGTTCCCTGTGATGAAAAGGGCATTTTTTTTTTTCTTGGTGTTAGTTCTAGAAGATCTTGTAGGTCTTAATATTCAGCTGAATGTTCAAATTCAGATCTTCATCGCTAGTGGTTGCAGCATAGTGCTTACCCATCAAAAGTATAATAAAAGAAAAAATACAGTAAAAGCAATGTAGACTGCGGTAAAATATTTTATGTATTTACAGTTGTACTTGGAAGGGGAGACCAAGTTGTTTTCCTAGTCAATCATTTTGAATTATATCTAGGCATTTCATAGTTCAATATTTGCTCTGAAGTTTTCTAATATTTTTGTGGTAATGGCTTAATCACCTTCAACTATTATGATATAGAATCAAAACATCCACCATTTCTCCCCTTCTTTGTTGTAGGTTAAAGAAAAGACAACTTTGAACTTGAAAACTTGCCTCTAGGTATCCTGTGTATTAACCCTCTTACTCAGTAGCTTTCTTTTTCTCAGGAGGAGGTAGACACGACTAAAAAAAACCAAGAGGAATCTGAAAATTCATCAGTTATTTGGAACATCTTTTTTTTTTTATCTCTGTAAAACCTCAGTTCCACATTAATAGCTTCTGGTCTTTGATATCCAAACTATTTCATAAAGGAAAATATTGTACAGCATCAGATTTGTAAGCTCAACTTAAAACTGTTTTACTGTTTGTTTTTCATTTGGTTATAAAGTATGGCTTTTATCATACAGCAGAACAACTTTGTTTCTGTTAAAACACATTTTTTATCCAGATAGGTGGACATCCTGCCACATACTGTTTACAAAGGACGACAAAGAACTGTAGGAAAATTAGCCAGTCTTCTGCATTACAAAAGCAAAGGGAAATGAAATATCAGACCAAGTGAAAACGCATTCCTTATCTCTGTTTTCATACTTTGTTCCTTTAAAGCTCAAGCTCCAGGTCACTGTGACAATGTATGATATCAGTTTATTTTACATGAAGAACCAGGGGACAGACAAAAAAATATTCAGTAGTCATTTTATGCTTTTTATTACTTTTGTGGGCTCCTATATATACTATCAATAACCTCAGATATGCAGATGACACCACCTTTATGGCAGAAAGTGAAGAGGAACTCAAAAGCCTCTTGATGCAAGTGAAAGTGGAGAGTGAAAAAGTTGGCTTAAAGCTCAACATTCAGAAAACGAAGATCATGGAATCCGGTCCCATCACTTCATGGGAAATAGATGGGGAAACAGTGGAACAGTGTCAGACTTTATTTTTCTGGGCTCCAAAATCACTGCAGATGGTGACTGCAGTCATGAAATTAAAAGACGCTTACTCCTTGGAAGGAAAGTTATGACCAACCTAGATAGCATATTCAAAAGCAGAGACATTACTTTGCCAACAAAGGTTCGTCTAGTCAAGGCTATGGTTTTTCCTATGGTCATGTATGGATGTGAGAGTTGGACTGTGAAGAAGGCTGAGTGCTGAACAATTGATGCTTTTGCAGTTTTTTTTTTTTTATTTTATTTTATTTTTAAACTTTACATAATTGTATTAGTTTTGCCAAATATCAAAATGAATCCATCACAGGTATACATGTGTTCCCCATCCTGAACCCTCTTCCCTCCTCCCTCCCCATACCATCCCTCTGGGTCGTCCCAGTGCACTAGCCCCAAGCATCCAGTATCTTGCATCGAACCTGGATTGGCATCTCGTTTCATACATGATATTTTACATGTTTCGATGCCATTCTCCCAAATCTTCCCACCCTCTCCCTCTCCCACAGAGTCCATAAGACTGTTCTATACATCAGTGTCTCTTTTGCTGTCTCATACACACGGTTATTGTTATCATCTTTCTAAATTCCATATATATGTATTAGTATACTGTATTGGTGTTTTTCCTTCTGGCTTACTTCACTCTGTATAATAGGCTCCAGTTTCGTCCACCTCATTAGAACTGATTCAAATTGATGCTTTTGAACTGTAGTGTTGGAGAAGACTCTTGAGAGTCCCTTGGACTGCAAGGAGATCCAACCAGTCCATTCTGAAGGAGATCAGCCCTGGGATTTCTTTGGAAGGAATGATGCTGAAGCTGAAACTCCAGTACTTTGGCCAAATCATGTGAAGAGTTGACTCATTGGAAAAGACTCTGATGCTGGGAGGGACTGGGGGCAAGAGGAGAAGGGGATGACAGAGGATGAGATGGCTGGATGGCATCACTGACTCGATGGACGTGAGTCTGAGTGAACTCCGGGAGTTGGTGATGGACAGGGAGGCCTGGCGTGCTGCGATTCATGGGGGTTGCAAAGAGTCGGACACGACTGAGTGACTGATCTGATCTGATATAATATAATTTCTGCTACATTATGTTGTTTGTTGTTTTATTTGTTATTAGTCACTCAGCCATGTCCGATTCTTTGTGACCCCACAAATTTTAGCCCGACAGTCTGCTCTGTCCATAGGGATTCTCAGAAAAGAATACTGGAGTGGGTTGCCATGTCCTCCTCCAGGGGATTTTCCCAACCCAGGGATCAAACCCAGGTCTCCCCCATTGCAGGCAAATTCTTTACTGTCTGAATCACCACCATGTTATAATAAATATTATACTACATACTATGTCATGTATTGTATTAAATATGCTTCAATTATATATTTTGTGTTAGTGTAACTACTGATACTCTTTGATTAAATATTAAGAATAGAGAAGACAATGAAAAAAATTAAATCCACTAACTGATCCTAAATTAGCAGCCACCTGATAATGCTTTTCTTTTATATCCTTTGCCTTTTTCTCTTAATCATGCTTTTTTTAGACTCCCTTAATATACTCTGAATTCCCAGGGTATCACTTATAGTAAGTGATTTAAAATAAAGTGTGAGATGTGTGAGACCACCTTATTCATACTGTTGTATAATTTATATCAAATCATTTCAATTGCAGTGAATTATGAGAATAAAAAATTGAAATGAAGATTTAAAGAAGGACCGATTGCACAGTGTAAGGAAAGCGTTGTTGATAGAGGACAGTGGTGTGATATGAACAGCCAGATGTCAGTCATGAAATAAGTAGGGCCTCTGCTGTTTCCCTTACACTAACTCAAATTCTTACATTTACATGAAGGAAGCACAGAGGCTTCTGTAATGTAAATATTGGATGAGCTGGATGATACGTTAAGTCTGTTCCCTATGAACCACAGAACTCTCAGGTCATATGTTATTAAAGTCTCCATACTCTGGAAAACTAATTTTGATGGCAGAGATGATTTGGAGAATGGTCAAGATTGCTCTTTTAATTATATTTAAATAAAGAGAAGTCTTTTGCTTACCAGTATGAAAGATAGATGAAAATGATGAGGAAAGTAACATGGGTGTTGACTTTAAATAAGTCAAGTGCAATTATTGAAAATATGTCTGTTTACATAGTTCAAATACAATTATCAATTACTCAGAAAAGCCCAGCAGACTGGGTGGAAGAGCAGAAAATTCTTGTCCTGCAATATTCTTAAAAAATTGGGTCAAAAAAGAACCAGACCTTATTTGGAAGATACAGAAAACATTAGAGGGAGTGCTGGGACAGAGTTCAGATTTTTCAACATCCCTAGCAAATATAAATCATTTAGTGAGGTCTTAGACCTTTTTCTGTTGGTTTGAATTCCAAAGATGGGTGTTGTGAAAGTTATAGCTATTTGTTAAATAAAAAGAATTTTCAGATGAAATTTAAAATGAAGGGAAAAATTAAGTTACATAATGATTTCAGAATCAGAGCTTCACAACAAGCTCTGGTAGCTCTAAATTTAACAAATACAGACAGTGGGCTAAGAGCTGCTGCTGAACTTGCTGAAGGCTACAAGTACTTTATAACATGTTTATGGCAGGGAATAGGAAATGGATTCATCAGGGTGGAATGGTAGCTGGATACACATAGAAGAGGAAGTGAAGTATTTACTTTTGCTTCCCTTTTGGACAAACCTGAGGAACACTGACTCAAATGATTAGCACCAGAACAGTTTAGGTTTGCCTTTTCTGTGAGACTTACTTCACAAACTCAGCTTTCTTTAATTTGGTTAGAAACTTAGATTAAAAATTAAATAAATGTAAATGTTGGAAGCAAATGTAGTAGGTTCTAGGTTATGAAACAAAAACTTAAACATTTCAAGTTTCACCTTTTGCTTTTACTCTCAAAGATAACATGATAACTATAATCAGTTCGGTTCAGTTGAGTCACTCAGTTTTGTCCGACTCTTTGTTACCCCATGAATCACAGCACGCCAGGCCTCCCTGTCCATCACCAACTCCCGGAGTTTACCCAAACTCATGTCCATCTGGTCGGTGTTGCCATCTAGCCATCTCATCCTCTATCCTCCCCTTCCCCTCCTGCCCCCTATCCCTCCCAGCATCAGAGTCTTTTCCAATGAGTCAGCCCTTCGCATAAGGTGGCCAAAGTATTAGGGTTTCAGCTTCAGCATCAGTCCTTCCAATGAACAGCCAGGACTGGTCTCCTTTAGACTGGGCTAGTTGGATCTCCTTGCAATCCAAGAGACTCTCAAGAGTCTTCTCCAACATCACAGTTCAAAATCATCAGTTCCTCAGTGCTCAGCTCTCTTCACAGTCCAACTCTCACATCCATACATGACCACTGGAAAAACCACAGCCTTGAGTAGACAGACCTTTGTTGGCAAAGTAATGTCTCTGCTTTTTAATATGCTGTCTAGGTTGGTCATAGCTTTCCTTCCAAGCAGTAAGCATCTTTTAATTTCATGGCTGCAATCACCGTCTGCAATGATTTTGGAGCTCCCAAAAATAAAGTCTGACACTGTTTCCCTATTTCCCATGATAAATATAATGTATAACCCTAAATTGTGTGATTGAAATTTTCTGAGAGTAGAACTTAAATGTGCTCGCCAAAAATAAATTTTTAAAGGTATGCATGGGAGATTTTGTGAGAGTTACTGTAAAAAATAAAATTTACTATAGGAAGAATGATCTGGAAATCCCAGTATAGAGCAATGCCACATTTAGAAGACCAGTGGTAGGAGGGCATGTGAGATAACTGTTACCCCTGGACAGTTACTGTCTTCAGGGGCAACGGTGCACTTTGCTAGAGCTAAAAGCTAAAGGAACTATGAAAAGAGATTGAGGATACAGGAGATTTTGCTGATAATTTAAGGTAGTCTAAGAATCACAATAGTAGGTTTTCAGATGTTCCAGAAGTGAGGGAGATGTGATCTATAAAAGGCAGGATGTACATAGTTACAGAGAGAAGACAATTCATGAGGTAAGAGATAAAATTGTAGGTGAAGTGTGATAATATATAAGACAAGATTTAGCATGTAGTAGGCACTCAATGAAGGCAATGGCATCACACTCCAGTACTCTTGCCTGGAAAATCCCATGGATGGAGGAGAATGGTAGGCTGCAGTCCATGGGGTGGCTAAGAGTCGGACAGGCCTGAGCGACTTCCCTTTCCCTTTTCACTTTCATGCATTGGAGAAGGAAATGGCAACCCAGTCCAGTGTTCTTGCCTGGAGTATCCCAGGGACTGGTGAGCCTGGTGGGCTGCTGTCTATGGGGTCACACAGAGTCGGACACGACTGAAGTGACTTAGCAGCAGCAGCAGCAGCAGGCACTATAGGGGTTTCACAGGTGGCCCTAGTGATAAAGAACCTGCCAACCAATGCAGGAGACAGAAGACACATGGGTTTGATCCCTGAGTCAGGAAGATCCCCTGGAAGAAAGCATGGCAACCCACTCCAGTATTCTTGCCTGGAAAATTTAACAGACAGAGGAGCCTGGCAGGCTACAGTCCATGGGGCCGTAAAGAATGGGACATGATTAAGCAACTGAGCACACACACACCCCAAGCAACTGAGCGCATGTGTACACACACACACACATAGTCAATAAGTGTCATTTTAACTTTATTATATGGATAAGAATAAAAAGTGGTTTCTCACTGGAATTTTTTATTCTCATGACAAACTCATAATACATATTAACATGACAAACATTAACATAACTAGACAAAAAATAATTATTGATATACCTTTCCAAATTTTTTGAATGGTGTAACAGTTGATTCAGTCAATGCTCTATTTCTAGGCATAGTTTTAAATATCTTAAAGAAAACATACAAAATATGTGACATATTCAAAAGTGCTCAGAAATCTTCATGTGAAGTACTCATCCAAAATATATGATTTGTCAAAACTGGGAATGATTCAATTTAAACTCTAGTTTATATACCTAATATTAATGGGGAAGAGTTTATAAAAAACAGAGACTTACCTACTACTTGTGTGCTTAAATAAATGAAAATCTATCAAGAATATTTAGTTTCTCCTTAAGAATAACACTTGTAATTTCTTTTTGCTCCAGATGAGAGCCCTAAAATGTGGGTAGAGCAAACACACATGACATAAATCATCAAAATAAGTTCTCCCAAATGTCATGTTTCTTAACCACAAATTGCTGTAATTGTTTAAACCACATCATAATTTGAGAATCCCTCTTTCTGTACAGGCTCAGTGCCAAATTTGCATGGCAAGCTTGGTCACAGGACTGAAGACTCAGTTCTATTAAACTTGCACATCTGCCTTTTGAAAAGTCAGGATTTATTCCCACCAGGTTTCACCAGCAGATTGATTTTTAAGTTTTTCATGCAGGACAGATTTTGAAAAAAAGGTATTCATTTATTTTTCATACTTATGATATGTTGATGTTTAAGTGATTAATTGTAAGATCTGTATAAAACACTACAGTCTTCATATTTAAAATGTTTTCTAAAAGTTTATTTAATTAACATAGTTCAAGACATTTATTTCTTATACTTATTTTCTTGACATTTATTTCTCTGTATGTTTACCTATTCTGGAGAAGGCAATGGCATCCCACTCCAGTACTCTTGCCTGGAAAATCTCATGGATGGAGGAGCCTGGTAGGCTGCAGTCTATGGGGTCGCTAGGAGTCGGATACGACTGAGCGACTTCACTTTCACTTTTCACTTTCATGCATTGGAGAAGGAAATGGCAACCCAGTCCAGTGTTCTTGCCTGGAGAATCCCAGGGACTGGGGAGCCTGGTGGGCTGCCCTCTATGGGGTTGCACAGAGTTGGACACGACTGAAGCGACTTAGCAGCAGCAGCAGTGTTAATGGTGAATTTAGTTCATTTTTTAGTACATTTAGTATATTTGTAGTAAGAAAAAACCCAAGACAACACAAGAGAAGACTACACATGGACATCACCAGATGCTCAATACCAAAAATCAGATTGATTATCTTCTTGGCAGCCAAAGATGGAGACGATCTATACAGTCAGCAAAAACAAGACTGGGAGCTATGAATCGGATCATGAACTGCTTATTGCAAAATTCAGACTTAAATGGAAGAAAGTAGGGAAAACCACTAGACCAGGTATGAGTGAATTAAATCAAATCTGTTACTGTTATACAGTGGAAGTGAGAAATAGGTTTAAGGGATTAGATCTGGTAGCCAGAGTGCCTGTAGAACTATGAACGGAGGTTCGTAACAATGTACAGGAGGCAGTGATCAAGACCATCCCCAAGGGAAAAAAAAAATGCAAAAGGTGAAAGTGTTGTCTGAAGAGGCCTTACAAATAGCTGTGAAAAGAAGAGAAGCTAAAGGCAAAGGAGAAATGGAAAGATATATCTATTTGAATGCAGAGTTCCAAAGAATAGAAAGGAAAGATAAGAACCCTGTATGCGAGACAGAAAAAGAGACACAGATGTATAGAACAGTCTTTTGGACTCTGTGGGAGAGGGAGAGGGTGGGATGATTTGGAAGAATCACATTGAAACATGTATAATATCATATATGAAACGAATCGCCAGTCCAGGTTCAATGCATGATACTGGTTGCTTGGGGCTGGTGCACTGGGACGACCCAGAGGGATGGTACATGAAGGGAGGAGGGAGGGGGTTTCAGGATGGGGAACACGTGTATACCTGTGGCAGATTCATGTTGATGTATGGCAAAACCAATACAATATTGTAAAGTAATTAGCCTCCAGTTAAAATAAATAAATTTATATTAAAATAAAGAAAGCCTTCCTAGTGATCAATGCAAAGAAACAAAGGAAAACAATAAAATGAGAAAGGCTAGATATCTCTTCAAGAAAATCAGAGATACTAAGGGAATATTTCATGCAAAGATGGGCTCAATAAAGGACAGACATGGTATGGACCAAACAGAAGCAGAAGATATTAAGAAGAGGTGGCAAGAATACACAGAAGAACTATACAAAAAAGATCTTCATGACCCAGATAACCATGGTGGTGTGATCACTCACCTAGAGCCAGACATCCTGGAATGTGAAGTCAAGTGGGCCTTAGGAAGCATCACTACGAACAAAGCTAGTGGAGGTGATGGAGTTCCAGTTGAGCTATTTCAAATCCTGAAAGATGATGCTATTAAAGTGCTGTATTTTCAGTATTTTCTACATAATATGGTAAAATGTAGAGCAATTGCAATGCATCAATAAAATGGGTAAATTTTCTGATTAAAAAAAAATAATAATAAAGTGCTGAAATCAATAGGCCAGCAAACCTGGAAAACTCAATAGTGGCCACAGGACTGGAAAAGGTCAGTTTTCATTCCAGTCCTAAAGAAAGACAATGCAAAAGAATGTTCAAACTACCACACAATTGCACTCATCTCACATACTAGCAAAGTAATGCCCCAAATTCTCCAAGCCAGGCTTCAACAGTACATGAACTGTGAACTTCCAGATGTACAAGCTGGGTTTTGAAAAGGCAGGGGAAGCAGAGATCAAATTGCCAACATCTGTTGGGTCATCGAAAAAATAAGAGAATTCTAGGAATACATCTATTTGTTGACTTTATTGACTATGCCAAAGTCTTTGACTGTGTGAATCACAACAAAGTGTGGAAAATTCTTCAAGACATAGGAATACCAGACCACTTTACCTTCCTCCTGAGAAATCTGAATGCAGGTCAAAAAGCAACAGTTACAGACTAGTCCCAAATTGGGAAATGAGTACGTCATGGCTGTATATTGTCACCCTGCTTTTTTAACTTATATGCAGAGTACATCATGTGAAATTCTGGGCTGGATGAAGCACATGCTGGAATCAAGATTGCTAGAAGAAATATCAATAATCTCAGCTATGCAGATGACACCACCCTTATGGCAGAAAGTGAAGAAGAACCAAAGAGCCTCTTGATGAAAGTGAAAGAGGAAAGTGAAAATGTTGGCTTAAAATTCAATATTCAAAAAACTAAGATCATGACATCCAGTCTCATCACTTCATGGCAAATAGATGGGAAACAATGGAAACAGTAACAAAATTTATTTGCTTGGGCTTTCAAATCACTGCAGATGGTGATTGCAGCCATGAAATTAAAAGACATTTGCTGCTTGGAAGAAAAGCTTTGACAAACTCAAACAGCATATTAAAAAGCAGAGACATTACTTTGCTAACAAAGGTCCATCCTACTCAAAGCTAGGGTTTTTCCAATAGTCATGAATAGATGTGGACTCTATAAATAAAGCTGAGCCCCGAAGAATCGATGGTTTTGAACTGTGCTGTTAGAGAAGACTCTTGAGAGTCCCTTGAACTGCAAGGACATCCAACCAGTCCATCCTAAAGGAAATCAGTCCTGAATATTCATTGGAAGGATTGTTGCTGAAGCTGAAAATCCAATATTTTGGCTACCTGATGTGAAGAACTGATTCATTTGAAAAGACCCTGATGGTGGGAAAGACTGAAAGCAGGAGGGGAAGGGAATGACAGAGGATGAGATGGTTGGATGTTATTACCAACTCAGTGAACATGAATTTGAGTAAGCTCCAGGAGTGCTGGGAAGCCTGGTGTGCTGCAGTCCATGGGGTTGCAAAGAGTCATACACAACAGAGGGACTTAACTGAACTGAGTAAGAAGCTCTAAGTATCATGGTATAATGAGTATTTTTGAAAAGATGATTTTGAATTTTTCCCTGTTGATTTTTAGCATCATTTTTTATAAAAATGCCATAATGAGCTGGAAATAATTTATATTTTACAGAGGAAAAAGTGAAAATGCTCCCCTAGACAATGTATTACTTAATTTTGACTGTCTTTGAATTAAAAAAAAAATGGAAGGTACAAAACTAGATGGCACTTTGTTCAACCAAGTATGGATTTTCCTTCAGAAACCAAAAGGAGCGGTGGAGAGGGAAAGTGAGGCTGAGTTTCTTCTTTGGAAAAAAGGCTGACAAGAGCCGGAACTTTTCAAGAATAAAAATCCAGAAATCCTTCAAGGATAAGGATAGTAGTAGTTTGGGGAACAAAGTTTTCACTGAACATAATGGGGTGTGAATCTCAGCTTTGTTCTTGGTTATGTTTCAGGGGTACAGTTTACTTTTAAGTGTAAAATGGGGATGATATTATTTATTTACCTTGAATTCCCTGGAAGTTTTAACTGAAGAAATGAAGTTAAAATACATCTTAGTAAATTGCCCAGAACTTTGATGTCATACTGATTAGTAAATAAAAAGCTAAAAGCTATGCTTTGAGTGTCTTGGCAGTATCTTTGTATCCTAAGCACCCAGCCAAAGACAATCAACACCATCCAGAATTTTGTGTATTGGATGCTAAGTGTAGAGGATCATCTTCTTCTTTTTTTCATGCACACTTTTCCCAGTAGAGATTATATTCAGTCCTGTGGTCTTAAATACTCTTAAATTCAGCCCAGACTTATCTTTCAAATTCTAAATCCATCTATATGGCTGTATGGTTGATATCTCTGCTAGAATGTCTCATCCGTCTCAAGTGTAATATGTCCCAAACTGAATTTCCCATATTCCCCTGAAAACCCTCAGCATCTGCAAACTGCTCTGTATCAGATGAGAGCAATTTCACCTTTCTAGTCCCTCAAATCATGCTTTACTCCTTTCTTTATCTTATTTCCCATATCCAGTTAGTAAGAGAATGCTGTTTTCTCTACTTTCAGTTATATGCAGCATCCAGTGGTTTCACACCACTTCCACGGCCACCCTGGACCAAACCAACATCATCCTTCTGGTTGACTGTAGTAGTAGCCTCTTAACTCTTGCTTCCTGTCTTATTCATCCTAAGTGTTGTACTGTGTCATTTCTCTGAGTAAAAGGGGAAGTTTTTACAATAACCTTCAAAGCCCTTTGTTCCCACCATCCATTTGACCGCAACGCCTAATACGCTTACTTTTACTAACTCTGTCCCAGCTACTCCTCCTCTTATAAGGCCACTAATTCCATCATGAGGGCCTCATCCTCATGATCTCATCTACTTAGTTACCTTCCACAGGCCCCAGCTCCTAATACCTTCACATTGGAAGTTGGGGCATTAGCATATGAATTTTGAGGACACAAAAAATACTTAGTTCATAACAAATGCTGCCATTTCAATATCAGTTTTGTATGTTTTATGCTGAAAAATATGTCAATGTGTAATATGTTCATGATATTAAAAAAATGGAAAGAAAGAAAGAAGGAAAGTAAGAGAAGCAACACAAAATGTGAGGTTCCCCAACACACTGCACATGCTTTCCTCAGCCTCTATCACCTGTAACTTTTAGGTTAGTCATTAATAATATTCAAATTGTAGTTTCTTAGAAGAAAGTATTTCCCTAAAATTGTAATATCATTCTACAAAAATTGTAATAAAATTAATATACCCTACATCTCTAGAAGCTCACAAAGACAAAGGTTATCTAGCTACTGAGATGTTTTTGTTGTTTCAAGGAAGGAAAAATTATCATGGGTCCAATTTTAGCCTTATAAATGTTTATTCCTAAATGTATTAAAAAAGATAAACCTTACAATTGCTGGCAGTTCCTTAAGTTTGAAATTCTAATGAAGTGAACATTTTGAATTTGTTTAGCTCAAGTTGAAACTATTTTCAGATTTGCGTATAGTGTGATGAACAGCTAAGTCTAAGGTGAATGACATTAGTCAAGACATCTGTAGGGTATTCAAGACAGAATCAAGTGGAAGAGGTCTAACACCATCACTATCATGAAACAAGTAGTGAATAAGGTCTTGCTAATAGCAGTATGACTTTATTTTTCTGGGCTCCAAAATCACTACAGATGGTGACTGCAGCCATGAAATTAAAAGACACTTACTCCTTGGAAGGAAAGTTATGACCAACCTAGATAGCACATTCAAAAGCAGAGACATTACTTTGCCAACAAAGGTCCATCTAGTCAAGGCTATGGTTTTTCCTGTGGTCCTGTATGGATGTGGGAGTTGGACTGTGAAGAAGGCTGAGTGCCGAAGAATTGATGCTTTTGAACTGTGGTGTTGGAGAAGACTCTTGAGAGTCCCTTGGACTGCAAGGAGATCCAACCAGTCCATTCTGAAGGAGATCAGCCCTGGGATTTCTTTGGAAGGAATGATGCTAAAGCTGAAACTCCAGGACTTTGGCCACCTCATGCGAAGAGTTGACTCATTGGAAAAGACTCTGATGCTGGGAGGGATTAGGGGCAGGAGGAGAAGGGGACGACAGAGGATGAGATGGCTGGATGGCATCACTGACTCAATGGATGTGAGTCTGAGTGAACTCCGGGAGTTGGTGATGGACAGGGAGGCCTGGCGTGCTGCAATTCATGGGGTCACAAAGAGTCGGACACGACTGAGCGACTGATCTGATCTGATCTGATCTAATAGCAGTATGGGTTACCCGAGATGGCATGGAATACACTTGACATGTCCTCCACAATTCTGAACCTTTGAGAATGGTTAATTAAGTCTATAGTGACTATTATCTAGGAACAAGAAACATGGTGCCTCAAGGCCTGCTCTCACCAGAATCATGGTGAGAAAGCTTAGCTGTGTTACCAGATACACCCATGCTGAACTTCCAGATTCTTTCTTTCTGGCTGCTTGTAAGAACTTAGGCACCTTGTACGTATAAAATGGAATTATTAATAGCACTTACTTCATAGTATTATTGTCCCAATTAAATTATCTGGATCTGTGTAGAGTTCCACTCACTCACTGGCACTAGTGGGCATGCGGAATATGTCAGTTTGTTTTATTACTATGGCTACTGTAACTATTCTTTCTATGTCATATAAAAGAGAGTGTTTTGTGAGATGGTGGCAGGATGGTAATCATAAAGTGACAGTGGAGAAGAATATGCTTTAAAACATAATCTAATTTGGATTAAGATTGTAATCTAAAAGTCTAAATTTCCATATTACAAAATAAAGAACTTTCTCTGTCATCATCTTGAGATCAGCCATTTAGTTATTGTCTTTAAGGCTTACTTTTTCTTCATGCTCTGGCTTCTGAAAAAAAAAAAAAAGCTAAGACCCTTTCTGGTTTTGAAATTGAGATCACTGGATAGCTAAGACATAAAAATAAACTGTGGCAGTGACTGAGAAATTCTGCAGCACTAATCATGTTAAGAAGAAAAAATATGTGTGCTAAACATAGATAAATGAAAATAGTGTAATATATAATGCTATGAAATGTTTTTCAGATTTTGCCTGCTTGAAGTTTCTAGAACTAAGGTATATTATTAAAGGACAATCTTTACCAAGTTATTTTGGGAATGCATTATTTTCCATTCTGTGAATAAAGAGCTGTGCCCCTAATGTTGACATCTGAAATTGTTTAATTTGAGACCCAGTAGGACACTTGAACACTGAAAATCAGGGGCAAATAGATGGCTGCGTTTGCCAAATTAACTGCACTAGCCAGTTGCTTTTGCTAATTCATAGACTTTCAGTTTCAAAAGTCAGCATTTCTTAGATATGGCTTGAACATTTGAAAAATGCTTGACTCAGTTGAATTCTCAGTGTATAATTTAGAAAATGTTTTGAATACTTATGTATCTTTTATACTTCCTTCATTGTATTCATTTTCATATAAACTGGCTACGGCCTAGATCCAAGCACACTTCTTCACAAATAATCAGAGCAAATTTTAAACATTTCTTTTGTTTTAATACAAATTATAATTTTCAAACACTTAAGTTAATCTCTATATCTATGCTTTCTAAAAAACTGCTTTATTAATGTTTTAGTTAAACTCAAATTGTAATCAATTTGAGGAGTAGTTCTCTGACAGGACTGAGGAGTAAGTTTTCCTTTGTTATAGTTGTTGCTTGACTTTTAAGGAGAAAATTATAGCTAATTCATTTATGCTACATATGTGGTTTATTCTTTATTTCAAAAGAGTACATACTTAATCTGTACTTTTTCATCATATCAGGGGAAATATAATTTTGTTCAGTTCAGTTCAGTCACTCAGTTGTGTCTGACTCTTTGTGACCCCATGAACTGCAGCACGCCAGGCCTCCCTGTCCATCACCAGCTCCCAGAGTTCACTCAGACTCACATCCATCGAGTCAGTGATGCCATCCAGCCATCTCATCCTCTGTCATCCCCTTCTCCTCCTGTCCCCAATCCCTCCCAGCATCAGAGACTTTTCTAATGAGTCCACTCTTTGCATAAGGTGGCCAAAGTATTGGAGTTTCAGCTTTAGCATCATTTCTTCCAAAGAAATCCCAGGGCTGATCTCCTTCAGAATGGACTGGTTAGATCTCCTTGCAGTCCAAGGGACTGTCAAGAGTGTCTCCAACACCACAGTTCAAAAGCATCAATTCTTCGGTGCTCAGCCTTCTTCACAGTCCAACTCTCACATCCATACATGACCACAGAAAAACCATAGCCTTGACTAGATGAACCTTTGTTGGCAAAGTAATGTCTCTGCTTTTGAATATGCTGTCTAGGTTGGTCATAACTTTCCTTCCAAGGAGTAAGCATCTTTTAATTTCATGATTGCAGTCACCAACTGCAGTGGTTTTGGATCCCCAAAAAATAAAGTCTGACACTGTTTCCACTGTTTGCCCATCTATTTCCCATGAAGTGATGGGATCAGATGCCATGATCTTCATTTTCTGAATGTTGAGCTTTCGGCCAACTTTTTCACTCTCCACTTTCGCTTTCATCAAAAGGCTTTTTAGTTCCTCTTCACTTTCTGCCATTACACAGGTGTTATTATTTTTTGAGTTAGTTGACTGAGATGTAATGCCCAGTGGTACAAGGCAAAGCATTCATAACGAAAAGCATTGTTTTTATCTTAGCTGTCTAGGTAAAGATCCTGGGCCAGACCTTTCATATACTTTCAAAATAAATACTGTATTGTAGTCTGTTCATTTTAACAACATAAATACTACTTTTTAACTTAAAGAAGTATTAACTTCTTTAATACTCTTTTTAATCCCTGATTAAAATCTAATATCTGATTAAAATTTTACATTAATTTTATCCAATTTTTAATTAAGTGGAAAATATATAACCAAATATCAAATATTTTGCACATTTACACTCTCATACATATCCTACCACACTGTTACTGAAGCATACTATTTGGGAGAACAAAATGATCAACATCTTATCCATTGAAATTATAGAGATACCAAAATGTCCAGTGGATTAGTAATTAAAATACAACCTTATCTATAGCAATTTTTTATTGGAGAGGAATACAGTTAATCAAAAATTCAAGGGAAATTATAATCTTTGCTTTGAAAGATACCATGGGTTCTGTTATTTTCAATAAATGTCCATCCTTATATAGACAGGTTATAAAAGTCTTTAAAGAGTTGCTGAGGTTCTATAGCTTTTATTTTAGTGGAGATTCAGTTAGTTAAATGCAAAACGGTCAGTTTGCTATTTACAGCTCTACACAGTTTAGGGGTCATGTGTCTTGCCATTTCAAACTCCCAAAGGGTTCATCGGTTTGTTACTATATCTCAAGCATGTCAATGTTGCCAAAATGGAGAGATATATTGTCATATCACTGCATAATGTCTTTTCATGAATAATCCACAGGACTCTTGGTATTTAAACTTGTGAAACTGAAATTAGTTTAGAATAACAGTTTAATCTTAGAAAACCATATCCTGGTTAAGGGATAATTGTAATTAAGTAATAATTTAATCAGCATAATTTACTTGAGGATTAAAAATATTCCATCCCAGTTTATTTAGTGTATAGATTTTATCTCTACATACTTCTTCAGTATATTTCAAATTGTAAATATTTTAATGTTGCTAGCTATTAGTTATGAAGTATATAAGTTCTAAAATTAGAAATAAAATAGGACGTGTTATTGGTACCTAATACATTTTTTACTAAATTTGAAGATACTCTGTTCTATTGTGACCTTTAGAGGAGGTGCCTTACCCTAGACTATGAGAGGAAGTTAAGGTCAGTATTAGTATTGATCACTGACCCTACATGTCATGGTACTTCTATAAATGAATAGATGAGGAAACAAATAAATCTGAAAGTAATACAATCCTAAAGAATTTCTAAAGTCACACATCTATATTTTATTTATAATGTATAACATAAAATATATTTTATAAATATATAAAATATATTATATACAATTTTATATAATTGTAATTTATAACAATATGTGTGGATACATCTTACTGAGAGACAAGTTTTTTGTTTACATACACATACAGACATACTCATAGGATGTGTATACACATACATCATGCTATAAAATTGTTCAGACTACTAGACAATCACACTCATCTTCCATACTAGTAAGGTTATGCTCAAAATCCTTCAAGCTAGATCTCAGCAGTACATGAACCAAGAACTTCGAGCTATTCAAGCTGGGTTTAGAAAAGGCAGAGGAACTAGAGATCAAATTGTCAGCATTTTCTGGATCATAGAAAGATAAAGGAAATTTCAGAAAAACATCATTTGTTGTTTCACTGACTACACAGAGCCTTTGGCTGTGTGGATTATAACAAACTGGAAAACACTGAAAGAGATGGGAATACCATACCATCTTGCCTGTCTCTTGAGAACCCTGTATGTGCGTCAAGAAGCAACAGTTAGAACCTTATATGAAACAACTGACTGGTTCAAAATTGAGAAAGGAGTATGACAAGGCTGTTTATCGTCACCCTGTTTATTTAACTTATATGCTGAGCACATCATGCAAAATGCCAAGCTGGAAGAGTTATTAACTGAAATCAAAATTGCTGGGAGAAATATCAACAACCTCAGATATATAGATGATAACTACTTTAATGGCAGAAAGTGAAGAGGAACTAAAGAGCCTCTTGTTGACAGTGAAAGAGGAGAGTGAAAAAGCTGCCTTAACTTAGTATTAAAAAAAAAACTAAGATCATGGTACTGATCTCATCACTTCATTCAAAATAGAAGGGGAAAAGGTGGAAGCAGTGACAGGTTTCCTTTCCTTGGGCTCTAACATCACTGAGGACAGTGACTGCAGCCATGAAATTAGAAGACGATTGCTTTTTGTCAGGAAAGCTATGGCAAACTTAGATAGCATATTAAAAAACAAAGACATCACTTTGCCTGGAAATGTCAGTATAGTCGAGGCTATGGTCTTTCCAGTAATCATATACGGATGTTCGAGTTGGACCGTAAAGAAGGTTGAGTGTTGAAGAAGTGATGCTATCAAACTGTGGTTCTGGAGAAGACTCTTGAGAGTCCCTTGGACTGCAAGGAGATCCAACCAGTCCATTCTGAAGGAGGTCAGCCCTGAATATTCATTGGAAGAACTGATGCTGAAGCTGAAATTCCAGTACTTTGGCTACTTGATGTGAAGTGCCAACTCACTGGAAAAGATCCTAGTGCTGAGAAATACTGAAGGCAATAAGTGAAGGGGGATATAGATGATGAGATGTTTGGATGGCATCACTGATTCAATGGACGTGAACTTGGGCAATCTCTGGGAGAGGTTAAAAGACAGGGAGGCCTGGTATACTGCAGTCCATGGAGTTGCAAAGAGTCAGAGATGACTTGGCAACTGAACAACAACACACAGAGAATGCTATTTTTAAATTGTCATTTTCAGTGTCTTTTAAAAATGTGTGCTGGGTTATGCTAGCAGTAAAGAACTCACCTGCCAATGCAGGAAACTTAGGTGATGCAGGTTCGATCCCTAGGTCAGAAAGATCCCCTGGGGAACACATAACAGCCCACTCCAGTATTCTTGCCTGGAGAATCCGAAGAACAGAGAAGCCCGAAGGGCTATGGTCCATAGGATCCCAAAGAGTTGGACAAGTCTGAATGGTTTAATGCAAAATATGTGCCAGTCAACATATAAGCAATAGCCACATGACTGAGTTATTTAATGGCATAATGGCAATGATTAGGTTTTACTTATATTAATGTGTCCAGTACTGTTTATGACACATAGGCTTGATTTATTATATATGTTGATTGAGTGACTATGTAAAGGATATATAGCAATTAATTTTATTCTTTATTTATGAATATAGATATTTCTTTGAGCTTCTATCTATATTTGGTGAGTAAATTATATACATACATACATATTTATATACTATATATAGAGAAATTTAAAGTATTTATCAACAGTGTTTTATTTTTCTCTGGTATTTTTTTCAGTATTCCAATTATTGCTTTCAGTCATTGAAAATTATTTAGAAACTTAATTCTGAATTAGGATCTTTCTCATGTTTCTCTTTGTAAGTATTCAAGAACTGTTATCTAGTTTAAAATCTTATTTTAATGTATTAGTGTTTTAACACAATACCTATTTTTTATACTGAATGTAAACTTCAAATGTAAGAATAAATCTGCTATTATTATTAAATTTTGGTGTAAATGTTATTGGAAATATTTTGAGTGGTAATTTTCTTCTAGCATGTTGTTTTATGCTGTTTTTCTTAACACATCTCTTAAATTTTGCCTGAACTGTCTTGTGGACACTTTATTTTGAAAAATCTATTTAAA
Source organism: Bos indicus x Bos taurus (assembly GCF_003369695.1). Classification (NCBI taxonomy): domain Eukaryota; kingdom Metazoa; phylum Chordata; class Mammalia; order Artiodactyla; family Bovidae; genus Bos; species Bos indicus x Bos taurus. Next base: position 81,104,398 of record NC_040081.1, on the reverse strand, counting down.
AAGTAAATTTGACATAGCTTATATCCTCTGACAATTTATGTATCAAAGAACTGTGGTAAAAACCTTGTTCATAGTGATTTTCTGTCTTTCTTAATAAAGAATAATGGGATAAATCCAATATAATTTGAACTTTACTTGTATCTTAAACTCTACAGACAACAGTTTGTGCATTTTTATTCCAATTGCCTTTTATATATATTTAAATAATTTATTTTAATTCCAAATGGAGAGAATTCTAATATTATAAATTACTAAAACAATATTTTTTACATTAATTTAAATTAGTTTCCTTGGTTCCCATGCTTATTGAGTATTGACTTTGAATTGCAAAATGGATTCACTTAAGAATCCCAACTGTGACAAATCTTTAAGGCTGAAATATTTTGGAAACCTTAAAATTAATAATTGAGAATAGTTGAAAAAATCGTAGCTTATCAACTATCCATTTTTGGTAATTTTGAAGATTGAAAGAATTCCTAATCAGGCTAGGCAGCACCTGTTCACACTTTTAACAATTGACAGCCTTTATTCATTTGAATTGGAGTAGGAAATGACAACCCACTTCAGTATTCTTGCCTGGAATATCCCATGGACAGAGGAGCCTGGTGGGTTATAGTCCATGGGGTTGCAAAGAGTCAGACATGACTGAGTGCCACACGCACACACACACACACACACACTTGCAATCATTTGAATATTGATGACTTGCATCTTATGTTTAAATCTGAAAACTATATTTTAATTTATATCTATAACAGCCTTGTTTTTAAACTGGTATCTATGAGAGTCAGTATTGGTAGCTTGTGCACAACTTCTAAAATAGTTAGCGAGGTTGTAATACTATATTTTTTTACTTGCCGGAACTTAATATTTAGACAATTCTCATTAAGAAGCTTTTTTTAAGTTCCTGCCATACCATTTAGACCCTGAGAGACAAACATACTATTTATACCCATAAATACTGATGACTATGTACTCAGTACAAAGAACTATGCTTCATATGATGAAAACCAAATGAACAGTTTTCAGTCTCCAGAATGTTTATACGAGTTGGGAGCAGATGAGAAAATCTACACATAAAATTTTGTCAAAATAGTTTCTATCTTCCATAAAAGAAACGCGAAGCAAATGGTTCAAAGGTCTAAAGGATGTGTAAGAAAACATGTAATCATGGATTTAGCACAAGCATCTTAGGAAACATAGAACTTAAAATGAGCATTGAAGCATGGACAGAATAGGAACTTTAAAACTAGTTTCCATTCCTCCAGAGGACTGCTAAGATAGCCTCATGAAAATGTTAACATAGGGTGTGTTTCTTTGGTCCTGTTCCTTGTTCAACTTGAATGGACTTGCGAAGTATTTTCAAATATTTAGGTAATGTACCAGAGTTCTATGAAACAACATTGTTCCAGAAGCTTCCTTTGTTTTGAATGAATTATATCAAGTTGGAATTTAGAACAATTTTACTTCTTACCTAAATAATTTTTGTTGAATATTGTCAAGATTAAAAGGTAAAAAGTAAATTTTACTTTTTTGGACTATTATTTATTTTCTGTCTCCTGAATGTGTTGTTGCTTCAGAATATAGAGTAGAATTTTTTTTTTTTCTCACCACGACACAGATATTCCCTGCCACAGTGCTTGGCAGAAAGGGCACCCTCAAAAAGTAAATACACACAGAGTCTTCTAGATGTGTTCAGATTAAATACAAGTCTTTTATCAAGGACTACAAGCTTTTTGTACCACCTCTGTTCTCTCAATTTTTACTTCTTGTCTTTTGACCTGGAATGCTTTTCCTTCAGTATTCAAAGGCAGATAAAGAAGTTTCTCAAATTCTGGAAATTGCAAGTCAGTTAGTATTGATGGAGATAGTGAGTGTGATAGGAGATTGCATTTAAAGGGTTTCTTAAATATAGTCTGGAAACTTGTAGGCTATGCTAGCATTTTGTAGTAAAATTAATAGGAGTTTCCCAAAAGAGGATATGGTCAAATGCTGTGGAGAAGTATTGCATCCAGAAAGTTACATTCTTAACAAAGGAAGTGGCCATGTTGTGGAGTGTGTCAACATGTGACTTAGAATGAGGAACTTGTGATGCATGTGTTGAAAAATGATTTAAGAAGTTATGTTCCGCATGGAAGCCAAACTGTTTGGTACTTAATTGCTATGGGGAGAAATGAAGTCAAGCAAGATTGACTGTGTTGTGCTATGTGTTTTGTTTTTGCTTCACTTTGTTTCCATTGAAGAGTTCTGGAAATTGTATCAGGCTCCAGATAATGACAAAGGGAGGCAGGGAGGAGAAAGGGAGAGCCCAAAAGAAAGAGAGAGAGGGCAGTTGAGAGTACCTCTGATTTTGTAAAAGGGATAGTAGACACTTGGAAGATGACTCTAAGAGAGAGTATGGATGGGGCTCCAATTCAAATGAGGATTTTTTTTTTTTTGCTAAGAGCAAAGACACGTGTTAGTTGCGCACTCATGCCCAACTCTTTGCGACCCCATGGACTGTAGCCTTTCAGGCTCCTCTGTCCACGGATTCTCTAGGCAAGAATATCGAAGTGGGTAGCCATCCCCTTCTCAAGAGGATCTTCCCGACGCAGGGATAGAACCAGGTATCCAGCATTGTAGATAGATTCTTTACCATTTTAGCCACCAGGCAAGCTCCCAAGAGCAAAGATACATTTACCTTTTAATAGGAAGAAAGATCCAAGTGCATATAGATTTGGAGATTTGGTGGTAGAAAAGTAAGAAATTTCCTCTCTAATGACTTCTAGTTTCTCAGCACACATGCATGTACCATGAGATTCACAAAGGAATAGAGCTTATAAGGAGTTAGAAGAAAAAAGAACAGCTCCAAAATACTCATGCTGATCCTGAGGACTGATGCTAACTAAAGAAATAACACCAAGATTGAAGGCAGGAGGAGAAGGGGACGACAGAGGGTGAGATGACTGGATGACATCATTGACTCAATAAATGTGAGTTTGGGCAATGTCCAGGACATAATGAAGGACAGGGAAGCCTGGCATGCTACAGTCCATGGAGTTGCAAAGATTTGGAGATGACTAAGCGATTGAACAACAAGAAGTTTGTGTAGCAACATTGCATGCCCAACTTGGATTTACAGCCATGATTTGATAATGGATAATTGATGATTTTTTGATATTTTTTCTTGGAATACATTGAACCCTACAATTTTCCTCTCTATACTTCTATTTGGATTTCTTTAGCCACCTCAAATTAAATAATACTTTAAACATAATAACTATCTCCCCAAACACATTTCATATCTAGTGTTCTCTGTCTGAGAAAATGGCACCAGTATTGCCTGTGAAGTTCAAGCCAAACATCTTAGAGTCATTGTTAGGATTTTTCACTCGTACATCTGATCTATTAAATGTATCATGAGATCTTGCTGATTTTCCCTCATATTCATCTCCTGAATTTACCTACTCTTATCTGTCACCACTCTTGTGGTGATAAGAGTGATTGGAACCACTCTTATCTGTTTCCAGAACAATGCAACAGAAACAAAAGGGGCAAATGCCTCCATCCATGCTCCTTGTCAATCCATTGCCCATGCTAGACAGAAATGATCTCTTACACACTACTTTGATCTTACTATTAACATTTCCCTGATTACAACACTGTAATGACCTGTTACTACCCATTAACTAAAAGTTCCAAATATTAGAAACCATAATGTGTTTCTGACCTCGTATCCTCTTCCCTAACATCATCTCTGCCTCTTTGTTGCCACTATCTCCCTGATCAACTTTTTAGTGTTTTCCATCTCCCTACTTGTTCTCCTCTCCTTTGAAAATACTTTGCCCTCTAAGGCACTACAGTACTCCTCCTCAAATTGGATAATTTTCCTAATCTTTTACATATCAGTGGAGACAGCTTCCTGAAGGAAATGTTCTTTGACATTCCAGTCTAAATTAGGTGTCCATATTCACTTCCCTGCTCTGTCTCCTTCCTGCATAATTATATTTATAGTTACACATGCAGTGGCTTTAATACTCATAAAGGCAGGGCCACATCTATCTTTTTCACCTTGTAACCCAGTCCTAAGCAAAATTTCTGGCTCACCACCTGCTGAAAGCATTTTGTTCAACTTCTCTACTGAAGAGAAGGATACAATTTTCTACTTTTTACTTACATCTATATAATTTCCTATTTCCTAACTTCCCATGGTGGATTGAAAAGCAGTGTTATATATGATATTATATAAAGTTTTTAAATTAAAAGGAATTCATTAAAAAGAAATGACTTTTGTTTCATGAATGATAAATGAGCTCCAAATATGCAGAATGTGTGGATTGACAGTTCATGTCTTTGAAAGAAAATTATGTTTGAAGTGAGAATGGTTTTACTGAAAAGGATAAAAGAAGAAAAATTGGATAACTTAGCTAAGAATGGTACTGGCTGCTACAGCAATCCTATTATAAGAAAAATAATATTTTAAATCTTCTCCTAATCATTTAACTACAAGAATGTCCCTAATACTATCAAAAAGCTCTTCTTATCTTTCAAATACCTTCACATTCACTCTGAATTTATAAGAGCATTAGGTTTTACTATCGCTATAATTAGATCTACTGAAAAATACCTTCTCATTTTTGTCAATTCCTGATTATTCATGGTGATGGCAGAAAGCCTTCGCATGGATTACTAAAACCCCAGATCATTTATAGCACATGAAAATTAGCCCTAGTTCATTATGTCTATCAGAATTTCCATGGAAATACAAATTTACCTTTAAGCTTTAGCAAATGTTCATTGATGCTTGAATAAACTCTCTTGAGTATATATAGTGGATTTTCAGAATAGGAAAAAAACACATAAATAGTTGATTAGCTTTAAGTTAACTAAGCTCCAAAAAGGTAATCAAACCATCAGTTTTATGGTCTTCACATGGTTCATAGTGGACAATTGGAATATTGAAGTTTGGCTTTACTACCCATTGAGAAGAAAGAGAAAGATAAAAGCTTAGGGAATACAGAATAAGGGAACTTAGCTTGTTAATATTTACTTACCTGACCACTAACTTAACAAAAATATCAGAGATTCTCTTCATGTGATTCTGAGTATTTCAGTTACATTTTTCTTGCCATGTCATTCACTCAGGTGTGCCTTACATAACAATATGTGAATACTTTATGTGGTAAAACACTGCGATAAGTATTGTAAATGCAAAATTGAATAAGGCACATTTTTCTCCTTTGTAGAGCATTATAATTTTTGTGGTATAAACATGACTGATACCGGAATAGATGAATGTTGGATCAGTAAAGATCTCAATGAAAATTTCTAAAATGGAGTAAAATGTGGGAAAAACAAAAACAAAAACCCTGAAGTCTGAATCCTCTTGATATTAGTATGATATAAATTAATAATGTGAATGATATACTAGCTCAATCATGCATTCTCTCCATTCTAACAGAATTTTGTGAAGGTTTTAGCATTCCCTGATGGCTAAGTCTGTAAAGAATCCACCTGTAGTGCAGGAAACACAGGAGATGTGAATTCAGTTCCTGGGTCGGGAAGATCCCCTGGAGGAGGAAATGGCAATGCACTGCAGTGTTCTTGCCTGAAAAATCCCGTGGACAGCGGAGCCTGGTGGACTGCAATCCAAAGGGTCCCAAAGAGTTGGATACGACTGAGTGACCAAGCACACAGTTAATTTACTTATTAATTCAACAACAAAACTTTGAGAAACTATTGTGTACCATGCTGTTCTCTGAGTATAGTGGAAATTTTGTGGTTTTTTTTCCAACATAAGTTGTTCTAATAATAGCATTAATGAAAGTTATATTCAAAGCACTTTGTTTTAAATACATATGACCATCTTTATATTTCTTGTAACATAAGAATCATTATAAATATATTCCAATCATGTTTGATTTAAATACTTTAAATAAATATTTGATTATCTGGATGAATAGCCTGTTATTTATGATTCAGAAACTTATGAAAAAATTTTGAAATTAATGAAAGGATGGTGTTACATGAGATCTGTGTATACTAGTCAAAATAATGACATTATTCACAAAGCAAACACTGCATCTGTTCCAGGGAAAAGCTTAGTCTCTTATTTCTTTTGACAGTGTGCAGACCTGGGTTCTTCAAAGCCTCACCTCACAGCCAGAGCTGCAGCAAATGTCCACCTCACAGTTACACCCATGAGGAAGCTTCAACCTCTTGTGTCTGTGAAAAGGATTATTTCAGGAGGGAGTCTGATCCACCCACAATGGCATGCACAAGTAAGGAAAACCCATGGATCTTTGGTGATGCTAACCTTCACCAGTTTGAAGAAATAGCATGATGGAGCCTGTTACATTCTATTACCGTTTCCGCCAAAACAGGCATAATGTTTAATTTGCCAATATAGGATTTCACCAGAATCCAATCTTCTTGAGTAAACATTAAGAAATCCGAGTCTCTTCTATTATTTACAGTGGGAAGAATCCGTTTTCCCTTATTTCAAGTTCAACATCTGGGCCACAAATACAATTTTTCTTTTTCTTTTTTTTTTTTTTTTTACTTTATGATTTATTTGAGTGCTCGTGGTAGCCAAACATGACTTTGACAAATCCATTCACCTGTTCCTGGTAAATCGTTTTTACTTTTCTTCCTCTTCTTCCAAGCCAAATTTCTGATCACAAAAATATCCAGTACATGGTACTTCTATCTTCTTGTTGTAACCTGCCCCACTAAGCTGCAAAGACCAATGAGAAGGTCATTTATAAGACAGGAAACACTACACGAACATGGAGTGCTGCGGGTTGGCAAGTCAAATTTAAGAGTCAAATATAAAACCAGTTGTCAACTAGGATTTTCAAGTGGTTGTGTTTTTTTAGCAGTGAGTGTCCTTAACTATTATTAAGTATATGGTCAAATAATCTTAGAACAGATGAATAATAAACATTTTATTCCAACATTTGCAGTGGGTACTTCCATATCTATCAGTGTTTTGGTGTTTATGTTTTTCTAATGTGCCACATATTTCTGAGAAGGAAACAAATTTACATGTTAGTTTGCTTGATGACAGTACTTCTTTAGTTTTTCTATCTTCGTCTCTATAGCAAATCAAACAAAAACAAATGAAAGGGAAGAATAGTGAATCCCAACTCCCCTTACCATTCATTTTCCGTGATGTCCCATTTTGTACTCTTTTAGATCTCTGTAGGTTGTAGTTGCCTTCAAAGATGAAGACAATTTTTTTTGAAATTTAGTACTCTCTGGTATCATAGATAAAGACATATGATTTCTTTATTTAAATAATCACAATTGAAGTTTTATCTGAATTTCAGTGCCTGAATTTAATAATGTCAGTGAAATGTATATTCATTGTTTCTCAAATCATTGATATTAACTTAATAGTGTTAAAGATCATTCTTTATCACATTCTGATACTTTTATGGGTTAGATTGTTACTAACTATAACAATTCCTCTTCACATAAGTAAATGACATTATTGTATACCTGTCTTAAGAGGATACATTTGAATTGAGGAGATATAAAGTGTGATTGAATGTGATGTATCTTGGTTGCAGTGGAAATTGCTTCAATTATTCAAAGGAAAATAGAGCCCAAACAGGGAGATATTTGCTAGACTGTACTTTGGTGAATTAGAGAAAATCATATCTTGACTTATTTCAATTTCATCAGTTTTATAGGTATTCTTTTCTTTAAGTAGTCCAACCACGATCCGTCTCTTTCTCAGCATGAATATGAGCCTCCCATTCTGTAAAATTACTAGGTTTGGGAATGGGTGAGACCCCATGCTCTGGTGTCAAGGACTGCTTAGCTCTCGTTTAGGACCTGAGGTTTATATTTTCTCTGTATCCATGTGTGTGCATTTCTAATACTGTGTCTCAGAGGAACACTCATTTGTATGCATTTCTCAAAAAAGACAGGAAGTCCTGTAGAAGATCTTTCTAATACATAGTCTGTGAGTGTGTGTGTTCTGTTCTTAGTTGCATTCACAATACCACAAATACCACCTATGATGATACCCTTGAACAGATGAGATCACTTGATTTATGTCTGTTTGGCTCTTTGGAATTAAATTTATGGTTTCAACTTCTTTTAATATTTTTTTTGGTACCCTGGAAAACCAAATGCTACACACCTAGAGGAAAAGAAAAAACAAAATTCAGATTCTAATGAATCTGTTCAAATTGAGGGTGCCTCTCACAGCTCTACTTGGGTTCATACATCACGTCTATTAGCAGGACGGTGGGATTTCATTACGTTATTTTTTGGTGCATGTCAGTCTGAGTCTTCACTGATTACCTCTTCTTTAGGGCCTCCCTTGAATATATGAGTTTCATTTTAACTTTGAGAGGCATATGTGCCCCCCACTCACATGCTGAGGGGCTATTGGTAGCAGAGTCAGAAGAAGAGTTAGACCATGATACAGTTTTACAGATTTAGAGGAAAGATGGAAACTGTGGGTATAGTTAAGTTGTCAGGAAAAAAAACTCAGAATTTTGATATCTTCTGAAGTAGACCTATTCCAAGTATACTTTACCTTTTTCTCACAAAAGAATCTGTAACATTTTGATCTCAAATTACATTTTTGCCATAATTTTCCACTATTAGATAAGTTAAAGGCAATAGTAAAAAGAGTTGTATTTCCATCTTAAGTATTTGTTTCAACTGAAAAGTGACTTTTATATTGGAGTGTGTGAGATTATATGGGAAAATTCACAGGATTCAACCACAACTATAGCAAAGGTAGAGATTTTTTAATCAAAACTGGCAATTTTTACATTATGGAGTTCTTTAAGTGATATTTTATGAATACTAGGTAACTTTCTTATTGCTTTTAATTTTTTTTTAATTTTATTTTATTTTTAAACTTTACATAATTGTATTAGTTTTGCCTTTTAAATTTAGTCCTCAGCAGTCATGGTTTAATAAATGTTAAGTAGAAATTAATATTTACTTCTATGTTTAGAACAGACAGCACATATTAAGATAACTAAGCTATGTCATCCTGACTAGGTTAATTTATGCCTATGAACCATTTATAGTCCATTTTATTCCCTATTGGGAAATCTTTGCTAAGTAATTCTGAAACAAATCTAAATGTGTTTTCTCTTCAAGAACATCTGATCATATAATATTAACAGTGGACTGAAGCTGTAAGTCTGAGTATCTAAAAATCTATTCTAGAGTCAGACAATATACAGTTAATTCTTTTATAGACACTTTTTTTAGAGCATTTTTAGGTTCAGAACAAAATTGAGAGGATGATATAGAGATTTCCCCATATATCTCTCATCTGCACGCATTCATAGCTTGTCTCATTATCAGCACCCCCCACCAGAGTAATGCATTGGTTACAGTTGGTAGGTAACCAATTTTAGTTCTCTTTAGTCTGCTATTATTTCAGAAATACAGTATTATATACATGGATAGCAGTTGGTATTTATATATAAATTTAATATGCTTAATTTTCAAGGTCTGAACACATTCATTCTTCTTCTTAATTGTGTTTTGGAGAATTATTTTTAAAATAAGTTTTAGATTTTCAGTTAAGTAAAATGCACAGTTTTGCCGAACCACAATGTTAAAACCATATCAAAGTAAGCAAAATTTTATCACAGTTTGTAATGTTGATCAACTACTTAAATTCTTGTGGTTTTTTTTTTTTTTTTGTCATATGAAGGAGGTTCCAAATTCTGTTGGTGGCTTATCAGTAGATATGCAACTTCCTTTGAGATAAACTAAGGCTGTTTTTGTTTGTCCTTTTTAATTTCTGTAGTATTTGTAGTCAAGAGCCACACTAATAAATCCTCTTTCTACCTGTACTCATTGCTTAGTAAATCCTTCATGTTTAATTCCTAGCTTTCAGGGAACAAATATCATTGAGGACTTAATCACGTCAATCCCCAAGGAGAATTTTTCCTTGGACTTGCCAAGAACCTGCCACTATTTGAATACATAATTTTATCTACATTTTTTGCATGCATAGTTTTATTCCATAATTCTTTATGTATACACTAAGCAAAACATAATCTTTAACTGAACTTGTTACATTGCCAAGATAAGTCATTTCTGTAGTATTTAAACCCCACTATTGTCCCTACAAAACTGTAACAAGATTTTTCAAAGATTATTACAAATTGATAATTCTTGCATTCTGCCCTGCTTAAAACAATGATTGCAAAGCTATTTTTTTCCATTCAGACCAGAAATTTGTGTAGTAAGCAATGCCTAATTTTATCATCTCAAAATTTGTTTTTTTCACTTTACTTTGCAAACCAGGACCCCCCTCAGCTCCTCGGAATGCCATCTCAAATGTTAATGAAACTAGTGTCTTTCTGGAATGGATTCCTCCTGCTGACACTGGTGGAAGGAAAGATGTGTCATATTATATTGCATGCAAGAAGTGCAACTCCCATGCAGGTGTGTGTGACGAGTGTGGCGGTCATGTCAGGTACCTCCCCCAGCAAATCGGCCTGAAAAACACCTCTGTCATGGTGGTGGATCTGCTCGCTCACACAAACTATACCTTTGAGATTGAGGCAGTGAATGGAGTGTCCGACTTGAGTCCAGGAGCCCGGCAGTATGTGTCTGTAAATGTAACCACAAATCAAGCAGGTAAGTGTGATGTCCAACCAAATCATGTACCTTAGGACAAGCTCTGTCAGTTATCTCCCCAGCTCAGGGCTAAGTTGCCTGAGATGTGAAAAAGAACTTCCCATTATCCAGAGGGTTAGGACTTAGAGTAGAATGAATACACCTTGAGACTTTTTTTTTTAAGTTCTAGGCAAATAAAAGCTAAAGTTTTGTAGTAGACACATCCACGGACAGAAAATAAGATAGATTTTAGTTGAATTTTTTCATTAAAAAATATATTTATGGCTCAAATCCATTTGTGAAAAAAATTTTGTCTCATAATTTTGAACAGTGCAATTATTATAGCTCAGATCTATATTTTTGTTGTTTTATTCACTTCAGGTTTTTTCTTTAGTTCATTAAGTTAGCATGTAATTAGGCAGGTTTATTAGTTTGGCACCACATCTGAATTTTATTCACATATTAAATAGGGTTTTCTTATTATTTCTATTATTATTACAAATGTATAAAACAACTTTTCTTTGATAAATCCATTTATCAAAATTATAATAACTGTGAGCTGTTGTACAACAACCATACATATGAAAATGTATCTATATTCCATATGAAGAACTTGGAAATATTAAGGAGTAATTATTAAGGAGTAGGGAAAATAGTGCTGCTTGAATGATTAATTCCCCTAAAATTTCCCCTCAAGTACTTAATTTTAAGTAAATCAATATAGAGAATTCTTGTCTAGTAAACTAAAAATCAAGCTATGGCTGAATTAATAACTTGTCCTATTATGTGGCAAGAACCATTCAAAGCCTATGAGTAGCTTATAACTGGTTTTTGTCAATAACAGGTGCCTGTGTAGGAAGGGGCTTTAAATGTAATGCTCCTTCTATTCCTTGGCCTCAGCTCTCAGTTCATGGGAATAAACGGGTTACCTCTTAAGTACCGCAGGTGGACGTTGCTGCTCCTTCTATTCCTTGGCCTCAGCTCTCAGTTCATGGGAGTAAACTGGTTACCTAAGTACCGCAGGTGGACGTTGCTTGGTGAGGACGTCCTTGCCAGTAGAGCTCACAGTGTGATAGGATGTGTTTGACTGAATTAGGTCAGACTTAATTCCTGTAATGTTAGTATAAGTTTGTAGGTAGTGGAATGATCTGATTGACAAGAAAATATTGTTTGTAATCAAGTTTGGGTCAAAATAATTTGGATTATTGGATGTGTCAGGTAAATGAAGTGGTTATCTCTTGAGAATAAGAAAAACATGTGTCATTGGGTTCATAGTTGTTTTTGACTGATAAAACTGAGAGAAACATTCAAAAGTAACCCAGAGGATACAAAGATATTTGAATTATTCACTAAGCATCATTCTAAGCACTCATGTTCTCATCTATGTTGAATGTATCCACAGCATGTTTTTTATTCCATGACAAAAAAAAAAAATAATTGTACACTTATATGCCACTTTCCTCCGTGAATTTTTTATATCTTACTCCATTTTGCCCCTAACCTAAGGTTGAACTAATAAAAGTGCTAAGAAGAGGTAGACAAAATTAGAGAAAATTAGGTTTTCCTTCGGTATAGACTCAGCTTTGGGCATACTAGTATACATTAATTTTTCATCACAGTATCTAGATGCCACAAGTGCTCTGTGAATGTGAACTGTCTTCTCACATCAGAAAAATATTGGGATTAAACTATTGCTTTCAGCCTTCATATGCAATATCTTTTAAGCTTACTTGGTTCTACATGTGAATCTTCCATTAACATACTGAAAGCATATTGAACAATCATTAAGAATTGTAGTTCCCTGATAGCACATTATTTAAGCTTGCATAACCTTCTTTGAATGATGTTTCTCTGATGAACTAGATAACTGTTTTTTAAATGAAATTATTAATAAATATTTGCTCCAGGTATTTTTACTTACTGGCCTTTTAGGACTGCACAGTATGTTTTTTGAACTACAAATACTTTAAATGTCAAGAAAGAAAAATTTCTATCTGACTATTCAAGGAATGGCTATCACCTAAAACAAACATTTGTATTCAGAGCAGAAACTTTATTGACTTTTGATTTGCTGTTTTTCCCCCAAGTTTTCAGAGCATACGTACTGTAAAATCCTTACAAACCTACCAAAAAATAAAAACAAGATGGAGATTTTCTCAGGGTCTGACATTTCAGACCAACTAAATATCAATTTCACAAAAATTATTGACTTCAAGTAACTCTTAGAAATAATGCCACGGTGCTGGACATTTATCAAGTACCAACATTATAGAAAGTGGGCTACAGTCGTTGGTTTTAATGTCTGAATATTTTCTCAGCCTTAAATTACAGAAAGTTATCTATACCATATGTGGTTTTTATACAAAACTTCTTTTAACAGATTTCAACTTTAGTTTCAATCTCTATGGAGTGTTTATTGAGAAATGCATTTGTTTCTTAATTTATTTGTTTCAAATTTATAATTTGTTCTGTCATTTTCTGATTGATTTATATTAGTGACATCAATGTGATATATGAACAACCCAGATTCAAAATTATGTTCAACACGTACAAGAAAAAAATTAGTAATTTTTTCAAGATAAGAATCTTACATTAATCTAGAAATTTAAATTGATTAGGTAACCCTGGCTCATCAGTCTATAAAAAGAAATAATGATTTTATGCTGAGGATAGTGATTAAATGATTAATTTATGGATGTTTACACAGCATTTAAGACATTTTTCCAGCTATTAAATCATTATGGAGTCTAGCATTTTGCTTTTGTGAGAAGTTGTCTGAATTCAAATGATACTTTTTTGCATGTAAATTAATAGTCAAGTTAAAAGATGAAGTTTTAAGGAAAGCTAAATACTACAATTAGTTGGAATTTATGGGATGGGCCTTGTAGAATTCGACAAATAGTACTGAGATTGACAAAAAATTGCAAAGTTGTGGGAATTATCACAGTCAAAACATACAAACACATATGAAGTGGGAAAATTGAGGGTGGGAAAAGTAATTTACAAAAAGGTAAAGGAAAATTGTGTGTGAGAAGGGTAAATGATAGGAAAAAATTTGAATACATAAATTATATAAAGAACCTTAGCAGTTGAATTGCAAAGTGGATAAAATCATGGATAATACAAACCATGCTTTATTAAGCTCAAACTTAGAAAAAATAAATTCCATGGAGCTCCTTAAGTTTTCTAGTGATTTGGAAAAATTGATGTATAAAAATTTTTTTTACAGAAAATGCATTTAGATTATTTACATGACAACACTTCTATTGTTCATTCCTATTGTATTATCATTTATTTTGTCTTACTAGTTTAGGTCATCAAAAATATAACTGCTAGATAGATGGATAAGTAGATGGAGAGTGATATGTCAACATAGTATGAAAATTAAATATCCCATTGAAAACAGTTATGTTAAATGTTTCACTATCAGCTCACAAAAGAGTGTGCATTTATCATATTCCTCTATAAACTTATTTTTTAGGGTTTTACTTTAAAATAATTTTGCACTGGGCATACTTTATCAAGAACACTCTTTTAATATCATGACACTCTTTTAATATATACAAATGTATATTTTATCCCCAGAAACAAAAAGCTCATCCCAACTAAAAAACCAAAAGTGTTCATACTTTAATAAGCCAAGGTACAGAATCCTAATTCTGAACTAAAATAGATCAAATTTTAATTGTTTTGAATTAGTCTTAGACTCTGACTTTTTCATCAGAGGGCTAGATTAACATGATATGAGTTACAAAGTGTAACAGACATTTTGGAGGGAATGTCCCAACCTGTCCCAGACTATCAGAAATATCACTAAGAAAGGTGATTCCTTTATGTTGAAAGGTTTTATTTCTTGATTCTTCCAAAGGTATCCAGGGGCATGATAATTCCATTTCATCAGGTACTTTCAGTTTGATGCAGTTTACAAACTTGTGCAGAATGATGTCTTACAGGCTGTGGCCATGCCCAGGGTTGAAACTAAATTATGCCATAGAGTTGGAAATTTAAGAGAATGCTGATGGTAAAAGCACACAAGTGTTCCTGAGAAGAGGGAGACAAACATTTTTTGTTGATCTCTGTTTACTGAGATGTTGAAAAAGAAGTTCATTGTCACTTGCTCGATCATTACTATGATAATTCTGAGGGTCTTTTTTGACTTTCTTCTGTGGAGAGAGCTTACTGGCTATCTTTGTAATCAGTTCAGTTCAGTTCAGTTCAGATGCTCATCCTGTCCGACTCTTTGCGACCCCTTGAACTGCAGCACGCCAGGCCTCCCTGTCCATCACCAACTCCCAGAGTTCACTCAAACTCATGTCCATTGAGTCAGTGATGCGATCCAACCATCTCATCCTCTGTCGTCGCCTTCTCCTCCTGCCAGCATCACAGTCTTTCCAATGAGTCAAATCTTTGCATGAGGTGGCCAAAGTACTGGAGTTTCAGCTTTAGCATCATTCCTTCCAAAGAACACCCAGGATTGATCTCCTTTAGGATGGACTGGTTGGATCTCCTTGCAGTCCAAGGGACTCTCAAGAGTCTTCTCCAACACAAGCATCAATTCTTCGGCGCTCAGCTTTCTTCACAGTCAAACTCTCAAGTCCATACATGACTACTGGAAAAACTGTAGCCTTGTCTAGACGGACCTTTGTTGGCAAAGTAATGTCTCAGCTTTTGAATATGCTATCTAGGTTGGTCATAACTTTGCTTCCAAGGAGTAAGTGTCTTTTAATTTCATGGCTGCAATCACCATCTGCCGTGATTTTGGAGCCCCAAAAAATAAAGTCTGACACTGTTTCCACTGTTTCCTCATCTATTTCCCATGAAGTGATGGGACCAGATGCCATGATCTTAGTTTTCTGAATGTTGAGCTTTAAGCCAAGTTTTGCATTTTCCTCTTTCACTTTCATCAGGAGCTTTTTAGTTCCTCTTCACTTTCTGCCATAAGGGTGGTGTCATCTGCATACCTGAGGTTATTGATATTTCTCCCGGCAATCTTGATTCCAGCTTGTGCTTCTTCCAGCCCAGCATTTCTCATGATGTGCTCCACATATAAGTTAAATAATCAGTGTGACAATATACAGCCTTGACATACTCCTTTTCCTATTTGTAACCAGTCTGTTGTTTCATGTCCAGTTCTAACTGTTGCTTCCTGACCTGCATATAGGTTTCTCAAGAGGTAGGTCAGGTGCTCTGGTATGCCCATCTCTTTCAGAATTTTCCACAGTTTATTGATCCACACAGTCAAAGGCTTTGGCATAGTCAATAAAGGAGAAATAGATGTTTTTCTGGAACTCTCTTGCTTTTTCCATGATCCAGTGGATGTTGGCAATTTGATCTCTGGTTCCTCTGCCTTTTGTAAAACCAGCTTGAATATCTGGAAGTTCACGGTTCACGTATTGCTGAAGCCTGGCTTGGAGAATTTTGAACATTACTTTACTAGCGTGTGAGATGAGTTCAGTTGTTTGTCTTCTATATAGACTAAACGAGGTAATTTACATTTGCATGTAGGTAATACTAATTTTTTACTCTAATGTATTTTGAACGGTGGCATTAACTGCTGTATTCCCCACAGATCCACTAGGTGTGTGTGTTTACTCTTTTGGTAGGAGGAAGAATAAAAAGAGGAAGCTCTATGATTTAGTTGAGTTTGGTCATTACTGTAGTTTCACAGCTTTTATTTCATGGGGCTCAGAAACAAGGAGATTTTCTTATAGTTGAAGAGGAAATCTTCCAAGTATACACTTATGACTGGTGAAATAAAGAATTGAATGGAGGCATCAATGTGTCAGTTGTAATGTGGGCTCAGGACAAAATCTCATTCATCACATTACCATCATAGCCTCCACTCAGATCATGGTTTCTTAGGAATATTTTGGGTCCACAGAGATTAGTGTTAGCTCTATAATCTGTTAAATGTATATTCTATATCCTAGTTTCTAAATCTAAATTTAGATCTTGAAATCTAAAATTTACAATCCGGGCGGTAACCCCCTGCCCCGCACCCCCACCCCCCAACTTATCTAGAAATGGCCAGAGATTTCTCTCAGATAAGCTGAAAAGGAAATGTGCAATATTAATATATGTTACTTGCACAGTCCTCCGTATGGACAATCAATTTTCTCTTCATTTAATAGGGTAAATGAAGTTACTCAGGTCTGGGTGTTGGTGAGACACCATGACTAACTAGGTCACTAAATTTTCATTTGTATTTCTTAGACCTTGATATCATTAGTGGTATAGATGAGAGGGTCCATTATTTCAGTCGCTTAGTGCCTTGGTGCTAGACTTTTTACCATTCACATTTTCGCCTATTATGAAATCCATGTCCACTTTCTTTTTAGTGGTAAAATGCTACCACTTGGTCTCTGCCATATCTGATCCCTAAGAAATTAAGAAATCATTTCACTGCATCTTCAACCTCTGTGTTCTCAAGAAAAGAGAAATTTTAGAGATTTTGGTTATAAAAGTGGCACTGTTCTCATCAATTTATTTCTTATAATTATGGTGAAGAACATGTCTTCTGAGTCCTTTCTGAAGTTGTAATTAGTGGATAGTTTCATAAGTCTTGGCAAATAAATCAATTTCAGTGTTCCTATTTTAGTTGGTCATTTAATTCCTTCTTCATTAAAACAAGGAATTCCTAGTATCTGAACTATAAAAACATAGTTCACCTTTCAAATCCAGATCATGGTCAACTAATTGAACAAGCATTTAGCATTTGTGCTAGCTAGCTACCTAGAGAAGCACATTGGATCTCTAATCATGTATATATACCAGCTTGAATTAAATTGTTTCTCACTCTTCTGTAAGGAACATATAAAATCCATTTTCACACACATATTCCATATGCTTCTGCGGATTTAAGTTATAAAGTTTTGTGAGACATATTCAGGAAGTTTTTTTGTCCACAGCATTGACTGCATAATTGGCTCCCAAGAGGATGTTGGGATCTTGAGTTCAGATGGAGTAAATAAGTTTGAGCAAGAAGACAAATACTTCCTTCTATCGCTTAATGATCCTAGATAAGGTATTGAAGACATCAAGGAGTAGCTTCCTCAGCCAGGTGTGGAAGAACTTAATGGTACCAAGAGAGACTCAGTAAGTTTTGGAAGCTGAGAATATTTTCAGTCATATATTTTCTCCCCCATATCCACATTCCAGTGCTCAGGATTTCATGTTTTCCAATCAGTGGCTTCATTTTCTCATAAGGTAAGGCAATAAATCCATAATTTTAGCAGTTCAGGAATTCTGTGGTCTAAGACTTGGTTTTTGATGCACAGTTCTGTCATCCTAAGAGGACATGAGATATTTACAGCATGAAGACTCTGATCATCTCAATATGAATTGAACAGAGAAATTTAAACTTTGAGAAACTAATTTTATTTCTTTAAATTCTGCAGTGCAACCAGACTCATCCTGTCCCACCTATATTTCTTATTTTTCTCATGCTTTTATAGTACTGAGTGAAACTGAAAGTCGCTCAGTCGCATCCAACTCTTTGCAACCCTATAGACTATAGCCCACAAGGCTCCTCTATCCATGGAATTCTCCAGGCAAAATACTGGCGTGGATTGCCATAACCTTCTCTAGGGGACTTTTCTGACCCAGGGATGTTCCCAGGTCTTCCTTGTTACAGGCAGATTCTTTACCTACTAAGCCACGATGGGCAAGAGTACTAAAGCAGATGAAATTTGGTCACCAAAAACATCTTCAAGAATCCCTTTATTTGCAGTGACCAGAGGTGGTAAGATATAGCCACTACATGTCTGCTGTTGTTAGATTAAAACTAGCAACATCCTTTAAAAACTACATAGGTTCTTGCTACACTGAAATTTAACCAGTCGAGGAAACCAGAATTGAAAGAGACACATGTACTCCAATGTTCATCGCAGCACTGTTTATAATAGCCAGGACATGGAAACAACCTAGATGTCCATCAGCAGATGAATGAATAAGAAAGCTGTGGTACATATACACAATGGAATATTACTCAGCCATTAAAAAGAATACATTTGAATCAGTTCTAATGAGGTGGATGAAACTGGAGCCTATTATACAGAGTGAAGTAAGCCAGAAAGAAAAACACCAATACAGTATACTAACGCATATATATGGAATTTAGAAAGATGGTAACAATAACCCTGTATGGGAGACAGCAAAAGAGACATAGATATATAGAACAGTCTTTTGGACTCCGTGGGAGAGGGAGGGGGGGATGATTTGGGAGAATGGCATTGAAACATGTATAATATCATATAAGAAATGAATTGCCAGTCCAGGTTCGATGCAGGATACAGGATGCTTGGGGCTGATGCACTGGGATGACTCAGAGGGATGGTCAAGGGAGGGAGGTGGGAGGGGGGGTTCAGGATTGGGATCACATGTACACCCGTGGTGGATTCATGTTGATGTATGGCAAAACCAATACAATATTGTAAAGTAATTTGCCTCTAATTAAAATAAATAAATTTAACTAAAAAATAAATTTAAAAATTTTAAAAATTTTTAAAAAGAGAATAAGAAAGATTTTATATAAAAAAGTAAAAAAAAAAAAAAAAAAGGAAATTTAACCAGTCGAATCACAGGTCCAAACTCCCATTCTTTTAAAAGACTTTTGCCTGCAACACTTCTCTTTTGGGAACATTTTTTAGATTTTAATGTCAGTTTTCTTAGTTGTAAACAAAATTTACTCTAAGTGGTTTAAACAAAAGAGGCCTGTAATAAAGGGTATTAAGTGGCTTATACAATCATTGAGAAAAATAGATTAAAAGATAAGGGCTAAGTTTCAGGAGAAGTGCCCAGTACTCTACCACAGATCTGGCTTGATGAAGCAAAACATGGCCACTGCAGCTGTCAAGCAATAAATGGCAGGCACTTAACCTTATTGCAATTGCTGCTGCCATTAGTAGCATTACTACTTCAGAATCTCAAACTTGAAACTGCTGAAAAATCTTCAGATTTGCCACCATATTCAAACTATGATATCCATGAATTTGTTCAATTTGAATGAAAATTTCTGCCTGTAATTGTTAATTGGGTTACCTCCGTTATTCTGAAGAAATATGTTTTTTCAAATAATTAAGATTTGTCCATCCTATCTTTCTCTCTCTCTTCCTTCTTCCATTCCTGCCTCCTGCTCTTTCTTCTTTCCCCCTCCATCCTTCCTTTCTTCACTCTTTCCTTCCTTTGTTCTTTCTTTCTTTCGTTCTGTATTTCCTTTTTACTTCAGATTATGAGAGTTAACGATATCTCTTAACTCAAACATGGCACATTACCATGTTTGAACTATGCAAGGTCCTCCTGTGGTTTATATATTGATATTTTTTATGTACTGCTTTTATCCCAAATCCATTTGCCATTTTCCTAAACAGTACCCTTTACATGGATTGCTTATTTCTCTGCATAAGTATTCTTATTAAAAATTTATTTAGCATTGGATTTTTAATTTCACGTAATAGTTATATTAAATATCTCATTCTGACAACTAATTTTTTTCACCATAATCAAAATGTTTTCTAGATCCACTTAATGTTTTTGCCATCCAGCGAGCTTTCATACATCCGCTGCACTTTACATACCAGTTCACCCAGGGACAGAGACCCAGATCCTCTGACTACCCAATTTGTGAGCATTCTTTATCCAATTTAAAGCCTTAATGTAGTGATTTTCATTCAGTTAATATCTATAAAACAGAGTAATGCTTAGTACATAATAAGATATTGATAAATGTTACTATAATAGTTTATAAGAAACTTTTCAACAGTGTGAGTTCATGGAAAAGTTTCTCAGGTAGTGCTAGTGGTAAAGAACCCACCTGTCAAAACAGAAGACTTAAAAGACGTGGGTTCGATCCCTGGGTCAAGAAGATCCCCTGAAGGAGGGCATGGCAGCCCACTCCAGTGTTCTTACCTGGAGGATCCCATGGACAGAAAAGCTTGGTGGGCTACAGTCTATAGGGTCACAAAGAGTCGGACATGACTGAAGTGACTTAACATGTACACATAGAAAGAATACTATGAGATAAATAAGGCTTCTCCAGGTGGCTCAGTAGTAAAGAATCCATCTGCCAATGCAGGAGAAGCAGGAGACGCAAATTCTCTCTCTGGGTTGGAAGATCCCCTGGAGAAGGAAATGACAACCTACTTAAGTATTCTTACCCGGAAAATCCCATGGACAGTGGAGCCTGGAAGGCTGCAGTTAGTTGATGGGGTCACAAAGAGTTGGACACAATTTAGCGACTGAATACATGCATGAGATAAATACATTTTAGACTTTATGAGTATTATATAGACAAACTCATTGGTGAAGTAAAATGAGAAGAGAAAAATACTTTAAAGTGAAAAATAGCATAGAATCAGTGATGCCTCAGGTAACAACAACAACAACAACAAAAACCTACTTCAAGCTTATAGGAATAATTAGTGAATTATGATAATTAGAATCATATAATTAGATAATTATATAATTAGAGTCATCATCAATGATGATTCTATCATCAATGATTTCTTAAAATACTGTTTTACATTAGCATTGAAAATTTTCAAATTCAGTAAAATATCCAGAACAATTAACATAAGGAAATAAGCAGAGAAACAGCATCAAAGTAAGAGCAATACTTTGTATATAGGAAAGAGTCACATAATTTCTGTTCTTATCAAAATGTATTTGGACAAGACAAAATTTTTAGCTACATTATTTCTATTTAAAGATGAATATTGGTTTGTCAGTTCTTGAAGTTTCTAAGGAAGACTATCTAGAGACAAAAAAATTGTTTTCTGTAATTACATATCATGAATATCTCTTCACTGGTGTCATACTGATGTTCTGTGACCAGGTTAGTGCACTCATTATGGCTACTAACAAAAATCCTTTAATTTTACCAACTGCAACTGCCCATTCCCATTGAAACTTGGCTTAAGTGAGGCATGCATTCTGAGCTTTTCCTGTGCTTATTTCTGCTTGGAAAACACAGTTCAAAGTTGAGACACTAATGTAATGAATTTGTCCATATTTCATCTCTGGTTTATTTAATAAGGATTAGCAGATGGGGTGGAATATTTTTAGAAATCATCAAAATACTTTTTTGGTTCACTGGCAAGAATCTTTCTAGAGACTCCTCTGGTTTCTAAAAAGGCATGTCAGGGACTTCTGTTCCCTCTCTTTCTCTCTTTGATCTATTGTGGTAACAATGACAAAGATGATGATCGATGATGGCTAGCATGTTTCAGCACTTACAGTGTGCATATTGCTATGCGAAGAACTCTATTTGCTTTTTCTTATTTAATCCTAGCAATATCTTCATGACATAATATTATTATTATTCCCATTTTTAGGATGAAGAAACTGAAGTTTAAAGATGTGAAGTGGTTTGCCCAAGGTCACAAATCTAGTAAGTGAGGGAATAGGAATCTAAACCAGGAAATTCTTACTCTAGAACTAGTGTGCTTGAATCACTAGTCAGTATTGTTATTTCCTCTGCTTGAAGCCTGTTTCTTATTATACGTCATTGTCCTAGATAGCTCAGCCTTCAGATCTGCTTAAATCACTGTTTCCTTAAGAAAAGTTTTCCCTGCTCTACAGCTTGGGCTTTGCTCTCTAATGTAACCTGGAGTACAGGCAATATAAGTATTTGCTTTCTTACATGTTTTTCTGGAGTCTTCCCCTGGGAATCATAATAGTGCCTAGAACCTGTGTTTCTTAAGATATTTCTTAGAATAATAAGTTTAATTATTATTTTAATTAATGTTATAATTTCAGTTATTGGTGTGATGTGTAATATGTTTAAAACCTTTTTTGGAATTCTTCAAATGCCAAAATTTTTGCTTTCTTATTTATGTTGGGTGCATCTCCCATCTCTTTTAAATTAAGGATCCAGACACAGAGTCCTAATTGTAATTCATAGGTTTAGGTGTTCCAAAACTCTGAAATAAGACATTATTATTTAAAGTCTACTGCCCAGCTGACTTTCCTACTTTCTTAATCTCTCTTTCTTTAGACACTCTATAATCTTGACAGAAAGATTCACTGTGAATGGCTGAGCTCATTCCAGAGAGAAATTTTGTATAATAAATACTATGCTGGTTAAGAGCAATGCATGGTGTTTTCAATCTATAGTGTATTTATGGACTCATGGACTGCACAGCCTGTATTTTTGATTCAGTGTATCCAAGGGAGGGTCCAAGAACATGCATTTTTTAAAACACACATACACACACACACACACACACACATCCTGCTGCCGGGTGTTTGGCCCACATTTGAGAAAAATTACGCTTACAGGAGGTTGATATTTGTTTCATGTTCCTCCTCTATAGTGAGATGGTAACACCTTTTAATCTGAATTCCTTGATGTCGCTTTTCTGTAAAGCTCTTTAGAAAATACCTGCTGACACTCTGTATATACACCGGCAATGATTTTGTTCATACTATTCTCTTTCTTACTAATGTAGGTACTCTATTCTGCTTACTACTCACTTGGAAGCTTTTAAACTAGCTTTGTGTAATTCTTATTGTAAACTCACTCCCTATTTAGCAGAATAGTGCTCAAAAATCCATTTCCAGTGTGAACTATCAAGTATTCTCATGGTTCAGTACAGAGTTGTAGCAACTCAGCATTTGAAATGTTCACTTATTCATCTCATTGGCATGTATGCTAAGAACTTATTTGCATAAAGATGGATATTATAAATTGATATGGATAACATATCAGTTTGTTTAAAACCTCACTCTGAAGTGCTCTCCTGCTTCCTTGTGAACAAAGTTCTGAAAGCATTCCCAGTGACCTGATGTACCATAAGCGTGAAGACACAGATGTGAAATCATGTTTAAATCAAGCATATGCATGAGTCCTTTATTAGGTTCTAAATGAAGTTTACTTAGAATACTAAAACTTTTTTTGCACAGCGTGCTGAAATGACTTGTTCATGTGATTTTTCTGAAATTGACTGCCATTCATTCAAATATTATTTATTCAACACCTCCTGCATTAATTATACTCTATTGAGCATTCTGAAAGATATAAAAGCAGTTTAAAAAGTCCATCCTACTCCAACCCTAGAAATGCATTTTTCCTCAGAAGAAGTAAAGAATTGAATAAAGTCTAATAAAATAAAACAGAAGAGAATTAATGATAACTTGGCTATTAAGCTCAGCAGCAATAGAATCAAATATGAGTTGACTTATTGACTTCACATTTTTTCTCTGTATTTTGCTTCCTTTATCTCATATACATATCTATAGAGGCATTTATTCAAATCCACTTAGGATATACAGTTGCATTTATTTTAAAAAAATGATACACTATTTTTTAACTGCCCTTATATCTATTTTAATAGACATGCCTAGTTTGGTGAACATAATACCAGCATAATCAATCTTGCTGATAATGACCTAGTATTGAATGATATAGTAACACAAAATGAACTGAGAAAAAAATATCTTAAAGATTTTTGACTATTGGGAGTATTTTAATTTATTCTGTTACATCTAATTTTATTAATATTTGACAGTCCACTTAATGCTTTATTGGAATTCAGTCAGAGCAAATTACTGATTTTGTAGCTTGGCACAAAGACACCAATATCTTCTTTGTCAAAACAAGCATCAAGCTTGAATTTATTTGAAGATATGAAATGTTTTCCATTAAAATTACTTTGAGTGCTGGCTTTTTGATCTCACTTTTTACAAATTTCTTCCATTAGTAAGAAAAGAGAGGCGAGTTTGTTGAATTTTCAAGCCTGAAAGGCCTGAGGATGTGACCTGTACTGCAAACCGATGCTTAAACTACAACTCAAGCAATGATTTCCCTTAGGCTTGTGGTATGAACCAAAAACAAATACAGTCTTATTACAACCACCATGTCTCTCTGCTTTTATTACATCTATGTATTTTAGGTATATGAATTTAGAGGATGTCTTTCTATTTTTTAAACAATCATTATTTTTCCCTAATGAAGTAGTAAATGACATTTAAAGGTGACAAAATTTATTATTTTATAAATTACTAAAGTTTCAGGCTATAACTTCTGTCATCAGCCATCTGCTCATATTAATAAGACCTCACTTGTTATTACTTACGCTCAATTAACCCTTTATATGCTGAGATATAGAAAGACATAGTTGTCTTTATGAAGAGTCCTTTGTAGACAGTAAATCAGTAGTGTTTTAAAGTTATTATTGGTGGTAATGGACATGATGGTAGTAGTTTAGTGGTTTACAGTATTCCCCCTTACTTGCGGAGAATGCATTCCACAACCCCCAGTAGATGTCTAAAACCTTGGATAGTATGGAGCCCTGTACAGATATACTGTGTTTTTCCTATATGTACATGTCTATGATAAAATTTAATTTATAAATTTGGCACAGTAGAGATTAATGGCAATAACTCTTAATAATAGAACAGTTATAACAATATACTGTAATAAGAGTTATATCAATATAAACTCTCTCTTTCCTAAAATATCTTATTGTACTGTACAAATCTTTTGGTTTTTGTGATGATATGAGATGATAAAAAAAAATCAGAGAAGGCAATGGCACCCCACTCCAGTACTCTTGCCTGGAAAATCCCATGGACCGAGGAGCCTGGTAGGCTGTAGTCCATGGGGTCGCTGGGAGTCGGACACGACTGAGTGACTTCACTTTCACTTTTCACTTTCATGCACTGGAGAAGGAAATGGCAACCCACTCCAGTGTAGTTGCCTGGAGAATCCCAGGGACGGGGGAGCCTGGTGGGCTGCCGTCTATGGGGTTGCACAGAGTCGGACAGGACTAAAGTGACTTAGCAGTAGCAGAGATGATAAAATGCCTTTTGGACTAGATAAAATGAATGACCTAGGCATTGTCATGTGGCATTAGGCTTCTATTAACCTTCTGATGATCTAGCCGAAGGAAGATCATCTGCCTTAAGTAGTCCTGGATGATTTAGCCTTAAAGATGTGGATTTCTGGATGTCAAGAGCAGAGGATGTCAATGATTGGAGACCCTAGGTGGGATGGAGCAGGTTGGTGCAAGATTTTATTAATATCACACTACTCAGAACAGTGGGAAATTGAAAATTTATGAAATGTTAACTTCTGGAATTTTCCATTTAATATCTTTGAACTGATGTTGACTAGGGGTGCCTGAAACCATGAAAAGTGAAAATGTAGAAAAGGTTGTAGGGTAGATACTACTCTATTTTTGTTTTGGCTAACTTTACACCATTAAATTTTATGTATAAGGATAAGGGGCTTCCCTGGAGTGAGGATAAAGGATTCAAAGAGTAAATGAACAATTTTAAACATTTTCCAATAAGATGTTAATATTGTACTTTTCCTGCAAGCTCAGTCATGTCCAATTGGTACACTTAGAGGGAGCTAAACAGCCAATTTTAAATGGGATTTAAGTCTATTTTTCCATGGATTTGGACTAGAAATATTAGTGACTTGCCTCCTGAAACTATGAAATCACTGCTGCTAAGTCGCTTCAGTTGTGTCCAACTCTGTGCGACCCCAGAGACGGCAGCCCACCAGGCTCCCCCGTCCTTGGGATTCTCCTGGCAAGAGTACTGGAGTGGGTTGCCATTGCCTTCTCCTATGAAATCACACACTTACATAATTGGTAGATATCATGTAGTTTATATTTTTTCCTCTACTTTCTAAAGCACTATCATTATTTCTAGTCCTACCATTACTTTTCTTTTACAGAAAAAAAAATCTAACACTGTATGTCACTGTGCTGCTTTTGGTGAAGATGGTATTCACAAGCTTCGTTATTACAAGATAGCAAAGAAAATAAATGTTCTATTAAGCATTTAGAAAATCCCTTGCAGGCTTCTTTAGTTACCTCCACATGAGATGAGGTTATTCAGCTCAACACTGTATGAACTTTGAAAAGAACTAACCATACTGTCTTGCAAAAAAAAAAAAACTATTATTTTGTTAGAGAGTCACATCAATGATGCAGCTAGACTCTAGTGTAACAACAGTCTACTCTCCCTTAATTTTATTGTTTTTGTCTTAGTAATATCAAGTCTTTTCATATTTAATCAGAATTTATTTTAAATTCTTTTTTTATTTTAAATTCTTAACTGAATATTCCTTAAACTTACTTTAAATATACTGACAATAATGGTAATGATGATTATAGCAAAAACACTTACCACTAGGTGCCAAGTTCTAGTTTTATAGAGATATGTTAACTAAATTTTCTAGCAAAATATCTAAAATATTTTTGGTGAAATTGAAGATAGAGACAGGGTTTGCCTTTTATCCCTGAATCTGGTCCTCTTTACCAAATAGCTATTAAATAGCCTTTACATTCTTCATATTCATTCAGTCCTGACCTTTTGTATTGAAAAACTCAAGGTATTTCAGATTTTCTCTAATCCAACCATGGCTTTGGTGTTTTAAATATCCTATACAAGAGTTTAGTTATCCTATATATGAAATACATCATATGTGTATTTTTTCTTACATAATATTTTCTAAAATACAAACAACCAAAGGTATCACCCAGTATCTTATTTACTTCTCACACCAGCTCATTGAACTATGTAACTTGTATCCCTATTTTACAGATTGTTTTCCTATTTTAACAGATTATGGATTAAACTCATAGTTGTTTGACTCTACAGCAAGCAAAAGGCTGCAAATAACATAAATTCAACTAGAATGCACTTAAGCAATGCAGGGAACATATTTTATCATTGAAAAGCACAAGTTTTAGAAACTATTTTATCATGGATCTCGCTCTCTTCTTGGTCTGTTTTGACTCAAGATGGAATTATTTCATGGTAGCAAAATGGCTGAAGCAATTCCAGACATTAGTTGTGTATAACACACCATACAAGAAGGAAAGAAATTTCTCTTCCTCAATTTATCAGCTAAAAGTCCTAGAATTCAAGTGCAAGGGACAGAACGAGAGAGAGATACCACAGAATCCATCACTGTGATGGGGGTTGGGAATAGACAATGCTGGCTCATTCCCCATGGGCTCCCCTAAGGATGTCCTGAGGGTCCTTATCACGAACCCAGATGTAGTCATTCCCATCAAAACTCTAAGAAAACTGTAGCATAGATGTAGCATAGGGTAGATAGATGGATTTGAGGAATAAAACTCAGTTTTTTTTATATACACCTGTGAAAGTGAAGTCGCTCAGTGGTGTCCAACTCTTTGCGACCCCGTGGACTTTGGCCTACCAGGCTTCTCCATCCATGGGATTCTCCAGACAAGAATACTGGAGTGGGTTACCATTTCCTTCTCCAGATACACCTATATGAACCCATAATTCAGTTATTTCCTACCCATTCCATTGCTAACACTTTGATCCAAAACACTGTTATTTTAAATGATTATGATAGTCTCCTCATGAATGTCTTTGCTTACCCTTGGACTTCCCGAGTTTATTTTCTGCAAAAAGCCACAGGTATCTCTTTAAAGTACATCAAATGATACCAGTTCCCAGCTCAGAATTTTCTCATGATTCCTTGTATCTTTCTCAGAGGAAATGACACAGACCTGAAGGATCTATAGGATCTTTCTTTGCCTATAGGGTCTTTCTTTGGCTGACCTCATCTCCCTGTACTTTCTCATTTACTCACTTTACCAGGTATGCTTGCCTCCTTGTTAATCATTGAAATTTCCATGTGTGTTTACACCTCAGGACTTTTCTTCTTCCTGTTACTTCTACTAGGACCATCTTCTCCAAAATTACCATATGTCTTCCTACTTTAGCATTGTTGTTGTCCAGTTGTTAAGTAGTGTCCAACTTTTACAACCCCATGGACTGCAGCACACCAGGCTTCTCTGTCTTTCACTGTCTCCCAGAGTTTGCTCAAACTCATGTCCATTGAGTTAGTGATGCTATCTAACCATCTTATCCTCTGTTGTCCCCTCCTTTTGCCTTCAGTCTTTCTCAGCATCAGGGTCTTTACCAGTGAGTAGGCTCTTTGCATCAGGTGGCCAACATATTGAAGCTTGAGCATCAGTCCTTCCAATGAATATTCAGGACTGATTTCCTTTAGGTTTGACTGATTTGATCTCCATGCAGTCCAAGGACTCTCAAGAGTCTTTACCAGCACCATATTCAAAAGCATCAATTCTTCAGAACTCAGCCTTCCTTATGGTCCAACTCTCACATCATATATGACTACTGGAAAAACCATAACTTTGACTATATGTACCTTTGCGGTCAAAGTGATGTCTCAGCTTTTTAATATGCTGTCTAGGTTTGTCATAGCTTTTCTTCCAAGGCATAATAAATGTCTTTTGCATAAATATCTCTTCAGAAATGTTTTCTGACATCCTATTTATAAATGCATGCTTATGCTAGTGCATATGCACTGCACTCACACACGTCCTTCATCTTGACCTTTCTTATCCCACTTACCAGTTTTATTTATTTTTTGCACACAACATAGCTCTTTCTAACACTATGTAATTGACTTTGTGTATCTTTTTTGTTTTACCCTGAGAATGTAAGTTCTATCAAGTGCAGGAATATTACTACTGTTTCTTGCCAAGAAATGCACCTGCATGTAGAAAGAATTTGATAATTATTTGTTGAAAGAATGAGTGAATGAACAAATGACTGAAAATCTTTTTACAAATAGGTATTGTCTTAGAATACCTGCTTGGACTTAGAATAGGTATTCTAATAGAATACCTATTTGTACCTATTGGACTTCCCTTGTAGCTCAGTCAGTAAAGAGTCTACCTGCAATGCAGGAGACCCGGGTTCAGTTCCTGAGTCAGGAAGATTCCCTGGAGAAGGAAATGGCAACCCACTTCACTTTTCTTGCCTGGAGAATCCCATGAACAGAGGAGCCTTCCAGGCTACACTCTATGGGGTCACAAGAGTCGGACACAATTGAGCTACTGAGCACAGTGTCTTAGAAAATTCCAGACTTTGCTCTTTATACAGCAAAACAGTTACATCTTTCTAATTCTCAAACTTGCATTAAAAGATGTCATTTGATTTGCTGATAGCATGGGATACCACGTAGGAGACACCCCCTAGATCCGTTACCTTTACTTTGTTTGGGTAGCTCCTACTCAATATTTATTTCTCAGCTAAGATGACTCCTTTCAAGAAGCTGTCTTTAAGTCAACAAATCTGAGATAGGTGTTTCACTTCAGTGTTCTGAAACCTTAACACTCTCATGCAAGTATGCTTTCATTTCCTTTCTTATTTCTTTACCTCTCTCTGCTATATGCTCCTTGTTATTGTTGTTTAGTTGCTGAGTCATGTCCAACTCTTTACGACCCCATGGACTGTACCCTGCCAGGCTTCTCTGTCCATGGGATTTCCCAGGAAAGAATACTGGAGTGGGTTGCCATTTCCTTTTCCATGGGATCTTCCCTGACCTAGGGATTGATCCACTTCAGTTCAGTTCAGTTCAGTCGCTCAGTTGTGTCCGACTCTTTGCTACCCCATGAACTGCAGCACGCCAGGCCTCCCTGTCCATCACCAACTCCCGGAGTTCACACAAACTCATGTCCATTGAGTCAGTGATGCCATCCATCCATCTCATCCTCTGTCGTCCATTTTTCCTCCTTCCCCCAATCCCTCCCAGCATCAGAGTCTTTTCCAGTGAGTCAACTCTTCTCATGAGGTGGCCAAAGTATTGGAGTTTCAGCTTTAGCATCAGTCCTTCCAGTGAACACCCAGGACTGATCTCCTTTAGAATGGATTGGTTGGATCTCCTTGCAGTCCAAGGGACTCTCAAGAGTCTTCTCCAGCACCACAGTTCAAAAGCATCAATTCTTCGGTGCTCAGCTTTCTTCACAGTCCACCTTTCATATCCATACATGACCACTGGAAAAGCCATAGCCTTGACTCGACGAACCTTTGTTGGCAAAGTAATGTCTCTGCTTTTGAATGTGCTATCTAGGTTGGTCATAACTTTCCTTCCAAGGAGTGTCTTTTAATTTCATGGCTGCAGTCACCATCTGCAGTGATTTGGGAGCCCCCAAAAATAAAGTCTGACACTGTTTCCACTGTTTCCCCATCTATTTGCCATGAAGTGATGGGACCAGATGCCATGATCTTCGTTTTCTGAATGTTGAGCTTTAAGCCAAGTTTTTCACTCTCCTTTTTTACTTTCATCAACAGGCTTTTTAGTTCCTCTTCACTTTCTGCCATAAGGGTGGTGTCATCTGTATATCTCAGGTTATTGATATTTGTCCCCGCAATCTTGATTCCAGCTTGTGCTTCTTCCAGCCCAGCGTTTCTCATGATGTACTGTGCATATAATTTAAATAAGCAGGGAATTTTATGCTACTATTCCCTCCTTTCCTATTCCCATGAAGGGAAAGATACCTGAAGAGCAGTAGAAAGCTGGATTCAAAAACAGAATCAGAGAATCCAATGCTGTGAAATCTGCCAGGGTGGGCACAGGCAGTAAAGACCGGCCTCTGCTATAGAAACTCCCTGGGCTGTCTTCTGAGAATCTCTTTCTTTCAGTGCCAGACTGGCAGAACACTGTTCAGCCATTCACTCTTCATTGTCCCTATTTTCAAGCAAATTTGCATAGTAGTTATCCATACTGATTCATGGTTTTCCTTTTAACAAGTTTCTTTCTCCTCCCAACTTTCCTTTGGCAGCCTTTACTAAGTTGAGAAGGAAAAATAATGCCCTTCTGAATGGCCCTGAAATCTGATCTTTCCTTGAATAGGAGAGAAGGAAGTCTTTCCAAATTCGATTCATAAAAATAAAGATGTGTAGATTTTTTTTTAAACCATATGTGGTCTTTAAACAGAACAAGTCCTAGACTTTTAGACTGAGGTAACATTTGTCTAATGGGCGTCTGGCATTGATCTGAGCTTCTAAATACACACTGGAAAGATTTTACATTTGATGAATTACCTTTCTTCCATGTTTGCAGAGGGTCCCTTGAACATTGCATAAGACCAACACTTTTCATGATGCAAAATTTGTTCTTTGTCTTTCAGAACTTTCTTCCTGTCTAGAATTCAGTTATTTCAAAACATATGAATATATAATATTTTCCTTTTTGTTCATCATTAATTTCTTAATCTCTTTTTTACCATAAAATTTATATATCTTTATTTGCAACACTTCCATTGCTGCCATACTTTTACACTCAAATACATGAGATTAAAATGTTCTTGACATATTTTATAATTATGCAAATGCCCAGGAAATATAAGCAGCAATTAGCAAGCCAATAACTTCTACTTAAATGATTGCCCACAACTGCTATTGCTGAGAGAAGTTAGTTCTATGTTCGCAGCAAGTTCTTGAGTCACAATTACATGACCCAAATTAGCTTGATAGAAAAAGCAATGATGTGATCACCTAATTCTATCCCTGTCTGATTCTCTTTTTCTCCACGTGGAAACCTCAGCTAAATTGTTTCTCAATTATCAAAAATTTTTGAGTCACCTTGGTGAAATTTTGCTTTAAAAATACAGTTACAGCATCTTTACACTTATCTGTTTAAAAAAATCTAGAATCTGAAGTTTTTTTGATGTGATAGAAAAGCCATACTGTTTTATGTATGCTGTTCACAGTAATCTGAATTTAGGTGTTATTAATTCTGTAAATTTAATAATCTTTTCTCAAATAGCTGGTTATTTCTAAAGAATTCTGTGCCTTTCCAGGGCAGTTTTATTTGATCTAAAGTGTTGGCAAAGAATTAAAAATCTTAACATTAATTCATTTTCACATATTTTGGAAAGAAAGGTAGATAACAGATTGAACAGGAGTGTTTAAAATCTCATACTTAGTAGGTGTAGAATTTTACTCTGCTACTCTTATCATTTTTACACATCAAACCACTTAGGAATATTTCTCCACTCTTTTGTTAGTATTTAAAAGTAAATATAATTTTTCATGTCTGCTGATACAATACAATTAGAAAAATAGCTTACATTATGAGTATTATGAAATGATTAACCATGAAACACACTTTTGCGGATCTGTGTTCATATAACTTATAATGCTTCCATGGAAAGAAAAGATATTTGAAACGACAGCACGTTTTTTCCATTGCAGTTCAAAGATTATTCTCATTTATTACCACAAGCTTTCTCCTTTAATTTTTTCTAAATTTCTAGAACCATTGTTTATATGCACAAAGATTGAAGAAATAAGTTCCTAAAAACTGTTGTTCAGTGAAAATGGAAAATATAGGAAGGAAAAAGAAAAATGAACATCCTAGCAAAACTTTTCCTTTTCTAGAGTGAATTTTTCCTTCTCCTTTTTAAAAAATATTTAGTGTTTTACTAAAAATATATAAATGCTAAATAAAACACAGAATTAATATGGTGCAACAGCTGGTCTTACTTATGAATCATTTGAGCACTCTAATTTCCTCCTTGCTTCTGCTATACTTTCTAATTTAAAGACAAATATTAGTCATTTTAGTTTCTTTGTTTGCATTCATAGAAAATGACAGTTTAAAAATTGTTTTAAATGAATTCATAAGCACTAAAATTTTGCTCTCTAATTTTTAATTTATGAGATCTCACAGCCATGGAACATTGATTTCTTTTGCTTTCTTTTGTTTTTTAGCTGAGCGAGGTAGTGTACCTTGTTTTACGCAGTGGTCTGTCTCTGTCACAAGTTTACTTGGAATGGCTACCCCTTCCCTCCCTGTGCAACTGTGTGTATGTGTGTGTGTGAAGTAATGAAGAATACTGCAGATACGTTTTCTGACATAACTTGGCAATTAAAGTTTTTCATGAATTACATTTTCATTAACTTTAGGAATAGGAATGTTAATTTATTTGATATTTATAACAAAAATTCAATATTTCATGTGGAAAGAAATGTCTCTTTAAATAATTGTACAGTAATTGATTATGAATTTTAACTGCTGCCACACTAAGTAGCAAGTACTAAAGTGGTTAAAAAACATATATAAAATATACATAAACAAGAACAACAGCATTTTGAAATGAAAGTACATGAAATTTTTCAATAAAATTTTGTTTTTTTTCTCTCCATAGCACATTATCCTAATGAGTCTAAAATATTTCACTGAATCTATTTCTCCACCTACTCAAACCTCATCTTTACCTGTACAGTAATTTTAAAGAAAGGAAATATGAGCTTTAACTATCAAAAGAATGTGACTTTGGGATAGATACGTTAATTAGCTTTACTGTGGTGATCAAAACATAAAGCATACATGTATCAAAACTTCACATTGTACCCTTTGAATATATACAATTTTTATCTGTCAATCATGTTTCAGTAAAGCTGAGAAAATATCACTAAGTTAAAAAATAAAATGACTGTTGTAAATTTACAGGAGAAAATTATAATAATTAAACTAGAATTAAAAAAAAAAAATCCTCCTTGCAACAGTCTTCTGAATACCTTATGTGTACTCCCTCTTATGGACACCTTCTGTTCCTGCTCACATTCATGAATCCTTCCTTCTAAATGACAACAAAACACAATCAGTCATAAACATCTGACATTGCTGATTTATATGTATCTGACCACAATGTCAGCCCTACTTAGATTATTCCAGAAATTTTGCTATACAGGAGGAAAATGAAATTTCATGTTAAAAGCCCTTGTATGTGGTTATGAAAAGTTTCCATCATTTTAATAATACTGTTGATAAAATGGTTTTTAGCCATGCTCAGGGGTGTATTTTATTTGATTTTTATTTTATATAGTTTAATATACATTATTTTATATTTCATAACTATAAATTCAGTTGTTATAAAAGTGTCATTCTGTTATTTGAATGTCATATTTAGGTGTAATAATTATATTTTTAAATATGCTTTTTGTGTAACTTTGAATTAATATGCCTAGTATATATATATATATATAGATGGTGATTGGAATATACTTGGGATTGTAGTCTAAAGACAATTGTGGTTTTTCTTTTTTTTTCAATTTTGCTTAAAAATTTTTTTTAACTACTGTTGCCTTTTGGATAGTCAGTATATGTAATGCAAAATATGTCACAGAAACAAGCTATTTTTCACTCAAAAGTGATTGAAGCCATCTGTTCTATTAGCCAGACTTTATCATGGAAAGATGGGCACTTCTGAACAGCCTCTAGGGTGCTTCATAAGTCTTTGAAGTACCATTAGAAGGGCTGTGATGAGGAATAAGGTTTCACTGTTCATGCTCCAGGCATTAGTCAAAACAGTCTCATGCATGAATACCCTTTTGAGACTTATAAAGTTATACTGAAAGCGGCACAGCACTGCTCTTCTTTCCATTTTAAGAGAGAGGACAGAGGAGGAAAAACCAATGTAGGATTTGTACTGATGGATTCTTTGCTACAATTACTCTGAGGTTGTTACAGAGTATTACACTATGCTCTGAGTTTAGAAAGTGAACCAATTATTTGGAAAAATAATGGGGAAATCAGTATGTAGCTAACTTCCTTCAGTCAAGAAAAATGAACTGATTTTTTAGTATGTCACTTTCATTTTTTAATCCAAGGACTGGTCCAGTATTTTAATTACTGACTCTAATTTTAATGATTTAATTTATACTTAGAAAAAGATGTTATTTGTAATATTTCACCTAATCACACATTTTCCATTCTGTCTTGAATGTGCAAGTGAAACAGGTGACTGTCAGATTTTACATTGGTCTAAATGTCTGCCCTTCCATGTGGAGTAGGATCTATGGATCTGGGTTTATTGGACTCTGAAAAGTGTAGTTATAGAAGTGTTCTGTGTTCCACTTTGTAATTGTGAAACAATTCAAAGAAACAAAGTATACATAAAGTGATTTAAGATGCTAGAAGGCTTAAACAGAAAGTTTTCCTCTCCTTAGATTAAATTCTCTTTTACTTTAGGAAAAAGAGCACTAAAATTTCTGTAGTTAAATTCTGACTCCTCTTCCTTCTCTCTCACTGTCTTCCCAGAAGAAATCATGATAATGATATTTGAATGCATTTTTATACTTTTACTAAAACTAGCCATTAATATAAAAATCCGTACTTTATTTTTTAATATATATTTGTTTATAGCTGTGTCAAGTCTTAGTTGTAGCTCACAGGGTCTGTAGTTGTCTCATGGCCTGTGGGATCTTAGTTCCCTGACCAGGGCTTGAATGTGCATCCCCTGCATTGGAAGGCAGATTCGTAACGAAACCAGTCCCAAAATCTGTACTTCAAAATGTGATGTATCATTACTTTTTCACACCTTGCTTTTTATTTAAATATTTTTAGAGTAGTTTTAGTTTCACAGCAAAATTGAGAGGAATGTATAATGATCTCCTACTCCCATGCATGTGCCACTTCCCCTATATCAACTTCCCCATCGTTTTACTTTTGTTGTAACTAATGAACCCACTATGACACACGGTATTCGTCCAAAGTCCATAGTTTATCTTAATGTTCACTCTTAATGTTGTATATTCTGCTGCTGCTGCTAAGTCACTTCAGTCATGTCCTACTCTATGCGACCCCATAGACGGCAGCCCACCAGGCTCCGCTGTCCCTGGGATTCTCCAGGCAAGAACACTGGAGTGGGTTGCCATTTCCTTCTCCAATGGTGAAAGTGAAAAGTGAAAGTGAAGTTGCTCAATTGTGTCCGACTCTTCGCGACCCCATGGACTGCAGCCTATGAGGCTCCTCCGTCCATGGGGTTTTCCAGGCAAGAGTACTGGAGTGGGGTACCATTGCCTTCTCCGGTTGTACATTCTAACATCTTGCTTTTTTAGTACTTTTGAGACTTGTCTACGTTGATATCTGTATTCATTTGCTACAGCTGACCTAACAAAGTACCACTAATTGAAGAAATTTATTGTCTCATGGTTATGAAGACTAAGATTCCAAAATCAAGTCATTGACCAGGCCATGCTCCCTCTGAAGCCATGAAGGAAGGATCTGTTCTAGATTCTGGTAGTTTTTTTGGTTGGGGGAAGTATGGCCCCACTATTCATCAGAGGTTTTCCCTATGTATGTTAATCTGTCCTATTTCTCATTTTTATAAGGACATTGTCATTTTGGACTAGGGACAGTCCTGGTGACCATATTTCTAAAGAAGGTAACATTCACAGGTTCTGGGTTTCAGAAATTCAACATTTTTGGAATGGCCATAATAATGCCTACATGTGAACTTTACTGAATATAAATGCTATATGATTATACTACAGTATAAGCATTCTTTCACTGAAGAATAGTTTGATTTTGTCAACTTTGTTTTCTGTTATAATCACTGCACGTATCTTCTTCTGCCTAGAGTTTTGTTGGGCCAAAGACATGGAATTAAAATTCTTGTATTTTAAGTTTTCTCTTGTTTTTAAGTTTAATAGTGTGCTAAGGTATATACATTCAAAAATGTGGATCAGTGCAAAGGGCCTTTCCCCCAGACTCCCTCTAGTATAATTTGGGTGTTACATGTATCTATTTTTGTTTTCATTGCATTTTTATTGACTTTTTTTAAAGAGTACTAAAACTTTTTATATGATTCTTGGCATTTAGGTTTATTATATGAATAGCCTAGTAATTTTAAAACCATTTATTATGTTGAAATATTCCTTTTAAAATTTATATTCACTAGATAGAAAGTTTTTGGTTTTAACTCATGCATATCTCTTTTATTAAACTGAATCTGTTTTTTAAATTTTTGTTACACATTATTTTTTATTTTCAAGTTCAGAATTATCAGTCTTTTCTGCATTGTTTGTAATATCTGTGTCAATTTAAAAAATCCTTTCCTGGTATGTGCTGGAAAAATATTCTCATATGTTTTCATCTCAAAATATGTATTTATATTTTTAAATAATTTAATTTGTCTATAATTTGCTTTCTGATATGTTACGATCCTGGCATCGTTTAACACAAATGACTTGCTTTCTCATGTCATTTTTTATGGGCTTTTAATAATGACTCTATAATATATAGCATATTTGTATATACATGACTCTTTTCCTAAACACGTAATTGTGTTTCTTTTTTTATAATTAAAATGGAATAATTATCACTTTGTAATATGTACATAGTGTTTGTATCCTCTTTCTATTTTGGTAGTTGGAGCAACGGGGTGATTGTGGATTTTCTCTGCATTTGTAGTAGGTTGATGATTATTTTTGTTACTTCTGTTGATGCGCTTTTGTTGTTCTGTAAAGTAGCCTGTTATCAGTGTACATTGTGGTTTATTTGTAGACTGTTTTCTTTCTTCTTTAAAGTCTTAAATTTTTTGTCATCGTGTTCTTAAAGTTTCCATGTGACAAGAAACTGATGTTGAGGTTATTTTCTTTAATAGTTCTTAGAACACAGTTGTTGAAATGGGGAGATACGATAGTCACCTATTTTGGAAATCGGTCATCATTGTCTCTTGAACTCTTGCCTTCTGGCTCTTCCTGCCACCTTCTTTTGGAACCTCTTTAGAAAATTCTAATTTTTCTCAAGTATTCCATGTCTCTTTTCTCTTACAAGTTATTTTTTAATATTTGTCATTCTGTTGTATTTCCTCAGATCTATCATCTAGAATTTTCTTTGCCATTTCTTTGCCAAAGAAAAATTTATTCAGAGAATACTATAAATTCCTAGCAACTTTTCAGATCACTTTCTGTACAATCCTGTACTTTTTGCAAGTCAATGGAATCCTCTGTAGCAGAGAATTCAACATTTGCAACTGCTTATGTTGGCAAGGAATGGATTATGAAGGCACAGTTTTGACTTAAGGTTGTCTGATTAAAAATAAAAGTAAGATTCAGTCTTCTAGCTTTTGTCAAGTTTTGCTCAAAGAGAAACTAATAAAACCTTGTCACCCTCAAGTACAGCCTTCAGAATTAGAATGTGTGTGTGTATATATATATATGTGTGTGTATATATATGTATATGTATATATGTTCTCCTTTTTCTATCTATCTCATAGATGTCTCCTCCAAAACAACCTTTTCAGAGAAATCACTAGGACAAAAGGAACAATACATTTCTTTGACCTTGATCATAATGATGGTTGCAGAATCTTGAATTCAGTAGCATTTATTTATTTTCAGAATTACATAGAATATCTAAGTGAATATCATAATCTCCACCAAAGAACATATATCTAATTAGAGACTTTTCATATCTAACTGGTGTATTACCCCCATGAGTAGTTTTAATCCATTATTTACAAGGTAAACAAAATAAGCTTTTAAGAATGCACACTTGGCACTATCACTCTTCATTGCCCCTGTTTAGCTCACTAGCCTCCTTTCTCACTCTCCAAACTTATAACTTGTGTTGCTGCCATATTGAAACATCATATGCTCTTAAACACATAACACACATACACACACACACTGTGTTCTTGCTGCCTATAACATACTTCCCCACACTCCCTCAGATGGCTAATTTCTGGACATCATTCATATCTTGATTTGAGTCATTTTCTTTGATCAAACTCACCTGATTTTCAGAGTCAGGAAGAAGTACTCTCCTTATGTTTACCCGTGGTACACTATTCCTCCAGGATACTAACTTGCACAGTGCAGCATTGTAATAGCCTCTGTTACTTGCCTGTATTCCTCTCTAGAGTCTAAATGCAGTGGGGTCAATAATTGTGTCTTCTTGTGTATTGTTGTAGTGTCCTAGTACTTTACTCATCACCATTCCTAATATAATGTGGGAAAATATTTATTTATTACATAACTACATAAATAATGAATAAAGATTTTACTGTCATTATAGCATTCTTTGCCAAATAAACATTTTTGCCATATACTTCTAAATGCTGTATAAAATAAGTCACACTAAGACAATAAAGTTGATAACTAATATATTAAAAAAGGAAAAAATAACTGATACAGCTTAAATAATCAACAAATATATTCATCGAATGCCCTATAAGCCATGTTGAGAAGTTTGCTCTTTTAGTAAAACTAACCTGAGTATGTTAAATGAGGGTTGACTGGAAATGAGTTTTGTTTTACTGATATTCCTTTGACAGCTTGGTATCTAATGACTATGTGGCCAGCATGAAGGAAGGGGCATAAGTTAGGATATTACAGGATCCAGGAAGACGTGTTAGATGTTATTGGGCTGGATGACCGTGGTAGCAAAGGAGGTGGCATGTTTTGAATGTACTTAATAGAAGATTGAAGGATTTTCATTTCTTGAGCTACTAGAAAAATTGATGGAAGAAATTGCCAGTCTTGTTTCTGTGACTGTTACCCTTGTGTGGATTTGAAGTAGTGGATATGAAGCACAACTATTTGAACTAAGATTAATACTTTTATAAAAGAACATTAATCCTTTTGTTAATTTGAATGATGAATACAATGAGTATATTCAGACAACGAGAAGGTCACTGAGTGCATGAATCACCTGCCAGGATATAGGAAAAAATGCTAAAATTTTAGATGGCACAACTAACTTCTTTTAAAGTTTCAGGTTATGGCTGGAGTACAGAGATAATCATTTGTGTGGTGAATTGAACTGCTTGTAATAAAAAATGATGAACCTTGCTTATCATATATTAGTATTTCATTTTTATGTCTTAATTCTCTATGGGATAGCAAAATTTTGGTCTGCAAAGCAGCAGTTTCAGATGTAGTTAACTTTCTTGATAATAAATTTGCTTGAGGATGTTCACAATCTTGTTGGCATGTTCACTATCCAGGAAGCTGTGTGATCATAAATTTTCTTATAAAGCAGTAATATTTGAAGGCCTCTTGCTAGTCAATACTTATTATAAACTGACTCTTCCATCTGATTATCAACACTCCTCTGCATTGACAAGTAGATTGAGTAGGTAGCACTTCCTGTTTTAAAATGTTAATGTATTTGTTCATTCAGTAATGAACTCTATAGCCACATAATGCATTAAAAGAAGAAAATCTGAACTATTCTGAATAATTTGTAAATGAATTTAAAATGTATATATATATCACAATTTAAATCATCAATCTAAATGGTAAACTCTGAAGTATTTTTAAAAATACTGATTTAGCTTTGTAGTAGAGCCTGAAGTCAGGCAGGTTGATTCCTCCAGTTCCATTCTTCTTTCTCAAGATAGCTTTGGCTATTCTAGGTTTTTTGTATTTCCATATAAATTGTGAAATTATTTGTTCTAGCTCTGTGAAGAATACCATTGGTAGCTTGATGGGGATTGCATTGAATCTATAAATTGCTTTGGGTAGTATACTCATTTTCACTGTATTGATTCTTCCAATGCATGAACATGGTATATTTCTCCATCTATTAGTGTCCTCTTTGATTTCTTTCACCAGTGTTTTATAGTTTTATATATATAGGTCTTTAGTTTCTTTAGGTAGATATATTCCTAAGTATTTTATTCTTTCCGTTGCAATGGTGAATGTAATTGTTTCCTTAATTTCTCTTTCTGTTTTCTCATTAGTGTATAGGAATGCAAGGGATTTCTGTGTGTTGATTTTATATCCTGGAACTTTACTATATTCATTGATTAGTTCTGGTAATTTTCTGGTGGAGTCTTTAGGGTTTTCTATGTAGAGGATCATGTCATCTACAAACAGTGAGAGTTTTACTTCTTCCTTTCCAATTTGGATTCCTTTTATTTATTTTTCTGCTCTGATTGCTGTGTCCAAAACTTCCAGAACTATGTTGAATAGTAATGGTGAAAGTAGGCACCCTTGTCTTGTTCCTGACTTTAAAGGAAATGCTTTCAGTTTTTCACCATTGAGGATAATGTTTGCTGTGGGTTTGTCATATATAGCTTTTATTATGTTGAGGTATGTTCCTTCTATTCCTGCTGTCTGGAGAGTTTTTATCATAAATAGATGTTGAATTTTGTCAAAGGCTTTCTCTGCATCTATTGAGATAATCATACGGTTTTTATTTTTCAATTTGTTAATGTGGTGTATTACATTGATTGATTTGCGGATATTGAAGAATCCTTGAATCCCTGGGATAAAGCCCACTTGGTCATGGTGTATGATCTTTTTAATGTGTTGTTGGATTCTGGTTGCTAGAATTTTGTTAAGGATATTTGCATCTATGTTCATCAGTGATATTGGCCTGTAGTTTTCTTTTTTTGTGGCATCTTTGTCAGGTTTTGGTATTAGGGTGATGGTAGGTGAAAAGACAGCCTTCAGAATGGGAGAAAATAATAGCAAATGAAGCAACAGACAAACAACTAATCTCAAAAATATACAAGTAACTCTTACAGCTCAATTCCAGAAAAATAAATGACCCAATCAAAAAATGGGCCAAAGAACTAAATAGACATTTCTCCAAAGAAGACATACAGATGGCTAACAAACACATGAAAAGATGCTCAACATCACTCATTATCAGAGAAATGCAAATCAAAACCACTATGAGGTACCATTTCACGTCAGTCAGAATGGCTGCGATCCAAAAGTCTACAAGCAATAAATGCTGGAGAGGGTGTGGGGAAAAGGGAACCCTCTTACACTGTTGGTGGGAATGCAAACTAGTACAGCCACTATGGAGAACAGTGTGGAGATTCCTAAAAAACTGGAAATAGAACTGCCTTATGATCCAGCAATCCCACTCCTGGGCATACACACTGAGGAAACCAGAATTGAAAGAGACATGTGTACCCCAATGTTCATCACAGCACTGTTTATAATAGCCAGGACATGGAAGCAACCTAGATGTCCATCAGCAGATGAATGGATAAGAAAGCTGTAGTACATATACACCATGGAGTATTACTCAGCCCTTAAAAAGAATACATTTGAATCAGTTCTGAGATGGATGAAACTGGAGCTTATTATACAGAGTGAAGTAAGCCAGAATGGAAAACACCAATACAGTATACTAACGCATATATATGGAATTTAGAAAGATGGTAACAATAACCCTGTATGGGAGACAGCAAAAGAGACCCTGATGTATAGAACAGTCTTATGGACTCTGGGAGAGGGAGAGGGTGGGATGATTTGGGAGAATGGCATTGAAATATGTACAATATCATATATGAAACTAATCGCCAGTCCATGTTCAATGCACAATCCTGGGTGCTTGGGGCTGGTGCACTGGGACAACCCAGAGGGATGGTATGGGGAGGGAGGAGGGAGGAGGGTTCAGGATGGAGAACACATGTATACCTGTGGCAGATTCATTATGATATATGGCAAAACCAATACAATATTGTAAAGTTACATAAAATAAAAAAAATAAAAATATTGATTTAAAGTTACTACATCTTTGGTTTGTTGATATTCTATAAAAATATATGTCCAAAATATGGGAAGGGAAATAAGAAACATTTGTGAAGTAGGAAAAAATCCAATGAAAATACTTTATTTATTAGAAGTATAGTATACATTCTAAAATAGAAAAATTGACAAATGTATACAACTTTTCTAAAATCCATCAATATCTGTTTGGTTGTTTTTCTTTATTAGTTCAACAAAGTAAAATGTGTTAAATGACTAATCCAAACAAAAATTAAGAATAGAGATCTATTTTATAGTTATTTATGTACAAAAGAATTGGAGAAGGAAATGGCAACCCACTCCAGTATTCTTGCCTGGAGAATCCCAGGGACGGGGGAGCCTGTTGGGCTGCCGTCTCTGGGGTCGCACAGAGTCGGACACGACTGAAGCGACTTAGCAGCAGCAGCAGCAGCAGCATGTGCAAAAGAAATCTCTAAGGATGGAAGAATTTAAAGCTTTTGAGAAAACCAACACATATACTCCTAAAAGCACCCTAGCAATTTTCTTTTTCAATAAATAGTGATGGGGTGGCCAATGAAGCAATAGAGCAGAACTACCATGAAGGAAGGTAAATATGGGCTACCATGGCAAGGAAAACAAGCTCTTTAAATGTGTTCCTGACCCAAAATGAGAAAGTAAATCTATTGGTTATGCACTAACCATTTTAGCTAAACTCATGGGAATTAAACTGATATATGTGATATTTCTAGACCCGAGATAAAAACAACCAGGAAACAAGAAAAAACATGACAACAACAATAAAAACAGAATGGCTTTGAATACTATGTAGAATCGAACTGTCACTTCACCTGTCTAAAATTCATACCTCTTATTTGGAATACCAAGACAATGTGCATATTCTGTAGCTATAATAAAAAGACCATATCTGTAAGTCTCCAATCAGTGTGCTGTGCATAGTAAGCATTTATAGAGCCTTGATTTCCTCTTTTCTACTGAGGTTTTATGAAGACCAAATAAAATTATTCAAATAGAAGCTCCCAGTATCTACAGTAATAATATTATATTGGGCACTAATATATAATAGGTGTTGGCTATATTAGATAAATATGATATCTTTAATCTTTGTAACACCTTAAAAACAGGCGTTATCTTGATTTTATAGAGATGAAAAGAGGTTCAGAATGGGTTTTTTTCCCTAAATTATTCAGCTAGAAAGTGGCAGAATTGAAATTTAAGCTTGTTTGTGCTATTCTAATGCTAAAATTCCTTTCACTATGATATATAGCCTCATTGCTGGTGGCAATATTAGCAGGTTCTTACTTAAACATACAAGTCAACCATGAAAGTCTTCAAATAAGAGTAAACAACCAATTACTAAGTGCTGTTTACTGTTTTAGTATAGTCCAAGGCTATACAAAGCCTGCACAAGTACATGCGTATTCCTCACTGTCCCCAAGTCCTCCCTCCACCCACACACATGAAAAGTCTAGAAACATAAACTTTTACTAGGGGAAATAGGCTCCTAAATTTATTTCAAATGGAATTCCACCATATTATAATTAGTTTTGTTATCCTTGTGCTGAGACCCAGCAAAAAAAGGTTTTGTTTTTGCCAGATTGCTTCCTGTCAAGAGCCTACCACCTGGAGGTGTTAGAGGGAGACTGGAAGAAGGGGAATTATCCTTATTTTCTTGTTGTTTCAAGCATTTCTCCTCTAGTACTTTGTCTCCACAAAAGCAGTTGGTTTCAGGCTCTAATCTTGTAGGCATTCTAGAACCAGCCTCATCATACCCCTTCAGAGGGTCTTCTTCAAACTACTGAGGAACTAGCAGCAGCCAGGCTTCTTGGTTCTGATATCCCCACTTTTCTGTCTCTGATGGAGGGATAATAGCTGCTTTTGTAGGGTCTACTATCAGTATTTCCTTTTATCTATTTCAGTATTACAACCCCAGTATAAACAACTCCCTATGTTAAATTCCCTCCGTTGAAATATCTCATATGGTTTCTATTTTTCTAATTTGACCCCAGCTAATACAATTGTAATAGTTTGTGCAGATAAAATTCATGTACACTTTATAAAAACTTGATCAGCTTTATGTAATTCAGGTTGAAAGATTTATACATGGATACATTAAAAAAAAAAAAAGCTAATGAAAAGCAGACACAACTATGAAGTGTAACAGCTCAGTCTAGACA
The DNA here is from genome assembly GCF_003369695.1 of Bos indicus x Bos taurus. Lineage (NCBI taxonomy): Eukaryota > Metazoa > Chordata > Mammalia > Artiodactyla > Bovidae > Bos > Bos indicus x Bos taurus. Next base: position 81,059,567 of record NC_040081.1, on the reverse strand, counting down.
AGTTGAAAATAACTAGGGCAAACCCCAGGATACTGCAGCAGAACCTTCTCATCCACTACACCTGACATTTCAGATTTACTCTTCTAAAAAGCAAGTCACTGAGGTGTTTGAAGTTTCTAACATTGTTCTTTGAAAGGAACTGTTGGAAAATATAGTTTGTTCAATAGGGACTTTAAAGCATTTCTAACTTCTGAAGTTCACTGTATAAACGTTCCTGATCTGGTGAACTCAGTAGAGATCTGAGACTTGAGAGTTGTCATCCCTAGTGTTAGACAGTGACTGTGTGACTACAGACAAGTCACTTACCCTCCTCTGCACCTCAGTTCTTCTCACCCTATGGGGCATTGACAAATAACAATGGTTTTCTACGCAATGTGAGGTGACTGCAAAATTTCTTGTGGCCATCTCTAAGAAAATATATGACTGTGGTAGGCATAATTTTAATCTGCTTTATTGCTTCTAGAAATTTAAAATTTTTAAAAATGTAGCATGTTATATATGTAGTATTAATAACTAAAATCATTTGAATGTATGAGTATGCATGCATATGATAAACCTAGTTCCTCCATACATAGACACACATGCATACACTGGTGCATAGGGCAATGGTAACTTAAAGATTTGTGTAGTCATTTCTTTAGTCAGATACATGGAAATTCTTTGAAGCTGAAAGACATTGGGAATTTTCCTTAGGAAATTTTACTTAGCCTATTTATCCATTACATGAGATAATATAGATTATCTAACTCATGTGGTTATATAAGAACTTAAATGAGGTAGTTCATGTAAAATGCCTAGCAGAGTAATGACTTAGCAGTGAAAGCTTACCACCTATGTATTAAAATAAAAAGATCATATATCTGAAGTTACATTACACACAATGATATCACCAGTAAGTTCAACTGAGTTGGTTAAGCAGTGAGTTTTATTGATAGTTACTTTATTTGGCTTAGACAATATTTCTGAATTGGAGACAATTTTTCCACTCTTGCAGCTTGATTTTCCAAATGATCCAAACTACTATTTTTTTCTTAATATTTTTTTGCAGAACCTTTCAAGACAGTGTTTATAAGTAACATACATTGTTTTCTTTTTAAGTTGTCCTGTCTTCCATAAATGGATGTACCTTAAATACTCTTCTGTGACATGCAAATTTATTTTTCTCCTCCTCCCTCTCTCCCTTCCTTTTTCTTTTCCTATCCATGGAATTCTCTAGGCCGGATACTGGAGTGGGTAGCTTTCCCTTCTCCAGTGGATCTTCCCAACCCAGGAGTCGAACCGGGGTCTCCTGCATTGCAGGCAGATTCTTTACCAAATGTACTATCAGGGAAGCCCTTAATTACTCTTCTGTGACATGCAAATTCATTTTTTTCCTCCTCCCTCTCTCCCTTCCTTTTTTCTTTCCTCCTTCTATTTCTTACTTTTTTTCTTTTTTCCCTCCTATCTCTTTATCTTTTACTTCTTATAAATAATGCCAGAGTAAGCATTACTTTATACATATGTTTACCTACTGGTATAGATTTCTCCAGGTATGTACATTCTAAATTCAAGATATTCTGTAAACTTACTTTTCAAAAAGCTTGTGGTTTTATAAGTAAATCGTGGAAGGATGAAATTGGTTATTTTTCTTACACTGTTAATAAGTTGTGTTTAAATTCTTTTTAATTTTGCAAATTTAATGAATGCTGCTTTATTTTACCTGAAACTAAGCACTTTTTTCATGTTTATTGGTCATTTGCATTTTTCTTCATTTAATTACACTATATTATTTGCTTTTAAAATACAGTAATAAATGTCCTAATGATATTATATAATATGGTAACTTGAAGCTATTAGAAAATCAATAAGCAGGTATATTGACCAGCATTATTAATCTCAAAGTTACTAATTTTGTGTATCTTATAAACCTCAAATTTATTAACATATATATATATATATGTGCACACAATGGATATATTTCTGATAGTTAAATTGTAGAAGCAATAAGTCACTCAGAGCAAAATGGCATTTGGTTGAACAATTAACAGAGGGCTGCACAGACAAGGACAGACAGAAGCCCAGGGACTGTTTACGTCTACTAAGCTTGATGAGTCATGCACCTGGCTATCCATGTGATTCCTCTTATCTTCCTTCCCAACTACCACCTTCCCCAAACACACCCACTGAGAGATAGCTACCAGAAATGGCTCCTGAAACCAGGCTTTGCCATTACCTCTGTTTCTCCCCCTCTCTTTCCTTCCAAACATATAGAATCCTCCATATGGTAGTACCCTTTAAAGATATCCCTTGCTTTGCGTATGTCTGAGTGAGTAATAGACCTTTGAATTATAATTGCTAGATTTGGTGAGATGACTTTTCCCAACCAATAGCTTTAAAAGGGAGGGCTCTGCAGATGTAGCATTGCTCAGAATTTGACCTTAAATTTAATAAATCTCAAAAAATTAATATAGGACATAAAAGTGTTGAAATACCACAGAAAAAAATTGTAGTATATTTTTATATTATGAAGTAGTAGAAAATAAATTGGTACCTCTTCTTAACAAAGACAGAAATTTCTACTCTGTGTTTGTTTTTCTTCATGATGATTTAGGATAAACTTTAATAAACTGTACAAAAACTAAATTCATATCTTCCATAATGTTATTTTTCTGCGGGAAAGTGAAAGTGAAGTCACTCAGTTGTGTCCGACTCTTTGCAACCCCATGGATGGTAGCCTACCAGGCTCCTCCCACTGCATAAATAGTACTAAAATTCTATAGACATCATACTAATGTTCAGTATTTATCCAGATCTCAGAATCATCTCTGGAATCTCATCTTTCATTATAAGGTTCCCCCATTAGTATATCTCTTAAATATATTTATTAAAGAAACTTTTTAGTGAATGAAGAGAATACATTTGTTTGATAACATCTATGCAGATTTTTACTAATATTCGTGTTGATTATGTGCAAAACTTCATGATGGTAATGTTTCTGAAATTAAAAATAATTTTGTTCAGATAATCATTTAAGCAATTATTAAGAAATAAAGAACTCTATAATTCGTTTTAAATATCTGTATAAATAAATATTCATTAACAAAGACTCCATGAGAGAATGTCTCATGATATTAGTGGTGTTTCCAAAAATAATATTATTTATTTTTTGATAACTAAGATATAAGCAAATTGCACAGTCTATAAGCATTACAAAAACACAAATGAAATAAAGTATAATTAATACCAAAGTTATACACATGACAAAAACTCTAGCAAAAATGACCAAAAAATGTAAGCATATTTTCTACTTATAAACATCAAGGACATCTATTTTATCTAAATCAATTAAATACAGATAATCCTAAGCATTTAGCTTTCCTTTTGGTAAATGCAAACATAAAAGAAAATAGAATAAATATAACCATGCTGTGTACAGAATAAACTATGTCACTGGACTTGCTAATAAATCAGAGGAGTTTTTGAAAAAGATCATGAATCATCAGTTGAAATTACTAATTTGACAAGTTAAAACATCCTGTTATCTGATTTTATGGTTGCTTAATCATTGATTTATATACATTTTCTTCCTAATTCAAGTGCTTTTATGTCACTTAATGTCAGCATCTTATAATTCTGCCTAGATTTAGGAACGAGTTTTAGACAAGCTTTTGCAAGATAAGAACTCACAGACTATCACGAACTTTAAACAGTGATTATGTCTCATAAAGGGAAAAAAAAATTTTTTTCAGTGTTGAACAAAGATTGTGTACATTTAACTTAGAAATTAGACACAAATAAAACATGCATTGACTAATGTAAATTTCTTGTTACATAGGAAATCTAGGCAAAATTACAGTGCTCAGTATCTGGGTAACCAGTAAAAATGTAAAGTAGTTTTACATATCTGAATGCTGAAGACATTTCAAGTTTTCCTGCCTCGTCTGGGACACAATTGTTACAATATAGTGTAGTACTGTTGGTGGTACTCAATATGCCAGCAAATTTGGAAAACTCAGCAGTAGCCACAGGACTGGAAAAGGTCAGTTTTCATTCCAATCCCAAAGAAAGGCAATGCCAAAGAATGCTCAAACTACCGCACAATTGTACTCATCTCACACGCTAATAAAGTAATGCTCAAAATTCTCCAAGCCAGGCTTCTGCAATATGTGAACTGTGAACTTCCAGATGTTTAAGCTGGTTTTAGAAAAGGCAGAGGAACCAGAGATCAAATTGCCAACATCCGCTGGATCATGGAAAAAGCAGAGAGTTCCAGAAAAACATCTATTTCTGCTTTCTTGACTATGCCAAAGCCTTTGACTGTGTGAATCACAATAAACTGTGGAAAATTATGAAAGAGATGGGCATATCAGACCACCTGACCTGCCTCTTGAGAAACCTATATGCAGGTCAGGAAGCAACAGTTAGAACTGGACATGGAACAACAGACTGGTTCCAAATAGGAAAAGGAGTATGTCAAGGCTGTATATTGTCACCCTGCTTATTTAACTTATATGCAAAGTACATCATAAGAAATGCTGGGCTGGAAGAAGCACAAGCTGGAATCAAGATTGCTGGGAGAAATATCAATAACCTCAGATATGCAGATGACACCACCCTTATGGCAGAAAGTGAAGAGGAACTAAAAAGCCTCTTGATGAAAATGAAAATGGAGAGTGAAAAAGTGGGCTTAAAGCTCAACATTCAGAAAATGAAGATCATGGCACCCGGTCCCATCACTTCATGGCAAATAGATGGGGAAACAGTGGAAACAGTGTCAGACTTTGTTTTTTTAGGCTCTAAAATCACTGCAGATGTTGACTGCAGCCATGAAATTAAAAGACGCTTACTCCTTGGAAGGAAAGTTATGACCAACCTAGATAGCATATTCAAAAGCAGAGACCGTACTTTGCCAACAAAGGTCCATCTAGTCAAGGCTATGGTTTTTCCTATGGTCATGTATGGATGTGAGAGTTGGACTGTGAAGAAAACTGAGCGCCAAAGAATTGATGCTTTTGAACTGTGGTGTTGGAGAAGACTCTTGAGAGTCCCTTGGACTGCAAGGAGATCCAACCAGGCCATTCTGAAGGAGATCAGCCCTGGGATTTCTTTGGAAGGAATGATACTAAAGCTGAAACTCCAGTACTTTGGCCACCTCATGTGAAGAGTTGACTCTTTGGAAAAGACTCTGATGTTGGGAGGGCTTGGGGACAGAAGGAGAAGGGGACGACAGAGGATGAGATGGCTGGATGGCATCACTGATTTGATGGATGTGAGTCTGAGTGAACTATGGGAGTAGGTGATGGACAGAGAGGCCTGGCGTGCTGCGATTCATGGGGTCGCAAAGAGTCGGACACAACTGAGTGACTGAACTGAACTGAACTGTTGGTGGTTATGCATGTGGATTCTGAACCACGATTCTATGGGTTTGACCAAATCCAATGCTATTTGTAGCATCTCTTTGACTCAGTATTCCTGTCTGTAAAATAGAAACAGTGATTATGAGGTATTAATCTCATAAGTAGATGTTTTATCTGGAATTCCCTCTCTTTCTCTATGATCCTACAAATGTTGGCAATTTGATCTCTAATTCCTCTGCCTCTTTGAAATCCAGCTTGTACATCTGGAAGTTCTGTTCATGTACTGTTGAAGCCTAGCTTGAAGGATTTTGAGCATAACCTTGTAACCTGTGAAATAAGTGCAGTTGTGTGGTAATCTGAACATTCTTTGGTGTTGCCCTTCTTTGGGTCTGGAGTGCAAACGGATCATTTCCAGTCCTGTGGCCACTGCTGAGTTTTCCAATTTCCTGACATATAGAGTGCAGCACTTTAATAGCATTTCTTTTAGGATTTGAAATAGCTCAGCTGGAATTCCATCACCTCCACTAACTTTGTTCATAGTGATGCTTCCTAAGGCCCACTTGACTTCACACATGGAATGCCTGACTCTGGGTGAGTATCACACCATCATGGTTATCTGGGTCAGTAAGATCTCTGTAGTATATTTCTTCTGTGTATTCTTGCCACCTGTCCTTAATATCTTCTGTTTCTGTTAGGACCTTATGGCTTCTGTCCTTTATTCTGCCCATCCTTACATCAGATGTCCCCTTGGGTATCTCTAATTTTCTTGAAGAGATCTCTAGTCTTTCCCATCTATTGTTTTCCTCTGTGTCTTTGCATTGTTCATTTAAGAAGGCCTTCTTATCCTTCCTTGATATTCTCTGGAACTCTGCATTCAGTTGGGTGGATATTTTTCCGTTTCTCTCTTGACCTCCCTTCTCTGGTTTCATCAGCTATTTTTAAAGCTTCCTCATACAACTACTTTGCCTTTTTGCATCTATTTTTCTTGGGGATGGTTTTGGTCACTGCCTGCTATACAATGTTTTGAACCTTTGTCCATAGTTCTTCAGGCACTTTGTCTATCAGATCTAATCCATTAAATATATTCTTTCCCTCCAGTGTGTAATAAGAAGGGGTTTGATTTAGGTCATACCTGAATGGCCTAGCATTTTCCTTACTTTCTTCAATTGCAGCTTAAACTTTGCAATATGGAGCTCTAGATTGTTTGTAATACTTATACAGTAAAAATGCTATGTAAATTTTGTCAGTGCATGACAAATTTAAGTTTTGCTCTTTGAGACTTTCTGGATTTTTTTCCCCAACATTTTCCGACTGGTTGGTTGAATCTGAGGATGTAGAATCCGCACATGGATATGGACAGGGAGGGCTGACTATACAGCTTGTGTAATTCCATACACTGTATTCACTGAAACATACTAAACTGTTAGATAACTGTTACAAATCTCAAAACTGCACTAAAGCCTTTGCTGTGTAGATCAAAACAAACTGTGGAAAATTCTTAAAGTGATGGGAATACTAGACCACCTTACCTGTCTCCTGAGAAACCTATATGAGAGTCTAGAAGCAACAGTTAGAACCAGACATGGAACAACTGTCTGGTTCAAAATTGGGAAAGTTAAGACAAGGCTGTGTATCATAACCTGCTTATTTAAATTCTGTGCAGAGTATGTCATGCAAAATGCTGGGTGGGAAGAATCACAAGCTGGAATCAACACTGCCAGGAGAAATATCAACAACCTCAGATATGCAGATGATACCACTCTAATGGCAGAAAGTGAAGAGGAACTAAAGAGTGGCTTGATGAGAATGAAAGAACTGAGTGAAAAGCTGACTTGAAACTCAGCATTCAAAAAATTAATATCATGGCATCCAATCCCCTCACTTTGTGTCAAATAGAAGAAGAAAAAGTAGAAGCAGTGACAGATTTTATCTATCATCAGATAAAAGCCCACCATACTCCCAACATATTAAATTGATCAAAAATTTAATTAGTTGCAAATCAAATTGAGGCTCCCCTTGGGGCTCAGCTGGTAAAGAATCCACCTGTGATGGATGAATCCCACCTGCAGTGGGAGACCTGGGTTCAATCCCTGGGTTGGGAAGTTCTCCTGGAGAAGAAAAGGCAAATTAATCACAAAGGCCTACTGATTCATTTCTATTATATGTTTTTAAAACCTCTCATCTCTATTTCCATGCCAGCCTAGATAAGGGTGCTGCAACCTTACTGGAAGATGTCAACAACCAACAATAGTTGAGTGCTACTCTCACCTGTAAAGTACAAGCCCCTTAATATGCACACACAGATCTTGACCCTTTCCCAGCCTGTGCTTCTGGTCTCATATTCATTCACTATGCTATCAACACATTTCATGCCAACCATCCACATTTTTCTGTGTAACACTGGGAGCAACATGTAAAAATTCTGGAGGCCAATGGTAGAGACATATATCACAGAAATAAACTCAGAATTCTAGTTGAGAAGGTGAAAGGAAATTTTAAACAAACAAAAGGTTGAGATGGCTTATATTTGAATGTGGCTGTAATCACTAACGCTGATTTACAGTTACCCTCTGGATATGTAGAGGATAGGTTCCAAGAATCCTTCTCAAATACCAAAATCCACAGATGCTCAAATCCCTTATATAAAATGGTGTAGTATTTGCATGTAACCCAAATACATCATCCCATATACACTAGATCATCTCTGTAGTTGCTATTCATCACTAAGTCCTGTTTGACTCTTTGTAACTCTGTGGACTGCAGCACACAAGTCTCCTCTGTCCTCAAATATCTTCCGGAGTTTGCTCAATATCATGTCCATTGAGTCTGTGATAGTATCTAACCATCTCATCCTCTGTCACCCACTTATCCTACTGTCTTCAGTATTTCCCAGAATCAGGGTCTTTTTCAATAAGTTGGCTCTTCACATTAGTTGGCCAGAGTACTGGAGCTTCAGCTTCAGCATTAGTCTTTCCAGTGAATATTCAAGGTTTATCTCCCTTAAGATAGATTGACTGGTTTGATCTCTGTAGTCCAGGGGACTTTCCAGCACCACAGTATGAAGCCATCATTTTTTTGGCAGTTTGCCTTCATTATGGTCCAGCTCTCACAACCTTATATGGCTGCTGGGAAGACCATAGTCTTAACTAGCCAGACCTTGCTGGCAGAGTAATGTCTGTGCTCTTAAAATCATATTCTAGGTTTGTCATTGCTTTCCTGACAAGAGACATTTGTCTTATGATTTCATGGCTGCAGTCACCATCCATAGTGATTTTGGAGCCTAGGAAGAGGAAATCTGTCACTACTTCCACCTTTTCCCCTTCTATCTGCCACACAGTAATGGGGCCGGATGCCATGATGTTAGTTTTTTTTTTAATATTTAGTCTTAACCCAGCTCTCTCACTCTCCACCTTCACCCTCATCAAGAGGCTTTTTAGTGCTTCTTCGCTTTCTGCTGTTAGAGTGCTTTGATCTGCATATCTGAAGTTGTTGATGTTTCTCCCGCCTATCTTGATTTCAGCTTGTAACTGATTCAGCCCAGCATTTCTCATGATGTGTTGAGTGTATAAGTTAAACAAACAGGGTGACAGCAGACAGCCCTGTTATACTCCTTTCTCAATCTTGAATGAGTCAGTTGTTCTATACAGAGTTCTAACTGTTGCTTCTTGACCCGCATTCAGGTTTCTCAGGAGACAGGTAAGATGGTCTGTTATTCCCGTCTCTCTAAGAGCTTTCCATAGTTTGACATGATCCCCACCGTGAAAGGCTTTAGCATAGTTGATGCAAGAGAGATAGATGTTTTTCTGAAATTCTCTTGCTTTCTCTATAATCCAGTGAATGTTGGCAATTTGATCTCTAGTTCCTCTTTCTTTTCTAAACCCATCTTGGACACCTGGAATTTCTTGGTTCACATAATGCTAAAGCCTAGCATGCATGATTTTAAGCATGATCTTACTAGCAAGGGAGATGAGTGCAATTGTCCGATGGTTAGCACATTCTTTGGTACTGCCCTTCTTGGGGATTGGGATGAGGATTGGCCTTTTCCAGTCCTGTGGCCTCTGCTGGGTCTTCCAGATTTGCTGACATAATGAATGCAAAACTTTGATGGCATCCTCCTTTAGGGATTTGAATAATTCTCCTGGAATTTCATCACTGAAAAAGTGATGACAGATAAAATGACAGAGGCAGTAGGAAAAAGGGGTGACAGAGGATGAGATGGCTGGACGGCATCACCCATGCAATGAACATGAATTTGGGCAAACTCTGGGAGGTGGTGAAGGACAAGGAGGTCTGGTATGCTGCAGTCCATGGGGTCACAGGGTCAACCATGACTGGGTGACTGAACAACAGCAACGATGATTGGCTTCCCAAGAGGCACTTGGTAAAGTACCCAATGCCAGTGCAGGAGATGTAAGAGACACAAGTTCGATCACTGGATTGGGAAGATGCCCTGGAGTGGGGCATAAAAGCCCACTCCAGTATTCTCACCTGGAAAATTCTTGGGCAGAGGAGCATGGAAAGCTACAGACCATGGGGTCACACGAGTTGGACATGACTGAAGTGACTTAACATGCACCCATGCGTAGGTAGCATGATGTTCTTGAGTTTTCAACAGGGTAGATACTCATTTTCTTATAATAAATGGGGGATATTATGGGGTGGTGATTATAGGGTTTGAGTTTGAGCAGTGTTGGTATTGTAAGTCCCTTGGAAAAAGAAAAATAACTTATTTAAGAAATGGCAAAGCACTCATTCGCCTTTGTTTGTTTGTTTTTTACTATCCATCTTGTATGATCCTGCAGCTTTCTTCCCATGCCAGACATCCTACATACTTTGGCAGAGACATTTTCCTGCCGCACACTTTCATGAGGATAGTTCCTGTGCCTCCAATACAATTGAATATCAGCATGACCTCTAAAGTCCTTGATGTTTTGGTCCTAGCATGAGTATTTAAGTTTATTATATAAACACTTGTTACACAGTCATTTTAATGACCCCCTAGTTTACTGCCTTTTGCTGTTTCACACATTTGAGCCTGTAGATGTTTACCTTGGTTAAATTTCCTTTCCCTGGTGTTTCCTATCCATTCATAGCCTATCATTCAAGTCCCAGCCATATGTATTATCCACCAGATCATTGTGATCTCTGTTTCTGTAATTTCTATAAGTTGTCTTCTTGATTTGAACAATATTGCCTTCAGGCACTGCCAGCACCAACAATAGCTGTGTTAGCAAGAACAATCCAAGTGTTTCTGGAGTGATTCCCATGTACTATTGCTTGCACTGAGATTGGGGGTGAAAAATTATAATCAACTGGTCACTGTTTTCAAGAGTTCTAAATCTATTTGAAGACACTGAATGTAAACCAAAGATAAAATATTAATAACAACAATACCAACTATCCTAATTGTAAAATCAGTGATACAGCATTAATCTGGTTTTCAACACTTATTTAATTTCTTTTTCTGCTCTTGCCCACCATGCATATCCTTTATAACAGGGGTTCCCAACCTCTGGGCTCTAATGTTTGATGATCTGAGATAGAGCTGATGTAATAATAATAGAAATAAAGTGTGCAATAAATACAGTATGTTTAAATCATCCCCAAAACTTCCCCCTTCCCTGGTCTGTGGAAAAATTCCATGAAACTTATCCCTGGGGCCAAAGAGCCTGGCTGCTTTATAATATCAAATATCACTGAGAATAATATAGCTTTTTCTTAACTCATAGTCTTTATACTTATATTCCTTCAACCCAAATGGTCCTTGTTGCTTTTATCCAACAGAAAAATTTCCACTTCAAGTTTTAGCCCATGTGTTTCATTATTTGGGGCTTCCCAGGTGGCTCAGTGGTAAAGAATTCGCCTACCAATGTGGGAGACACAGGAGATATGAGTTCGATCCCTGGGGTCAGGAGGATCCCCTGGAGAAGGGAATGGCCACTCATTCCACTAGTCTTGCCTGGAAAATCCCATGGACAGAGGAGCCTGGCGGGCTACAGTCCATGTGGTCACAAAAAGTCAGACACAACTGAGTGACTGAGTACACATACATTTCATTGTTTAAATCTTTTCATATGCTCTTCAACTCCACATGACTATTTGCTGTCTTATTTTTGTTTCCATGGCCTTCAGCTCATATTTTAGAAGACAAATGTTGGAGGGCATTCCAAGCAAGATGAAAATATGAAAACATATGCATTATATATATATATATATGTATTTACATTTACACCATTATTCGTGTTTATATATAATATGTTTATATATATATTATATAAAGAAGTAAATGAGCTTAACTGACTAATTTTACTGATACAGGGAATTCACATGGGCAAAAATAGATGGAAAATATGGATGTGAGACTTTTGTAATAATCTGAGTTTAGTGGAACATTTTTGAGTTACTGGGAAGATTATTCTTGGTAACTCTTGTTCATTAAATAAATAGGTTTATGATAAATTGATAGCATTTTAAATGTAAGCATCAAAAGAGAATTGACTTGTGGATGTTGCTCACTGCTGTTTTCCCAGCAATTAAGATAGTGCCTGCCACATGGTAGTCTCTCTGCAAGTATTTAATTAAATGAAATGGTGTTTTATGAACAGATAAATACTGTTTTTAATTCTGAAACTAGAGGACTTCATTTCTGACACTTTTTTTTTTTTTTAATGCAGCGTGAAGCCTTTGAAATTTGATAGGACACCACAGGACAGTAAAGGGAAATGGATGCTTAAATTTTAGCTCTGTAAATTCATGATTTTTTAATAAAGTGATTTTAATGTTACATTAGTATGGGAACAATACCCTGCGACTTTGTGAGATAGGTGAGAGAGAGAGAGAAATATAATCTCAGTTTTACAGATAAATATACTGAGGCACTGATAGGATTTCTGACCTCACTACATTTTGAAAGAACTTGAGCTGAATTCCAGATTTTGGAATCAGATTTTATAATTGAAACAATAGGTTTGAAATCCTATGAATGACTTTTTAGTTAGTGGAACTGATAATTTTTCTTCTGTATCAGAAATTTGGGCCATTCCCTAATTATTGGGGATTTCAAAAATTGCATTCTTTCTTGGCACATCTTGTAAAATAAAATCAATTTATTTTAATATTTAATGAAAATGAATAGACTTTCATTGCTGCTTATGCGTTGTCCAAAATATGATGTATCTTATTTAATAAATTGAAGAAACAAATGCCTAATGGTAATATTTGATGACAGACATTCATAAGACCCATTTGGAAAGGTTTCCTATAACTTGTTAAGAAGGATGGCCACTGAGTACAATAAACAATAGGCTCTGATTGGCAGGAAGCCAGAAGTTCTTTTTGAGGATCTATAACCCTGTATAAGAGCTTTATTTGCTTTTTTTGCAACAATATTGTGAACTGAAATTATGGGATAAGTTTGAGAAAAGTGTTTTTGTAATGCATGGGTAGAGAGGGAAAGTGAAAGTAAAATAAATTAAAACAGTAATAATAAGTTTTTCCTATTAGAAGACATTGCTTTTTATGTTTTATCTTGTTTACACATTCATGAAATGCCCCTTTCACTATAGTTAGGCACACTTACAGAAATTAGCACATCATTCATAAATTCCTGGCAGTGAACATTGTAAAAAGAGATTCCTTTCTTACCCTACCATGTTATTGTGATGGAAATATACAGATCAAAAGACTGCTACCATTTATTCCTGAGAGGATAAAAAGAAATGAGTACTAAATTATAGGGAAAAAGCAACCTTTGGCATTATGTAATTGATCACAAAGTCATTAAACTTTCCAGGTCCCAGTAGGTAGGAGTTAGTTAAAGGTAGATAAGCTCCTATCTAAATAGTCGTTAATTATGGTTGTAGTAATTCTTATATTAGTATAGTCTCATGGTAACTTTGCTGTTTAAAATATATACATTTTAAATACATAGAGTTCATCTGAATCTAAGAATTTCTCACAGAATATTCATATTCAGAAATGGAAAAAAAAATCTCAAATTAGTCAACTTTTGATACACATGCAGTGCCAGATTATCTTTGTTTTATCAGAATCTGTGAATTGTTACCTCCCTTATTCTCTGTGAGGATGATGTAGTCATAAGGAGATATAATCACTGGATCCTGTAAGTAAGATGGAGTTATAAAATACATGGGAAAGGATCAAGATTTAACATGAATGTGCCCCCAAGAAACTGTTTATCATTAAAGATCTAAAGATTAATTACACTTTTGGAGCTTGTTTAACACTACTTTCATAGACCTTGAAGTAGTTGGTCAGGAAATACGGAAACATTTCTCCAGAGAAATTCAATGCTGTCTGAAGAATATAGATTATTCAGTCAAAACTATTTATATGTAGTTTCAGATTTCCCACATTAATTTCATCAGAAACTGAACAATTTCTCCCTCAAAAGATGCAGCTGCCCCAAATGACCTACCCTTTATATAGATAAAGGAGAAAGTCTCATCTATAACTGTTTAGTTCACCTAACAAACATAACTTGAACTTAAATACAGTTATTTCATCATTAACTGTTGTTATCTTTGTCCATTGAGAATTTTATAATATTCACCATCAGGTAAGAAAAAGGTTTGAATTCAATTCTAGCATTTATAATGAATTTTTAAGACCCCAAAATTGGAAAAACAATAATTTAAAAATTTACAGAATAGGTAATTTTTGTTAATGCAGGCATTTAATTGGACGTGCTCAAGACACATGACTCTATGTCAGAGCTTATCTGGTTAGTTCAGGATGGACTTTTTTCCTTCCAGTGCTTCATTGCTATGCTTATATAATATTTTAAAAGTGTCAGAGGGGATAATAGAAGTAGTCTGCTGTAATATTTTGATTTCTTAGTTTCTCCTACACTTGATAAAATAATCTTTTGAAAATGAAAAAGACCATATAAATGCCATTAGGACTATTATGCCTTTAAGCCATGCTTCTTAATCTTAATACTGCAGATATTATCCTTGGCCCCTGTTAGTGAAGTCTAATCAATGCGAATGCTTCCACTCTGGGCAGAGAAACCTCTACGAGGGGATAAAAATCGTGTACCAATCCTAAACTCCTATTACACAAATCTTAAATTCTCAAATTCTCAGTGACAATAAGTTGGGTTTTAATGTGTGCTAATAAAACATTCATGAAATTGCCTCGTGTGTATATTTAACTTGTGACCAATTGTTAGTCAGAATTTGGTTATTATAAGTGATTTGCTCTTTCTTTTATCTGGTTATTATATGTAACATTGGCTGTCAATGGTAAATTTCTTTATTCACATATACTATAGTTTGCACACAGGGAATGCAATGGAGGAAATATAGGAATCTATATTTTTGTGTGCTGTATTTTAATCGCTCTGTCTTACCAAGACATTGTGTCTGCTTGGAGCACTTTCTGGAAGAAGCTGAGAAAGTCACATCAATTCTTCCTGAAGAGCATGCCCTGAATTGAGTACTTTGTGGCCATATAAAAAATAGTCAACATTTTGGTTTCAGCATTGAAATTTGTTAGAACGGTTGCAACATAATGTGAGGCAACAATTCTATGATTGTGATATATCTATATCTATCACAGTTTCTTTATCCGTGTATTTATTGATGAACGCTTATGTTGTGTCCATATCTTGGCTACTGTAAACAATGCTGTGATAAACACTGAGTGCATATATCTGTTTGAATTAGTGTTTTTGTTCTCTTCAGGTAAATACTCAGAACTGAAATTGCTGGATTATGTGGTAGTTCTACTTTTAAGTTGTTTGAGGCACCTTCATATTTGTAATGCCTGCTGTACTGATTTGCATTGCCACCAAGTGTGCACATGTGTTCCCTTTTCTACATATTCTCACCAACACCTGCTATTTCTTGTCTTTTTGATGGCAGCCATTCTGACAATATGAGAGGAAATCTCACTGTGGTTTTGATTTGCATTTCCCTGATTAGTGATGTTGAACATCTTTTCATGTGCCTACTAGTCGCGTAGCCAAAACAATCTTGAGAAAGAAAAACCTGGAGGTAAAAATACTCCCTGATTTTAAACTGTACTACAAAGCTATAGTAATCAAACACATAAATCAGTGTAACAGAATAGAGAGCCCAGAAGTAAACCCATGCTCATATGTTCAATTAATCTACAACAAAGGAAGCAAAAATTTACAATGGGGAAAAGACAGTCTCTTCAGTAAATGATGTTGGGAAAATTGAAAAGCTACATGTAAAAGAATGAAACTAAACCACTTGTCACACAACATGCAAAAATAAGCTGAAAATGGATTAAAGTCTTAAAAGGTAGGAATTGAAACCATATAACTCCTAGAAGAAACTATGGGTGGTATGCTCTTTGACACTGATCTAAGCTATCTTTTCTTGGATGTATCTCTTCAGGCAATGGCAACAAAAGAAAAAATAAACAATGGGAATACATCGAGTTTAAAATAACACTTGGATTCTGTTTTTACAGATTAAGGGACATGTTTATACTATTGAAGACATTTTTTAAGTCCCTGCCAAATTATAGAAAACAATGTTATAGTATTAGTAATGAACTAAGAAAAAGCTGTTTGTCTTAAATTGTACTCAATATTTCTTTATTTTTCTCTAGGTTAGATACTTAAGAACCTTTATATGAGGCTTGGGAATTAATGAGTAAAAATTATTATATACAGATATGTATATGTTGTTGTTGTTAGTCACTCAGTCATGCCCAACTGAGTGACTAACACTTTATTGCATACTTTAAAAATTAACTTTACTAAATACCTTATTATATATAAAAGCAGCAGATGATATATATTTAGACTCATATATCTGGCTTTAAATTCTAATTCCATTACTTATGAAGTCTTAGTACTTAAAACACAGATGCACTACATATACTTATGTACATATTTATGCATGATGTGTGCTCAGTTGTGTCCGACTCTGCAACCCTGTGGACTGTAGCCTGCCAGGCTCCTCTGACCATGGGATGTCCAGGCAAGAATACATGAGCGTGTTGCCATTTCCTACTCCAGGGGATCTTCCTGATCAGGAATCTACATCTCCTGTGCATTACAAGTGGATTCTTTACCTCTGAACCACCAGGGAAGCCACTTCTGCTATGCATTATAAATATACTTATCATATATAAGTTCATGAATTTATTTAGTATTTTTACCTACTTTTTCATAAAATAAGACACAATTTGTTCCAGTCAGGTATAATAGCACTTGTAGAAAGTAATAAGTAATGGACTAATAACAAATGAATAAAGGAAAATGATGATGAATTTAATTGAAATGGATACTCAACCCAGCAACCTATGGATAGTTAAGATGATTCTCAACGAGGGTAAATGAAATATTCTGACTTTTGCTTCCACTAATTAACTAGAGCTATTCACTATAAAAAGGTGCAAATAAACTTTGCTTCCAGTAATTTTGAATGATTTTATTGGATCACAAATTGCTCTGGCCTGTTTTGCTTCTTTATCTCTGATAATTTTCTGAATTTACAAACATCATGTTTTAATAGTCTACTCTGTATAACTATGTCTTTGAAAAGTGCATTAAAATTATATTTATCACAATACTTAGTAATTTTCACCTACCCCAAGTTCTCTTTGTATTCACAAGCATAGGTCTTGCTTATTTCATTTTTGTGCATAGATAGAAACTTGTAATGTCATGAAGACTCTTTTCAAGTTTACTACCTTATAGCTTTTAAATAAAAGTTCACATATAAGTAAAATAGCATTTATCAGTTTTACCCATATACTTGAAAAACAAAGATTCCATTATGTTTTTAATGATGTTATTACATCTTCACTACTTACAAAAATGTCTTGTAACAGTTTACTGTTTCATTGACTTCTTGCTTGATTAATTTTTATTTATTGGGCATGTGCTTGTTCTTTTTGTAGTTACAGAAGATACAAAGATAAATGAGTCCACTCACTGTACTCAATAGTTACAGTTTCAGTTCAGTTCAGTTCAGTCATGCAGTCATGTCTGACTCTTTGTGACCCTGTGGATTGCAGCTTGACAGGCCTCCCTGTCCATCACCAACTCTGAGAGTCTACTCAAACTCATGTCCATTCAGCCGGTGATGCCAACCTACCATCTCATCCTCTGTCATCTCCTGCTCCTCTTGCCCCCAATCCCTCCCAGCAACAGAGTCTTTTCTAATGAGTCAACTCTTCGCATGAGGTGGCCAGAGTACTGGATCATTTAGCATCATTCCCTCCAAAGAAATCCCAGGGCTGATTTCCTTCAGAATGGACTGGTTGGATCTCCTCTCACATTCATACAAAGTTTTGATGAGACAGACTTTATTGGCAAAGTAATGTCTCTGCTTTTTAATATGCTGTCTAGGATGGTCATTACTTTTCTTCTAAGGAGCAAGCATGTTTTAATTTCATGGCTGCAGTCACCATCTGCAGTGATTTTGGAGCCCCCCAAAAATAAAGTCTGACACTGTTTCCATTGTTTCCCCATGTATTTGCCATGAAGTGATGGGAACAGATGCCATGATTTTAATTTTCTGAATGTTGAGTTTTAAGCCAACATTTTCACTCTCTTCTTTCACTTTCATCAAGAGGCTCTTTAATTATTCTTCACTTTCTGCCATAAGGGTGGTATCATCTGCATAACTGAGGTTATTGACATTTTTCCCAGCAATCTTGATTCCACCTTGTGCTTCATTCAGCCCAGCATTTTTCATGGTGTACTCTGTATAAAAGTTAAATAAGCATGGTGACGTACTCCTTTTCCTATTTGGAACCAGTCTGTTGTTCCATGTCCAGTTCTAACTGGTGCTTCCTGACCTGCATACAGATTTCTCAAGAGGCAGTTCAGGTGGTCTGGTATTCCCGTCTCTTTCAGATTTTCCACAGTTTTTTTGTAATCTACAGTCAATGGCTTTGGCATATTCAATAAAGCAGAAATAGATGTTTTTCTGGAACTCTCTTCCTTTTTCGATGATCCAGCGGATGTTGGCAATTTGATCTCTGGTTCCTCTGCCTTTTCTAAATCCAGCTTGAACATCTGGAAGTTCATGGCTCACATACTGTTGAAGCCTGGCTTGGAGGATTTTGAGCATTACTTTACTGGCATGTGAAATGAGTTCAATTGTGCCGTAGTTTGAACATTCTTTGGCATTGCCTTTCTTTGGAATGGGATTGGGTTGAAAATTGACCTTTTCCAGTCCTGTGGCCACTGCTGAGTTTTCCAAATTTACTGGCATGTTGAGTGCAATACTTTCACAGCATCATCTTTTAGGATTTGGAATAGCTCAACTGGAATTCCATCACCTCCACTAGCTTTGTTCATAGTGATGCTTTCTAAGGCCCACTTGACTTCACATTCCAGGATGTCTGGCTCTAGGTTGAATGATCACACTATCATGGTTGTCTGGGTCATGAAAATCTTTTTTGTGTAGGTCTTCTGTGTATTCTTGTCACCTCTTCTTAATATCTTCTGCTTCTGTTAGGTCCATACCGTTTCTGTCCTTTATTGTGCCCATCTTTGCATGAAATGTTCCCTTGGTATCTCTAATTTTCTTGAACAGATCTCTAGTCTTTCCCATTCTGTTGTTTTCCTCTATTTTTTTGCATTGATCACTGAGGACGGGTTTTTTAACTTATTTTATTTTATTTTTCAGGAAGGCTTTCTTATCTCTCCTTGCTATTCTTTGGAACTCTGCATTCAAATGGGTATATCTTTCCTTTTCTCCTTTGCCTTTTGCTTCTCATTCTTTTTTTTTTTTTAATTTTATTTTTAAACTTTACAATATTGTATTAGTTTTGCCAAATATCGAAATGGTATACATGTATTCCCCATCCTGAACCCTCCTCCCTCCTCCCTCCCCATACCATCCCTCTGGGTCGTCCCAGTGCACCAGTCCCAAGCATCCAGTATCATGCATCGAACCTGGACTGGCAACTCGTTTCATACATGATATTATACATGTTTCAATGCCATTCTCCCAAATCTTCCCACGCTCTCCCTCTCCAACAGAGTCCATAAGACTGTTCTATACATCAGTGTCTCTTTTGCTGTCTCGTACATAGGGTTATTGTTGCCGTCTTTCTAAATTCCATATATATGCGTTAGTATACTGTATTGGTGTTTTTCTTTCTGGCTTACTTCACTCTGTATAAAACAAGACCCCTACATATGTTGTCTACAAGAGACCCACCCCAAAACAGGGGACACATACAGACTGAAAGTGAAGGGCTGGAAAAAGATTTTCCATGCAAATAGGGACCAAAAGAAAGCAGGAGTAGCAATACTCATATCAGATAAAATAGACTTTAAAACAAAGGCTGTGAAAAGAGACAAAGATGGTCACTACATAATGATCAAAGGATCAATCCAAGAAGAAGATATAACAATTATAAATATATATGCACCCAACATGGGAGCACCACAATATGTAAGACAAATGCTAACAAGTATGAAAGGAGAAATTAACAATAACACAATAATAGTGGGAGACATTAATACCCCACTCACACCTATGGATAGATCAACTAAACTGAAAATTAACAAGGAAACACAAACTTTAAATGATACAATAGACCAGTTAGACCTAATTGATATCTATAGGACATTTCATCCCAAAACAATGAATTTCACTTTTTTCTCAAGTGCACATGGAACCTTCTCCAGGATCTATCAAATCCTGGGCCATAAATCTAGCCTTGGTAAATTAAAAAAAAGTAGAAATCATTCCTTTTGCTTCTCTTCACAGATATTTGTAAGCCCTCCTCAGACAACCATTTTGCTTTTTTGCATTTCTTTTTCTTGGGGATGGTCTTGATCACTGCCTCCTGTAGAATGTCACAAACCTCCAACTGTAGTTCTTCAGGCACTTTGTCTATCAGATCTAATCCCTTGAATTTATTTCTCACTTCTACTGTACAATCATAAGGAATTTTATTTAGGTCATACCTGAATGGTCTAGTGGTTTTCCCTATTTTCTTCAGTTTAGGTCTTAATTTGGCACAGTCAGCTCATGGTCTTGTTTTTCCTGACTGTATAGAGCTTCTCCATCTTTGGCTGCAAAGAATATAATCAATCTGATTTCGGTATTAACCAGGTGATGTCCATGTATAGAGTCTTCTCTTGTGTTGTTGGAAGAGGGTGTTTGCTATGGCCAGTGTGTTCTCTTGGCAAAACTCTATTAGCCTTCACCCTGCTTCATTCTGTACTCCAAGTCCAGATTTGCCTGTTACTCCATGTATTTCTTGACTTCCTACTTTTGCATTCTAGTCCCCTGTAATGAAAAGGAAATCTATTTCAGGTGTTAGTTCTAGAAGGTCTTGTAGGTCTTTGTAGAACTGTTCAACTTCAGCTTCTTCAGCATTACTGGTTGGGGCATAGACTTGGATTACTGTGACATTGAATGGTTTGCCTTGGAAATAAACAGAGATCATTCTGTCCTTTCTGAGATTGTATAGTTATATAGTTTGGAGGCAGATAAATAAATTCTCAGAGGAATGGTCTAACTTTCTATGTCTGTTGTAACTATTTTCAATTTTATGATCACTCACCTAACATGTGGGGCTGTTGAATGCAACAGCCACATCACTAGTCTCTGACATATTAGTTTTTCAGTAATTAGGAAAAGAGAACAGGAAGAGGTGGGTTTAAAAATTTCTCCGTATGGTCACTCAAAAAAAAAAAAAAAATGACCTCACATGCAGCTTCAGTATTAGCTGAGATTTCTCACCACTTGGAGAATATGTGATTGGAGTCACTAAAATTTGTCCCATGGTAAGAGCTGAAGAATTGAGTATCTGATAATGTTACTAACTTGGAACAGAATATCTTGATTTGGATTTTGTCTGGACTTTAAAAGGCTGAGTAGCTTTAATCATTAATCTTATATTTACTCAATGCCTGTCATATTGCTGCTACCAATTATGCTATTAAAAGATACTGTAATTGTGATGTATATGAGGCCAGCTGATAAGCACTACTCAAGTCTCTCTGGTTATTTTGTAGCCATAAAGTTTAATATCTTATTTCTACAGGCACAACTTCAGATTTTATTAATAAAAGAATCTTGTCAAATGGCCCCAGAGAGAATATATTTAAGAAAGAAGATGTGATGGCCTTGAACTTTAATGTTATAACAAATCTAATCTGGTTCTTTAAATAGTCAATAGGTAAATAGCTTACTATCATGATCTTTGTTGAAATAAATAATCCCTATTTTTATATGACTATTAATAAATACAATTGAGACCAATAGGAAGTAGAAAGAAAAAAATAGTTTTTTTATATTTATGATGTGTTTATATTACTTTTCAAAGTGCTAGATACGATTTGTTTATATTATAAAAACCTTGAAGCAATTAGGAATTGAATTAAAGTTACCACTTAATCATTTTATATCTATCTGTGTCTTATTCTGTGGTTAACAAGACTTTACATAATGTGGATTTATAAGAAATTAATTTTCCTCTTATAAAAAAGACATGAATTATGAGACTTTTTTATTGACCTAATAACTTTTTATCTACTTATAAAACTAATGGCCATATCCTATACTTGAGGTGTAATATTGATAAATGATATTGAAAATTATACATGGGACTATATTCCCTTGGATATAATGTATATTAAGAATATGGTGTTGATTAAAGTTTTCCAGCTGTGCCATGTCACTTGCTATATATAACCCCACTTTATTTTGAAAGGATACTGTAAAAATTATTTAAATTCTGTTTCTCATTAAGTGGATACTGTGGTTAAGATTAAATAGCCATTGATAATAATACCATTTTGTGTACTAAAAATTCTATTATAAGGTAATAAGAAGTAATAAATGGAAAACAGATTCTATAAGAGTTTATTTGGTGTGGGATTAATTCATAAAGAGGCATGTGTCATTTTACACATTGTTACATTTAATATTTGTTTTGTAATCTGCATGATTGTTTCAGAAAAATGTTGACTATAAATGCCAGTGATATAGTTCTTTATTTTTATTGTTGCCATTTTCTTTTCTAATTAGCATCATTGAGCATATGACTTCAGAACGGTATTTGAAGCATATGGTTAATACTATTAAGTCAGATCACATCAAAATTACTTCTTTGCAATTAAGTTGCTTTTATTTCCCACTGAAAACAATTAATTTTCAGTATCTTATAATTTTCAAGTCTTTTAAAAAGAGCAAACTATACCTAATGGGACATTTCACGTCATAGGTACTTTTTATTAAAAAGGGTATTGTTTCCCTAGAACTCCTGACATTTAAAGCTAGGTTTTTTTGGAATGGTCCTTTCTAAAATTCACTGTGATCATATATCAAAATATATATGCAGGCTTTTAAGATGGAGTGATTGTAGGTTTTGTTTGAATGAGCGGATTGAAATTTTATTTTGAGCAAGAAACCTCAACCTTTTCTTTGGAAGAGACCATGTATACCAGGTGTGGTGAGAATACACTAGTTATTTCTCTTGGTCTGGTGGTATCAGATGACAAGTAAATATAGCACTAAATATATATGAAGTACAGAATAAATGTATACATATACATTAATATAATTTATATAATACATAGAATATGAAATATGTGATATAATACTCAATGGCCATGTATATACTTTTAAAATATCTGCCCACTTTTCCATTTTGACAATTTCAGACTGTCAATACAATACAAAGACAAAAATATCAAGTCTGTAACTAGGATTGTAGTAATTAATTTTTATATTTATTTCAGTCTGTATAAACAGCAAGGAAGTAATTATCCATATAGAGTATTTATCAAAGCCACTAAATATGAATTATGTAAAAATAGATTATGAAAATAGATTTTTAACTATAATATAGATTGAAATATTCCCCAAAATTATTACTTTTGGAATGGTTTATTACCCTTTTCTAACTAATTCACATTTTGATAGATGTTTTAGAGGGTCATTGGGCACATATACCTTTCATTTCAAACACACACATGTACATATTCTTTAATGTGTTTGTTGCATGTGTGCTAAGTGGCTTCAGTCATGTTTGACTCTTTGAGACTAAAGAAATCCTCTGTAACATAATATGCCAGGCTCCTCTGTCCATGGGATACTCCAGGCAAGAATACTAGAGTGGGTTGCCATGCCCTCTTCCAGGGAATCATCCCAACCTAAGGGATGGAGCCATATCTCTTAGTCTCCTGCATTGGCAGGTGGGTTCTTTACCACTAGTGCCATCTAGGAAGCCCTTATTGGTGTATAACTGATATATAATAAACTTCACATAAAGTGTACAATTTGGTAAGATTTTGCATATCACATACTTGGGAAACGTTAGTGCAAATAAGACAAGTGCTTATATCCATTTCTTCCCAACACGTTTACTCATGTCTCTTATTAATCCAACCAAAAAAAAAAAATACATATTGTTAATGTCATTTGTGTAAAACTCTAAAAAATGCAAACAAATCTATTGTAATAGAATGAGTAATTGTTTATTCACCTCTTTATTTATCAATATTTGCATGTTCATAGTATCATCCAGAAATTGTTCGAAAAACTAGCAGACAGTACTGAAAAAGAGCACAAGAATTTTCAGATTTTATAGAGATTATAGTCTGGTTGGACTAAAACAGATTACATATGAATGTACAAACACATCAATTTACAAAGTATTAATAGACTGTTTCTTTTTATATTTTCCCAACCTATTAAGAAACAGTACACAAATGAAAAAAGGCAAATATTGTATAAGACATCAAGATAGCAAGGTAATAAGAGTGAGCAAAGGTTTAAGAAGGCAACAGTTCACAAAACAACACTGATCCAGCTTCTAGCCTAAGGTTTCCAAGTTTATATAATTTTGTTACAAGAACTGATTCCAGTATGGTTTCCTTTAATACGTCCCAAAATTACTGAAAAAATGGTTCAGTTAAATTGTTCATTGAAAACAGAATCCTTGGCCCCAGTCTTATCTCCTGAGTCAGAATTTCTTGGAGTGAAGACTAATAATCTTTGTTTTTAAGAAAATCTTTCCCAGACTCATCTGGATAAAAAGAATCACCTAAATATGATGAACTGTGTGTGGAAGAGAGGAGTGGTAGGTTTCAGCCAGCAGATATTAACTTTGATATCCATTGGCCAGAATTTGCCAATGGAATTAATTGTAAGATGCATGTTTTTTAAAGCTTGTGTGTAAATGAACACATGACTTGTGTGGAGGGATTTTTGGAGGCAAGGAAAAGAAGCTCCATCTGAAGAACTTTTAACATTTTTGTGGACTATCACAGACTGAAAATATATCCATCAGTTCAGTTCAGTCACTCAGTCGTGTCCGACTCTTTGTAATCCTATGGACTGCAGCATGCCAGGCTTCCCTGTCCATCACCAACTCCCGGAGCTTGCTCAAACTCGTGTCCATCGAGTTGGAGATGCCATCCAACCATCTCGTCCTCTGTCATCCCCTTCTCCTCATGCCTTAAATCTTTCCCAGCATCAGGGGTTTTTCCAGTACATATCCATATTATCTTATTTATCTTTCTCAATGCTTTAAGATAAAATTTTATGTGAATAGGTCAAATGCATAGAGATGTATTATTTTAAAAAAAAGGAATACAAGTAACCAATACTTGGGACTTTCCAGGTGGCTCAGCAGGAGATGCAGGAGATACCCAGGAGCCTTGGGTTGGGAAAATCCCCTGGAGGAGGACATGGCAGCCCACTCCAGTATTCTTGCCTGGATAATCCCAAGGGCAGAGGAGCTTGGCGGGCTACAGTCCACAGGGTCCCACAGAGTCGAATACGACTGAATCCACTTAGCAGGCATACACACAATGTACCTGATACCGTTATACAGAATCAGATTGCAGCCTGGTAAAAAGTCTGTATCAGTGTTCCAATTTTAAAGATAGAATAAACGTTCATAGTTGTTAGGTTACTTAAACAAGGTCACTAAGCTATGAAACGGCTGATTGCCAAGGAATTTGAAGCCAATTCTGCTTGATTTCAAAGCTGTCTATACCATGGCACCCTTTCCTATCTGAGAACACTAAACTAGGTTCTGTATTTGAAAAGTTAGGATGACATGCTCTTTTGCATAACAGGTAGCAGACTTTTGTTTTATCATTGCTTGTGCCACTGAGATGTTAAAGATTTCTACATTTATGTAAGTATCAGTAAGTCAAACACACAGATTGGCAATTCTTTAATCATTAGAAATACATACTGAAAATAAAGTAAATTGGTGGTGGATGGTGGGAGCCACTGTTGAAGTTGGAGATTACAGATAAGTTAAAGAGGCTAGAATAACCTGTGTGATAGCTGATTAGTTAGTGGCATCACTGTATATTCATGTTTAGCTCCCTCTCTCTCTCTCTCTCTCTCTCTCTATATATATATATATATACACATATATCTTTTTATATATATGTATATACACAAATAACAATAGCTACATTTAGAAATGTTCATAGATATACACAGGTTAACATACATGCATTTCTTTCCTGGCTTTGTCATCTGAGAGGGCCAAGAAACAAAACCCCAGTAGCAAGGAGCACACTTATAATCCAGACCTTGGTGTCCAGTAGAATTCTCCAATGTAGGAAACCAGTGTTCCTAGGAGAAATGATTTATTCTAGGATTGAGGACAGTAAATGAAATAAGATGAGCCTGAAGCATCTGGTCTTGCAGTGCCAAGAGGTAAGAAAGTGATGAAGAATACAGACAGAAAACCCATAATGATAGAGGTATGTCAAAAAGACATAGAATCTGCTAACTGAAAGAGTAATCAGTGACCAAAACTTCAACAATTTGAATAAAAAATAAAGTATTAGATTATAAGTAAAGTATTAAAAAAAAACCCATGTGTCTGTACTCCACAAGAATATAAATAAATGATGAAGCAAACACATAGGGTTGAATAGATAATAATTTGGGCAGGTACTCCACCCTCAAGGAGACAAACCATTGATCCACCTTCCTTAACTGTGGGCTGCACATAGTCACTTTCTTCCAGGTGTATGGAAAACTGGGAAAAGAATAACTTTACTGTGAAGAAATCTAATGCTACCTCTGTCAGGTGATCAAAGTTAACCTAATATAGATGAGTTATGCCTGTACCCTTGACACGATGTGGAAAAAGCACTTTACCTCTGTACCTTCCTCCAAAAATAACTTATATCTCAGATCTAATCATGAGAAAAACATCATGTTAATCCCAGCTGAGAGATACTTTACAAAATACCTGACCGATGTGCCTCAGCAATGTCGAAGTCATCAGATCAAGCAGTTTGAGAAACTATTATAGCCCAGAGGAGCCTGAGGAAACGTGATGACTAAATGTAATATGGTGTGCTGAGTGGGATCCTGGGAAAGAAAAATAATAATAAGTATACCTAAGGAAATTGGAATAAAATATGGACTTTAATAATAATGTATCAATATTGGTTAATCAATTGTGGTAGATCTACTATACTGTTGTAAGTTGTTTCTTTTTTAAAAATGTTTATGGGTTATGGCTAATTTACAATGTAGTGTTTCTGTTATACAGCAGAGTGAATCAGTTATACACATGCAGACATCCACTGTTTTTTAGGATGTTTCTAAAACATCCTAAAATGAAAATAGAAGACATTAGGTGTGGGATACATGGAATCTCTCTATACTACCTTAATAATCTTTCTATAAATATAAAATCATTCTTGATTTAAGATTTTTAAATTCAATTAGGTGAATTAGGGAAATGTTACTGTCTAAAGGATAAACATCTTGCTTATTATACTGATATTCAAAGTTCACTTCCAATATGTAAGCTAGAATACTAAGAAGCAATTTGGAATGTTTCCACATATCCGTAAGGTGAAACTTAGAAGCTATGCAAATTATTTTGTTCTAGTCAACTTTATTTCTCTGGTATTTTTGTTCTTCTTACATTGTGCTGTGCTGTGCTTAGTCACTCAGTCGTGAACGACTCTTTGCGACCCCATGGACTGTAGCCTGCCAAGCTCCTCTCTCCATGGGCATTCTCCAGGCAAGAATACAAGAGGGTTGCCATCCCCTCCTCTGGGGGATCTTCCCAAACCAGGTATCGAACCCAGGTCTCCTGCATTACAGACAGATTGTTTACTGTCTGAGACACCAGAAAAGCCCTAGTATGGTAATATTTATGATTTAACATCATCCAGCAATGGCACCCCACTCCAGTACTCTTGCCTGGAAAATCCCATGGATGGCGGAGCTGGTAGGCTGCAGTCTGTGGGGTTGCTAAGAGTTGGACACGACTGAGCGACTTCACTTTCACTTTTCAGTTTCATGCATTGGAGAAGGAAATGGCAACCCACTCCAGTGTTCTTGCCTGGAGAATCCCAGGGACAGAGGGGCCCGGTAAGAGGCCGTCTGTGGGGTTGCACAGAGTCGGACATGACTGAAGCAACTTAGCAGCAGCAGCAGGAAGTTTTACAGGTAATGCTCTGTGCCATCATTCCCAGTTTGTTCCAGGCTTACTTAATAAAAGGTCGAGTGGATAAAGAATGAACAACTGGTAAGGGAGATAAATGAAATAAACATGTCCTGATGCTGACAAATCTTGTTACAGTTATTTTAATATACATATTATCTCTAAAATACTTCACAATACAGTGAGAGTGCTGCCATTTACAATTTGCACATCATCATTATGTCCCAGGAGCTGTCAGTGTCCCCACTTTGATCAGCTTTACCCAAATGAGGAAGAGGTCATCTCTTCACTGAGCAGGTTATTCTTGAATGACTCTGAGCTGAGAAGTGGTCTCCTCTTCTTCCATTCTGAACCATGATTTAAAGGGCACTCGTTAGCCTCTGAGACAACCAAGTATGGAAAACAATGTTTATTAAATCAAACAGTCTTTGAAATCCATATGGTTTATGCTTAATTTCGATGGATGTAAGTAAATAACAAAGAATTTCATTTCGGGATGATTATGTCTATGTTGATATTTATTTGATAGCTTCACTTTGAAATGGTTATTTATTTTATTGAAGAATGGATTATTTTAAATAAAACTCAATTTCCCAAATAATAGGATCCTAGTATATGCATGTAAAATGAGATAAACTTGGTTTTGAATGATACTTGATGATGTATGTATTTCTCATTCATTCATGCATGTATCCATTCAACAAATATTTCTGAAATATCTATATGTCAATTAATTTTCTGGCGCTGGCAATATAGCAGTGAACTATATCAAATTAATCCCTGCCTTCATGGAGCATACATATTAAATGCAGTTTTGAATAGAGTGTTGGCAACACCATCAGTTAATTAAGTGAAAACTAAAACCTATCTATAAAAACTACATCAATCGAAATAAGAATGTCTGCAATGTGGTGAAATGAGTGAAGAACTTCAAAGACAGTCTTTAGATCTTTATTAAAGTATAATGCAACACATATATAGTGGTAATGGGACAGTGAGTGTAGTTTATGTGATTCATAAAGATACACACTATCAAACAAAGTATATTAAAAAAAATTCTGTTATCTTCCTGCATTCTCTCTTCCTGTTTCTATGTCAGTAAATTTGCTGCTTTGCTGCAAACACTATGATGAACTAGGGGGCCTATAGTTTGCTCTTCCTTCTTTCCCTGTATTCTGGATGATTTGTCCATAGTACTGAAGATGGCATGACTTTTCCCTCATGAGGGAATCAACAGGGACTTTGAACTTATTCCAGAATGTGACTGTGAGACCCACCAGTCAAGTAAAGGATTTACATGAAAGTTTGCCAACGAAGGTCCATCTAGTCAAGGCTATGGTTTTTCCAGTGGTTATGTATGGATGTGAGAGTTGGACTGTGAAGAAAGCTGAGCGCCAAAGAATTGATGCTTTTTAACTGTGGTGTTGGAGAAGACTCTTGAGAGTCCCTTGGACTGCAAGGAGGTCCAGCCAGGCCATTCTGAAGGAGATCAGCCCTGGGATTTCTTTGGAAGGAATGATGCTAAAGCTGAAACTCCAGTACTTTGGCCACCTCATGCAAAGAGTTGACTCATTGGAAAAGACTCTGATGCTGGGAGGGATTGGGGGCAGGAGGAAAAGGGGACGACAGAGGATGAGATGGCTGGATGGCATCACCAACTCAGTGGACAAGAGTTTGAGTGAACTCCGGGAGTTGGTGATGGACAGGGAGGCCTGGCGTGCTGCGATTCTTGGGGTTGCAAAGAATCGGACACAACTGAGCGACTGAACTGAACCGAAATAAAATTCAATTTCAAAAGTACTTTTAAACAATTTTGGATTTGTACACACACTTTGTGTTCTGTAGTGTGTATATGTGCTCAGTAGCTCAGTCTTATCTGATTCTTTCTGACCCCATGGACTGTAGCCCACCAGGCTCCTCTGTCCATGGAATTTTCCAGGCAACAATACTAGAAGTGGATTGCCATTTCCTACTCTAGGTGATCTTCCCAACCCAGGGATTGAACCCATGTCTTTTGCGTCTTCTGCATTGGCAAGAGGATTCTTTACTACTCGTGCCACTTGAAAAGTCCAGGCAAGATACTGGAGTGGGTTGTCATTTCCTTCTCCAGGGGATCTTCCAGACGCAGGATCAAACTCAGGTGTCCTGCATTTTGGGCAGATTCTTTACCATCTGAGCCAGCAGGGAATGCCCAAAATGAAAGTTGCTCAGTTGTCTCTGACTCTTTGTGAACCCCTGGACTATAGCCCACCAGATCTTCTGTCCATGGAGTCATCCAGGGTAGCCATTTCCTTCTCCAGGGGGATCTTCCCAACTCAGATCTCCTGTGCTGGAGACAAGATTCTTTACTGTCCAAGCCACCAGAGTCCAGAAAATTTGTGGAGCTGAACAGAGGGAGGGGATATATATAAACCTAAGACCGATTCTTATTAATGTTTGACAGAAAAACAACAAAATTCTGAAAAACGATTAGCCTCAATTAAAAATATTTTTTTAAAAAAGAATAGAAGATAAAGCTGAAACTATACATTCTCTGAATCTGAACACCACAAAGCCCTATGATTAAAAGAATAAAATTACACATTATAGGATCAAAGTCAATATAACCTATGGGTTTATAAGACACTAGACAGTTACCAGACTTTGCTCTTACAGATAGTTGTTTCTCTTTTAATTTTATTGAAAGACATGTCACTTTTAATAGATAAGTTTGCTGATAAAATACATAATAAAAAATAAAAGGTTCCTCTGTATTTGATTTTTTACCACCACTCATTTACTCCATACATATGTATTGGACCGTCCTCTGTCCAGGTGCTGTTCTAGAGCTAGGATTCAGCAACAAATGAGAATAACAATATCACTGCCCTCATAAAAATTATACTCTACTTGAGAGGACTGAAAAAAACAAGTAGAAATAAGGAAGAATTCACATAGAAATCAGATGTGAATATCAGATGGCAGAAGTGCAGGTAATAGAAGAAAAATTGTGAAGATGAGAGGATGTGGCAAGATAAGGGGGGCTAAGGGAGAGAGCAAACAGGAAAGGTCTCAGTGAGAAATCCAGAAGAGGGAGCAAGCTCTGGAGTCAGAGTGAGGAGCACCTCTGAGTAAGGATGCAGATGGAAAATCCTTAGGCAGGAGTGTGTCAGAAGTGCCTGGGGCAGCCAGCCTAGAGAAGGAAATTGCAACCCACTCCAGTATTCTTGCCTGGAGAATTCCATGGAAAGAGGAGCTTGTTGGGCTACAGTCCATAGGGTTGGACACAACCGAGCAGCTAACACTATGTAGGAGTGTGTCAGAAGTGCCTGGGGCAACCAGCCTGGGTCGGAGCTACTGAAGAAGTAGCAAGAGGTGGTGAGGTCAAAGAAAATGCAGAGAGCCAGGCGGTACTGATGCTTATGTGTATTTCCACATTTGGGTTTTACTCTGCAGTGAGACACAGAGGTGCAGAGGAATGACGTGATCTCACTTCTGTTTTTAAATGATGACCTCTTCCCATCCCCTTTTTACACTAGCATGGAGCCCCGCAAAATAGTTCTAAACTTTGTTCTTGCTGTCTGTTGCTCAAAATGATGCCTCTGATTTGATTACACTTTCCGAGGAGTGGAAAAGATAATTAAACATGACAAATTACAGTCCATTATTTTGACTGAATACTACTGGAAATTAAAATAGAAATTCTATGCATCCATATGTATATGTATATAACATATAGGGCTTCCCTGGTAGCTCAGCAGTGAATAATCTGTCTGCCATTGCAGGAGACAGAGGAGACCAGAGTCTGCTGCCTGAGTGGAGAAGATCCCTTTGAGAAGGAAATGGCGACCCACTGCAGTATTCTTGTTTGGGAAATCCCATGGTCAGAGGGGCCTGATGGGCTGTAGTCCATGGGGTCACAAAGAATTGGACACAATTTAGAGACTAAAACAACAACAACAATATAACATGTATATTGTTATTTCTTTTTGTTAGCTGCTCAGTCGTGTTTGACTCTTTGTGACCCCATGGACTGTATATAGCCCACCAGGCTCCTCTGTCCATGGAATTCTCCAGGCAAGAATACTGGAGTGGGTTGCCATTTCCTTCTTCAGGGGATCGTCCCAACCCAGGAATCAAACCTGAGTCCTCCTGCATTGCATGCAGATTCTTTACCATCTGAGACACAAGGGAAGCCCAACGTATATCTATCTATCTATCTATCTATATATATATAAATTTTAATCTCAGTAGATATATAATATTGTTCACATAAGGCTATACACTACCACAGGGCTATCACATAGTGGTTATACACTACTCACTTTAGCTGACATCTTTTCCATCTTATTACATATACATTATAAATATATAAAATGTGTATATTATGTATTCTTTATCTGTCTCTGCACTTACATACACTCATGATGTGTGTATGTGCATATAGATATATATATGGGCCTCCCAGGTGGCACTAGTGGTAAAGAACCTGCATGCCCATGATAATCTTTTGCTTTGTCTTCTATAAAATCTGAAAGCTACAAAAATAAAGGTTATCTACATCAAGAAAATTATGTCAGCACTTCTTTATGGTGTCAAACCCAGAGTCTATACAAATCTCATCAGATTGATAAAAAATGGATGCCAAGTCAAATATTGAAATGTGTGGGAGTTCAAAATACTCAGAAAGTAGCATTTTTTTTCTATTTTTATCAGATAAATAGTCATTTAATAGACACTGACAAATAACGATGAACATCATAAGCAATTGTGATTTCTAATGAAATATTTGGGGAAAATGGATATGAAGGGAATGCTTCTTTTATTTGCTATTGTTTTATATATACTACACATATTTAAGCATAGTTTTAAGAAAGACCTCCACTATATTTAATATATGAAATTTCAGTGACTATAGGACTCATATGATTTCAAAAATAAGAAATTATAAAAGTCTTAATGTTATAAAAATTTGGTAATAGGGATAACCATGTATGTGTTAGTGTTATGGAATATGTTGAGTCCATGAATCTTAGAATAGACATAAGATCATTAAGAACATCTTTATTCTATAAAAAGAAGATATTTTATGTATCTAAACTTTATAGAGAAAATTTGGACTTAAGATTCTGTGTGACTATAATTTTATTATAGAAATTTCTCTCTAAGTTGATTTATATTTTAAAAACACTTCTAAATCTATAAAAACTTGTATATAAACAATAACTGTTTCCAGGTAAAATGCAAAGTTAAGTGCTTGGTATATTTATTATATTACATTCAAGTGTGCCAATATACATGATAGACAGGTGTAATTTTAAGGCTCTGTTAATCATGCTACTCTCCATTTTTCAGCCCCCTCTCCAGTCACCAATGTGAAAAAGGGGAAGATTGCTAAGAACAGCATCTCCTTGTCTTGGCAAGAGCCAGATCGTCCCAATGGAATCATCCTGGAGTATGAAATCAAATATTTTGAAAAGGTGGGACTAACGGAATAAAAAATGTCCTTTCTTCCTTTTTCATTTTAATTTTAGCAACTGCAGCTATCCAATTTGTAGAGAAGCATTTTACAATTTTAGGTGTAAATCCGTGACAGTTGATTTGCAGTCATGATTATGAAGGCCAGACATGTATAGGGAGTGCTTTCTGTGTGTTCTGTTGCTGCCAAATAGTTCACGCTGCCGGAATACTGCAATGTAATCTAGCATCAGCTTCACTAGGCTTCACAGCATTGAAAGATAAAGTCACAGAACGTTTTCAAAGTGTCCCAAATGATGAAGCTGTTAACCTTCAGTAGTGACTGCAGTGTTCTATAGGGAAAAACACATTCTCATGGCCAGTATCTCTGCATAATACCTATTCTATTTGGAAGTATCAGCAAGTAGTGTGTATATATACCTTATAATTTTAGAAAACCTATGACAAAAGTCTAACACTGTCACATAAAATTTATTTTAAAGTTTAAGGGCATAAAATTGGAAGTGTATGCTTCACATTCCCTATAGTTTCTTGATTTCCTTCCTCTTCCCTGAGTTGTTCTTTTGCCATAATAGTTGTTGAAATCTAAAGGCAATAATCATTCCTCTTTCTCTTTTGTGAATCCACAACCAAGTAAACTATTGATAAAGGAATAAACAGGTAGAAACTAAAGATGCACTTAAGTTTCTAAAGCTGAGATAGTGTATTTGGCTTAGATATATTATGCTAGATTAGATTTTCTAACCTCCACTCCCATCTTACAGTAAGTTCCCTACATATGAACCTTTAAATTGCAATCATTCAAAG
Organism: Bos indicus x Bos taurus; assembly: GCF_003369695.1. Lineage (NCBI taxonomy): Eukaryota > Metazoa > Chordata > Mammalia > Artiodactyla > Bovidae > Bos > Bos indicus x Bos taurus. The sequence continues at coordinate 81,025,548 of NC_040081.1, read as the reverse complement.
ATGTGAATGTGCCCTTGTATGCCAGCTGTTATACTGTACTACTGTACTTTTCAAAGTATACTACTGTAAGATCAAAAATGTTTTATTTTTGTGTTTTTTTTCATGTATTATTCGTATGAAAGGTATTATAAACTCATTATGGTATAATACCATGTAGTTGATTTGTGTTAGTTGGGTACCTAAGCTAAATTTGTGTGTTAGTCACTCAGTCACGTCTGACTTTGCAACCCCATGGACTGTAGCCTGCCAGGCTCCTCTGTCATTGGAATTCTCTAGGCAAGAATACTGGAGTAGGTTGCTATTTCCCTCTCCATGGGATCTTCTGTACTCAGGGATCAAACCCAGGTCTCCTGCATTGCAGCAGATTCTTTACCGTGTGAGCCACTGGGGGAGCCCTAGGCTAAATTTATTTGACTTAAAAACAAATAGGACTTACAAACGGGCTGTCAAAATGGAACTTATTTGTATGTAGGAGACGTACTGTATTGTGATTTTTGTACAGACTAGATCTGAATGACGTGCACTATTTAGAACAGTTTGAGTTCTAATAGAACAAGGATAAAAATAGATGAGTATTCAAACCAGACTCTAAGAGGTGGGTTGGAGACCCTGGCCCATAAGTATATGTCCTATCGAAGTAGGAGTAGAAAAGATTGCTGATATAATGCTGAGAAGCAGATCCCAAAAGGGAAGGGAAGCCACACTTACCCAACTGCTTCTCATAAACTCCCAGAGACATCGCTCCTCTCTTAGGGAAGAGTGAAGAGGGTGGAAGTTTAAAGACTCATTTTGCAATACCTAAGAAATTGTCCAAGCTAGGACGCTAGAATTAAGAAGGAGAATAAGCATTTTCCTTATACTAATGCAAAAGTATCACGAGAAATACTGATCTCCTATTAATGAAAGTTACTTAAAATTGGAATTCCACATAAATGATAGATAAACATTATAAGTAAATGCATTGAAACACATTGAAGTAATTCATAGCATTTTTTGCTTCTTTCATCATGGATTCATTTTTTTGGATTATCTTTTTTTCTGTGTAAAGATACAACAGAAATGAAACATAGTTTATGTGAGGTACGTGGGGCTATCTACATCTTTTTTCTAGGTTTTGAATGTCTCTACAATGTTCATATATTGATTTTATAAATAGATAAATAACTCAATTATTATTTTTGAAATCATTGTCTAAGAATGACTTATTGATAGCATTAAATGCAACTAAGTGGATTATTAGGGACCATAAATGAAGATATTGATAAAATATTTCAGAAAAAAATATTATCAAATAACATTATTCACCAAGAATGTTCTAGGAAAATACTTTGATACAAAGCTATGTTGTAATAAGGTGTGTAGTGTTTACTAAAAAAAAAAATAGAGTAAATCAAGTAAAATGTTGCTGCTGCTGCTGCTGCTGTTGCTAAGTCGCTTCAGTTGTGTCCTACTCTGTGCGACCCCATAGACGGCAGCCCACCAGGCTCCGCTGTCCCTGGGATTCTCCAGGCAAGAACACTGGAGGGGGTTGCCATTTCCTTCTCCAATGCATGAAAGTGAAAAGTGAAAGTGAAGTCGCTCAGTCGGGTCCAACTCTTAGTGACCCCATGGACTGCAGCCCACCAGGCTCCTCCATCCATGGGATTTTCCAGGCAAGAGTACTAGAGTGGGTTGCCATTGCCTTCTCCAGGTAAAATGTTACAACACTACTATACATATACTTCAGTGATTCCTGTTTCTCTGGGAGTCATGGTTCAAACTGAATTGCTGATGCTAGAAGTCTACAAACACATGCTGTATTCAAAAATAATTTGTTAAATTTAGTTTTACATTTCCTTTTTCAAATGTTTGTAAACTTTATTACTGCATACTAATTCAAAGCTAGGCAAATATATGAATTTATGAATTCTTTTGTAAACATTTTAAGTTTCCAGATTTTTATTGTAATTAAAGTTGATTTTTAAAATAAGTTTGGAGAAGAAAATGGCAACCCGCTCCAGTATTCTTACCTGGAGAATCCCATGGACAGAGGAGCCTGGTGGGCTACAGTCCACAGGGTCGCAAAGAGTCGGACACGACTGAGCGACTTCACTTTCACTTTAAAATAAGTTGAGATTCATACTGGCACTTTAGAATAGCTATACACCAAAAAAACCTATATAATTGAATAGTGGTTTCCCTGATAGCTCAGCTGGTAAAGAATCTGCCTGCAATGCAGGAGACCCTGGTTTGATTCCTGGATCAGGAAGATCCTCTGGAGAAGGGATAGGCTACCCACTCCAATATTCTTGGGCTTCCCTGGTAGCTCAGTTGGTAAAGAATCTGCCCACAATGCAGGAGACCTGGGTTTGATCCCTGGGTTGGGAAAATCCCCTAGGGGAGGGAATGGCTACACATTCCAGTATTCTGGCTTGGAGAATTCCATGGATTGTTATAGTCCATGGGGTTGCATATAGTCCATATACCTGAATATACATATCTTAGATGTAATAAATTTTTTCAGCAGGAACATTAAACATTTGACTATTATTTATTTTCCTGCCTGGTTTTTCTTTACCTGAAACAACTATTCATAGCTGAACCTATGAGTTTAGTGGGGGTTTTTTTGTTTATTTTTTTGGTCTTTAAGGAAATCATCCCTATTTTTTCCCATTATGGGCGACCTTTGATTGTTTTAACACTTGCTTCTCAGCATATGCATGAGTCTCATATACATGATAATTCCTTCAGTTCAGTTCAGTTCAGTTCAGTCACTCAGGCATGTCCAACTCTTTGCGACCCCATGAATTTCAGCATGCCAGGCCTCCCTGTCCATCACCAACTCTTGGAGTTCATCCAAATTCATGTCCATCAAGTCGGTGATGCCATCCAGCCATCTCATCCTCTGTCATCCCCTTCTCCTCCTGCCCCCAGTCCATCCCAGCATCAGAGTCTTTTCCAATGAGTCAACTCTTCGTATGAAGTGGCCAAAGTATTGGAGTTTCAGCTTTAGCATCAGTCTTTCCAAAGAACACCCAGGACTGATCTCCTTTAGAATGGACTGGTTGGATCTCCTTGCAGTCCAAGGGACTCTCAAGAGTCTTCTCCAACACCACAATTCAAAAGCATCAATTCTTCAGCACTCAGCTTTCTTCACAGTTCAACTCTCGCATCCATACATGACCACTGGAAAAACCATAGCCTTGTGCTTTTGAATATGCTATCTAGGTTGGTCATAACTTTCCTTCCAAGGAGTAAGTGTCTTTTAATTTCATGGCTGCAATTACCATCTGCAGTGATTTTGGAGCCCCCAAAAATAAAGTCTGATGCTGTTTCCACTGTTTCGCCATCTATTTCCCATGAAGTGATGGGACCAGATGCCGTGAAGTTTTCTGAATGTTGAGCTTTAAGAGAAAGGATTATCTTTTTTTGTTTGTTTCATTTAAGCTGCTGTTTTTGTTAAAACAAAGAATTATTCAACAAGTGGTAGGGCAGAGCCTTGTCTGTTAATATTTATTCTAATTAATCATATCCATGTTGTGGAAATACTTTTGTTATAGTCCATTTTATGTAATATTCGTTTCAGTAAGATTTGGCTTTATGCTTAATATTTTATATTTAATGCTGTGTTAATATATTCTATTACCTGCACAACTCAAAGTAAGAAAAAATGATTTTGGGGAAAAAGATTTATATTCACATATTCAATAAATGAATAAAATTGCCTGCCTACATGCTTTAAAAGCAGCAAAAACCCTTATGTATTATTTTGGGGAAGTTATCATTATCTTTTGGTCAGTTTTTACAGAGAAGATATTAATTCCCAGACTTTTTCCAAGTAAAATTTTTGAGCATACCAATAAAATACACAAATAGTTGTGTTTTTTTTTTTTTTAACACTTTCAAAAGGACAAAAAAAAAAAAAAAAGGATAATGAGCTTTGATACCATGTATTAAGGTGGGGGTCCTGATAGGTTGCCAGGGCTTATTTTGAATCTTCAGAATGATACCACCATTTTATTGGATGGCTTTTGGCCAGACACAGGTGGCAGAGCTTTCCAGGGCTCACACACTTGCCAGCTGGCATTTCTGTCTGTGATTGCCCTGCTCTAATAGAGGTCATTGGGCCTTTCTGTTCCTGCATGGTGATGGGCCCATTGCCACCTCTTAATTAAAGACAGAGGCAAAGGGAAGCTGCCCTTTGGCAGAGTGTTTGCCAGCTGGCTCTTTCTGCAAAGGCTGTCCCCTTGCTGCCTGTGAACAATGTTTGCTAAGCAGCTGGGGAACGTAGCTCATTTGCTCAGCTGGGACATAAAGACAGCAAAAGCCACTGCCCCAACCAAGGACTTGACAACACTTGGTCGCGGGTGTTGAACATGTGTACATAGTTTGTGACATGGTGGAAATTCTGAGTATGATTTAAAGGCGTGGAACAGAAGCAAATTTTAGAAGATACTTAAATGATTTTAAATGTATATTTATGGCTTTTGATCCCTTAGTATAAGCTTCACTAAGTCCCCTTGATAACCTACTCAGCTAACTCAGAGAGACATTGTACAGTTAGATCTGTGATGAGGAAACACTGAGACATGCATAATGTTAATAGATAATCAGATGGAATGTTGTATAATTGTGTTCAAGTGATTGCAGATTATACTTTATTTCAAGAAATAGCATTCCAGTTTCCCTGTTTTTTTTTCTTTTTTGATGAAATTATCAATTTCTATTTTTTTAAATACCTAGAAGTTACAATCATATAAGATTTTTATTTTTTTTTCTTTTGAGTAGAAGAATTTGCCATCATCTTATAGGAGCAAGTCAAAGCTGTAATGCCCAGAAGATTGTGCTAGGTGTTGTGTATATTATCTCTATCTCTGTGTCCTCACAAGCTCTTAATAAATAATTTCATCCTATTCTAAAGAAGAAAAAAACTTAGGTTGTGTTGCATATTCACATTTACACACATACTGTAGTTAATAATGGCTAGAATTCTAAACCTGATATTCCTATGCTTTTTTCATTAAAAATAACGTCTTATTTTACATATAAATGTTTATACTCAATGTAAAAATCCTAATTATATCAAATATTAGAGAATCTTTAGTTTTGTCTAGATTTTTTTTCACCAACTCAAATTCCCTTCAAACAAATTACAAATAATAGTGAATATATATTTTATCATTTCTTACTGAAAATTTCTGATTCAGTCACAGCCAAGTTGTAAGGTATATTACTGAGAAAGTCTTGCCCACTCAGTCGCAAACTTGAGTATACCCAGAACATCAGTAACTACAATAGTTTATAGAAGCTATTTACCCCTTTTTAAAGGAACATATCAAGAAATTGTCTACATTTTTACTTCTCTACCTCTAGTGCATAGAAGAGGTACTAGAGTAGACAAGAGGAGATTTTAAATATTTGTGAGAGAAAATGGCTAACATTACTAGGTAAAGTTTATAAAATTTAATTATCTACTTTAAATTCTTAGCAAAATTGTAAAAAAAAATTTTCCTAGACACTTAAAAGACTAGGCATTTAAATTAATATGTTCATTAAAAAATAAAGATAAATTGTTTATGTAGAGTAAATCAGAAAAACTCATTTGGATTAGAATTTAAACCATATTTACCTGTAAAGAAATTTGGATACACTTAACGCTAAGAAAATTTTATGTTTGAATGTATTAAATGAAGAATGGTGAACTACTTTAAGATAAACATATTTATACATTCTATATTTTATTTTTGGTAGCATAGAACTTGGTTAGAAGTTGACTTTGATGTGTCAAATTAGGAAAAAAATTATTATTACATTAAAACTTGTCTTACATGTTTTCACATGCATTATCTGTTTCATCCTTACATCTCTGTTGAAGATATCCAAGTACCAGTTTCTTCCCCAATTTTACAGATAAGGAAATTGAGGATAAAAATAAAAATGGGTTTGCTGTACTTTAACACCTGATTTCAGTGTCCACATTAAAGATACAGCATAGCATGCTGTAAACTTCAAGAGACAATGAGTGTGGTTTGCATTTGTTTTGTGTGTTCGTATGGCAACCCACTCCAGTACTCTTGCCTGGAAAATCCCATGGATGGAGGAGCATGGTAGGCTTCAGTCCATGGGGTCTCGAAGAGTTGAACATGACTGAGTGACTTCACTTTCACTTTTCATTTTCATGCATTGGAGGAGGAAATGGCAACCCACTCCAGTGTTCTTGCCTGGAGAATCCCAGGGATGGTGGAGCCTGAGGGGCTGCCGTCTATGGGGTCGCAGAGTTGGACATGACTGAAGCGACTTAGCAGCAGCAGCAGCAGCAGCATTATCAACATCAAATAATAACCATATTCATGTCATCATCCAAATTACAAGTTTGGAGTAGGGAATTCCCAAACTCTCTATTGAGTTTGGCATATTCTTCTCAAGAGTACTTTAGAAGTAAATATTGATATATATTCATGTTTTCGATTGTTTTCTCATTTGGAAAAAATAAATCCTTTACATGTTGGTCCCCTTAGGTCATTTTTAAAAAATACATTTTTCTGCTTCTAAAGACAAAATTCACTGAAATATTTAGAAAACAATGATCTATAGTCATTAACCAGTTATTGTAAGTAAAGATAAATTCTTAAAAAGGAATAAAAATGTTGTAACTATAACCTATCTTTAATTCATCCTATAATATCAATCATAAATGTAATACATTTCCTTAAGGAAAAAACAAGTTTAGCCAAGAATCACACATAAAAATATAAAGGAAGAGAAAGTTCAAAACAGGAATTGTGTTTTAAATCTTTATAGATCTAAAATTTTTTCTTCAGCATAGTAAACTTCAGAGATAAGGTGTTGGAGAAGACTCTTGAGAGTCCCTTGGAGTACAAGGAGATCCAACCAGTCCATTCTAAAGGAGATCAGTCCTAGGTGTTCTTTGGAAGGAATGATACTAAAGCTGAATGAAACACCAGTATTTTGGCCACCTCATGTGAAGAGTTGACTCATTGGAAAAGACTCTGATGCAGGGAGGGATTGGGGGCAGGAGGAGAAGGGGACGATAGAGGATGAGATGGCTGGATGGCATCACCAACTCGACGGACATGAGTTTAAGTGAACTCCAGGAGTTGGTGAGCGAGGCCTGGTGTGCTGTGATTCATGGGGTTGCAAAGAATCGGACACGACTGAGCGACTGAACTGACTGAACTGATAGATGGTTTGTCTAGAATTTTGTTACTAGTCAAATTAGGAATACTTTCTCTTTGTTTCACTTTCTAGAACTATCTTTCCAGTGATTTTTTTCCTTTCCTCTTCCATCTCTGTTCATTAGTAACCTGGCCCAAATGCATAAAAGTGAAAAACTAGAAAGTTTTTTAAAAGGAAAAAAAAAAACTTCGCTTATTTGCATTTTTTCTTTAAAATTCAATTTCAGCATAGTGAACTGAAATTAAAGTTCTCCAGTGAAGTACTCATTCCTTCTCCCAACACCTAAATATAATTAGAAATCAAATTCACTAAAGATAAAAGATATATGTCTTATCTGGCAGTACATTGGACATTGTCACCTTTCTCTGTAAACAAGCACCATGTTAGATGCACTCTAATAAGTCATTTATGAGAAAAATAAGCACACAATTAGCAATACTAAAATAGAGTCTGCAAAATAGTGTATCTTTTAGAAATTGTATTTTTAAATTTTACATATCTATTTCTGCTCAGGGCAAGTGGTGGATGGGTGGAAAACACATGTACCATCTTTGAGTTCTAGAAAATAGCATTCTGTATAACTAGCACTCCTCGGATATGTGGGATTTTTTTTTCTCTAAAATCATATTTGCATTAATATCAAATCTGTTAGTTTCTGAATCTTTTTCTCATTTCTGATTCTAAGTTTTGCCGTTATTAGTAATTCATATGTTGTCTTCTTTTTATTTTATCTATATATGTGATCCAAGGACCAAGAGACCAGCTATACAATTATCAAATCTAAAGAGACATCTATAACTGCAGAGGGCTTGAAACCAGCTTCAGTGTATGTCTTCCAAATTCGAGCACGCACGGCAGCAGGCTATGGTGTCTTCAGTCGAAGATTTGAGTTTGAAACCATCCCAGTGTGTAAGTCATTTTAATTACTGTCAACTCATGTCTCTCTAATGGTTACCAGAAAAGAGTCAGTGGATCAATACTCTCCCTGGGCATTCTGTCAGTCTCCCGCTTCTCCTCTGTCTCCCAGGCATGACCCCTTCAGGTAGGAAGCATCTGTCATGCTATTATGGTAGGTGAGCGGGTTAACACACGTTGGTCCACTCCTCATTGCATTTGGTCTACAGGGAGATGAAACATCAGGAGATGCTTAAGAACTGTTTAAACCTTGCTTTTAAAGACTCTTTCCATTGCTGCCATACTTTATTGAATTATTGCCATTTACTTTTTACTTGTTTTATTGAACTACCCTACTAAGCTTAGTCTTTCTATGAAAATTCCACAGAGAACTTTCATTAGTATTGAGTTTGGCAAGAAAATGGTGCTTTCAGGAACCAACTTGATTGTTTAAAAAAATCAAAATCAAAATCTCTGGCAGCAACTCTGAGTGCAGGTCTGGAAATATTTCTGTAAAAACCTTTCTTGTGCCTTTTTTTCCCCATAAAATAGTAAAAATAGCAGAAAGCTTTTTCTTTAAAGTCAAGTAAATATTTAGATTTACTTGTACTAAAGCACACATTAAAAGCAGACTTAGCAGAAGGCAATAATTTGTTATATTTATAGATGAAAGAAAAGACACTACTAAAGTCTTGTTAGGAAGAAAATAACAAGTAGTGTGAAATGTCAAATATGTGTAAATGTATATGTTTGAACATATATAATACATATATATATATTTTTTAAAGTCAAGTTATGTAAGAATTAGTGATTGTAAAAAGAAGAATATAAGACACATATTTCCTTCCTCTGAATACCAACGTAATGAGAACATAGTTATCAGATTTACTTTGAAATGATTTTTTTTCATTTCATCTGTAATTTAATTCCCTATTGCCATGTAATATATTTACAGGTTCTTGATATTGAGACTCAGACACCTTGGAGAGGAGGGAGTAACCATAATTCTTTCTGCCACACCCAGAGAGAAGCTTTTTCTCCAACCACAAGAAAATAAGGAGTAGGAAAAAAAAAGATTCTATAAGAAACAGAGAGTAGACTCTTTTCGAATGTTAAGGGTATTGAAGGTGCCATGTAAAGTAGCACAATACACAGAGTGTAAGTTGCAGCCTAGTACAATTCAGCAGTGGAAAAGCCAGAAGGAAGGAAGCAACACAACACATGAAGCTACAGAGAGAAATGATATGGTCACAAAACGTGAAAATAAAGACCTGATGGCAGAAAGGGAAATGATGATTAGAAGAATTATTAAATTTCAATTTTTGTAAACCTATATAATACAAATCTTAAGAAAATGAAGATATACTTCTGCTTAAAGCATGTTTAACTGAATTATCTAGAAAATAACTTTTATTACTTTAACAGTAACTTTCTAAATATTGCTTCACTTGATTTTATATAATTAGGGTGCCATTGTGGAAAAAAGATAAATTATTTTATTTCCTTTCAAGGACAGTCCCTTGTCTGAAGTTTAACTGACCTATTGAAATTTAAACATTTGATACTGTTTAGAAAAGTTTTTAAATATGTTTGATATGAATAAAGGTAATTAGGAAATTTCCATAATATTGGCAATGAATTAATTATTTACTCTTGTACCTTGAACACTGATCTGGATTTATGACGAAATGTGTGTTACATACTCTCAGTTCAGTTCAGTTCAGTTCAGCCACTCGGTGGTGTCTGACTCTTTCAGTTCAGTTCAGTTGCTCAGTCGCGTCCGATTCTAAGCGACCCCATGAATCGCAACATGCCAGGCCTCCCTGTCCATCACCAACTCCCGGAGTTCAATCAGACTCACGTCCATCGAGTCAGTGATGCCATCCAGCCATCTTATCCTCTGTCATCCCCTTCTCCTCCTGCCCCCAATCCCTCCCAGCATCAGAGTCTTTTCCAATGAGTCAACTCTTCGCATGAGATGGCCAAAATACTGGAGTTTCAGCTTTAGCATCATTCCTTCCAAAGAAATCACAGGGCTGATCTCCTTCAGAACGGACTGGTTGGATCTCCTTGCAGTCCAAGGGACTCTCAAGAGTCTTCTCCAACACCACAGTTCAAAAGCATCAATTTTTCGGCGCTTAGCCTTCATTTGACCCCATGAATCACAGCACGCCAGGCCTCCCTGTCCATCACCAACTCCTGCAGTTTACCCAAACTCATGTCCATCGAGTCGGTGACTCTGGCCACCCTCAAAGGCCTTGTTTCTATTTATGCTTATGTGGTTTACCAACTCTGGGAACAAAGCCGTAGGGTACATTGTGTTTCACACTATGCTCTAGTGCTCAGACAACTCTACAAATGAAAAGTGTCGCTTTAAAAAATTACAGAATTATACTTAGTTTTAAGAGATTGGCATGTTCAGCAATTAGATTTTCTTTAGACTATTTGATAAACTCCTCCCTCCTTTTTTTTGTATAGTAGTTTCCAGGATGCCAATACCCATCAATCTGATCACTGAGACAAACAATATGAGGTCATTTTCCGTATAGTTTTACAGAGTCTCACCTGAAATTGTCTTCTTTTAAATTTTTCCTACGTAATTTCTAGAGGGAAAGAAATGTCACATGAATGTTTTTATTACAAAATCAGATTTTAGTGTTTTTATTACTAGATAATGAAACTCTTTTAGGGATGTATTCTGTACTCCCTCTTAACTTTAGTGTGGAATTTTATTTTTACTTGAGTATGTATACATGTATATGCAACCAGCAACCCCACTGCTGGGCATACACACTGAGGAAACCAGAAGGGAAAGAGACACGTGTACCCCAATGTTCATCGCAGCACTGTTTATAATAGCCAAGACATGGAAGCAACCTAGATGTCCATCAGCAGATGAATGGATAAGAAAGCTGTGGTACATATACACAATGGAGTATTACTCGGCCATTAAAAAGAATACATTTGAATCAGTTCTAATGAGGTGGATGAAACTGGAGCCTATTATACAGAGTGAAGTAAGCCAGAAGGAAAAACATAAATACAGTATTCTAACGCATATATATGGAATTTAGAAAGATGGTAACAATAACCCTGTGTATGAGACAGCAAAAGAGACACTGATGTATAGAACAGTCTTATGGACTCTGTGGGAGAGGGAGAGGGTGGGAAGATTTGGGAGAATGACATTGTAACATGTAAAATATCATGTAAGAAACGAGTTGCCAGTCCAGGTTCGATGCACGATACTGGATGCTTGGGGCTGGTGCACTGGGACGACCCAGAGGGATGGTATGGGGAGGGAGGAGGGAGGAGGGTTCAGGATGGGGAACACATGTATACCTGTGGTGGATTCATTTTGATGTTTGGCAAAACTAATACAATTATGTAAAGTTTAAAAATAAAATAAAATTAAAACCAAAAAAAAAAAAAAAAAAAAAAGAAAAACATGCACTAGAAACATGATTCTTTTTGCATGTTTGATAAATTAAATCATTTAACCTCAAAAAAAAAAAAAAAAAAAAAGAATGAATTTTTCTTTGTATCAAGTATCTGTTACATACCAATCCCCTTTGGCCTTCATGTAGAAAGCTGTATACAATACAGCAAGAATGTGTTGAGCCTCTATTATATGTTGGCTTTGCTAGACCCTAGAGAAATTGACATGAGTAATACATGAAACTTCTCCCCAGGGGATAAAAGCACAGTCTAATTCTGAAAATTAGAATGTTTATGTCAAGAACCATTTTAGAATAGTGTGAGTGTGTTCAATCACTCATTCATGTCCCACTCTTTGCAACACCATGGACTGTAGCCCACCAGGCTCCTCTGTCCGATTCCAATTGCTTGGAATTTTCCAGGCAAGAATACTGGAGCAGGCTGCCATTTACTACTCCGGGGGATCTTCCCAACCCAGGGATCAAACCTGCATCTCTTTGCTCATTGGCAAGCCATTCTTTATGACTAGTGCCACCTGGGAAGCTTGTCAGATAATAGTTTTGTTCATTATTTTTAAATTTGTTATTAACTCCCTACACATCAAAAGATACAGTTAAAATAAAACTTCATTTCGACTTCTATAGCATTTGTGTTATATGCCATTCATTTGACAACTATTTGTGTAATATTTTGTGAAAATGCTTCAGTTGTTTTAATGAGGAATTATTTACTTGATATTATAATTTAATTCTTCACATACTACTGTATTATTTCTAAAACAGTCTTCAAATACAACATCGCGGGATTTATGGTATCTTCCCTGGTGTCGCAAACAGTTAAGAATCTGCCTGCAGTGTAGGAGACCTGGATTCAATTTCTGAATCAGGAAGATCCCCTGGAGAAGGGAATGGCAACCCATTCCAGTATTCTTGCTTGGAGAATTTCATGGAGAGAAGCCTGGAGGGCTATAGTCCAGGGGGAGCAAAGTGTCAGACACAATTGAGTGACTTCCACACATCAGTTCAGTTCAGTTCAGTCGCTCAGTCGTGTCCAACTCCTTGCGACCCCAGGAATTGCAGCACGCCAGGCCTCCCTGTCCATTACCAACTCCCAGAGTTCAGTCAAACTCACGGCCGTCGAGTCAGTGATGCATTCAGCCATCTCATCCTCTCTCATCCCCTTCTGCTCCTGGCCCCAATCCCTCCCTGCATCAGAGTCTTTTCCAATGAGTCAACTCTTTGCATGAGGTAGCCAAAGTATTGGAGTTTCAGCTTCAGCATCAGTCCTTCCAGTGAACAACCAGGACTGATCTCCTTTAGGGTGGACTGGTTGGATCTCCTTGCTGTCCAAGGGACTCTGAAGAGTCTTCTCCAACACCACAGTACAAAAGCATCAATTCTTCAGCGCTCAGCTTTCTTCACAGTCCAACTCTCACATCCATATGTGACCACTGGAAAAACCATAGCCTTGACTAGACAGACCTTTGTTGGCAAAGTAATATCTCTGCTTTTCAGTATGCTATCTAGGTTGGTCATAACTTTCCTTCCAAGGAGTAAGCGTCTTTTAATTTCATGGCTGCAGTCACCATCTGCAGTGATTTTGGAGCCCAGAAAAATAAAGTCTGACACTGTTTCCACTGTTTTCCCATCTATTTGCCATGAAGTGATGTGAGCAGATGACATGATCTTATTTTTCTGAATGTTGAGCTTTAAGCCAACTTTTTCACTCTCCTCTTTCACCTTCATCAAAAGGCTTTTTAGTTCCTCTTCACTTTCTGCCATAAGGGTGGTGTCATCTGCATATCTGAGGTTATTGATATTTCTCCCGGCAATCTTGATTCCAGCTTGTGCTTCCTCCACCCCAGCGTTTCTCATGATGTACTCTGCATAGAAGTTAAATAAGCAGGGTGACAATATACAGCCTTGACGTACTCCTTTTCCTATTTGGAACCAGTCTGTTGTTCCATGTCCAGTTCTAACTGTTGCTTCCTGACCTGCATACAGGTTTCTCAAGAGGCAGGTCAGGTGGTCTGGTATTCCCATCTCTTTCAGAATTTTCCACAGTTTATTGTCATCCACACAGTCAAAGGCTTTGACATAGTCAATAAAGCAGAAATATATGTTTTTCTGGAACTCTCTTTCTTTTTCCATGATCCAGCGGATGTTGGCAATTTGATCTCTGGTTCCTCTGCCTTTTCTACAACCAGCTAGAACATCTGGAAGTTCGTGGTTCGCATATTGCTGAAGCCTGGCTTGGAGAATTTTGAGCATTACTTTACTAGCATGTGAGATAAGTGCAACTGTGCAGTAGTTTGATCATTCTTTGGCATTGCCTTTCTTTGGGATGGGAATGAAAACTGACCTTTTCCAGTCCTGTGGCCACTGCTGAGTTTTCCAAATTTGCCGGCATATTGCAAAGGAGAAAAGGAAAGATATAAGCATCTGAATGCAGAGTTTGAAAGAATAACAAGGAGAGATAAGAAAGCCTTCCTCAGCAATCAATGCAAAGAAATAGAGGAAAACAACAGAATGGGAAAGACTAGATATCTCTTCAAGAAAATTAGAGATACCAAGGAAACATTTCATGCAAAGATGGGTTCGATAAAGGACAGAAATGGTATGGACCTAACAGAAGCAGAAGATATTAAGAAGAGATGGCAAGAATACACAGAAGAACTGTACAAAAAAGATCTTCATGATCCATATAATCATGATGGTGTGATCACTGACCTAGAGCCAGACATCCTGGAATGTGAAGTCAAGTGGGCCTTAGAAAGCATTACTATGAACAAAACTAGTGGAGGTGATGGAATTCCAGTTGAGCTATTTCAAATCCTGACTTCCATACATATGTATAGTAAATGTTGGACCTGTTTTCAGACTCAGTTTAAATTAATAATATCAGTAATTTTAAGTATAAGAATTTGTTGTCCCCAAGAGAAATTATCTGTTTAGGCTTGTAGGTAGTGGAGAAGCAGCCTGTAAGTAAATGAAATTTTCCCTCTGAAGCAAGATATTTTTTTTTTTAACTTTACAATAATGTATTGGTTTTGCCATGTATCAACATGAATCTGCCACAGGTATATGGGGCTGGTGCACTGGGACGACCCTGAAGGAAGATCTTTAGAGGTCAGTGTCTTGGAAGAGACAGGAAGAATTATAACAGTGGAGTTACGTAAAGCAACAGAAGGATATGGAGTTATATTTAATCATGGAATTCAGACTTGATCAGGCTCTTTTATGTATAAAGTTTAACATTTCTAAAATGTGGGAGGTGGGAACGGATTAGTCTACAGAAAATAAGGAGGTAGACTCATTACGAGCATGACTTTGTAAGGAAGTTAAAGAGAGCTCTTTAACACTTTGCAAAGTTATAATATAACTAGGATATTGGAATTGATGAAGTCTTACATTTCCTTGTACTCCTTTGTATGTGAGTGTGCAGACATGTGTGTATTAAGTTATGTATAATCTGGTCACTTGTGAGGGTTTGTGTAGCTACCATCACAGTCAAGATATCGAATAGTATCAACCTCACAAGGATCTCTCTTGTTGCCCTTTTATAACCACAACCACGGCCTTCAGGAACAACTCTTGCCCAATAACTAATCTCTGGCAACCACTAATTTCTTTAAAAAGAATGTATTTATTTACTTGGTGGCACCAGGTCTTAGGTGTGCCATAAGATCTTCATTGCATCATGAGAAATCTTTCATTGCAGTGCATGGCTGCTTTAGTTGTAGCACCACAAGCTTCACTGCCCTGCAGCATGTGGGATCTTAGTTCCCCAGCCAGAGATCAAACCAACTTCCCCTTCATTGCCAGGCAGATTCTTAACCACTGGACCATCAGAGAAGTCCCAGAGACATAAATTTCTAAATATACATTTCTAAAATTTTGACATTTTAAAAATGTTTGGAAATGGAATCATACAGTACATTCCCTTTGAGTTTGGACTTTTTTCTCATTCAGTCTAATTCCCTGTAGATTCACCCAGGTTGTGCATATGAAGTCTGTTCCTTTTCATTGTTGAGCAGTACCATGATATTCATTGGGAGGACTGATGGTGAATCTGAAACTCCAATAATTTGGTCATCTGATGGGAAGAACTGACTCCTTGGAAAAGACTCTGATCCTAGGAAAGATTGAAGGCAGGAAGAGAAGGGGATTACAGAAGATGAGATGATTGGATGATATCACCGACTCGATGGACATGAATTTGAGCAAGCTCCAGGGGTTGATGATGGGCAAGGAAGCCTGGTATGCTGTACTCCATGGGCTCGAAAAGAGTCAGACACAGCTGAGTCACACACTCATATTTATCATGGCATCAGTTCAGCTGAACTGAACTGATGCCATGATAAATATGTACCATAGTTTCTTTAAACATTCACCTATTGAAAGATATCTGGGCTGATACCAGTTTTTGCTATTAACATTAACAGTTTTGCTATTAACATAAAAATGCTATGAACATTCATGTATATATTTTTGTCTCAACGTAAACGTTAATTCCCCTGGGATAACTATCTAAGAGTACAGTTACTGGAGTTGTATGGTAATTGCACGTTTATTTTCGTAAGAAACTGCCAACCTTTTTTCCTTAGTGGCTGTACCATTTTACATGCCCACCACCAATGTATGAGTGATCAATTTCTCCACATTATTATCAACATTTTATAATGTCACTGTTTTATTTTGTCATTTTGGACAGGTGGGTAGCAATATCTCATTGTTGATTTAATTGAAATCTGTAACAGCCAATGATGGTCCAAATCTTTTCTTGTGCTTATTTGTCTGCCATGATGCTTTAAATTTCCCTACTAATTCCTGTGTACTCACTACAAATCAAAAGTTATAACTTTGATCAGCTTATCCTGATCAAGAAAGTTAATAGGTATATATTTATGTGTGAGAAAATCCTAAATTCTCAGCCTGGCCTTAGAAAACCCTTGTAATCTGTCTCTAACAAATCTCTTTAGCCTCAGTGATTAAACTCAGTGATTCATATATGTCTCAATTTATCTAGAGAATATTTATGTAATATGGATTTGCAACCAGAAGTGAGGAAGCAAAATAAGGGAACACAATGCAATTTCTCAATAGTTGCTATCTTAGTTTCCAGAGATGATGCAAATATATAATAATTAGCAAAAGGAAGCATTATTATTTACTAAAGAACATTAATTTTCATAATTAGCATCCTTTTAATAGTAATATGTTTCATTGCTGCAAAATTTGCTTTTAAGCATTCCCAAAATATACCTCCACTATTTTTCAAGAACTACATTATTAACCAACCAGTTCTTAATAAATATATATAAGAAAATAAGCAATATTAATGACTAAAATTCATATCTTTAAATACTAAAATTTTAACAGTATGTAAAAGGATAATCATAAATCATACTGTGCTTACCATTTTTTGACCACTGATAGAGAATGAACAATTATGAAGGCATTGACAGTATCCTATAAATTCTATTTATTTTCAATTTAGTTGATGTTTGGGAATATTATTGATGCTGTCAGTCAAACAAAGAAATAAATAATAAAAGTCTTAAATTATCTCACGAGTTAATTTGAGATAACTCAAATTAATTAATCAGTGCAAATTAAATAATCAATACTTTTAGCCCATCAAGAAACATGAAAAATACTTCAAGCTTTTAAAAAATAAATGTAAATATATTTTAAAAATTATTCCTCACAGCTATTTTGCTAAATTTCTCATTATATAAATAGATATGATTTCAGTGGGCAGTAAATATAAACAGGTAAATGTGAATGTTTGTGATTTGACGTTGCTTGCAAAGTGTTTTCACAAAATGTACTAATTTAAATAATTTTTAAAATTTTTGGCATGCCATTAATACTTGTTTTAATGCAAAATACTCTCCCATATTTTAGCACATTAAGTTAGACTTCTTGGAAATTGCTAAAAATGAAACATTTCATACTTCTCAGCACCCATTTTTTCCCTCAAAATTAATACTTTTGTTAGTCTGAAATTGTCCTGTTTTTATCTTTACTTCTGATTAATCACACCTATTTCTGCCAATAAAGTATCTCTCAGTGTCCCGAACTGGCACATTGAGACCAGAAGGATTTGTTAGAGTCAGATTAGGAGGGCTATTGAATGCCCTTCTAATATGACACTATTTTTCCATAGGCAGTGGGTGTCTATTAACATTTTGTTTCGAGAAACATGATCAAAGTGATATTTTTAGATGCTTCATGTGAGTACCTAGAAGTCAAAGGGAGCACTTAAAGGACCTATGAACCATACTCCAGCAAATCTGAATCAAAACACCTGTGAACCATACTACAGCAACTTTGATCAAATAGGTGAATAGTTAATGAAAAAAAAAGTAATACATGGGGAGAAACATAGAAGAGAAACAAAACATATTTGGTAATTAAGACTAAGTAGGAGTCAAGAAGGCAATGGCACCCCACTCCAGTACTCTTGCCTGGAAAATCCCATGGATGGAGGAGCATGGTAGGCTGCAGTCCATGGGGTCACTAGAGTCGGGTACAACTGAGCGACTTCACTTTCACTTTTCACTTTCATGCATTGGAGAAGGAAATGGCAACCCACTCCAATGTTCTTGCCTGGAGAATCCCAGGGACGGGGGAGCCTGGTGGGCTGCAGTGTCTGGGGTCGCACAGAGTCGGACACGACTGAAGCAACTTAGCAGCAGTAGCAGCAGCAGGAATCAAGAAAAATTCAATTCTACTTTAATCAGAAAGAGACAAAACTAGCCTAGTTTGTTAGATTTATTTAGTTTGTTTATTTACATATGCTGTGCTTAATCACTCAGTCCTGTCCAACTCTTTAGGATCCCACAGTCTGTAGCCCACTAGGCTCCTCTGTCCATGGGGATTCTCCAGGCAAGAATACTGGAGTGGGTTTCCATGCCCTCCTCCCGGGGATCTCCTCAACCCAGGGACTGAACACAGGTCTCCCACACTGGAGGTGGATTCTCTACCGTTTGAGCCGCTAGGGAAGCCCTTTTATTTATATAATATTTTTAAATGCCTTTGAGGGTGGATGTGGTTTGAGTCAATTTTTATTTTTATTTATTTATTTTCAGTTATACTGTCTTCGTTGCTATGTGTACTTTTCTCTACTTACAGCAAGCGGAGGCTACCCTGTAGTTGCAGTAAGTACACTTCTCATTGGGGTGGCTTCTTTCGTTGCAAAGCATGGGCCTGAGGGCACATGAGCTTTAATAGCTGCAGCATATGGACTCAGTAGTTGCAGCTCCCAGGCTTTAGATCACAGGCTCAATAGTTGCAGCCAACAGGCTCTGTCACTCCATGGCACGTGGTATCCTTTCGGATCAGGGATTGAACCTGTGTCTTCTGCATTGATAGGTGGAGTCTTTACCACAGAGCCCCCCAGGGAAGCCCAAGAATCAGTTTTTTAAACATGTTTATTTTTATGTGAAAATAAAATCCAAATAAATGGAAACAGTTTTTTTTTTTTTAATAGAATGATCCTTTAATGAGAAATAAGAGTTGGAGATATAAATGTGGGACTCTTCAGCTTATTTTGTTCAGTCGCTCTGTCATATCTGACTCAACTTTTAGTTAACTGATGCCATGAGCAAAGAAATATCTATAAGAGACAGGAAGAAAAAGAGGTAAGATGGAAAGAGACAGAAAGAAAGAAGTGAGCAGGATAAAGAACCAGCATTCATGAAGAATTGTTCACACGTAAAATATGGGAAGAGCATCAGTAGAACTGACAAAGCAGTGTTTCAGAGCGGGAGAAAGAGAAATCAGCTCATCTCATGTATAGAAACCGAGAGAAGGAGAGTTTTAAAGATGGAGTGTATGTTCAACAAGATCAAATACCTCATTATAGTGTATGGTAGGGTAAATAGGGGATTACCTGGTGGCTCAGATGGTAAAGAATATGCCTGCTATGTAGGAGATCTGGGTTTAATCCCTGGGTCCAGAAGATCCCCTGGAGAAGGAAATGGCAACCCACTCCAGTGTTCTTGCCTGGAGAATTCCATGGACAGAGGAGCCTGGTGGGCTGCATAGTTCATGGGGTCACAAAGATTCAGACATGACTGAGCGACTAACACTTTGACTTTCACTTTGTGAAGTAAATGGAGAGTTGCTCATTGCATTTGACAGATATCATATCATGCACAGAACTCAAAGGCAGAAGAAGAAAAGTTTCAGAAAAAAATTAATAATGTTGGTTCTTAGAAGAGGTTGTTTTTCAGTCACTAATTCATGTCTGACTCTTTGCGACGCCATGGATTGCAGTTTGCCTGGCTTCCCTGTCCTTCACCATCTCGCAGAACTTGCTCAGACTCATGTGTGTTAAATCAGTGAGGCTGGTTCTAAATGAGTCAATCAGGATGCTGAAAAATAGGAGAGAATAAGAATGATGGATAAAACAGGAGATAATATGTATATATTATATCTCCTGTTTAAATAAGGCTGGCAATAGTTGAAGCACTATGCTAAGAGTTATCTCTAAGCAAAAAAAAAATATATATATATATATATAACGATCCCTGGAAATTATCCCTCTCTGGGGATTAATGAAATGAGACTTTACAAGGTTAAATAATTTGCCTTAATCCATATGTATAGTAAATGCTGGAGCTGTTTTCAGACTCAATTTAAATTAATAATATCAGTAAATTTAGGTATAAGAATTTGTTGTCCCCAAGAGAAATTATCTCATAGGCTTGTAGATAGCAAAGAAGCAGACTGTAAGGAAATGAAAATTTTCCCCCAGAGGGAGATTTTAAAGATCAGTGCCTTGGAAGAGACAGGAAAAATTCAAACAGTGGAGTTAGGTAAAGCAAAAGAAAGGTATGCTATTATATTTAACCATGGAATTCAGACTTGATCAGTCTTTTTTAATCTATAAAATTTAACATTTCTAAAATGTAGGAGGTGGGAATGGATTATTCTACTGAGAAAATGAGGAAGACTCATTATGAGCATGACTTTGTAAGGAAATTAAAAGAGAGGATCAAAAGCTTTGAAGTCCAAATGAAATAACATTGAGATTATTTGGACCAAGTCTTCATGGTTTTCTCTAGAAACAGTGCCACCTGCCTAAAGAAGATTTAAAGAACTGAGGAAGAAAAAAGTAATTTGAATTTGAAAATTAATAAAGCTAATCTTGGGGGAGGCTACTACCTATGATAGTGGGGTGGCTTTGCCCTACCACGTTTATACTGCTCACTGGTAATAAATTCTCTACCATGCATCTCAGTATCACGACAGGAAAAAGCAGGGTAAAGAGACTTTCTATTGCAACTGTTGTTATCCAAGAAAAGGGAGAGGAAGAGTACAGATTTAGATTGTAAATAATAGTTTTTCCCATCCATGAACCAGTTGTTGTCAATATTGGACTCTTGAAGACTCTAAAAGGGTGAAAATGTAGATCTGTGTAAGAAGGTTGTCAGAGAATCAGTCAATTTTGGTTGAAAGAATCAATGGAGAGGTGACAAGCCTCAAAGGGGAAACATATGAATGTCCAAAAATATTGATAGGGCCAAGATCAGAGAGATTGTAAAAAAACAAAACAGGAAGTATAGTTGTTATTAGCTTTGGTGACTTAAAATTTGTTATCATGGAGGTGAACTTATCTAAGTTTACTCTGAATTTATCAAAATATAATGTCATTACCCAATAAGCATGCCAAATATCCCACTGAGGGTTTCTTGAGAACATTAATAAAATATATTTTGCTCTATAGGTTTCTTATTTTAATCAACTTAGTTTTAGTTATCAGCACAAAATAACAATTTATTTGCTTTATTTAGATGCAACTATCTGATTATGTCCATATTCCTCTTATTATGGTAATTATATTATTAAAATATAAAATATTTCATCTAAATACATGTATTAAAAAAGATTGTGTAAACAAACTTAATCTTAATTTAGACTTAAAATTCTAAATGATATTGATATTTTTGAAAATGTGGTCCCAATAATGGAGGTATATTTAGTGATAATATTCTCCTTGAAATATTGATTTTTAAAATTATATTGATAATAGTGATATCATATGAGGTCATAGCCACATCATTTTGGACATTTCACCTGATGTCTCTAATAAAAAGTCCTATCTAAGATAATGAGGTATTTTTTTCCTAGAGAACAGCCACATGCAATCTCTAAAAATATCAAATCTCATATACTTATTATCTCCTATTTAGGAGGTGTTTGAAATTAAAGACTAAGTTCCAATTTTTTTCTTGCAAGCCTAAGATTGCTAAATGAATACTATGTGAACAATGACATTCATTTTTTATGATGACAAAGAAATAATCAGTGACTTAGTTGGTCTTCCAAATTTCCATTTGGAAAATAAATATTTTCTCCTAAAAATGTCTTTTCAATTACACATGGTTGAGAAGAGATATTAGGGGGAAATCTCAGCCAAATGTGGGTGAATTGCTTAAACTGTGCATTGATTACTGACTATTAAGCAGCTCTTATTTGAATGCATATGATCACTTTAACCACAGGCTCTATTTTCTCTGTCTCCTATCAGCAGTTGCAGCATCCAGCGATCAAAGCCAGATTCCTATAATTGCTGTGTCTGTGACAGTGGGAGTCATTTTGTTGGCAGTGGTTATCGGCTTCCTCCTCAGTGGAAGGTAAGACAGGAAGCTGTGCTTCTGAACTTTTGCAGCTGATCTCTGCCTTACCTTGATCTAACCGTTTGACTGTTAATCACATCCCAAAACAAATCAGGCAAGTGATATATCATTAGATAGCCTCTATGTAGGATATATTTCTTAAGTTTTACCTTGTCCATGTGAGTGCTAACTTTTAAGCACACAATTTCTCTTTTCCAGGTATATTCTCTTCACACGAATAGTATTAACATGTTATTATTTATTAGGTTGTTAATATAACCATATCTTTTCCTGATATAGTTTATTTTAACCTGAGTTTTATTTTTTGCCTTTTAAAAGCATTTATCAATATATCCTCTCAAAGGTTTCAATTTTAGTGTTTAGGAAGGCCTGTGTCTGTGCTTATTTTTTGAGAAGAATAAGACTAATAATTCCAGTTTAGCCAGTGTTCTATCCTAATAGGGTGATAGATACAAAGTAGACACTCTGACAAACAGGCATTTTGAGAAATAACCACCCCATTTTTATGACTGCATTTAAATTCAGCTTCTGGATGATTTCAACCTGAATATGTCAATCAGAGTGTATATAGTGAATTTTATTGAATGTTTATATCAATATATACATTAATGTGTGCATTAAATATCTACATTTTTCACTTTGAACAAAGAGGCAAAGCCCCCAAAAAGAGCTCATGAGGAAGCTGTTTCCTGACATTGATCAAAGCATAATCAATCTTTCTAAAAAAATAAATAAAAGCATGAGTGTGTTCTATTCCTGCAACAAACATATTTCCATTTTTCTTCCAGGCCACTGTTGGAAGGGATATTCAGTAATGAGAGCTGTCCATTTTAAAATGTTCTGATGTTAGACTATTACAGAAAACCTCATAAGTCTTCATGAAAGTATTAAACCTAAAGAAATATTTGAAAATATACGATTCAAAAAAAGTCAAGAAATCAATATTCATACTGATTTTGTACTATTTTACTCATTTACTTTTGACTCTTTGGCACCTATTCAACTGATAAATATATAGAATTAGGCATTTTCAGTATCCTGCATATTGTATTACGAAAAGAGTTATGACTACATCTTTAAATTATAGTCAAAACACTTTATTTTCATAAAATAAATTTGATAAAACATTGTTACTTCCTTTAAACATGCTTTTTCTTTCCCCAGAATTCTCTTTCTTCTAGTTCTTGTTCATTTAAGAGTGTTCAAAGTTTTCTTAAGAAATTGTTGCTTACTTTTACTATTAGAATAGCAGTGATTCACTTTCAGAATTGCTAGCTGGGAAGCAGTCTGTGTTCTATTGAGGACTGCCAGCCCTGCTCAAGCCAGAGCCTGGGTGGATTGTGCCCCAATGATCTATTCTCTCTGAAGTCACTTAGGGAGAATGCTCTACTTTTGTCTTTGCTTTCTGGAAGAGAAGCTAATTCCACCAGTCTTGTCATAAAAACTTTGCTCAGATTTTGATCAAGTAAGGTAATTGAATTGAGTAAATTGTAACTACTAAAACAACTATGATGATATAATCTGTCTTTTCTACCCAAAAGGGTGGTTGACTATCATACATTTGCAGGTTTGTGATATCAGTTATTTACTTGTGACTGAGATACTGGTTAGCCTCTTCCTTTCCAGTAGATCCAGAAGCGTTACTCATGTATAGGCACATGGGGATCATAAGAAGATATTATTTGTCTAGTCTACTGAATAAAAATGGAGGAAAGGGGCAAGGTCTAGAGACCAATACGTTTGTGTGTTTAAAGATTTATTAGAGAACAGATAAAATATAAGAAGCATTTTACTGTAGACGTACAGTTTATCTATGTAACCTAAGTATTGTTAATGTGAATTTACTGATGACATTCAGCTAGGGATCCTCGCTGACCTGTATATGAATCAAGCACTGTCCCCCGCCCTCATTTTTTCCTTAATATATATAAAACTGACTTAAAAGCAATTCACTTTGTTACATCTGCAGCATTAGACAAAGTGAGAGAAGTTTCAGTATACCTACTGTTTGGTAACTGAAGAACAGTATAGCTTTAGTGTGCATGCACACAGGTACACAAATTCCACGTGCATCAGAAACTATCATACAAGAATAACTAAATTTTAGTGTCTAGAAATATCTAGTGTATTTCTCAGTTGAATTAAAATTAAATTAAATTAAAATTATATCTACCCCTAGGAAAAGAAGCTTAATTTTCAGCATTATTAAACCCAACTCTTGATAATTTTGGATCTAGTATATTGCAAAAGTGTATTACTTTTTAAAAAATATCAGCAATTATAATTTGGACACTGTTCATTCATATTAATTCTTTTTAATTACACAGACTGTGATGTTGAGACTAGGAATTTTCAGGTTAAAGGAAAATACACTTTACTAAAAATTAATCTGAGATTTATATTTATTTACCAGCAAATTTTGGGCATGAAACTTTAATTACTTCATTTTGTTGGATGTGCAGTCTTGAATTTCAAGGAGCATTTGACTTATGATAGAAATATCTCCGGCTATTTTATTTTGCTTTTCATGAACTTAAACAGACTTATTTAGAAGTTAAATGATACTAGTCTAATGGGACTTTTCCTATATCATTCAAGGCAAATTTTGTTGAGACTAAGAAAATCTTATCTACCTTGTAGTACCTGGAGTATATTGAATTAATGAAGTTTTGTCAAATAAAAGAAAAACTAAATTAAGAGATGTGGACAAAACCTAACAAAAATTTGGGGAATTATCTTTAAAGCACTAACAAATTACTGAAAGTCTGTACTAGGAATGATCGAGGACACTGACATTGAATTATACATATTTCTCCTTGTGTTAAAATATGATTGATAAATATATAATAGCATTTAGACTCCACCCTCACTTTGAACTTATTCTCTTTGATCACCTTTTAACTTCTTGAATATTTTATAAACCAGATATTTGCTCCTGATTAAAATGTCTTTTAATTAAAAATAATTTAACTTCTCAGTGGTGATATAGACTTAAATTTGATATATTGCAAATATATTACTGTTATCTGTATGTATTTAGATCAGACAAGTGCCAGAGCTCTGCCGACATTTTATGTAAAAGCACAATAGCTTCTGAAATGAATCCTTTGTATAGAGTATGAAGTATCCTAAAACCTTCAGAGAAGCATCTTTGCCTAGTGGAAGTACACAATAATAATATTGATAACAGTAAGTTTAATATTTTCTAGATGAATGACATATGACCTGCTAGTAGGCACTGTTCCAAGGACTTCAAATGTAATATCTCACAACTCTGTATCTCCTTATTAGCTCTATCTCCAATTTATACTTCATAAAAGTTATCTCCTTGATGTTTCTTGAATATTGTAAAAATAGCCAAACTGTAAGGCTTTTGCACTGGCTCTTCTCACTGTCTAAAACTCTTTTGCCCCAGAAAAAAACAGGACTTTCTCCTTCTTTCTTTGTTTAACCTCATTCTCTCAATTGAGTTTTCTAAAATAATGGCCCATGATTTCTTCCTCTGTGCATCAGATCTTCCTTAGCCTGATTTGGCTCATTACAGTACCCATTGCCATTATAATATACATATTAATATTTGTGTGTATATTTTGTTTTGCCTGGTGGCTCAGTCAGTGAAGAGTCTGCCTGCAATGCGGAAGAAAGTGTGTATATTTGTATCTATTTGGTTTATTTTCTGTCTCCCATACTTGAATATAAGCTTCAGAATGACAGGGATTTTTATCGGCAGGTTCTCTCACCTTAGGACAATGTCTAGAATATAAATTATATAGTTAGTTGATAAGGGCCTGGGTCTTGGGCACAGCTCTAACTCTAAGATCCTTACTCTTCACTATTTAACTTTCCTATGACTTATATCATTCAACTATATGATTTTGGTGAAACTTTGAACTCTTGTATGTGAAGCCAGTGGGTTTCTACTGCTAAAAATAATAGTATTAACATTTAAAAACTTTCTAAACTGATATAATATGAATAAAATAACCCTTAGAAATTAATCTCAGTGATATTTTGACCCTAAAGGAAATTAAAGAACATATTGGGTTAGCAACTTCCCTGGTGGTGCAGTGGATAAGAATCCACCTACCAGTGGCAGGGGATATAGGTTTTATCCCTGGTCTGGGAAGATCCCACATGCTGCAGAGCAGGTAAGCCCGTGCACCACAGCTACTGAGCCCACGCTCTAGGCCCTGTGAGCCGGAACTACTGAAGCCCATGTGCTACAGAGCCTGACCTCTGCAATAAGAGAAGCCATTGCAATGAGAAGTCTGTGCACTGCAGCAAAGAGAAGCCCCTGCTCACTGCAACTAAAGAAAACCCATGCAAAAGTAAAAGACTCAATGTAGCCAAAATGAATAAATAACTAATAAGAAAAAAACATATTGGGTTATAGTAAATTTTCCCTTCATTATACACTTGAAAATTATACGTGGTAAATTATGTCTGTTCTAGAATCATACATATCAAATGTCACCACCCCCATAGCCATTCCTGGTTTTGTGAAAGCTAGTTAATTTCACTTTTGTTTTCACTCAAAACTTAAGTTCATCATTTTACGTGTGTCTGCCCTGATAGATATGTGTTTGTGTTGAACACATATTCTGGTGTTCAGTTCAATTCAGTTCAGTCACTCAGTCGTGTCCGACTCTTTGCAACCCCATGAATCGCACCATGCCAGGCCTCCCTGTCCATCATCAACTCCCAGAGTTCACCCAAACTCATGTCCATCGAGTCAGTGATGCCATCCAGCCATCTCATCCTCTGTCATCCCCTTCTCCTCCTGCCCTCAATCCATCCCAGCATCAGATTCTTTTCCAATGAGTCAACTCTTCGCATAAGGTGGCCAAAGTACTGGAGTTTCAGCTTTAGCATCAGTCCTTCCAAAGAACACCCAGGACTGATCTCTTTTAGAATGGACTGGTTGGATCTCCTTGCAGTCCAAGGGACTCTCAAGAGTCTTCTCCAACACCACAGTTCAAAAGCACCGATTCTTTGGCGTTCAGCTTTCTTCACAGTCCAGCTCTCACATCCATACATGACCACCGGAAAAACCATAACCTTCAGTAGACGGACCTTTGTTGGCAAAGTAATGTTTCTGCTTTTGAATATGCTATCTAGGTTGGTCATAACTTTCCTTCCAAGGAGTAAGCGTCTTTTAATTTCATGGCTGCAGTCACCATCAGCAGTAATTTTGCAACCCAAAAAAATAAGTCTGACACTGTTTCCCCATCTATTTCCCATGAAGTGATTCTGGTGTTAGTTGTCAGTAAATATCCAATGATTGGACAACTGACAAAGTGAAACCAGAGTTTGAGACTCTTGAAAATATGCTTGAAACTAGCTTTTCAGCATTATCACTATATGTGTTTTAGACCTCAGTTCCTTTGGTTGCATATGACAGAAGCCAAATTCAAAGTGGTTTATCAAAAAGATAATTGTAGATCATATAGATAAAAAGTTCCAGAGATTTTTTAAAAATTGAAAGTACAGACTCTTGTAGATCCAAATGCTGAAATATTGCCTGCTATGCAATTGAAGATCCATGATTCAGGAATGCTTTGGCACTATTGTGGTATTTAAAGGCACTGATCAAAATGAGCTTATTTAGGTAGAGCCCAAGGGCTCTGATAGGTACTGAGAGAGAGATTGAAGGAGGAATATCCATCCAGAGGAGACAGAGAAGGAGTGGTCCATGAGGAGGCAGGAGACCAGATGATTGTTGGATTCCTAAAGTGGGACTGGTCACCAACTTGAATCCAGCCCCCATGTTAGAGCTCTTGACCTGCATTTTCACAGGTGGCACAGGCTCTGACAGGAACCTGATATACAGCCCCACAGAGTAAATCAATCAGTAGCACTGAGACCTTAACTAAGAACAGTATGGGAAGGCATACTGCATGGCAGTACATTTAGAGCTCATGCCTGAATCTGAAGTAGAGTCAATCTCAGACAAAGCACATGACCAAAGAATGAAGAGAGAGGCTCTCACCCAGTGTCTTTTTTCATATCCCCCACTTCATCTTTCAATATGTAAACCTCACTCACATGTCAAGACTCACATCAACTGTTTGTTCTATCATAAAACCTTCCTCAATTCCTTTAGCCAAAGTATTCTTTCCTCTGCTTTAAGTCTCAACAATGTACCAGTATTTCTCATGGAATGTAATGCTTTCAACCACAAATTATAGTAAATATGTTCTCTCTTCTGCCCACCAGTGAGTATTTAGAGGATAAAAACCTGTGTGGCTCTCCCACATAACCTAATTGAATTAATGACTCATAAATTATTGAATTAAAGATAAACTGGGCATCAATCTGTATTTGAAGTGCTTTGTCTCATTTTCCCCTATTAATGTTCATAGTTTGGAAAAAAAAAATGTTAGTAACACTGACATAAGCACAATAAAATACCTAAACCATAAATGTGCTTTCTCCCAAGTAATAAAACTTTTGGTGTCATTCAGAAAATAAATTCAATGATGTCAAAGAAGTATTGCATAGGAATTAAGAAATCTTCACTAGCTTGCATTATTTATTTGACATCTGGACATGCTAATGCCAGTATGGTGACATACCTGGTGATATCAAGCAATGTTCAGTTTTATAAATGATCATATAACATCAACATGATTGTACTTCGCTCTCAGTCTCCTTAAGTTATGCTCACCGTGCATCTGTTGATATATTTGGCACATTAACAACTAGGATTATGTAATTTCAGAGCTTGATAAGCTTTGATAAAAGTAAGTATTACACAAAATATTTTAATCAGATACTATTTTATTTTAAAATAATTGTAAATAGACAAATATTTGTAATCACATGCAATCACTGATTTTAGAAAAGAGCTCATTAAAAACAAATTCAACATTTTATGAATTAGCAATAGATGTGACATTATAAAACTCTAATAAATCCAAGCATGTGTATTGATTTAATATCTGGGAGTTGTTATACCTTCTATTTTCTCATGATTACATGTTTTTTTTCTTCAAAAGCTCTGAATCAAAGATAATTAGAGACCAGATCATAATTTATTTATAACAGACAAATGGGGATCAGGGCACAGTAGTGCCAGAAAGACTGGGAGCATAGCAACAACTAATTGCCCACTGTGGGAAGTTAATCATCCTAGGAAACTGAACCCAAGAGGGTTACTGGCTCAATTGCTCAACGTTATTGAATATCCCACCTGCGACTTTTCACAGATCAAGCATGTAAACATCACTGCAACTCTCAGGAAGTTATACTGAGGCAAACGTTTGAAAAGAAAACCTCTCTTCATGGTACTGGAGGCAAGTTAATCTCATTGATTTGCGAAGATGAAAATTATTTTAGCAAGAATCTAGAGGTTCATATTTCATGTACTATGAAACACAAGACAGGTCAAAAGCCTAACCACAAGAGCCAAATACAGTTTTGTTTTTTTTTTTTTTTAATCTCTGTTTGCCTGAAGCTGTGTTTCTATAACATGATCCCCATCTGAAAGAGCGAGCATGCTGTCATACCAGAAGATGCTGGGCTCTGGAAGAAAACCCTTCTAGGTTTCTGGGAACCTCACCACATCTTTCAGAGTCCATGATAGCACAGGCTTTCATAGGAGCCTGAGAGCCAGCTCTGCAGACAAAATCAATAGCACTGCTCTATGCCAAAGGGTAGACCACCTTTTCAACAAAAAATTCAGTTAATTTCCTGAGCCATGTCTAGGAATATACTTACTGCTGAGAAATGAAGCAAATGAACAATAAAATGTTCCAAATGATTTTAAACACCAGGATAAAGCTACATTTGTTCAAGACCTGTGCTCTTTTTTTAAAACTTGTGTGAACCTGGCAAGTAATAAATGTTTCAAATGGAGTAGCAACTCAGACTCAAATAGCTGAATTCTTATATTATGCTGTGTGGAAGTGTTGAATTCAGATCTGCCTGATGGCTGTGATGGTTATAGTGCTACAATACATACTATATCCCAGCTATCTTTCTTACCAAATTCTTTTAATCATCCCTCACCACCTGCTTCTTTCTTATTTCTTACTCTCCTGACTTCCTAATCTCACAGAAAAATGACAAACTTTTCTGTATCCGATCTTTGGCATACATTTGCTGTCAATAATCTATAAGCATTTTCCACTTTCTTGGAGTCATCAGTATTGCAGATAACAATGTTAGAATTATGTTTTTATTATTATTTTATGTTTAATTATATGCTTCCAATGATTATTTATGTAAAGACTTATCTTTTGTTCCTGTTCTTGTGGTCTGCTGCTAAGTTGCACATCTCTGTGATGGTCATGAGTTCTCTTGAGTCAGGGTCGATCGAAAGGCAAGCCAGACCATTAAGCTTTTTTTTTTAATTTTTGTTTTCGCTTGCTTTACATACCTCCTCTTTCATCCTGATTGGCAAGATATCATCAAATTGGCAAACTGGGACATCTGTGTGTTAATTAGTGGAAAAAAGCTTCTTTGTTTCTTAGGGGTTTTTTTGCCATTCTTAGACCAACTACGTAAATCCTCTTCCGTGTTCCTCCAGATCAAATATTCCATTGGATTCAAATACCCCCTCGTATCTCACAAACACCACTTCTCCACCTCCAAGAACTCTCCACTGACACTGAGAAATCCTAGTATTGCTTTCACATTCTTACGCCTATTTTACCTGATTTTCCTGAGGCAAATTTAATAGACATTGGTTTAAACTGATTCTATTCATTGATGATGTACACATTTTGCCAACATTTAAAAAAAATCTTATCTGTGGAGTTCAATTCTGTTCGTATAATTTTGATTGTTTTTAACTTGTTGAAACTTTGCTAAATGCTTCCCCTGTTTAATGCAAAGATCTATCTTTTTCAAAGTATAGAGATGAAGGACACATAAGAATGTAAAAGATAATCATAACATACAATCACAGAGCAAAGAATTGAACAAATATCTTTAGAATATGTAAGAATATAAATTAAGTGAATATTTTCTATACTAATATGAATTGAATTTTTGCCTAGATATAATAGAATTTATCACCAATCCTCATTGCTAAAGTTATTTCTGAGATCTCCATATGTGCCAACAACACTATGCTACATTTTTAAGGCTACCAAGTTCAGCATAAGTGTTCCAACAGATATTAAATTTGTAGAATTTTTCTGATGTTCTTAATTTGCTGCAAGTAAAATTATCTGGAAAATGACGATCTGTAGGTCCAGCCTTCCTCAGAAAATTTTAAGATAAAATTTAACCACCCAAATGCCTCACTTCTATCTCATCATGCCAAAGATGATATAAAATCTGTCATCATCAAACCAGGATGAGTTTAATGTTTATGTGATGAGTAATGTTGAGCATTGTTTATATACACAGTTTGATGACAAGTATATGATCAATCAGAATTCTAAATTTCCATGACTTTGTATGTGTTCTAATACATAAGGACCTCTTGATATATTTTGACATTGGTATCTGACTTTCTCTGACCTCCTTCTAGTCTAGCTGTTTCAAACGTACTTATAATTGTCTGATTCACCTCTTCTGTACTCATTTAGAATGTAAAGGGACAGGACAAACTGGACCTTTCCTTGAGTCCTAATGATTTATAAGGAATCATTCAAACCTGTGATAGTGTATACTGTCACTCAATAAGAGGGAAATAGCTACTTTGAAGTTGATGTCAGTTTTATCATCTAGTATATTTCTACCCAAGTCCTGAGGCTTCTAACTCCTCATCCAAGAAATTGAAGTGGAAGTCCTGTGTATTTCAAGTATCTGTCTGAGCCTATGCAGTTTGGCCCTTTGCCAGGGTGACGGGGTTCTGCTTGTGAGTCTCCAACTCTTTGAAACTACCCTCATTCTAAGAGTGGAGAAGGAAATGGCAACCCACTCCATTGTTCTTGCCTGGAGAATCCCAGGGACAGAGGAGCCTGGTAGGCTACAGTCCATAGTGTCACAAAGAGTCCAGCATGACTGAGTGACTTCTCTCTCTCTCTCAGAGACTTCTTAAATAGCCCAGCTTGAAAGTCGATTAGGGGTCACCTCAATACATTGGACTGATTCAAAATTGAGAAAAGAGTTAATCAAGGCTGTATATTGTCACCCTGCTTATTTAACTTATATGCAGAGTACCTCATGCAAAATGCAGGGCTAGATGAATCACAAGCTGGAATCAAGATTGCCAGGAGAAATATCAACAAACTCAGATATGCACATGATAACACTCTAAAGCAGAAAGTGAAGAGAAACTAAAGAGCCTCTTGATGAAGGTAAAACAGGAGATTGAACAAGCTGACTTAAAACTCAACATTCAAAAAACTAAGATCATGGCACCTGGTCTCATCATTTCATAGCAAATAGATAGAGAACAAGTGGAAACAGTGACAAATTTTATTTTTTTGGGCTCTAAAATCACTGCAGACAGTGACTGCAGTCACAAAATTAAGAGACTCTTACTCTTTGGAAGAAAAATATGACAAACCTCAATAGCCTATTAAAAAGCAGACACATCACTTTACCCACAATGGTCCGTATAGTCAGAGCTATGATTTTTCCAGTAGTCATGTATGGATGTGAGAATTGGACCATAAAGAAAGCTGAGCACCTAAGAATTGATGCTTTCAAATTATGGTGCTAGAGATGACCGCTGAGCGTCCTTTGGACAGCAAGAAGATCAGCCATTCAAACCAGTCAATCCTAAAGGAAATCAACCCTGAATATTCTTTGAAAGGACTGATGCTGATGTGTCAGTACTTTGGCCATCTGATGCAAAGAGCCAACTCATTGAAAAAGACCGTGATGCTGGGAAAGATTGAGGCCAGGAGGAGGAGGCAACAGAGGTTGAGGTGGTTGGGTGGCATCACCAACTCAATGGACATGAGTTTCAGCAAAGTCTGGGAGATACTGCAGTCCATGGGGTGCAAAGAGTCAACTTAATGACTGAACAATATATGCATATTTGAATTCAAAATGTATAGTTTTATTTTCTGTTTTTCTTTGATTAAAATTATAATATGAAAATTTCCTATGTGGTTGAAAATATTTAAAAAATAAAAAATTACTGCTTCTTTGATATTCTAGTATCTAACTTTTCCCATATATTTTTCCTTTTGTTTTGTTTGTTTGCTTTCTTTTGTTGTGTTAGTGTAGGGGAAGGGAGTTGCTGTTTTATCTCTCATATTCTTAGAACACATTTGTATAATTCAAATTAAGGGACAGTGAATATGAATATTTTAAAGACTGTTGATATTTATTGATAAATGGCCCTTCTAAAACATTGTACCAATTATCATTCCCCCAACAGTACATGAGATTGACTGATGGCTTACAAACTAGTTAGTCTCTACTAATTTAATAGGAGAAAAATAGTTCTGTGTTTTTAATTGCATTTTTTTTTATTTTTGAGATTTAATAGGATCATTTATATATTTGCAATGAGTATATTCATTAGTTATTTTACTGCCTATTTTATAAGTTATGTGTACATGTTCTTTACCCATTTAGCTTAGTGAGATCTTAGCTTTTCATGTAGTGAAAATATATCATTAGAAGTAGCAAAATTTGCTTGCTTTTTAATAATATTAATTTTGCATGAGGTACAAAAAATATAAATTTTATGTGGTTGAGTATCTAAATTGATATTCTTTATAGACTTATGTAAGTACCAGCACTATTTATCACACTCTCCTTATTCTGTTTTAGGTCTCTACATGTAACATTTACTAAAAAAAAGTATCTATGTAGATAATCTTTTATCTATACTACCTCTAGACTATAAAACCTATTCTTCTACTTTATATCAGGATCATATTAGTTTAAATATTATAATTTAGCAACATTTTTCAATGTTCAGGAAAATTCATATTGGGAAATCACATATGGTCACAATTATAAATATTTGACATGTGTGTGCATGTAAAATAAGTATTTTACATGCACACACACGCACATACACATATGTGTATATGCCATTGCATGTGTATAAAGCAATTATCATTATTAACTACTGTTATATATGTGTATAATGCATTAAAATAGTTAACATTTGTCACTGTTGTATTTAATTCTAAACATAACTACCATAATATATGATTTGGAAACTACTAACTAGTACTAATAGGCCAAGTATATATTTACATGGAATTTGAATAGTTTGGTATGAAAATGAGCACTTAGGTTTCTTTTAAATCATTCCCATAATTAATTCAATTCTCATAATTTTTATCACAAAATACACATATTCCTTTTGTTTTTATAATTTCAGTGTACTTCCCCAGTTACTTTAATTATTTGTGAGTGATGTAATTAAACTGAAAGATTAGTCCCAGTTTTTCTACCCAACAAATTTAATAATGATAGGTGTGATTCAACTTAGGAAAATTATTTAACAACCATAATGCAGACAGCTAAATAAATTAGAACTTAAATATTTGGCTTATTTTTTTGACTAATCTCTTTCCTTTTTTGGACCCACTCATATTTTTAATTAACATTACACTTTCATTAAGACAAAGGAGTGTTTAAAGTAAATGTTACTATCACAAAACTGTGCTTAAAATATTCTAATTTTTTTTTTGGCTGGCTGGCAAAATTAGCATCACTTTCTTTGCAACTTTGCTTCCCTTTGCTTTTTCCCTTCTACTTCTCTCAAAATAAAACCTAAAATAGGTAAGCACAGTCAAGTTAGTGATGACAATGATACACTCCTCTCAAAGAAGCCTTGAAGATAGACTTGATTCAGCTGTGAAATGATTGGAAAGAAGAAGTTTAGTGGAAGGAGCTTGTAGAAACTTTTAGTTTCTAGAAATGGAGGTGATTGATGTTTGCTCATGGAGGTATCATCCCACAAGAGAAACACATGATGCAGTAGTGTATGCATGCATGTGTGTTAAGTCACTTCAGTTCTGTCTGACTCTCTGCAACCCCATGGACTTGAGGCCACCAGGCTTCTTGGTCCATGATTCTACAGCCTGGGAAGCCCTCAGTATTTTGTATATCAACACTGTTCTTGTGCCAGAACAAAGCTAATGCTTGCTATGATAAGGGAATCAGCCACCAACACCTGAAACTGAGACTCAAAGACAGACAGTGCAGTGTAAAAGCTTTACAGTGAAAAAAAGAGAAGGCTTCAGGTATGCCCTGATTGGAGGTTTTGGCTTGGGATAGCCTGAGGTGGGCTAACAGGAAGTAGGTCATCCCATGTGATTGATTAGGCTTCCTCTGTTGTTCAGTGGCTCAGTTATGTCCAACTCTTTGTGACTCTATGGACTGAAGCACACCAGGCTTCTGCCCTTCGGTATATCTCAGAGTTTGCTTAAACTTGTGTCCATTGAATCGATGATGCCATCCAACTATCTCATCCTCTGTCACCCCTTTCCCCTCCTTTCCTCAGTCTTTCCAAGAATCAGGGTCTTTTCCAACAAGTTGGCTCTTCTCATCAGTGGCCCAAGTATTGGAACTTCAGGTTCAGATCAGTCCTTCCAATGAATATTCAGGGTTGATTTCCTTTAGGGTTGACTGGTTTGATCTCCTTGCTGTCCAAGGGACTCTAAAGAATGTTTTCCAGCACCACATTTTGAAAGCATCAGCTCTTCAGCGCTCAGCCTTCTTTATGGTCCAGCTCTCACATCTGTACATGACTACTAGCAAAACCATTGCTTTGACTATACAGACCTTTGTGGGCAAAGCAATGTTTCTTCTTTTTAATAGGCTGTCTAGGTTCATCTTAGCTTTTCTTTCAATGAGCTTGTGCTTAGTCACTCAGTCATGTCCAACTCTTTGTGACCCCATGGACTGTATCCCACCAGACTCCTCTGTCCATGGGGATTCTCCAGGCAAGAATACTGGAGTGGGCTGCCATTTCCTCCTCCAGGGGTTCCAAAGAGCAAGTGTCTTTTGATTTCATGACTGCAGTCACCATCTGCAATGATTTTACAGCCCAAGAAAATAAAGTCTCTCACTGTTTCCATTGTTTCTCCATCTATTTGCCATGAAAATTTAGAAACGGATACCTGTATACAAATATACAATGTATACTAATATACTACTGGCATTTGGTTATGTAAATTTGAATAATGTTTAACTGTTGTCACTTCAATCATGTCCAACTCTTTGAAACCTTATTGGCTGTAAGCTGCCCAGCTCCTCTGTCCATGGGATTCTTCAGGCAAGAACACTGGAGTGGGTTGCCAGTGTCTTCTCCAGGGGATCTTTGGAATTGAACCCGTTTCCAGCCTCTCCTGCATTGCAGGCAGATTCTTTTTTGCTAGCCACCAGGGAAGCCCTGTTAAAACTTAAATGATGAAATGTATGAAAAAGTGAATGGTTTGATTTTCCCATTCAAAATATCACACTGCGCAGATTTTAGCAAAAGTACTTCAAGGATCATGTAAACTCTTTTGTTAAGGGCTCATTTGATTTTTCTGACCTTGTGCGTGTGTGCTCAGTCACTTTAGTTACGTCTGACTCTTTGTGATCCTATGGGATGTTGCCTTCCAGGTTCCTCTGTCCATGGGATTCTCCAGGCAAGAATACTAGAGTGGGTTACCATTTGCTCCTCTAGGGGTTCTTCCCAACCAAGGGCTTGAATCAGAATCTCTTGGGGCTCCTGCATTGGCAGGGGGATTCTTTATCACTATGCCACCTAATAAGCCCTTTATCTTTACTGTGAGGGATACACAAATATTGTTAGAGGAATTGTGAGTTTGAGTGGACCTGGAATGTTATGGTCTTCTTGACAGACCGGAACCTGGGGACAAGGAGTCCATGAAAAGAAGGTGAAGAAAAGAAGGACACAGGGACCCAAGTCTCTAGTGGAACAAGGGTACTTTATTCATAGCAGTGTGTGCTTGTATATTGTTATACAAGGAAGCTTTAGGCAGAAAAATAAAGTTGAGTAAAAAATACCAAAACCAGATGCATAACAACAGTAACTAAGGGAGTAACAATAATCATAGGGCCATAACACCAGTAACTAGGGGAATAACAATCATCACAGGGCCAGAAGACAATCCATGTATTGGAAATAGGAACATGACTAAGTAGTTTTATAGAAAAGTAAAAAGTTACAGAAAGGAATCCATGTATGTGTTCCACCTCATAACCTCAGTCCTGAGAACTGTGTGCAGCTCTGCTCGTTCCTGTTTTCCAGGAACTGATAAGGAACAGAGGCCCTTGAGAAACAGAAAATAGCATATAGGATTCCTTAAAATTAAACATTCCCTGATACTGGAAGATGAATAAAATTTTAAGAGTTTACCAGGAGAGTATGTGATGGAGAAGAAATATAAACATGAATGCACTTGGCATGCTCTAGGCACTGTGACTCTTTAGACCAGTCAGCAAGGCCTCCCAAAACCTCGGCCTGAGATTTTCCCTAGCCTCCTTATCCTTCCTTCCTGCCTTTTTAATGGCATGACTTATCATATATAAATTAATATACATATATATGTATATATGAAGTACATACACATAACTAAAAATGTATATGTATAGTTCTATTTTACTCTAGCCCAGGAGCACTTCAAAGAGAAAATGTTTTACAACAAAATATTCATCTTTTCTTGAAGGCTTTCCTGAAAACTCTAGAGAAAACTGAGCTTTACTTTTATATAACTTTGTATAAATCTGTGGATCAATAGCTCAGGGGGCAAAATGAAGTCACTAAATAATTTTACAGTTTTGTTATTTTGTTTGATATGTTATGACTTTGAGATAGTAACTAGTATTGGAATATAGAGGTGCAAAATATCTGTCATTAATCATTAATCTTACATTTGACAAAAGCCTGTAAATTTAAATGTTAGGAAAGGAAAACCTGTGGTTTAAAAAAAAAGATATGATGAAATTTACAGTTAATTAAAAAACTAGCTTTGTGTATAAATAATAGAAATTAGCACTGTAAACAATTTGTAGGAGAATTATTTAAAGGAATTACCAGAGAACAAATTGTTTTTAAGTACCTTCAGGTACTTTAGAAGATTTTATTAATATGCTGACTATTAATACACTAATTACAAACCTTTTATTTTGTATTCATTAAGTGAATTCCCCTAAGACTGTTTTGAGACCCATCATTCAATACAGCAAGTATTTGTTACATACCTACTGGGTCAGTGACTGTCAAACTGGCAAAAAGAAACTAACAGGTTTTGAAAAATAATAATGCTTTCATCCCACAGTCAAAGTGTTTTAATTTTTATTGTTCTGGGGTGAGGCCTGGGCATTGTGTCTTGTTTTGTCTATTTTACAAAACTCCCTTGTTGACTCTAACCTGTAGCCAAGTTTAGAATCATTATATAATGTGAGCAGAAAACATTTTTTATATAATGTCTTATTCTTAAATCATAGCACAGGGATTCTTAGTAAATATTTGGAGATAATAGGAATGATCATGTTTGCTGTAGCAAATAATTTACAAGAGGCATTTGATGAATTTCATTTTGAGTCCCCAAATGTATACTGGAATAAGTAAACTGAATCTAACATGTTCAAAAACCTTTGCTAGTTTCATCAGTTCTTTTACCTGTGGAATTCATGGACAAGCTCATTTTATAATGATCTCTCTGACCCAACAGAATGAGTAAAAGAAGTGCAATGAATCATCATTAAAGTATAGCTTGGGAAATAAACCAATTGAAGTATAATCTAAAGATAACTTGCCTCAAGTTTTCTTTCTGCTTTTGAAGCCAAATCCAGCCTCTGTCCTCTGACAGCAAATTAAGTCTTAGAGATAGAGTTTTGGATTAAGTAGAAAAGAATTGCTTTATTGCTTTCCAAGGCAAAGGATACTTCAATGGGCTAATGCCTTCAGAACTGTGTGTCCTAACCTGGAGTGTTAGTGAGTTTTATAGCAATGGTTCAAAGAGGATGTGATCAGCTCGTGAAGATTCTTCTGATCTGTTGGTGGTGAAGTAAGTAGGAACCAGAATCAAAACCTTTTGGTTTCAGCTGGTCTGGGGTCTATGTGCTGGTGTGCAGTAAACCATTAACTTCTGCCACCTGTTGGGGGTTTCAGTATCTGCCTGAGTGCATGCTAAGTCACTTTAGTCATGCCCTACTCTTTGCTACCCTGTGGACTGTAGCCCACCTGGCTCCTCTGTCCATGAGATTTTTCAGGCAAGGATGCTGGAGTAAGTTGCCATTGCCTCCTTCAGGGTATCTTCCTGACTCAGGGTTCGAATTTGCATCTCCTGTATTACAGGCAGATTCTTTACCGGCTCAGACAGTAAAGAATCTGCCTGCAATGCAGGAGACCTGGGTTCAAAATGGATTTGGAATGTCTGGGAAGTTTGTAATTTCCTCGGGCCTGTCTTGTCACAACAAAAATTTGAAGCAACTGATGTACCAGTGTTATAGTCCCTTGTAATTTTCTCAGTCAGACCAGTGTTACAGCTCAGTTTTCTTTAGAAAGCAAAGTAAAATACATCCTCAAGGCATGAGGGTGGGTCGACCCAAAAGAACTGAAGAAAAGAGAAACCCCTAACCCCTACCCCGGCCTAATTTTGGCTTCTCTTTTTATGTTTTTTCTCCTCCCCCTGGGCCTGCCCTATGTAAATTGGGCTAGCCAAGAGGGCCGTTTGTTTTACCTGAGGGTCTCACTCCCATCCTCAGACTTTCCTCTCTTCTATTTTCATGGGCTTTTCCCTTCTTTGTCTTTTAGCCACCGCCATTCTGGAGTCCTTTTTCCTATTCTAAGTACCTAACAGGAAGATCCCCTGGAGAAGGAAATGGCAACCCACTCCAGTATTCTTGCCTGGAGAATACCATAAACAAAGGAGCCTGGCAGGCTATAGCCTGTGGGGTCACAAAGAATGGGACATGACTGAGGAATGACACACTTTCTTTACTGACTGAGCCATCTGGGAAGCCTTCAGTATCTATAAAACACAGAAGAAAATTTTGTGTTTTCAGTATCTGCAAAAGTCTCAAGTATATTGTTATGTATATCCTTTGAGGGGGAACCAGGACCTTGCCCCAAAGCTACCCTATTGTTTCTTGTTTATTCCTTGCTTATCTCCACAATGCCTCCCTTAGCATATTTGAATCTGCCTGTTGGAACTCAGGGAAGGTCAGGGAGACTGAATGGACCCTATTTCCCATAATCAAAAAATGGCACTATAAGCTTTTTGTGCCCAGGAGGCCCATAGGGTTCTGACAGGTATTACTTTCATGTAGTTTGATGTTCCTGGGCCTAATAATTGTCTTTAGAGTAAGAAATGAGATTTGTTCCTGATTCCAAATTAGAGTGAATTTGTTTATTTATGTCACTTTGTCCTTATGACAAAGGATGGCTGCATATGGAACACTTAAATTTGTAGGATTTGGGGGGTGTTTTTATTTTAGAAATCCTTGATTATGTATGACTTATTTAAGGTTTACCTGAGTCACTTACATGATTTTGTCAGGGGAGTTTGTAATTTCCTCGGTTCTGTCTCTTCGCAACAAAAATTTGAAGCCATGGACGGACCAGTGTTACAGCCCTCAGACGGACCAATGTTATGGCTCTGTGTTACAGCTCAGTTTTATTTAGAAAGTAAAGGAAAATACATCCTCAAGGCATGAGGGCATGCTGACCCAAAAGAAGTGAAGAGAAGAGAGGCCCCTAGCCCAATTTTGGCTCCTCTTTTCATATTTTTTTTTCTCCTCCCCTGGGCCTGCCCTATGTAAATTGGGCTAGCCAGGAGTGCTATTTGTTTTAACTGAGGTCCTCACTCTTCCTTGGACCTTCCTTTGTTCTATTTTTGCAGGCTTTTCCCTTTCTTGTCTTTTAGCCACCACCATTCTGGACTCCTTTTCTCTCTTCTACCTAACAATTTATTCTCAGTTTTATACGTGCATTTGAGTAATATAGTAGAATTGTATCAGTGAGTATTTTTTATGGCAACCTTCGTTTAATACTTTGAAACAAACTGTGGCATATTTTGCTATAATAAAGGCTAGACTCAGAAAAAGGCAATTTAATTGTTGAATGTAATTTTTTGTGAACACAATTTATCTGATATTTTTAACCTGGTAGCTAGCTATTAGTGAAGGAAGAGAGAAAGGTTCATAACTAGATTCCCCATGCAAATGTATTTAAATTTTCAACAGAGGGAGAGGGAGCTGAGAGTAGAAGAGGGATAACAATGAAAGGAGCTGGAAGATATGAAAGAAGAAATTGTGCTTCTAGTACATCCTGATGCAGTACCCAGTGCCCACATCCTACCTTCACAACTTGTTACGAGTGCCATCTTGGAAAAGTGGTTCCTTGTGTCAATTAAAAGAAGATGTACAACTTGAGAGTTGTGAGTTAAGTTTTATTTGGGGCAAAGTGAGGACTGCAGCCCTGAAGGCAGCATCTCAGATAGCTCTGAGAGACTGCTCCATAGTGGCAGTGGGGGATAGTCAATATATAAGGTTTTGGTGAAAGGAGAGTTCAATATCATGAAGCACTCATTTTACAAAAGGTTTTTTGTTAGGCATGAGTATCTGATGTCCCATGAAGGGATTTAGTGCTTCTCTAAATATGAGGAGATAAAAGGATTGAGATCATAAAACCTGTTCCTAAAAACATCTAGCTGTCTAAAGAGCTGTCCCACCAGCTTCCCTGGAGCAGAGTATCTCACTCCACCCTGAATTCCCTCAGGGGTTGTTGAAGGTCAACAGCTATAACAGCATGGGGTTCAATCTCCACAGAGGCAGATGGCAAATGCCTTTGTTGTTAGTGCTCTTGGTAAGTGCCAATTTGTAGTTTACGTGTCCCCCTTGTGGTCATAAATCAAACCACACTTTGGGGGCATTTCAGATCAGATCGCATCAGATCAGTCGCTCAGTCCTGTCCAACTCTTTGCGACCCCATGAATCGCAGCACGCCAGGCCTCCCTGTCCATACCAACTCCCGGAGTTCACTCAGACTCACGTCCATCGAATCAGTGATGCCATCCAGCCATCTCATCCTCTGTCGTCCCCTTCTCCTCCTGCCCCCAATCCCTCCCAGCATCAGAGTCTTTTCCAATGAGTCAACTTTTCGCATGAGGTGGCCAAAGTACTGGGGGCATTTAATGACCATTTTTTCCCCGCTTTGTTGGAAAGGCTTGTCCCCAGTTCTGAAGAAGGTTTTTGTTGATAGGCCACTCAGTGTGCTATTACTGGACTAGGTCTTAATAGTCAAAGATCTCTGGACACCTGTCTTCTAGTTATGGTCCAGGAAAGTATTCCCTTTGTTGCATCTTCCCATATCTAGACTTACACTGTTAAAATCGGTGATCATATATCAAGCTATACATTTGATCAACTGCATCAAGTCTAGTCATTATTTGGAGGCTCAGTCATACACATACATACAAGAAATAATAATCTTGTGAAACAAGCAAAATACAAATGGTATAGTTAATAACATTAGGGGAATTCAGTTCACTTCAGTTCAGTTGCTCAGTCGTGTCAGACTCTTTCAAACCCGATGAACTGAAGCACGTCAGGCCTCCCTATCCATCACAAACTCCTGGAGTCCACCCAAACCCATGTCCATTGAGTCAGTGATGCCATCCAACCATCTCATCCTCTGTTGTCTCCTTCTCCTCCTGCCTTCAATCTTTCCCAGCATCAGAGTCTTTTCCAATGAGTCAGATCTTCGCATCAGGTGGCCAAAGTATTGGAGTTTCAGCTTCAACATGAGTCCTTCCAATGAACACCCAGGACTGATCTCCTTTAGGATGGACTGGTTGGATCTCCGTGCAGGAGACTCTCAAGGGACTCTCAAGAGTCTTCTCCAACACCACAGTTCAAATGCAGCAATTCTTCAGCGCTCAGCTTTCTTTATAGTCCAACTCTCATATCCATTACATGACCACTGGAAAAACCATAGCCTTGACTAGATGGACCTTGTTGACAAAGTAATGTCTCTGCTTTTTAATATGTTATCTAGATTGGTCATAATTTTTTTTCCCCCCAAGGAGTAAGCGTCTTTTAATTTCATGGCTGCAGTCAACATCTGCAGGGATTTGGAGCCCAAAAAAATAAAGTCTGACACTGTTTCCCCATCTATTTGCCATGAAGTGATGGGACCGGATGCTATGATCTTAGTTTTCTGAATGTTGAACTTTGAGTCAACTTTTTCACTCTCCTCTTTTACTTTCATCAAGAGGCTCTTTAGTTCTTCACTTTCTGCCATAAGGGTGGTGTCATCTGCATACCTCAGGTTATTGTTATTTCTGCCTGCAATCTTGATTCCAGCCTGTGCTTCCTACAGCCCAGCGTTTCTCATGATGTACTCTGCATAGAAGTTAAATAAGCAGGGTGACAATATACAGCCTTGATGTACTCCTTTTCCTATTTTGAACCAGTCTGTTGTTCCATGTCCAGTTCTAAGTGTTGCTTCCTGACTTGCATATATGTTTCTCAAGAGGCAGGTCAGGTGGTCTGGTATTCCCATCTCTTTCAGAATTTTCCAGTGTCTTGTGATCCACAGAGTCAAAGGCTTTGGCATAGTCAGTAAAGCAGAAATAGATGTTTTTCTGGAACTCTCTTGCTTTTTCAGTGACCCAGCGGATGTTGGCAATTTGATCTCTGGTTCCTCTGCCTTTTCTAAAACCAGCTGGAACATCTGGAAGTTCACGGTTCACGTATTGCTAAAGTCTGGCTTGGAGAATTTTGAGCACCTCTTTACTAGTGTGTGAGATGAGTGCAATTGTGTGGTAGTTTGAGCATTCTTTGGCATTGCCTTTCTTTGGGATTGGAATGAAACTGACCTTTTCCAGTCCTGTGGCCACTGCTGAGTTTTCCAAATTTGCTGGCATATTGAGTGCAGCACTTCCACAGCATCATCTTTCAGGATTTGAAATAGCTCAACTGGAATTCCATCACCTCCACTAGCTTTGTTCATAGTGATGCTTCCTAAGGCCCACTTGACTTCACATTCTAGGGTGTCTGGCTCTAGTGAGTGATCACACCATCATGATTATCTGGGTCATGAAGCTCTTTTTTGTATAGTTCTCCTATGTATTCTTGCCACCTCCTCTTAATATCTTCTGCTTCTGTTAGGTCCATACCATTTCTGTCCTTTATCAAGCCCATCTTTTCATGAAATATTCCCTTGGTATCTCTCATTTTCTTGAAGAGATCTCTAGTCTTTCCCATTCTGTTGTTTTCCTCTATTTCTTGTATTGATTGCTGAGGAAGGCTTTCTTATCTCTCCTTGCTATTCTTTGGAACTCTGCATTCAGATGCTTATATCTTTCCTTTTCTCCTTTGCTTTTTCCTTTTCTTCTTTTCACAGCTATTTGTAACGCCTCCTCAGACAGCCCTTTTCCTTTTTTGCATTTCTTTTCCACAGGGATGGTCTTGATCCCTGTCTCCAGTACAATGTCACGAACCTCCGTCCATAGTTCATCAGGCACTCTATCTATCAGATCTAGTCCCTTAAATCTACTTATCACTTCCACTATATAATCATAAGGGATTTGATTTCGGTCGGTCATACCTGAATGGTCTAGTGGTTTTCCCTACTTTCTTCAATTTAAGTCTGAGTTTGGCAATAAGGAGTTCATGATCTGAGCTACAGTCAGCTCCCAGTCTTGTTTTTGCTGACTGTATAGAGCTTCTCCATCTTTGGCTGCAAAGAATATAATTAATCTGATTTCAGTCTTGACCATCTGGTGATATGCATGTGTAGTGTCCTATGTTAACCATGTAGATCCACC
The DNA here is from genome assembly GCF_003369695.1 of Bos indicus x Bos taurus. Classification (NCBI taxonomy): domain Eukaryota; kingdom Metazoa; phylum Chordata; class Mammalia; order Artiodactyla; family Bovidae; genus Bos; species Bos indicus x Bos taurus. The sequence continues at coordinate 80,980,728 of NC_040081.1, read as the reverse complement.
ACATAGCTCTGGGAGTTTTCCTTTTAATAGATGAGAGGTTAGTTTTTATTGAGATATAGCTCATCAGTCCACTTGAGTTGGAATGACCCTAAGAGAAAACTTAAATCTATGCCCAGCATCAGAGCATGTATTATTAATTGACCAGGTGAGAGGTTCCCATCCAGTAATATCATGAATAGATAGAACAAGACTGAACATTCATCTAAAATAAATTTCCTAGGGAGTATCCAGTCAGAGCCCTAGCAAACAGAAATCCACCAAGGTAACCCAAAAGTACTGGACACAGATAATTGGCCACAACCCAACATTTGGATTGAGTTTTAAACTAGCATAGAATCATGTCCATGATAGAAAGCATTTGATTGATAGGGAATAAGTCCAAGGAATCAAGAAAATGTTATAAATATTCATACAAATCAGAATCTCGGGCAAGCTGTCTACTTCTGATGTTTTCTTCTTCTCATCCTAGTATAGTGTAGTTTCCTCTGAGCATTGTTTTAAGGTGAGTTTGAAGTCAGTAGGCCTCTCTATAGACCAGTCCAGCTTTGAACATAGGAGTTAACCCAAGAATCAATTTCCCTTTGGTTTCACTGGGCATGAGCTAGTTAAGAGTACCTGATAGAAAGTTCCTTCCATCCAGGTTGAAGACAGTTCCTTAAATTATGTTTTCTTCCAGTCTTGATTACAGGTCATGCGTCAGCCATCTGATCTTCATCCAAAGCCAGATTACTGAGATAAGCTTCAGAAACATCCCTAGAGTGTCCTTTAATAATTCAATTAAATTTTACATTAATATACCCTAACAGCAAAGAACTATCCAGGAAATGAGTCTTAATAAATACAGACCTCCTTTAACAAACTGAGATTTAACATTCATTGAAACATCTTTTTCTCCCTAAAATCACAGTCATTTTTACATAATATTACCGAATTAAGACTTGTTTGTAATATAGGTCTGCTCTCAATAAACTTGGCCTGATCATTTATATAACCATAATTGATCATAGACTTTTTTTCTTTGCTGAGACTTTTATAAAGTCTCAGAGTGAGATTTTAAAATAAAACCTTTAGGGATAGGAAAGTCATGCCAAAGGCTTATAGATTTTGCCTAACAGATGTAAGTGAATTCCTCACTTCTTAAGGTCTCCAAAATTCCTTGGGATTTCTGTACCTGTTAGTGAGATAACCTTCCTAACTTCTCTGATAAAGTTACTGGAAACTAAGAGCTTCCAATCTCAGGAGGGCTCAGATAGAGAGAAAATATAAATGTTTCAGTTTGTTTATAAAATATAATTTTACCAAATTACCATCATCGTTAGTTTGAGGAGAAGGTTTTTTCTTACACCTGAAAACAAAGATTCAACCCAGTAATTTTTCAGATAGAAACCATAAATGTTATAAGTATATTTGCCTGTTCATTCAGTCCTTTTGTTAACTTTTGTGAAGTCATCAGGTTTTCCATTAGAATCCTTACCTAGTTCAGAAACTGGTATTTATCCAAAAGTCCTTTCTATAAATCTTCTTTAAGAGGAAGCATATTTGCAAAACTTGGTTAGTGTTTTGACAATATTTTGAGATAGTAACTAGAATTATGACTAATAACTTTGTACCCAAATATACCAGAATTTTGGGAACTTCATATAGTTTCTAGGATATCTATATTAGTAACATTTACTATACAATATAACCCAAGATTTATTCCTCACTTGACAATATTTCCCCTGAAATTCTGTTTACAAAATTAACCTAATTAGTATAATATCTCTCTTTGGGATGTTTCAGGGGCCCTCTGAAGCATCCCAAAGTTAGCTAGAAATCTTCATTAGAAAGATTTAGCAAGTTTTGTCAACAAATGTCAAAAAGTTTAGAACAGTCAGATAAGTTTATGGGCCATTGTGAAACAATAGCTATTTACTTAGCCAAAGTAACAATAAAGTATTTTCAAACAGATCATTTCAGAGATACAGAAACTTAAATCTATTATCAAAGACAGTTCAATATCTGAAAAAAAGGAGTCCTCTAAATGAAAGAAAAGCTGAATTCAAGTTTTTGCACCTGCTTACTTTATTTAAAAGGTAACCTTAACTTTATTTTAAACTTATTTTAAACCATATACAAAACTCTTTTCTCATGGTTCACTTCCACAAACCTTCTTATCACTTTCTGTACCCATTACTTTGTTCTTCCATCCTAAAAAGCCACCTGTAAGTCAGGCTTACTTCCTTTTCCCTTCACAAAATGCAATGCCGTTCCTCATACCTTCTTTACTGAAAACACACTTCCTACTTTCTTTAAGCAACCAAGAACTGACTTTTATATTAGCATTTTATAGATTGGTGAGCATAAATACCAGTGATAATTTCTAAAACCTTTGTTTTCTCAGAGAGAACATTTTAGGATGGCACCATTTATTTTTTACCTCAAATCTCTTTAGTTTCTTTGTAAGAGGAAATTAGTGTTTAGTAGTAAATGTATCAAAATCTTATTTTATTTGAAAATGACTTAGTTATTCAATAGACTTCCAACACTTAGTTTAGCACAACCTTTAGAAGTTCAAGTTACCCCAATCTAGAGAGACTATTTTAGACACATATTCCTAAAAAGCATAATTATTTTTAATAGAGTCTATCTAAAGGCTCATATCTCATTTACATTTTTTAGAAGTTTCTTCACTCAAGGTAATTTCCTTGCTGACAAACTTGTAACAGGTATAATAATATTTAACTTATATTAAACCTAGGTACAATAAAAATGTAGCTTCCCTTGTAGCTCAGTTGGTAAAGAATCTGCCTGCAATGCAGGAGACCTGGGTTTGATTCCTGGGTCAGGAAGATCCCCTGGAGAAGGAAATGGCAACCCACTCCAGTAATCTTGCCTTAGAGAATCACATGGTCAGAGGAGCAGGCTACAGTCCATGGGATTGCAAGAGTCGGACACGACTTAGTGACTAAACCACCACCACAATGATAATATTCTGCTTAATGTTAATTACTCTTAGACATGTCTACATTAGTTAGATCAACAAACAAACATTAATATCAGGTATTTAATTCTGAACATTTCCCAGTTCACCTGAACCTGAAATTCATTTAGGTTAATTTATCTTGTATTTAGAATTATTTGATTTGTAAGTGCTTACCTTTTTTTTTTTTTTTTTTTTTAAGGCCAATTAGATTAGAGCTCATTTATAAACTGATCTCAGCAATCAGCAATATTATCCAAAAAAAAAAAAAAAAGACACACACTGAGACATACATACATCCAAATAGACACAACAAGAGATCCTATAGCTTTGTTTTCCAGACTTAGTTATGAATCAGATATCACAATATGAAAGTCACTTAAGTTTCTCACTCAGTCATGTCCAACTGTTTGCGACCCTGTGGATTGCAGCCCACCAGACTCCTCTGTCCATGGGATTCTCCAGGCAAGAATACTGGAGTGGGTTGTCATTTCCTTCTCCAGGGGATTTTCCCAACCCAGGGATCGAACCCAGATCTCCTGCATTGCAAGCAGACGCTTTAACCTCTGAGCCAAAATTCACTAGTTGTAAACAAATGGATGGAATAAGATTTTAAAAGGCTTCCCCCCACCTTTTTTTTCCTTTTGGTTTCAGGAATTAGAGAAGGTCTAGATAAGTGATCCAGAGAGCTCTGGTCTAAAGATATCACAGGAGTTATTTCCTCAGGGCAAGAATTCTTAAAGAAAATTTTTTTCTTGAATCTTTCTCTGGAGTCTAAAGAATATTGTGACCACATTGTCAAAAATCGTTTTTTCTGTGATTATAGTTTTATAGCCAAAATTTAAATCAGATAGTGCTCAACATGGCCCTATTAACAAGGACAGATTGGTCCCAGCAGAGATTGTCCCTCTGGGGAAATACTGGCCTTAGTTTTATCAGCCCCAGGCTGTTGATTATAGGAGGAAGTCCAGAACATAAGGGAACTTCAGTTCATTTTCCTATCCTACGTAAATAAAGATTTAATATTTTTAGGCCACTTTTCTTGTCATTAGATCATAGCTATAGATTGACCAGTCAAAAAAAAAAAAAAAAATGTTTTTCCCCCAAGGAGTTCCCAGGTGGAACGTTTGAAACTTTGAGTAAATAATTCCCATATTAGCTCAAGGAGTTTGTATCAGATATCTGTGAGCTCAAACCAAACCAACAAAACCAAACCAAACCAGAACTTCACCAGTCAGGAGTCATGTTCCAAATGAAACAAAAGGCAAAGAGATGCCCAGAAATCAAAAGCCAAGTGGCAAGAGTGCCCCCAAAAGGTGGTAAAGTGATGCTCAGAAATCAAAAGCCAAGTGGCTTAAAAGTCAAACGTAACTTCCCAGTTCCACTATACCTGCAACCTGGCAGAGTCAGTACTCAGTTCAGTTCAATCGCTCAGTTGTGTCCAACTCTTTGCGACCCCATGAATCGTAGCACGCCAGGCCTCCCTGTCCATCACCAACTCCGGACTTCACTCAGATTCATGTCCATCGAGTCAGTGATGCCATCCAGCCATCTCATCCTCTGTCGTCCCCTTCTCCTCCTGCCCCCAATCCCTCCCAGCATCAGAGTCTTTTCCCATGGGTCAACTCTTTGCATGAGGTGGCCAAAGTACTGGAGTTTCAGCTTTAGCATCATTCCTTCCAAAGAAATCCCAGGGCTGATCTCCTTCAGAATGGCCAGGCTGGATCTCCTTGCAGTCCAAGGGACTCTCAAGAGTCTTCTCCAACACCACAGTTCAAAAGCATCAGTTCTTCTGCACTCAGCCTTCTTCACAGTCCAACTCTCATATCCATACATGACCATAGAAAAACCATAGCCTTGACTAGATGAACCTTTGTTGGCAAAGAATGTCTCTGCTTTTGAATATGCTATCTAGGTTGGTCATAACTTTCCTTCCAAGGACTAAGCATCTTTTAATTTCATGGCTGCAGTCACCATCTGCAGGGACTTTGGAGCCCAAAAAATAAAGTCTGACACTGTTTCCACTGTTGCCTCATCTATTTGTCATGAAGTGATGGGACCGGATGTCATGATCTTCGTCTTCTGAATGTTGAGCTTTAAGCCCACTTTTTCACTCTCCACTTTCACTTTCATCAAGAGGCTTTTAAGTTCCTCTTCACTTTCTGCCATAAGGGTGGTGTCATCTGCATATCTGAGGTTACTGATATTTCTCCCGGCAATCTTGGTTCCAGCTTGTGTTTCTTCCAGTCCAGCGTTTCTCATGATGTACTCTGCATAGAAGTTAAATAAGCAGGGTGACAATATACAGCCTTGACGTACTCCTTTTCCTATTTGCAACCAGTCTGTTATTCCATGTCCAGTTCTAACTGTTGCTTCCTGGCCTGCAGGCAGATTTCTCAAGAGTCAGGTCAGGTGGTCTGGTATTCCCATCTCTTTCAGAATTTTCCACAGTTTATTGTGATCCACACAGTCAAAAGCTTTGGCATAGTCAATAAAGCAGAAATAAATGTTTTTCTGGAACTCTTGCTTTTTCCATGGTCCAGCGGATGTTGGCAATTTGATCTCTGGTTCCTCTGCCTTTTCTAAAGCCAGCTGGAACATCTGGATGTTCACGGTTCACTTATTGCTGAAGCCTGGCTGGAGAATTTTGAGCATTAATTTACTAGCATGGGAGATGAGTGCAATTGTGCAGTAGTTTGAGCATTCTTTGGCATTGCCTTTCTTTGGAATTGGAATGAAAACTGATTTTTTCCAGTCCTGTGGCCACTGCTGAGTTTTCCAAATTTACTGGTATGTTGAGTGCAGCACTATCACAGCATCATCTTTCAGGATTTGAAATAGCTCAACTGGAATTCCATCACCTCCACTAGCTTTTTTCATAGTGATGCTTCCTAAGGCCCACTTGACTTCACATTCCAGGATGTCTGGCTCTAGCTGAGTGATCACGCCATTGTGATTATCTGGGTCATGAAGCTCTTTTTTGTACAGTTCTTCTGTGTATTATTGCCATCTCTTCTTAATATCTTCTGGTTCTGTTAGGTCCATACCATTTCTGTCCTTTATCGAGCCCATCTTTGCATGAAATGTTCCCTTGGTATCTCTAATTTTCTTGAAGAGATCTCTAGTCTTTCCTATTTTGTTGTTTTCCTTGATTTCTTTGCTTTGATCACTGAGGAAGGCTTTCTTATCTCTTCTTTGGAACTCTGCCTTCAGATGCTTATATCTTTCCTTTTCTCCTTTGCTTTTTGCTTCTCTTCTTTTCACAGCTATTTGTAAGGCCTCCCCAGACAGTCATTTTGCTTTTTTTTTTTTTATTTTCCATGAGGATGGTCTTGATCCCTGTCTCCTGTACAATGTCATGAATCTCATTCCATAGTTCATCAGGCACTCTATCTATCAGATCTAGGCCCTTAAATCTAATTCTCACTTCTACTGTATAATCATAAGGGTTTTTATTTAAGTCATACCTGAATGGTCTAGTGGTTTTCCCTACTTTCTTCAACTTAAGTCTGAATTTGGTAATAAGGAGTTCATTATCTGAGCCACAGTCAGCTCCCGGTCTTGTTTTTGTTGACTGTAGAGAGCTTGTCCATCTTTCGCTGCAAATAACATAATCAATCTGATATCAGTATTGACTATCTGGTGATGTCCATGTGTAGAGTCTTCTCTTGTGTTGTTGGAAGAGGGTGTTTGTTATGACCAGTGTATTTTCTTGGCAAAACTCTATTAGTCTTTGCCCTGCTTCATTCCGTATTCCAAGGCCAAATTTGCCTGTTCCTCCAGGTGTTTCTTGACTTCCTACTTTTGCATTCCAGTCTCCTATAATGAAAAGGACATCTTTTTTGGGTGTTAGTTCTAAAAGGTCTTGTAGGTCTTCATAGAACCGTTCAACTTCAGCTTCTTCAGCATTACTGGTTGGGGCATAGACTTGGATTACTGCAATATTGAATGGTTTGCCTTGGAGACGAACAAAGATCATTCTGTCGTTTTTGAGATTGCATCCAAGTACCGCATTATGGACTCTTTTGTTGACCATGATGGCTACTCCATTTCTTCTGAGGGATTCCTTCCCGCAGTAGTAGGTATAATGGTCATCTGAGTTAAATTCACCCATTCCAGTCCATTTTAGTTCACTGATTCCTAGAATGTTGACACTCACTCTTGCCATCTTTTGTTTGATCACTTCCAATTTGACTTGATTCATGGACCTGACATTCCAGGTTCCTATGCAGTATTGCTCTTTACAGCATCGAACCTTGCTTCTATCACCAGTCACATCCAAAGCTGGGTATTTTTGCTTTGGCTCCATCCCTTCATTCTTTTTGGAGTCATTTCTCCACTGATCTCCAGTAGCATATTGGGCACCTACTGACCTGGGGAGTTCCTCTTTCAGAATCCTATCATTTTGCCTTTTCATACTGTTCATGGGGTTCTCAAGGCAAGAATACTGAAGTGATTTGCCATTCCCTTCTCCAGTGGACCACATTCTGTCAGCCCTCTCCACCATGACCCACCCATCTTGGGTTGCTCCACGGGCATGGCTTAGTTTCACTGAGTTAGACAAGGTGGTGGTCCTAGTGTGATTGGATTGACTAGTTTCCTGTGAGTATAGTTTCAGTGTGTCTGCTCTCTCATGCCCTCTTGCAACACCTACTGTCTTACTTGGGTTTCTCTTACCTTGGGCGTGGGGTATCTCTTCACAGCTGCTCCAGCAAGGCGCAGCCCCTGCTCCTTACCTTGGACGAGGGATATCTCCTCACTGACACCCTTCCTGACCTTCAACGTGGGATAGCTCCTCTAGGTCCTCCTGCACTCACGCAGCCACCACTCCTTGGATGTGGGGTTGGTCCTCCGGGCCGCCACCCCTGGCCTTGTGAGTCAGTACTAGCAGCTGTTTTTGGTTCTGATATAGTTTCCAGCAATTTCTTGTTGGTTTCCTGCAAAGCAATTACTCTCTCATTTACTCTTTTAGAAGCTTCTAGATACCAGTCAAGGTAAGCGTAGCCAGCCTTTTCTAATTATGCATGCAAAAATATCAATTTTGAAATATCAAAAGAAATCCAATTTGGCCATTTTAGGTTGAGATCTGTTTTAATATTATTTCTGCAGTTAACTAGGTACTTGTATGTATGAGCTCCGTTATGTATTGTACATGAATCTGGCTGGAGTGTTAGTCAGAGGCTGGCTTTCTGACACCCCTTTGTTTCTGTTTTTGAGAGATTCTGTTTCTCATTTTAAGATGAATTTGTCAGGGATAAAAATCACTAGTGAACTTGTGTAGTGGGCCCATGTGCTACTTGTGAGGTTAACTCCTCCAGGAGTCACCCCAGAGTTGTTTCAGCTCATTTTACATGTCAGATTCTGCCTCCGGCAATCTAAGATTACCGTGGCTGCTTAGGTCGCTGAATGGCCAGTTCTTATGTGCGGCCCCTGAACGAGGAAGTATTTTAATTAATGAGTGGGTTTCCCTATGGGATCACTGCATGCAATGAGACCTCCACCACTCCTGTAAATTTCTCAGTCACCCTTGAAAACTGAAACTGGCCAGGAGGAGTCATGACCCTTTTCTTCAGAGCAAAACTCATCTATTTTCCTCACTTTTATCCTGACAAATTCTGTAATGGCAGTCAAATTGAGGGAAAGTGTCAAATCAGCCTGTTACTTAACCACTCAGCGAAGACCATTCAGTCCCCTACAACAGATCGAACTCAGCATCTTTCAGCTGAGCCCTGAGTATTCCTCAATTATTTTTCCAGTTGAGCCCCCCTACCCAGTACCTGGAAAGAGGCTACAGTCTTCATTTTGCCCCACATGAAACTTAACTTGCAACTCTCAAGTTGTACATCATTTTTTAGTCGACACCTGTCTCTGAGTCCCAGAATTCTTTACTTTAGTATGAATATTACCATAGGATTTTTCAGGCTTGAAACAGGAAACACAGGATAAAGCAAGTGTGTTGGAAAAACAGAGTCCTGTTGTGTGTTTCTCCTTTACTTTCACACTACTGCCACAATTCCAACACTTCTAATACTAGATGTCTGGGGTTATAGTTTCCACACCAGGCAATTCCCTGTGAAGTTCCCTGAGTGTCCTAAATTCAACTCAGTTTGATACTAAGCAGAGTTAGCACAGACCCCACAGGGTAAGGGCTCAGTCCCAGGCTCTCCCTTACTTCTGACACATCCATCAATACTAGGTCCCCAGGTTACTCATAGCTTCTCTGTGTCTAGGCCACAAATCAAAGGTTCCCATGATTCCCCTCCTTAGCTTAGATTATTTGCTAAAACAGCTCACAGAATTCTGGGACACACCTACTTATATTTACCAGTTGATTATATAGTAAAAGATTTGGTAAAAGATACAGATAGACAGGTGAAGAGATACATAGGAAGAGGTCAACTGCAGGAACATCTATCCCGTGGAGTTGCAGTATCCCAGCCTTCCAGTTTATGGGTGTATTTTGAGGATTTTCGTGGAGGTTTCATTATGTAGGCATAATGAATCATTAACTCCATTTCCAATCCCTCTCCCCTTCCTCGAGAATGAGAGGTAAGGCTGTAAATTTGACATTTCTAATCATGATTTGTTCTTTCTGGCAACCAACCCACCAAGAAGTCACCTAATTAGAAACAAAGACACTCCTATCACCCAGAAAATTGGAAGTGGTTAGGAGCTTTGTGTCAGAATCCAGAATTAAAGACCAAATATTAGAAGAAGAGATGCTCCTAGAACTCTTATTAGGAAATCACAAGCATTTTAGGCGCCCAAGTCAGGAACTGGAAGTTAGAACAAAAGATTTGCCTAGTTCCTCAATATATCAAAGATTCTAAGAGTTCCTTGTCGGGAACCATGAGCTGATATATGCTGGTGTGTATATATACATGGAGAAGGCAATGGCACCCCACTACAGTACTTTTGCCTGGAAAATCCCATGGATGGAGGAGCCTGGTAGGCTCCAGTCCATGGGGCCGCTAAGAGTTGGACACGACTGAGCAACATCACTTTCACTTTTCATTTTGATGCATTGGAGAAGGAAATGGCAAACCACTCCAGTGTTCTTGCCTGGAGATTCCCAGGGACGGGGAAGCCTGGTGGGCTGCTGTCTATGGGGTCGCACAGAGTCGGACACGACTGAAGCAACTTAGCAGATATATATATATATATAGCTTCCCAGATAGCACTAGTGGTAAAGAACCCACCTCCCAGTGCAGGCAACATAAGAGAAGATGGTTGGATCCCTGGATGAGGAAGATTCCGCTGAAGGAGGATATGACAACCCACTCCAGTGTTCTTGCCTGGAGAATCCCATAGACAGAGGAGCCTAACGGGCTACAGTCCATAGAGTTGCAAAGAGCTGGACATGACTGAAGTGACTTAGCACACATGCATATTTCTTATTATTTCAAAGCAAGATGTGAAGTGTGCCAGGTTTATAACTTGATTAGCTAAGACTAATCTTGATCAAGACTAATCAATCAACATCCACTGATGTTTCAAAACCTCTCACCTACCAGGGAGTAGTACTTGGCTAGGACAGGTGTTTTTTCAATAATTTTATTTATTTTATTTTTTACTGTGCTGGGTCTTCATTGCTGCATGGGCTTTCTCTAGTTGCAATGACTGGGGGCTACTCTTCATTTCGTTGCCTGGTTTCTCTTTTCGTGGAGCACAGGTTCCAGGGCACACTGGCTTCAGTAGTTGCAGCACATGGGCTCAGTCATTGTGGCTCCCTGGCTCTAGAACACAAGCTCAATCATTGAGGCACATGAACTTAGTTGCTTTGTGGCATGTGGGATCTTCCTGGATCAGGGATCAAACTGATATTCCCTGCATTGGCAGGCAGATTCCTCATCACTGAGCCACCAGAGAGTCCTAGGATAGTTTTTGATGAGGGATCCTAAGGTGTAATATCGAGACAGCTATTACTATTGATGAGGAATTATAAGATTTTTAGTAGGAAGGAAGCAGACTACTGGAAAATATTTTTAAATTACTGCATAAAACTATGTCCTATTCCAATTCGCTTACAAAATGACTAGAGAATAGCAATTAATTTATACATACAATTTGATGAATGTGCTGTGGATGTGTGTTTCCCCTAAGAATTATTCATAAACGCACATGCACATGTCTTTCTAGCCATTTTGCATTACCTTCTCTTGGAGGGTGGAATAATTTTCTGTCTTTTTGTCAGAAGTATGGGGACTGAGGTGCAGGGTTTGGGAACCATATGTCTTATCATTATGTTTCTTATCTATTTCCCAGTTTTTGCAAAAAATGTTTTCAGTTTAGTCTAGTTTCATCAGGAAATCAATAATGAATCTAAGAAGGGTGACAGTAAATTAAGACAGATGCAAAAAGTACTGCAGAATGAGATTTTTTTGAGAAATGTATAAAACAACATTGTGAGTGTTAACTGAACAATATCCTAAACTTCTTTTGTTTTAAATATGTTACATATTTAAGTTATTTTTAGCATTTTAAAACTGATGTGCTGCAAATGACAGTATATTGTGATAAGCATTATAATTGGAATTATTTTAATTCTTTGCTTTTCTTAAAATTAAGTGAAATTACCACAAAAATTGAAATCAGAGAGAACTAAAATTGTCTCATAAAAATGCAAATTCATAAAATGCTTGAATACAGTAACTCTTAAAGATTTTGTATGCTTTTTTGTCATCATTTTGTTTCTCTGCACACCAATTTTTACCTAATGTTTAAAAAATTTAATATTATACTGTATTAATTTCATTCCTTCATAAACTCCACAAATAGATTTTGTGAACTGCAAGATATTTATGTGTTAGTCATTGGCTCCTTTAAAGTCTATAGCCAGCCTCATGCATATTGTCTGCTCCTGACTTTTTGCCATAAGACCATGTCGTTAAAATAATATCAGTTTAAACATTTTTTAAGTGCTGATTGTGAACCCAGGACAGTGCAGAAAGCTTTGCATATATAATCAAACTCATTCTTCAAAGCAATCCTATGTGATATAGTTTCTATTATTTGTCTCATTTACATCAGTTGGCTAGTTTACCAAAAGCTATACATTTATTAGTGAATACATTGGGGATTGCTGCTAATTTAACTACAAACTCCATGATCTTAATCATTTTGCTACACAATCAAAAGGTAAGGACATTTTTGCCGCTCTTAATAAGTTTCAGAGGGTTGTTTTCTAAAGTGTTGATGGTACTTTTCACTGTGACCTTTGAGGGTGCAAATTACACTCTCTTCTCCAGCACTAAGTTCCATAATTTTTGTTGTTGTCATTGTTTTACTTAAAATGGGTAAATTAAGTAACTTTTTCATTTCCTTTTTTTTAAAGTAAACTGAAAATACTTTCTATTTAATTAAAATACTTCGGTGGAATTGCTTTCTGCCTCTCTCATTTATCTTTTAGGATCATTGTGTTTTTCTTATCCACTTGTATGATCTCTTGTTTAAGAATTTAAGTCATCATTTATCCACAGTCTGTAGTCTTGCTCTCTGATCTAGTATCTTTGAGGATTTCTTCCCTAGACTTATAATCACCTTTCTTTAGTAGACGGGAGGTTATCTTACACTGACACACTTAGTACATTTATTGATCAACTCTGTGTAAGACCTGGCTAAAGTAATTTCATTTGGATCTTCTTTGGGTCTGGAAAGCTTCCCTTATAACATGTTAATCTTCAGAAGGACAAATCAAAATATCTTGTTAAAACAAAGATCTACCATTTTATATTAAGTCTAGAAATGCTAAAGTATTTTAAACTTGGATAATAATGATCTTATTATAGCTGCATGTAGTTACTTACAGACTCCAGGTGCTAAAATCTGATGGGAATGCAGATGGACTCTGTGTTGAACCATAGCTCACGTAAATTAGATTGGCTGCTATTTCTAGCATATTTTAGTTTCTGTTTCTAAATTATTTCTGAGAGTTGTAAGCGTTTTTAACCTGTACTTTGAGTATTTATTGATTAAGGAAAGAACATGTTTTTTATACCATCTGGTGCTGAAGTGTTACTGTGACAGCATCCTCAGAGTTTATTTAAAACGGGTAATTTGAGGGATTACTATTCCACTTCAGATATTTATAGAAAAGGAGCTTCAGTTTTAATTTTCTTAATGATATATTAATGCACAGTATGCTCTGATCACTAAACCCTCAGAAAACTTATTCCGTGGAAATGATTTTTTAAATTACACTGGCCATCTGTATTTATGTGAGTTGGTCTGAATGGAACTAGATATTTAGTTATGTTATAAATGGAAATACTTAGTATGGTAGTAGTATATGGATCATGAAAAAAATAAATTTCTCTGAGATAATGAGAATCTATTCTATCACTTTGATTATGATATTACTAAGAGCAATAGCTATTACTTTTCTCCCAAAGCATACAATGTGCCAGACACTGATCTAAGTGAATACATATTTTCTCTCACTTTATTTTCACAAAACCTATGAGATAGAATCCATTATTTTCCCTATTTTATGCCTGTAATCTGAAACAAAAATAAGTTAACTAGGGTATTTATGCCATCTTAAAACAAGTCAAAGAAAATATCAGTACCAAATCTAAAACAATGACATAAAAAAACAGAAGTATGAGTGTTTGATTTTACATGATTTTAGTTTTTTTTTTTTTTACAGTGAAATTTTTTTTTAATTTTATTTTATTTTTAAACTTTACATAATTGTATTAGTTTTGCCAAATATCAAAATGAATCCGCCACAGGTATACATGTGTTCCCCAAGGTTCAGGATTTTAGGTTTTTGATTAAACTTTTTAAAAACTATAAATTTGAAGTGTAATGATAAGTAATAAAATTTATATTCCTCAGAAGTAAAATTTGCAGTGTTATAGTGAAGTGTGTGTGAGTATGTGCGTGTATATGTATTAATTTGTAAGAAAAAAGTGTTATTATATTCTTTCAAATGAAGAGGACTGAATAAAATGCTATTACTTTTGAAATCATGAGTGTATTTTTTGAGTCTTAGAACACTGATCAAGCATTAAACAAGTCCTTATAGGTAATGACCAATCACAGCCCAGTTCTTGCTTTCCTAAGTACAATTCTATATGAGTTTATAAACTGCACACTCAACTATAAAGATATTTATACTTTGTTAGAGATGACATCAGCTTTTTTTAACTGTTAAAAAAACAATTGTGTACATTTTTAAACAATCTAATATTATTTATTATTTATTGATTTGTAAATTTACTATTCAAAATTAAAACATATATGCACATGTTCCATATTAATAACCATTAATAAATTGAGATAATTGTGCCGTTAGTGGCTCAGTCATGTCCAGCTCTTTGCAACCCCATGGACTATAGCCTACCAAGCTTCTCTGTCCGTGGGATTCTCCATGGACTGTAACCTGCCAGGCTCCTCTGTCTATCTGATTCTCCAGGCAAGAATACTGGAGTGAGTAGCCATTCCCTTCTCCAGGGGATCTTCCCAACCCAGGGATTGAACCGAGGTCTCTTGCATTGCAGGCAGATTCTTTACCATCTGACCCACCAGGGAAGCTCACTTGTGCCATTAGGTAATGCCAATTACAGTGAAACTACTTATGTGCCGTTCATCATGTTTAAACTGTGAGGGGGAAAAAAAAAAGATCAAGGAATCATCCTTATCTAACAAAACTAATAGTTTAAAAGAAGAGGAAGGCAGACTTTCTTTAAAGTGCCAGATAAATGTTTTAGGCTTTTCAGGCCACTCATTCTCTGTTACAACTACCTAAGTCTGCCATGACAGCAAGCAGGACTCCTCCATAAATGGCAAATAATGAGTGTGGCTATGTTCCAATGATACTGTATTTACAGATATAAATGGTATGCTAGATTTGGCCCATGGACTATATAGTTTTCCACCCCTAAATATGAGCACTTATATAAGCATAAGAAATAGGAAAGTTAACATATCTAAGATATCAAAGATATTAATGAAATAAATATAATTTTAAGGAAGTAGATCAAGATTTTCCAAAGTATTGTACAGATGCTTTATATACTCTTATAAATATTTTAATAATTTGATATATTGAACTTTGACTTTTAATATCTCTACAGTGAAAATAATTATTTGGCATATTTTTTAAAATACATATAATCAAATTGGAAATAAGTGTCACGTTGCCATTTTTGTAGCAGCCAAATTCTCAGATACTTAGTAATGGGAAAAATTAAAGTACTATCAGTGCTCCAAAGAAACTATATGGAACTTTGCTTAGTTTTCCTTTGAGAAAAGTCCATTGGAATTTGATTTGGAAATACTTGTCTAATTTTGTTAGCATTTCCAAATATATTGAATGTTTATATTGTATTTTCCTTATTTGATATAAATGAGTAGATATATTTCATAATTAAAGTTCAAAATAAACAGAGTTTAGATAAAAGTCTTGGCCTGCTGGTATGTGGTATCATTACTGAGCTCATCCCACAGTTGTCTTGAAATCACTCTAAGGGCAATTTATAAAAACTGGAAGTGAATGCACTGAAACACTAAATAGCTTTTGTGTTCTATTCTGCCAATAGTTTATGTGGTTTCTAACAATAAAATACATTATATTAAACAATTTACTTGGTATTTTCTGGATTTTTGTTTTACTATGAATATGTGGAAAATTAAAAGAATATTGAATCTTGCAATATCCAGAAAGGTGCATGTATTATATATATAGGTTGATTTTTATATATATAGCAATAGCTCTATGAATATATTATGGAGATGCATTTTTAAAATATGAAATGTAAATTAAATGGTCACTTTCCATAAATGATTGGTGAAGTCATGTAAGCATAGCATTGTCAATAGTCTGTGATAAATGATGATACCGCTATAAGAAATCAGTGGGTCAAATGAGCAAGGCATTATTCTCCATCTTAAATTTGTAGGTTCTACTCAAAAAATTTATTTACAAGGCTGTTTAGAATGTCTTTGAATATAAATTTTGTAGGCATTTCTGAGGAAAGATATATTCAAATGGGCTTATAGCTTTCTTTGTCTGTTTAATTGGATAATCAAATACATTGACTCATTATATTTCCTATCAAATAACCTCTTTAAGTATAATAAAAAGAACAATTTAATACAGCATGGTATTTCTTAAATCCATAAAATGCTTCTTAATTTGAAGGGCATTGTGGAAAAATTAATTGTATGCATGTTGGAATTTTTGCTTTTAAAAAGCAAAACAGACACCTGTCTGAATTGGTAGTGTCTTTATGCTGTATCGAGGGAGTGGGATATCTTCCTTATCTTGGGCTCTCTTGTTTGCTTTTCAGTTGCTGCGATTGTGGCTGTGGAAGGGCTTCTTCCCTGTGCGCTGTTGCCCATCCAAGCCTAATATGGTTAGTGTTCCCCTCCTGCTTTCACTATGTGCTGTCCCACCTATATGTATTATCGTCAGCATCCTTTTTTTTTTTCATTTGTGTACATTTTAGTAGTTAGTGCACCAGTTACAGTTTAAAAGAAGAGTAGAATGAAACTGTTCCAGAAAGAATCTTGAGTGATTTCACTACATATACTTTCAAATAAAATATCTGTATCACCCCTATGTCAAGCATTCATACTTCTCTTCCAAGGCTTTTACTTTGGTCCTGATTTAAACCAGGAAGTTGTAAGATTTTAACATCTGTTTTACATTTAACATGTCACTGTTTATGTTGTTCCATTAAGATTAAAACCATATTATACATGGAAGTAGAATGCTACTTCTGTCAAGGTGAAGTCACTTTTTCTGTCTCCCAGAACCATGAAATGAACATAAGTGGGATATTCTTTTTTCATAATCATTGTGGATATATGTTGCATTGGAAAACAGAACCACATTTAATTTTAAACAGCTGACTTAATAGTTTTAAGCTTGAATTATTTCAGATATTATAAGTGATATTTCTAATTTGGTACCAGTGAAGAAAAAAATATCCATATTTTGGGGGTCGGTGTCCAAATGCGATAGTCTTAATTATTTACAAATACAAATCTTAAATATATATAGCAATAAACTTATAGGCTAGAACATAAGAACAAAGAACTCTCTTTATAGATTTAGAGAGTGCTGTGTGCTCAGTCACTCCGTCGTGTCTGATTCTTTGTGACCCCATCAACTATAACCTGCCAGGCTCCTCTGTTCCTGAGATTTTCCAGGCAAGAATACTGGAGTGGGTTGCCATTTCCTGCTCCAGGGGATTTAGAGGGACTCCTACACAATAGTGAGCTACCTTGTAAAAACTACTAGATAATTTCTGTCTAGATTAAGGAGTCTGAATCCCTCCACTACTATATTGAGCTATTATTTGTAGGCGAAATTTGCCAAGAAAAGAACTGAAATACATTTTAGAGAATTAGAGGGTTGTCTTGGGCCTTTAAAATTGTTACTTTTATTCTCTAGGTGTAAATTAATTTTTGTTGATTCAAAAAACTGTGGTGTGATTGAGTGTGTGTAGAAGATGTGAGAAGTGGTGGAAGAGATACCAATGATCTTCTGAGAACAAGAGAGTGTAAACACAGACTGATAAGATTCTTTGATCTTTTTTTTAAATCTTGTGAAATTTTTTTATTTGAAAAAAAATTTGAAGTTAATATGAAAGTACAGATTTGTTCCTGGGACTTCAGTGACAGACCAAAACCAAAAAACCCTGAAATCTGGCTGACAGTGGCTGAAGTATAATATAAATGGCTTGAAACTGTGATTTTATTTTATTTTTTTTACTGCTCTATAAAAAACTTAAAAACGGTCACTGAGTTGCTTATTCTAACTTGACTCTCAAATATAGATATTATAAGAGATAAAATCATCATTGAAGCATAGAATTTACATCTTGGAGAAAAAAAATGACATCCAGACATACCTTGAACTAAACCTCAAAGATATCTTAATGGGTATATGAACATTAATGAAGCCATGACTCAGAAAAGTATTGGTGAAAACTAACTTTAACTGGATTTAAATTGCTTGATGTTTTAAAAAATAGTATCTTTTTCTACTGTGTAGTTGACTTCAGGGAGTTTGTAAAATGAACAAATAAAGGAGGAAAAGTAGAAAGGTGGAACACTTCCTTCACAAGGAACATACCAGGAAACCTAAGAAAACATGTTTTATTTCCTATCATCTTCCCTTTTTTCCATAACATCTTTCTCTAAAAATGTCAGTAATTTTGACTCAATTGGTGTGTTTGTGTGTGTGCATTTATATTTGTGTGTGTATGTGCATTTGAGTGTGTCTGTAGCACCAAAAACAGAAGTTATTTAGCCACAAATGGGCTTAGGTATCCAATAAAATGATAACAGTTTGTGTGCAAATATTTATGGAAGAGCCATAATTTTTTAATGCATTCTTAGTAAAACAAAATAAAGCAAAAGAAACAAACTTTAATTGAGTTTACATAAATTAGACAATCAGAAATTTGTTCAAAATTATTGGTTGGGGTGAATGGAAGCTAAATATGTTTTTATTCTCTGATATCTCAACTTTCATTTCATAATTTCTGGTCAGTATGAGGTTTCAGTTAAAGATAATGTTTCTTTAGATTAAAGCCTTGGGGAAAAAATAACCTTAGATAGTGGAAATTAAGGGCTGAGAAGAATTTTCCTACTAGAATCAGTAAAATACTATGAAACCTTGACCTAAAATCTTATCTCTTAATTTTGTTTGTATAATCGTATTAGGATTTGTCAATTACCACATAAATAATTTACAAGGATCATTCTGTCATCATTTGTGAACTGACATATATACAATTACAGGACAGAGGTTGGACATTTTGAGATTTTGGAATCTTGTTTTTGTTTTTTTTTTTCATTTCTGAAAGACTACTCATGAATATGTGTGCTTGGTTTTGACCTTAATATAATGCAGTGCTTATACATGAAAATTGCCAATTGTAAATATACTGGCTTTTAGAAGTATTTTAATATACCTTGTGGAAATCTCAGGGTCTGAAAGACATAATTTCAACATCATTTATCTAGATCCTTGGTTTTGCAATTCAGATTTATTAAATTTTCTCCAGGGCTATGGAGTTCTGAGTTTTACTATTGTAGTTTCCATCACATAAACATGCTCCATTATTTTGCAAATGCTAATTACATGTTGCTGTCTTGATCTCAAATTATTTTTTGTCACTCTAGTTGCTTACTTTGTTGTGAAATCGGTAAACATAGGTATAATGTTAATTTTTACAATATTCTTCTTGCTTTGATTAAAATCTACCCAGTTATGAATGATATTTCTGTAATATGTTCTAATGAAACCCAGATGCCTAAATTTTAAGCACTCTATCCCCAAGACTGCTTACATTTTTAACAGAAGTATTTGTTTTTTAATCACAGCTGGTTTCAGATTCTAGTCCTCCCACGCTACATCCAATCTATTTTTACAGGCATCCAATATTGAATTGATAATCTTAAATGTAAATGATATATTAATATGTGAAATTTATAAAATAAAATTATTATTTGTTCCTTGATATTCACTTTTGTCTATGAATACAAAAACATATATATATGTGTGTATATAAAACATCATGTTTATTATAAGTTTTGAAATATCCCATAGTCCCCAGGTGGGTTTTTCTTACATTTCTTGAATTCAAACACATTAGATTATTTTCTTCATTTATTAGGTTTCAAGCTTTCCAATGCTTTTGCAGCACTTACTACTTCTGAGGGGTGTGCATGACAAGGAAAATGGAGTTCACTATTCTGAAAATAGAGATGTTAAGTTCTTATTTTGTTGATTTACCTACTCTGATTTTTAGGAAGTCAACCTCATTCTTTTAGAAATTATTATTGCTTATTTTTAATAATATTTAAAATCAGAAGTACAAGGGATAAACTCTTCTATCATAATTCAGAAAATAAAACTAAAATAAAACATACTTTTCTGACAAAAATGGTCGTGAATTACACTGAAACATTATTTTCTTAATGTTTCAAGGAACTATTTTTCTTTAGTTTAATGAACTGAAAGTTTCTTGACATTTGAAGTGAACAAGGTTTTCTTTTTACATACATTTCACAGATTATTTCATTCATTTACAACAGATTTCTGCCCAAGAGATATATGGAAATACTATTCTATCTTATAGTTAGGAAAAATACATAGAGAATAAAAATCATCCCTTATAATTTTAGACCCTCATTTAATGTGCTCATGGCAGGCAAGTGTGAGGCTTTTCCACACAATAGAGAGATAATATATTAAATTCCAGTTGAAGCCTTGCTATATAAAATGTAACTATAAACTGCTCCCAAACCTGTTTTTATAATACCTGTGGCACCTCAGACCATAGGAGATATTAAATGGGACTACTCTAATTGAGAAAATCATTGGTCATATAAGCTAGTTCATTTACCCATGAACTAGTTTAAAAATTAGTAGGAAATTTCCTACTCTCGCATTAGAACACAATTTGTTGAAAACAGGGAGACACAATCCTTACATGTCACACTTTATAAATTATATTTCATGTCAGATTTCTAAGGTAATTAAAATTTAACTCAATAATGAAGAGTCAATAATTCATCTTTGAATTCCTTAAAGTATTTCAAATTATTCATGCCTTCCCATTATTGCTAATTCTGGAAGGATTTAAAGAGTTTATTAATGAAACAAATTACAAATTCATATACACTGCATTATTTTAAAAGTGTTGTTCATAAGTTTTTTCCTTTGTCTTTTATAATATAGAAATTAAAAATAATATGCAAGGCATGAAAAAAGACATAAGTCCACTTCTCACATTGCCGTTAGTCATAAGGAGGTTAGTACCCTTGGTAGAATGTGAGATGGGAACACAGCTATGTTTGCTATGTTTCTGTAGTATAATCATCGCTGTCATTTCCTGTGCAGGAAAAGCATGTTTCCCAAAATGAGTATATTTTCTTTTAAAAGTGTATCTGGGAATTTTCAGTAAATGATAATACATGAGTTACAGTTTTGTGTAACTTATATTATCTGTAAAGAAATCAAAATCCTGTACCTTGTATACAAATGCTAGCTGGACCACCTATATATCCAATATCCCATTTTACTGCATTTGCACTCACATTCTTATAGATCTGTGGTCCTGAGAAATAAAGCAATCTATTTTAAGTATTTATTAACTATTATTAATAATAAGCTAATATTCACATGCTTCTTTATTTTATGGGGGATGAGTTACCTGAGCTTTTATTAAAACTACCTTTTTTCAGTTGGAGAGAAACTTGAAGTGAAAAGGTCAAACTATTTTCCCACAAAACTATAACTTTTTTTTTTTTTAAGATGCCAGCAATAAAATTTTAAACGCAACATTATGCAGTGGCTGAGGTCATTATTATGTCAGAACAAGAGTGTGTGCACATATGAAGAAATGTGTTTTGAAAAGAGGATACAATACAAGGAACTTTTCTATAAGCAAGACATATTGACTCTAATGTTTGCTGCAACATTTCCTTTTGAATATTTTTACTGGTAAAGCATTTCTTAGTCCATCTGGACAATGGAGGAGCAGCTGTAGGCATGTCCAGTTCTGAGCCAGGTACTGCATATGCTCACTCTTTCAAAAACATCAAAATGCAGAACCATTACTTCTTTCACCATTGCTTCCTCCCCACCGTATTTAAAATTAAGGAAAAAGAGTGTTTATTCAGTGTTCATTTCAGTAGGCTAAAATAAAGAAAAATCTGATTTTGTGGAGGTTATTGTGGAGTAAGGATCTACAATCTCCTTTTGCTTTTTCGTTCACTCATCTCTCCTCATTGTTCATAATAGTGTCATTTAGAAAGTTCTGATTCTGTTCTTGGTACTCCTTGAGGGCTTCACATTCCTACCTTTAATTTATTATCTAATCCTCAGTTTACATCTGAGAAATAAATTATTCATTAGTACCTCCATCCATTCATAAAGATTATTGTTTACTATTTCATGTCTATGGAAGTTTCAAATATCCAAATTTAGAATCAATGGCTTGGGGTGTTTTTAAGAGCAACATTAATATCAAGGTTGTATTATTAAATCTTTTGGATAGATATGGGGGAAAATAGATTGATCTCCAAATTAACCATGAAATCACTTATATATTATATAGGAAGCATGACTCAATGCCTTTTAATAAATTTCATTAATGAGTATAAACTATGCCTACGTTTAATGTAATTTCTCATGTCCCCTCTAGTACTAAAATAATATCATTTTCTAGAAGAAGATATGTATAAATGGGTAGAGAATGATTCCTCTAATTATATTAAGATATCTAAAATATTTTTAGCACAATGATATCAAAATCCATTAAAATTGTGATTGAAGCAAAATGAAGAAACTGTTTCTTTTCTGTTCAGAAAGAAAAAAGGTTCCAGAAGATGGCAGTTGTAATTTATATATGTACACAATATACATATGGAAGGGCATACTTACTGACTGTGTCAGATGGGTTACAATGATGTATCTGGACAAGGTACGGAAAATGATACTGAATGAACAGGCTTCCTGCAGTGCTTTGTCAGTGAGGCTGAACCACTGCTTGAGTGCAGTCTCTGCCAGCTGCACTTTTACTTGCTGTATCTTGTTGAGGTTTGTTTTAATGGTGCTTTGGGGGTTTCCAGAACTTAATTTTATATGTTAATGTGACATGCAGCCGTATATGTTATAGAACTCCAGAGAAGCCCATAGTCAAAAATAACTCTTTCCTATTGCCCTCCTGACTCTCACCCTAGGTATTAAAATGTTAACTGCTCCTCAACAAGGTATTCCCAAATCATCTTTTAGATTAGATCCAAAGTTTTATTTCCATTTTCATATAAGGAATTTGCATGAAATTTAAATATCCATGAGACTTATTTAATGATAAAGACTATTTGAGGATACAAGTTTCAAAGCTTAATTTTTTTCTGAACGTAGGAGAGCTGAAGGTAGAATGGATGTTTGTTTTCTAATGTAAACTGCAAGAACTTGTATACTTTTTAAGTCTCTTTAGAATTCCTCTAATGAAGTTTTCTGTCAGTGTTATTTACATAACATAAATCTCAGGATGATTTCTCACAATTATATGTAGAATATTGTTAAAAATAAAAAACAGTATCAATACCTTCTCTGTAAAGGCACATACATCGATTGAAAGAAGAATGTAATATCTAAAATTATGAACAATATTAAAATAACTTAAATATCAGCTTATATCATGTATTTGTTTTTTCTCTCCATTTCACTGTGGTGAAGTGATTCAAGATGTCTTGCATCTACGTGTTTTGAATACAATTTGGAAGGCCAAAGATCCCCACTGTGTGATGCTCCTCACCTAAGAACACTATATGTATTAAGCACCTTATTTCAAGTTTATTCAAATTTTGCTAACTGTAATTTACTAATAAATTGCCAGTTCTTTAACATGATAAAAATAAGATAACTATATTTTTCATCAAAAATGGCACAAAAACAGGTTTTTTAATCTATTTTGTATAATATGTGTAATTATACACTAGGAAAAATAGAGAATACAATAGGTTTTATTTTTACATCAAAATATACATATATTTAAGAAACATTTTAGAATATGAAACCAAGAACAGTCCCTCAGTGCATGTCAGGTGGCCACTTCCCTTACATCCAATAGTAGTTTTCAGTCAACTTTTTAATGAAAATATTTTGTCAATCTGACATTTCAGCTGTATTTTCTTTATGCAAAAATAAATGAAATTTTGTTCTTGATAAACACAATTTTTTTCTAAGAGTTTGTGAATAATAAATTCACCTCCTTAGGAGTTTAACTAAAAGTAGTTAAAATATTTTTATTTTGGTCAATTGTTTTAATGTTATATTGTTGTTCATATACTTTAGTATTCATCAGCCTATTCTCTCTCAAACACTTGTCAATCAGAATATCATCCACTCATTCATTTATTCATTTCATCAATGTGACACATATGTTTGGTGCCAAGTCCGATCCAGGTGCCAAGTGACTTCAGAAATTTATAGATGAACAGTAATTGTTGCCATTTAAGAAACTAACAATAAAACATGAGAGCCAAAAAAAATTCTCAAATGACTACGTTGTATTGTCGACTGGGAATCTCACCATGAGAGGAATACTGAAAACTATTGGGTTCATAGTGAGGAAGACTGAAATAAGCAGGGGTAATGGAGGGGGGGGAAACATAAAGAAGGCAACAATTGAACTGGACTTAGATTAATTGGAGATTGTTAAGAAGAGCATCCTAAGTGTAGGAACCAGTATATAGGAACATATGGAAGCATGGAGAAGTATCCTGGAGATGAGGTAGGAAGTGCGCATTGGGGCTACACTTAGGAATCTTTACATTTTTATTGAAATGTTTTCAGGAGAGAGGTAACATAATAGCAGAGTACCTTGTTTATGGTATTGTGGCTACAGCCATGTCTAGTATAGTTCAGGAGAGCAGTTACAGAATGCAAGGGCAAAGGTTCAGAGGCAGTGATAGTAATCCAAATGAAAAATAACAAGGCTTTAATTGAAGAAGGGGTAGAACTAAAGAGATGGATGAGATGGACCATAAGATTTTATGTTATGTAATTCTTGGGATTTGACAACAAATTTATTGTGAGGTACACAAGCATAGGGCTTTGATTTTAAGGTACCAAGCCATGTATGTGTTATTAAGAGGAAAAGAAGGCAGCAGATCAATATTGAAAGTAAAGAGAAAGATACTGTTTTTGTTGTTTTTTCCCCAAAATCTATTGAGTGGAATGCCTGGGGAATATTCCTGTAAAGTAAATCTACAAGGAATAAAAATGTAACTCTCAAAAGGATAAAATCAGAAGGATAGATATATTAATTAAATTGATGGAAATGGATAGATCTACAGTAGAGAACCAGAGAAGCCTGGGCAGAGGACATAGGGAATTGTCCATATAAATGAAAAGAGCAGTAAGAAATATCAGAAAAGGAGTAGTAAGGGATTTCAATTAATCATGGGTTAAAAATTAAGAAAAAGTCATTGGATTTAGAGATGAATATATCATCAGTGAACATTAGAGGGAAAGCTTTTTGTAAGTAATAAGAGTAGATTTAAAATGACTTACAAATTAGTAAGAGAAAAACAGGAGAGACTAAGATTTGGGGAGTGGAGCTGAGTGGGTTTGCAAACTTTGGGGACTTGACAGTGATCTCTGAGTGGGTGCAAGGGGAAAAAAGCCAGCAGAGAAACTAAAGACTCCAAAACGAGAGGTAAAAAAAATAAAAAATGATAATGTAAGGTGCTGAAAGGAGGAGACCATTGAATCAGAGACATATTGGGGCAGCTCATCTGAAAAAGGCAGGGGCCTCAGAGGTGGTTAAAAAAAGTAAAAGAGGAAGGGAACAGAGAAGTGTCTGGTGTGTGGTGTATGGTGAAGTGATGTTTAAAAATAGATTTGGAGAGCTTCAGACTTCTCAATGAAATCTGGGCAGAAATAAGGGATATTGGCTGCGGAAATACGATTCATCCAAGAGTATTGGTGTTCCATCCTGCTGGTGTGAAAAATCATTTAAGATTGCAGTCATTTCAATTGTGTTGTGTGCTTCTGGGCTTGATGTGATTCACCGCTTGGGAGATGTGGCTAATGATGGCTTACTCTATTCCAGGCGGTGTGGTTACAGCAAAGCCAAACAAGACCCGGAAGAGGAAAAGATGCATTTTCATAATGGGCACAGTAAGCAAACTGTTAAAAAAAAAAAAAATCAAAATAAAGCAAAGTAGGGGAGACTTTGTTGTTACTTTGGCTTCTTTTCAGGCAAAGATTTGTAAAAACTGACCAAAAATATTGTGTTAAAAAGTGTGTTTTGGTACATTCCTGGGCTTGCAGTGTTGCTGGCTGACCCTGGGCAATAGCTTAATGGTTTTTTCAGTTCTTTAAAGCAAACTCTCCTATAATAATGAAAACAAAAACTTTTTGCTTTATAAAAAGTTATTATATGTCAAACTGTATTTCTGGCCAATTCTAATTCCTAGCAATAGTCAATAGAAATATATCATTAGATAAAACCACCAGAATAAATGAATAAATTTTTCTTTTTTTTTCTAGCATTTTGGCAGGAATTTCCCTGAGCAGATCCTGTAACAGCAACCTTGGTTCAAATGACTTGAAAAAGACTACACTTTTAAGAAATGCAGAAAATCAAGTTTTATTCATGAGCTTTAAAAATTAGCCTAAATGGGTTCTAATTTTATTATTTTAATATGTTCATTTTTAGATAAAGAGTATAGTGTGAGTTGATTTGCCAAGTAAATGACAAAAAGTGTTTTTGGTTTTGTTTTTGTTTTTGTTTTTTTGTCATTCTGCCATATCAAAATCATGAAAGAATTTTTGAGTCCATTTTTAGTCCTATCTTGTTTAATGTTATTTATTCTCAAAAAATATCATTGAGGATAATATTGGTAGTCTTTAAAATGTAATGAAACTGAGGCTCATAGAACATGAGAGACTTGTATAATGCCCTGCAGTAAAAATAGAGTGAATTTCTTTTTTTCTTTTGACTTCTATGTCAGTCTTATAGGACCAAAGCACCATAAAGTTTGTTTTTAAATTATTTTTATAAAAACTAAATCATCTGTGATGAGGTTTTAAGTAAAGCATAATAGAACAAACCGACGACTAAGCCAATTGCACTTCATTGTTCAGTTTGGTAAGCAAAAGTGTCTTAGTTTGCCTCAGAGACTGACTCCCTGAACATTACTGCTAAAAGATGTATTTATTCAAATATGTCCTCACATATGCACTTCATGTGCATGCCAGCAATCCAGATTTCTACAATTATAAAAGTGAGATAGTTGTAAAAATGACTCCTATACCTCAGGAGAAGACTCTGTCCTTGCAGCTCTGCCACTTCTAGAAATTACGGATTTAAGCCATAGTTGCACGTTAATAACATTTGTAATTTCACTCATCTATCACCAATACTTCTATTTTAATGCCTGTTTATTTTTTCAGTTAAACTGCCAGGAGTAAGAACTTATATTGATCCACATACCTATGAGGACCCCAATCAAGCTGTCCATGAATTTGCCAAGGAGATAGAAGCTTCATGCATCACCATTGAAAGAGTTATTGGAGCAGGTAAGACAGTGTGTTTAATTCAGACTTTTAACTTGTGTTTATATTATAGAATGTAATATATCAATGTTCTGATCTAACTCAAGATGTTTTTAATCTTCTGTAATTGTCTTGCTTTCAAAGTGGTATATAATTGATCGTATTTTACTACTACCCTCTACATAGCTCATACTTAAACCTGCAAATGTCTAGTTTATGAAAACAATAAACCAGCAAAAATAAATATTCAAACATGGTGTTTTAATATCTACTATTTACTATATTTCATACATATGTAATTTTTAATGCCCAGAAAGATTTACAAAATTCAAGTATCCAATTATTTTGTGTATGCATCATCTCTTCATTACAATTGTTTCCTTTTTGTCCTGCTATGATCTTTTTTTATTTTCTCATTAGTGTCACTGCTATAGTAGAAAGCAAAGGAAGAAGGAAGTGGTTTTCAGTCAGTTGCTTTTGGTTTCTTTCTAATGTTTCCATTAAGGTTTCTATATGTAAGACAGATGAAACTAATAACCCCCAATGTGTTTCATGATCACGCATAGGTGTTTTTTTTCCCTGTGGACCATTAATGTCTTTCAGCAATGACAAGGAAATTTGGACTCCCATTTAATTTTGTTTTGTCTAAACCTTGCTATTCTAAGAGAACTTTAAGGTACTATTTTAGAGTAAAGATGTTTAATGAGTTTATGTGTTTTCTACATCTTTATCACAAGGTGAATTTGGTGAAGTTTGTAGTGGACGCTTGAAACTTCCAGGAAAGAGAGAATTACCTGTGGCGATTAAAACCCTTAAAGTAGGCTATACTGAGAAACAGCGCAGAGATTTCCTAGGGGAAGCAAGTATCATGGGGCAGTTTGACCATCCTAACATCATCCACTTAGAGGGTGTCGTGACCAAAAGTAAGTACAATGGCAAACTATGCATGTGTGTGTGACCATAAATATCTGAATTTCTTCTACTAGGTTATTAATTTCAGGATACACATAACACTGGTCATGATAATTCGATTAAGAGTTTCTCTGATATTCATATGTGTCCTATACTTCAGTGGGTTCTTGTCAAAGCTGATCTTCAATGAACCTGAATTTCTGTTTATTATTTTAAACATATGTATTAACTCACTTACTATGAATTCAGCACCAGAGAAAATGTATCCAGATAAAAGAAACAGTAAAAGTATCATTTTTTTTTCCTCTTGGCTCTTTCACTTTTTATCCTAATGAAATATTAACTTCAAAGTTTCCATTGAGGCATTGAAGTTTAACATTTAATAGGATTACTGTAACCATAGGTGCCTGCCACCTTTTAAGTGGCTCTTTAGAGCTGGGTGTATTTCTTTTATTCCTTTTTTTGGTTGAGATATTTTAATAGTTCTAAAGAAAGCAATAGCCTCAGAAGACTGGGAATATTCCTTAAGACTAATTATTTTGTTAAAGCAAATCCTGTTTTTACTCAAAAATAGCTAAAATTTCACATCTGTCAAATTCTTGTTAATTTCTTGTAAATATGGTTGTGTGTTGAATGTTCCAATACAAGGATTTCAAATAATTTTTCAGTCATCCAGTAAAGTATTTATGTGACACATAACCAAGGCCTTTATATTCTTTTAATCCGTTTTCACTTTGCCATTCCTATGTATTCTCTTTCCTTCCCTTATTCCTCATACCCTACATACCACTTGTAAAATCATCTGAAACTTTTGGCAAGGAACAGTCTTTAAACTTTTTTTAAACATTGATTCAACTTCCATTTGCTATTAATCAGTTTTAAATGATGTATGCCAAATATGCATAGCAGCAATGTATGTTCAATAAGTGTTCTTATCCTACAAAGTAATGTAATTGATTAGATGTCCATTTTTACCATTTTGCTTTTTTTTTAAATTTTTTTAAATTTTATTTTATTTTTAAACTTTACAATATTGTATTGGTTCTGCCATATATCGAAATGAATCTGCCACAGGCATACATGTGTTCCCCATCCTGAACCCTCCTCCCTCCGCCCTCCCCATACCATCCCTCTGGGTTATCCCAGTGCACCATGGAAAACAAACCAAAAACAACAGCAGCAGTAAAGACGGCTTTTTCACAATAAAGAGGAACAAAAGAAACAAAAAAAAAGTATCTGATTTATTACCAGTCAATTCTCAAATCATGATTCATTCACAGTAGGTCACAGATGAAAACACAGAAGAAAAAGACCTTAGCTAAGAGTATCATGTTGATGCTTGACAGAGCTTTTGCATCAGCCTGTTTTGCTGGAAGATTGTTTTTCTCTATGAATCAGAGAGATACGCATCTCCAGTAAGAATGCCTATAGAGGAGGAGCATAACACAGAAATAAAATTACCTGCAGACATGTGGGTTTCTTCAAACTTAGATATGTTTCTTTCCTCCACTTCATGCCTAAAAAAAAGTAAGGGGCAGGGGCAAGAGGCAAATGAGAGGCAAATAAAATATTTTTTTTGGAAGGAATAAAATAAAAGATTTTACAAAAATCATGTCCTGTGATGAATGGGGAGGAATATTTTAAGTTAGAATGTGATCTAAGGGAGAGTGTCACAGGGCCAGTAAAATGAAATCAGAACTTGAACGGGGCTATATTCTATGTGAGAGGAAGGACTTTGGAAGGACATTAGTGATAGCATATACCGGGATAGATGCTGTGGAAACAGGAGTTAACAGTGATTGAGTAATCATTTGCTATGCAAAAAAGGTACTATCTATTGTAAAACATACTTCTTAATGACAGTCACAGTATAATAGTATACAAAATCTTTGATTTATTTTATGTCTTCTTTTCATCCTTAATATGACTGTTAAATTTCATTTCCTCAAATAAACACTGACCATGACTTCCTCAAGGATATATGTAAAACTAATGGCTATACATAGGCAGCCAATCTACCCTGTAATGAGTTAAGCTGTAATGTGTAGAAGAGTGTCAGATCACTATTATGATCACAGAAGGCAGTACTGCATAATGATCAAGAACATGGGCTATGGATCTATCCACTGATTTTAATTTTGCTTCTGCCATGAAGTACTATGTGGCTTTGCACAAGTTAGTGATAGATTCAGAACCTGAGTTTCCTCACTAATGACATGAGATAAGAATGCCTCATAGTGATGTTGTGAAGGTGACTTGAATTAATACAAGTAACGTTTAAATGGGCATGACACAGAGCAGGTAATTAATAAATACATGGTTATTACTTTTCCATTTATCTCTCTTCCTATGCTCTGAAATTCTCCATATCCATGTCATTACTAATCCATTTTAATTGATATGTTACCCTGTCTACATTGCCTCTTTCTCTGAAACCTAACTACCTTTGCAGTTCCTTCAAAACCTTATTCAAATTCCATCACCACCTCCACAAAATAATTCCTCATCACTTAACCCTGAAATAATCTCTTCTTCTTTTTAACACTGTGCTAATGTAAGGATTTTTGTAAATTTCTGCAGTGTTCCTTACTGGGTCCAAACCTCTTATTCAGATCTTTTATTTATTTTTTTTCTCTCTTGCATATATATTTTTAGCTCCCTGGCTAAAAATATTTGCTCCTTGAAGAAGCAGAAACATCCTAAATATTAATGTTAATCCATTACACTTAAACCTGAACCAATCCATGCCACTTTAGTTAAAACTTTGAGCCTCAATGTCACACGAAAGAAAAAATCATACCTACCTTATAAAAATTTTATGCAGATGAAATTAAGATATGTTTGTGTGTGTGAATAAAATTGAAGATAATTGTATTAGTGAATAAGTATTTATTTTAATCTATTTAAGTAAATGCATCAGATAATAATAGTGTTAGTCACTCAGTTGTGTTCGACTCTTTGTGATCCCATGAACTGTAGTCCACCAGACTCCACTGTCCGTGGAATTCTCCAGGCAAGAATACTGGAGTGGGTTGCTATTCCCTTCCCAGGGGATCTTCCCAACCCAGGGATTGAACCCAGGTCTCCTGCACTGCAGGCAGATTCTTTAACATCTGAGCCATTGGGGAAACCATCAGATAATACTAGACAAGATCCAAAAATTATTAGAACTAATATTCACCTACTTTTATAGACCCTTAATTTATTACAGAACTTGTTTTATGTGAATGGTCCTTGCTGAGACAATAAAAGACAACTAAACTTCTCAAAGTAAGACAAGTGAATTTGTCATATACAATTTTATATGCATTTGAGATCTTTGTTTTTGAAAGCAAATGTCATCATCAACAAATGATCATCTTTAAATTCTGTAAAGTCTAGTTTAAAAAACCAGGACTGTGGTTGAAAATACAGACTTAACATTTCCAATATTCTAATCAAATATTCTCTTTGATGTTGCTGCCATGAAGCTACACATATGTGTAAAGCAAAATGTAAATATTTAAAATATTTCTTTGTCTTATTTCTTCTATATGAGTTGAAACTGTTTCCCCTTAATAAATGTAGCTCTTGATATTCAACCTAGAAAGTCTTCAACTTGTTTTTAATTTACCATGTTGCAACTCACTTTATTTGTGTCCTTAATTTCATGCTCTCTGATCTGATGCTAATTTATTCAGCAATTATTCTCAACCTGCAACACACAGATAATGAGACATAAGTGCAACTAAATCTTGTGATTTTTCTGATTGAAGCAAAGGTGGGGAGCCTGAAGTAGCACTGCTCAGGGTGGTGCCATCATGAACCTTCTTTCCTGTATTACTACCCCACCTGCTAGAAACATGGGCTCTCATTCAGATTCCTTCTGTGATTTGTTGTTAAACAGGCCGCATCATAAACAGATATATATTCTACAGAGGCTTTATGACAAATGATGTAAAAACCCACAGTTCCTGGCTTAATTGACTTATTCACAATGCAAGATGCTTTAATATAATGTACATGGAGCCTGCTTTTACTATTTAAATAGATTCAGGAAACAAAATTTAAGAGGGAAATTATAATTTATCCACTGTAGCATTCTTTGTTCTCAGATTTATTTTTCTCACCCATGGAAATATTATCAAAATTGAATAAATATTTCAATTAAGTCTTAGAATTATTCATAGTTGTGTGTGTGTGTGTGTGTGTGTGTGTGAGTTAGTCACTCAGTCATGTCCGACTCCTTGTGATCCCATGAACTGTAGCCTGGCTGTCCATGAAATTCTCCAGGCAAGAATACTGGAGTAGGTTGCCTGCCATTAGGGGATCTTCCTGACCCAGGGGTCAACCCCAGTTACCCACATTGTAGCCAGATTCTGTACTGTCTGAGCCACCAGGGAAGCCAGTTATATTTTAGTTCTCCTGTAAAATTAGTAATTTTAAACAAAATGCTAGAGAACAATGAAAGAAATTTCTCCCTATTTTTCTTTCTGTGTCTGAGGAGATAGCACATTCAATGACAATTAATTGTTTAAATTGTAGGACAATTCTGACTTATTACATAAATTTGTAATTATCTTTCAAATATAGTATTTTCTATCATATGAAGTCCATTTTATTTTATAGGCCTTTATTATATATTACCCAGGGCTATTCCAACAGTCTTCAAACTAGTCTTGCCATTTTGGTATTTTCCAATGGACATTAGTCCATTTCATACATTTCACAAAATCACTTTCCTCTCCTGCTTCATCACCAGGAGCAAACAAATCAAGCAGAATACATATATTTTAATACTTGATATAATTTGATCATATCTCCATTATACACTATTTCTTTTTCCAGAAATTTCTACCTAGTTCTTGTTCTTCCCCTTGGTGATACTTCATTCAGCCTTAGCATGTCCTCTCCATTTTCCTCAGCTCTACTTGACCTTTAAGATTATTCAAATATGACATTCTCCATGAGACCAGCATGATTTATCTTAATTTTCCCTTCTGTCCTCACTGTCTGCCTTGCATAGAGTAAGCTACTCAATAAAGCATCCGAGCTCTACATGTGTTTTATTTGCTCACCTCCAGGTTGCTAGATCAGGGCTTCCCCAGTGGCTCAGTAAATAAAGAATCCACCTGCAATAAAGGAGATGCAGGTTCAGTCCCTGGGTTGGAAAGATACCCTGGAGGAGGAAATGGCAACCCACTCCAGTATTCTTGCCTGAAAAATCCTATGGACAGAGGAGCATGGCAGGCTACAGTCTATAGGGTTGCAAACAGTCGGACAGCTGAGCAACTG
The DNA here is from genome assembly GCF_003369695.1 of Bos indicus x Bos taurus. NCBI lineage: Eukaryota > Metazoa > Chordata > Mammalia > Artiodactyla > Bovidae > Bos > Bos indicus x Bos taurus. The sequence continues at coordinate 80,947,540 of NC_040081.1, read as the reverse complement.
AGCACGCATGCACCCGTTTCTAGATCGGTACTCAGCACATGTAGGATTCCATGTATTTGTTGAATGAATGAATTCTCAGCCAGAGACAATCTTACAAATTCTAGTTGCATGTATCTGCTGCCCATTATATCATAGTTATCTCTCTATACATATACTATCCTACTACATGATGAACTTCTTGAAATTGATATGTGTTTACAGTGTCTCTAGTGTCTGTCATAGGACCAGACACATTAGATAATCTTAACCCTTTTTTTGAAAAAGACAGGATTGATTAGGCTTCCCTGATGGCTCAGTGGTAAAAACTCTGTCTGCCAATGCAGGAGACAGGAGTTCAATCCTTGATCTGAGATGATCCCACATGCCACGGGACAACTAAGTCCATGTGGCACAACTACTAATCTGTGCTCTAGAGCCTGGGAGCTAGGCTGAAACTGTGCACCCTAGAGCATGTCCACAACAAGAGAAGCCATTGAAATGAGAAGCTCATACATCGCAATTAGAGACTAATCCACACTCACTGAAAACTCAACTAGAGAAAAACCTGTGCAGCAACAAATCCCAGCACAACCAAAAATAAATCAATAAAATAAGTTTAAAAAAATGAATAATATTAAATGACTCAATAACTAAATTGCAGTTATCTAAAAATTTTAAATGAGTTAAAGTGATATAAAGTTTATATTTTAATTTAAATAACTTTGTTCTATAAAACCATGAGTGTTTTAGGGAAAAAGGTAAAAGGCATACAAAGGAAAGTGCATGAGGATCTTTTCACAAGACCTTGCATATAGCAGTTATAACCACTACACACACATATATTTCAGAGCTAAAGACACACATAGGTTCAAAGTAAAGGATATTGTTGCTGTTTAGCTGCTAAGTCGTGTCTGACTCTTTAGAGACCTCATGGACTGTAGCCCCCCAGGCTCCTCTGTCCATGGAATTTCCCAGGGAGGCATACTGGAGTGGGTTTCCATTTCATTCTCCAGGGGATCTTCCCAATCCAAGGATATAACCACTACTTATCATTAACATTACTTTAAGAATGTGGTATGTTAATGCTTTTTACATATTATCTCCTTTAATGTGCACAACAATGCTATCCTGAAGATAATATTTGTTCTCAACTTACAGATAGGAAAATTTAACCTTAAAGAGGTCAAATACCTTATCTGGTATCATAAATATAACATAGGACAATACCAGATTTAAAAATGATTCTATATGACTCCAAAATCCAAACTCTTAAGCAGTGTACATTACTAACTTCATATATCATTATTCACTACACACGTGACAAGAAACATTTATTTATTCAAAAGGTATTAATTGATCACCTACTAAATGTCTGTTCTTATTAATCAGTAGGATACAGTGGAGATTAAACAAACTGATTTCCTGCCTTTATGGAGCTTACCTTTGAGTTGGAGAGACAGAAACTAATTGAACAAATACATTTACGATACATTAAATGAAAAAAAGTAGCGCTAAATTAGGAGATTATGGATTGTTTCTATTGAGAGTTGTTGGTTTCTATTTTAGAGAAAGATCTGTCTAATAATGAATCTGTCTAATCAATTGATCTGTCTAATCAATTGAAGGTGTGGGCCTTAGAGGTATCTGAGGACAGTGTAGTATAGGAAGAAGGACCTGCAAGGCTTGAATGGAACTTGAATAGAATGCTCAAGAGACCACAGGGCCAATGTTGCTACAATGGAATGAATGAGAGGAGTCTGGTGGAAGCTTAATTTGAAGATGTAATAGGAGCTTAGATGGTCCCTGCAAAGACTGTCTCTTAATCTGAGCTTTGGAGCCAAGATGTGATGGAATCTTATTTCTACCTTAATAGGATTAGTCAGGATGCTGTGTTGAATAAAGATGGTAGAAGTCAGTGTTGAAATGGAAAGAGAGTGAGGAGACTACTGTCATTCACATCTCATTAGGGTTAGATCAGGGTAGTAATCTAACAAGATGGTGAGTAGTAGTTGAATTCTATAGATGTTTTGAAGGCAATCACAGGAAAGCTTCTTGTGAATTAGATGTGGAATGTGAGATAAAGAGAAGACTTGATGATAATTTTAAATTACTGTTGTCCTGAGTCCCTTAAAGAAAGGAATTGCCATTTATGGGGAAAGCTGCAGGAGGAGCAAGACTGTGGTTGGTAATCAGTAGTTCCATTGTGGACAAGTTACTTTTGAGAGGCTTATAAGTATCCAGTTGTATAAGATTGGACTCTGAAAGTATAAATGAAGATGTTTGCAGTATGAGTATGCTTTGATTTTACATCTTCCGTTTCACAAAAGGAAACAATTCTATGAGCCATTATCAGGATAAACCATGATGGAAATAAACAAATTTAACAGTGAAGTAGAATGGATGCCAGACATCTATTATTCTATTACATCTTCAAATTAAGCTCTTTACCAGACTCCTCTCATTCATTCCCTGTCCTTTCATGAATGTTCTTTGCAAGTTCCAAGCCTTGCAGGTTCTTCTTTCTACAACATACTGCCCCCAGATACTTGTTTTGCATTATGACGGCATAGAGAGGTATAATAAATAAACAAAATATTTATTAAATATTTACAAGTGCTGTCTCTGCTGCTGCTTCTGCTAAGTCACTTCAGTCCTATCCGACTCTGTGCGACCCCATAGACGACAGCCCACCAGGCTCGTCTGTCCCTGGGATTCTCCAGGCAAGAATACTGCAGTGGGTTGCCATTTCCTTCTCCAATGCATGTATGCGTGTTAAGTCACTTCAATCATGTCTGACTCTGTGCAACCCCATGGACAGCAGCCCACCAGGCTCCTCTGTCCACAGGATTCTCTAGGGAAGAATACTGGAATGGGTTGCCATTTCCTTCTCCAAGTGCTGTCTCTGATAAAAGCTAAATCTTACTCACCAGAAAGATAGATAACCGTAGAAAGAAAGATTTCCTGGCTCAAAGATTGACTATTAGTAAATCAAACCTTGTGATTTAAAGTCAATTTCATTATTAATAAAAGAAAGCTGTCACAATTTTAATTCTTAGATTCCTCAGCTCCTGTAACAAAGTTGATAATCTCTGAGTTCACAAGTAATTATCCACCTTCACTAATGTCAGAGACGTTCTGACTCATTTTTAACTTGATAAATGAGCAGCTAATGAAAAAGTTTATATCAATGTAAACAATCTGAAATAAAAGAGGATATTATGGAAAGCCTGAAATTTCTACTTAATAGAAACATTTAGCTTTTCCATGCTCCTGTCTCAGGTAAGGTATAGAGGTTTTTGATTTTATAATCTTTCCCAAAATTAAAATTGCATAATTTTACAAGTGGAATTAATCTCAGTGCCCTGCTAAGTTCTGATTGCCCCATACGAACTCCTCCCTTCCCACTCCACTTCTTAATAAGCATTATCTATTCCTACTACAAGCACAAAATTCCATTTTCTGGTTGACCATTAATAATTGAATTGTGATATTTGTTATTCCAAGCTTCCTTTGGAATAAAAATAAAAGTAATTTCAAGAAGCTACAAGTATTAATGCAGTAAATGAAATACCAGCCAAATATATAGAATGGCATAGCAAAATAAAACTACAGATATAGAAATATAATAATATACTCAGACATTCAGTCGTGTCCAACTCTTTGCCACCCCATGGATTGTAGCCCACCAGGATCCTCTGTCCATGGGATTTTCCATGCAAGAATACTTGAATGGGTTGCCATTTCCTTCTTCTGAGGATTTTCCCTACCCAAGGATTGAACCTCTGTCTTATACATTACAGGCAGATTCTTTACCAGCTGCACCACTATAAGCATAGGCTTACTTTTAATTATTTACAAATCTTGTAAAATGTTTCTAAGAGAAACCAAGTGACAGCTATTTTCCAGTGAATTATGATGTTTCTAAATTAAATGCTCCCTTATTTCCTTAAATGATACATTGCGTTTCCTGATGCACTCCTGGTTTCAGAAAAGCAGGTTAGTATCAATGCAAATAAAAGAATAAGCCTGGATTTAGCTACAACTCTTGTGATGTGGCCTATTTCAGTGTTTCTCAAAATATAATGTGCCTCTGAAGATATTGCTAGAATGCAGAATCTGTTTACATAGATTGGTTTGGGCTCTGAGATTTTGCATTTCTAACAAGCTCTTTCTTGGGTGATAGCTATACCACTTGTCAAGGGCCATGCTCTGAAAAACAAGGGCTAAGTCAACATTCCCCAAAGTTTGTTTAACCTAATTTTGAGATAGCTTATGAAGAGAAACTGCTTTAAAAGAAATGATGTGTTATCTCCTTTCTTGAATTTTGTTGGACATGAGCAACAAAAAAACATCAGTAAGGCAGCAGATGAAGTTTAGTTTTATTGTGTCGAGAGAAACCCACATATCATGATATCTACCCTATTAAAATTTTAGGTGAAGATTACACAGTACAGTTTTGTTCATTGTAAGCACAATGTGGTATGGCTAATTTCTAGAAACTTCTTGTCTCGCATAATTGAAACTACATACCCATGAAACAGAAATCCCCCCTTTCCCTTCCCAAGGCACTGGCAGCCACCATTCTGCTTTATTTTTCTATGGGTTTGAACACTTTAGATTCTTCACATAAGTACTATAGAACCCAAGACCTATCCACTTCACTATTGAACACTGCCAAATGCTTGGAGCATCCATAAGTAATGATTGTTTGTAAGAATATGTTATTTATTGAGAGCAACTGCATTCCCACTGGATCTACCATTTATGCATGAGCCGGATGGTGTGGCACAGTCATTATTATCAAAATTAATATAACACAAAAGACTATCTTTTAAGTTTTAAAATGAAATGTAAAATAAATTTGGAAATTATAGGCATCATAGTGTGGAGGGAAGGAAAACAGCTTTCATAGGTAGACCTGAATTTGATTCCCAGCTTTGTTTTTTATAACTTGCACTAATCAACTCAGATAATATATTGAATCTTTTTAAGCCACACTTCTCTCTGAAAAGAGTCATTTGTAATATCAGTGTTACACAATCTTGATGACAGTTAAAATTAATATCATGACTTGTAAGAAGTGGATGCTCCATAAGTCAATCAACTATAGCTGTTTTATGATTATCAATACAAAATGATAAAATATGACCTAGGCAAATTCCTCGAATAATCTGTTTCTATTACTGCTTAGACTCTGCCTGAACTGGGTCCTTAGTAAATAACATAAAGTAATATAAAAACTCCACTCTCAGATTAAAATCATGTTTTAACATGCTTTATGAGCTCTTTTTATATTGATTTTTTATAATATGCTTTCAAAATTATTGGCAAATCTACTCTTTGTACTTCAAATGGATAATGGAAAATGATTTATACCATTTTATTGAGTTTACAATGGTTAGAGTAAGCCACATTAATTATTACTATGTCATCTTTGCAGGCTAGCAGGAACTGAGACAAAACATAAGCCAAACTAAATATAATTATCATTAAAATGGCTCAAATATAAAAAATAATCGGATTGTTCATGAATTTTCTTATTCTTGTCAACAAAAGAAGGGCATGCTTATTTGCAAATATGCATTTTTATTGCTTTTCCCCATTTTCTGACCGAGAAGGCAATGGCAACCCACTCCAGTACTCTTGCCTGGAGAATCCCATGGACGGTGGAGCCTGGTAGGCTGCAGTCCATGGGGTCGTGAAGAGTCGGACATGACTGAGCGATTTCACTTTCACTTTTAACTTTCATGCATTGGAGGAGGAAATGGCAACCCACTCCAGTGTTCTTGCCTGGAGAATCCCAGGGACAGCGGAGCCTGGTGGGCTGCTGTCTATGGGGTCACACAGAGTTGGACACAACTGAAGTGACTTAGCAGCAGCAGCAGCATTTTCTGAAATATGAGAGGCATTTTAGGTCCCTATCATATTTTTCAAATAACACTTTTGCTATTGAAAATACAACCTACACCGTCATAAATAATGTATCTGACTTTTAAAATTAGGTGATGAACCCCAGAAAAACCTTATAGGATAGAAACCAGGTGCCTAACTCCCTAAAAAAGTAACCATTTTTTTGTTTCCAAATATATACTATTTAATAACAGTAAGGTTTATGATCAGTTCATTCTCTTTAGATTGTGAATTCTTTCATCTAAGCTCAGTGAACTTGGGTTGAATTTAAGGAACAAATTTGCCTAAGAAAGAGATTTTTTACATAAAGATTTATCCAACTCCTGCTCAGGAGACCTTGGGAGAGCCATAATAAATATTTACACTAACCCATAACTGTAAGAAGAGAGTCTAAAAAATTAGAGGATAGATGCAAAGAAGAAATTCTAGAAAAAGAGAACAGAAGGAAACTGAAGTTTGTGTTGTAGTAATATAGGGGTGGTACTGTAATCATAAAAGACTTGGGGTAGAGGAGGTAAAGGTAGATATTGACAAAGTCTTCACTTTGATGGACAAGGCATCTGCTCACATGGTAGGGACTGAGGTGCTGATGAAGGAAAGCTTTGACTACATCCCTTGGATATCTGCTGGAATTCGGTTCTTCTCGCATGGTAGGGACTGAGAGGTGCTGATGAAAGGAAGTTTCAACTATATCCCTTGAATATCTGCTGGAATTCAGTTCTTCCAGTTCCAGTTAAACTCTGACAACACCCTCAGCAGATTTCTGTAAATGAAAGACAAAGAGCTTCACAGGGCAGATTCCTGAAACACAGGCTGATTCCTGAAAACGTAGACCTTTTTCTAGTTTGTTCAGAGCTGGTGTTCAGTAAGTACACACTCTTTGGTGCTAATACCTATAATTTTTTAAAAATACTTCCATACTGCTTGATAAAAAGCTGAAGACAGGGTTACCTGCATGTCCCTTTTGTATGCCTACTCAGCTTCATCTCTGAGTACTTCTGAATTCCTGAAATCAGACAGATGAAGGAGTGATGTCTCGTATAGCAGGACATTTCAATATTCCAGCATTGTGGCTGGTGGAACTTTGGACATGTAGGTCCCTGTGCCAAAACAGTTATTATTTAGTTCTGGACTTTTGAAAGAAAAGGGGTTTCAACATTAATGATAGTCAGAAATAAGCCCTAGGATATAAAAATGAGACCAAAGGACCAAAAGCAGAATTTGGTCTATTTAGTAGTTTGTCTGAGGTCTATTGAATGGGTGTGGCAATGCCCTTAAAATGAAGTTAATCTGGGAGCAAAAAACTGACTCATTTGAAAAGACCCTGATGCTGGGAAAGATTGAAGGCAGGAGGAGAAGGGGACGACAGAGGATGAGATGGTTGGATGGCGTCACCGACTCAATGGAGATGAATTTGAGTAGATTCCAGGAGTTGGTGATGGACAGGGAGGCCTGGCGGGCTGTGGTCCATGGGCTCATAAAGAGTCAGTTACGACTGAGCAATTTAAACTAAAGTGAACTGAATCTGGGAGCATATCTCAATTTATGAACTTAGATTACAGTAATCCTAAGGAGAAAAGGCATTTATAATCTTTTTTGTTTGTTTGTTTATTGCCATGGCCATTTACAAATACAACATGAGTCCCTCTTTTTTTTTTTCCTGGTATTGTATTTCCAGTCATTTTAAAAATCAGTGTTCCCCAACTCATGTCCTGTAACTTCCTGAATTATAAAAGGAAAATCCAGGCCTCTAGCTGTGTTTGAAGTTGACAAGCTCTTTCATGACAAGATACAGGCTACCTCTTCTTCCTGAAGTCCTTGTCACCTTTTGTTACAATGGTGACACTTTCAAAGTTCAAGTCAAATGACAACTCTAATGCATATTTTCTACATATGGGATGTTTTACGTAACAGGTATACTACAAATATATGATAAATTATTTTAGGCAAACTTTTTTTTATAACTTTTACAAACTTTAAAGAGGAGGAGAGAAATCAATCTGCCTTTATAGTATTACTTGTCACATTCCATTCAAAGAATAATACTGTGAAGTGTTTTAACAGAAGATAATTATCTGAGTAAGAAATTAGACTGAACTATTGGTGGCTCAGTGGTAAAGAAACCGCCTGCAATGCAGGAGAAACATGTTCGATTCCAAGGTCGGGAAGATACCCTGGAGGAGGGCACAGCAACCCACTCCAGTATCGTTGTCTGGAGAATCCCATGGACAGAGGAGCCTTACAGGCCACAGTCCATAGTGTCACAAGAAGTGAGATACGACTAAAGTGACTTAGTACACGCACATACACCATATTATACTAAATAGTGAGTTTTAAGTGACTTTGGAATGAAAACTCCTTTTTCTTCCTAGTTGCTTCTTTTTTGTATGTAATTATCTTTTTATATCTGTTTGCACTTCAAGGTAATGTTGATTGAATAAATTTAAAAGTTCTAATTCTATGACCTGAATGAATCACTTCTCAAGTAAAATACAGGTACCTTTCTGGACAATGCCATTAAGTTAATTATAGTGCATTTCATAATTGATAGGCTTCATTTCCCTTATTGTGGACTTCTCTCATAGCTCACTCGGTAAAGAATCTGCCTGCAATGCAGGAGACCTGGGTTCCATTCCTAGGTTGGGAAGATCCCCTGGAGAAGGAAATGGCAATCCACTGCTATTGCTGCTAAGTCGATTCAGTCTTGTCCGACTCTTTGTGACTCCATGGACTGCAGCCCACCACCAGGCTCCTCTGTCCATGAGATTTTCCAGGGTAGAGTACTGGAGTGGGTTGCCATTTCCTTTTCCAATGCATGAAAGTGAAAAGTGAAAGTGAAGTCGCTCAGTCGTGTCCGACTCTTAGCGACCCCACGGACTGCAGCCTACCAGGGTCCTCTGTCCATGGATTTTCCAGGCAAGAGTACTGGAGTGGGTGCCATTGCCTTCTCCGCTCCAGTACTCTTGCCTAGAAAATCTCATGGACAGAGGAGCCTGGTGGACTACAGTCCATAGCGTCGCAAGAGTTGGACATGACTTAGCGACTAAACCACCACCACCACCATTTCCCTTATTATATAAAAAATTAACCAATAGACATACCATAAGATCTTTTTCCACTTACCTCAGTATAATTTAGCACTAAAATTGTATGTAGTATACATTTACTAAAGAATAAAGGGGCATTTTAAAAAATATAGTGAGGTTAATGTGGAGTAATAAAACTAACAACCTTGTTTTAGGTATTTTTTCATATAGCAAATATTTTTGATCTTATATTTTTCATCTTATATCACAGACATATTACACACAAAATGCCATAATTTTATGAAGGTAAAATGTGATCTATTCTCTTGGTCAAATTACATCTAGCAATGACATTTATGCACAAAGTTGATAAAGTTTATAAAATAATGATATACAGTAAATTTAAATTCTAAGTTATGGGCACATATTGGATAGCAATATGACTTAGGGGATACTCACAATAACTCTGTGAGGCAGGTGCCATTAGTGTCCCCATTTTGGAGGTAAAGAGGTACACAGATGAGAATTGATTTGCTTAAGATCATATGATAGTAGTTGTTTAATCTAGGATATAAAGCCAAGCAGTGTGGCTTCAGAGTCTGTCCAGCTACAGTTTTATATCAGATGTGAAAAGAGGAGGACCTCATCCATCAGAACAATGATTACAAGAGATGTTTCCAGATAGCAAGAGGAACTAGAACAGGGTTTTGAGGGATGGAAAAATTTGGATTGATAGAGATTGTAGCTATGTGGCCTAGAGGGAAAAGAGAGGTAGCCAAAAGTAAAAGTATTACAAGAATATGGAAATAAATTTGGGAAAATGCAACATATATTCTAGGGATCATCAGTAGGGCTGTTAGACTGGATGAAAGTTTTTATTTAGAACTCTTGAGAAACCTGTATGCAGGTCAGGAAGCAACAGTTAGAACTGGACATGGAACAGCAGACTGGTTCCAAATTGCCAACATCTGATGGATCATCAAAAAAGCAAGAGAGTTCCAGAAAAATATCTATTTCTGCTTTATTGACCATGCCAAAGCCTTTGACTGTGTGGATCACAACAAACTGTGGAAAATTCTGAAAGAGATGGGAATACCAGACCACCTAACCTGCCTCTTGAGAAATCTGCATGCAGGTCAGGAAGCAATAGTTAGAACTGGACATGGAACAACAGACTGGTTCCAAATAGGAAAAAGAGTACGTCAAGGCTGTCTATAGTCACTCTGCTTATTTAACTTATATGCAGAGTACATCATGAGAAATGCTGGGCTGGAGGAAGCACAGGCTGGAATCAAGATTGCTGGGAGAAATATCAATAACCTCAGGTATGCAGATGACACCACCCTTATGACAGAAAGTGAAGAAGAACTAAATCACATCTTGATGAAGGTGAAAGAGGAGAGTGAAAAAGTTGGCTTAAAGCTCAACATTCAGAAAACGAAGGTCATGGCATCCGGTCCCATCACTTTATGGCAAATAGATGGATAAACAGTGGCTGATTTTATTTTTGTGGCTGCAAAATCACTACAGATGGTGATTGCAGCCATGAAATTAAAAGGCACTCCTTGGAAGGAAAGTTATGACCAATCTAGACAGCATATTGAAAAGCAGAGACATAACTTTTGTCAACAAAGGTCTGTCTAGTCAAGGCTATGGTTTTTCCAGTAGTCATGTATGGATGTGAGAGTTGGACTATAAAGAAAGCTGAGCACCAAAGAATTGATGCTTTTGAACTGTGGTGTTGGAGACGACTCTTGAGAGTCCCTTCGACCGCAAGGAGATCCAACCAGTCCATCCTAAAGGAGATCAGTTCTGGGTGTTCATTGGAAGGACTGATGTTGAAATTGAAACTGCAATACTTTGTCCACCTCATGCAAAGAGCTGCCTCATTTGAAAAGACCCTGATGTTGGGAAATATTGAAGGCAGGAGGAGAAGAGGACAAAAAAGGATGAGATGGTTGGATGGCATCACCAACTCATTGGACATGAGTTTGGGTAAACTCCGGGAGTTGGTGATGGACAGGGAGACTTGGCATGCTGCAGGTCATGGGGTCGCAAAGAGTCGGACACGACTGAGCAACTTAATTAACTTGTGAGAAAGGTGAATGTGTTTCCTGGATATTATTATTTGACATTTCATATCATTACCTCTATTAAAATGAAATTCATCCTTAAACTCATTTTCTACACAAATGGACTTTGATATTGAAATTTTTTTCATCTTAAATATCAATCTTTATCATTCTTGTGATACTGTCTTCTCTCTGACCGCATTTAGCATATACTAAGATATCATCATGCCAGGAATTTACTTGCTACTCAAAGAGGACTGTTTATATATATACATATAAAACATTATATATGTATATAATGTTTTATATGTATATATATAAAATTTGCACACAAAAATAAAAACTTCCAGGTAAAGATGGCACTACTGATAAAGAACTTGCCTACCAACTCCGGTGGACACAAAAGATGTAGGTTTGATCCCTGAGTCAGGAAGATCCCTTGGAAGAGGGCATGGCAATCCAGTCCAGTATTCTTGCTTGGAGAATCTCATGGAGAGAGGAGCCTGGTGGGCTATAGGCATGCAAAAGCTGGACATGACAAAAGCGACTTAGTATGCATACTTTTCCTAGATAAGACTACAAAATAAAAAAGCAGCAGTTTATACCACTGTGCTCTTTTCAGGTAAACCAGTGATGATCGTGACAGAGTATATGGAAAATGGCTCTTTAGATACATTTTTAAAGGTAAGATTTTATATAAATGCAACCATTGAAAGTGTTATTTATATACTGACTGTGATGTTGAAGGAGAAATAGAAATAGAATATTTCTATTTAAAATTTAAAGCTAAATTTTAAATAGAAATATCTGGAGTCAGGATAATTGTACTACAAAAATTAACTTTGGCTTGAAAATTGGCTTGAAACTTATACAAATGCAAATTACATGTCTCTAGGGTTTTATTTAATGTATGTTAATGTGTCTCCCCCCAAAAAAATAAAGGAGGAAAGGAAGGAAGGTGGATAGGAATGAAGGAAAGGAGAAAAAGAGAATTTTTTATAAGTATTTAACTCTCTGTAAAGTAAGTTAGACAGAGAAATACAAATATTATATGGTATTGCTTATATGTGCAATATAAAAAATGGTATAAATGAGCTTGTTTACAAAACAGAAATAGTGTCACAGATGTAGAAAACAAACTTATGGTCACCAGTGGGGGAAAAGGGAGATACATTTGCAGATTGAAATTGATGATATAGATGCTATTATATATAAAATAGATAACTAATGAATATCTACTGTATAGAAAGAAAACTCTACTCATACTCTGTAATTGCCTATTGGGAAAAGAATCTAAAAAAGGGTAGATATATGTATATGTATAACTGGTTCACTTTACACCTGAAACTAACACAAGATTGTAAATAAATTACAATGAAAAAAAATTTTTAAAGAATATAAGTATTTAAATTTCTCAAAATACGTAATATCAGGCAGAACAGGGAAAATGTCTATAAAATCCGTGAAAATCATATACTAATGAAAGAGTCAAACAGACTCATAACTCCCCTGAGGGCCAGCCACTACTTGTACTTCTGTATTTGAAGAATCATTATGTGATAATAGATGGTAGTCAATGTTGTTAGATCTTTTGGGTTTTAGGAAAATAATTTACTACGCAACTTTCCAAATGTTAAACTTTGGCTACTCATTTTATTAGTAAATAGTATGTGCTGAACAATGTAACATGTTTGCAGGCCTGATTAAACCTGTAGACTGGCAACCTTTCACCCTCAAATGGCAACAGCTGTCATTGATTAGAAAAGTGAAGCAGCAGTGGCATTAGTTACCATCCTAAGAATATGACAGGGGTCCAATGGTAAGGCAAATTTCCCTTCCAGTCTCCTGCCTCTACCAGACTCTGCTGCCAAATTTCTTGTACGTTTATTTATCAGCCCCGTAAGGTCACATCATTCCTTTATTTCAAAATAAGCATCAGTTGAGCCTTATTCGGTGTGTCTACACCAAATCCAGTGCCCGCAAGCCTCCCAGAAATACTAACATTCTCCTGGTCATTGCTCAGTCCCTCCCTCCCTCATCTGCTACTGCAGAATCTCACTTATTTCCTCTGGCCACTTCTTTACCCCAATATGCCTATCCAAACAGCTTCTTTTAAATCACTTCTAAAATATGCAGTGTTAACCCAAGGCAGGCACTAAATTGGAGTGATGAAAACACTCTTCTGATGACTAAGAAAGGAATTACAAAGCAGAAAAGAGCAGCAATACATAAGATTTTGGTCGAGGGTTTTCAAAGCCTTCATCTGCTTTCACTGAGTAGAGGACACTTTGTATACACTTGGTAACTGATACAGTTATCAGGTTTACTGTCTATTGCTTAATTTTTTTCCATTCTCCTTCAGATAGAAATTGCAATGTGAATTTGGTAGTAGTATGTATTAATTTAAGGATTGAAGGAAGATCCAGTGATAGGTGTTGCAGGACTAATATTTCTGTATAATCTTTACAGAAAAATGACGGGCAGTTCACTGTGATCCAGCTGGTTGGCATGCTGAGAGGCATCGCTGCAGGAATGAAATACCTTTCCGACATGGGCTACGTGCATAGAGACCTTGCTGCCAGAAACATCTTAATCAACAGTAACCTTGTGTGCAAAGTGTCTGACTTTGGGCTTTCCAGGGTACTGGAAGATGATCCTGAGGCAGCCTACACCACAAGGGTAAGATCTAACAGAATGCCTTCTGAAATACTACGCTGGAGACATTGAATATTTAAAGATTTTAAAAAGAAAAAGAAGTTCCTCCAATATAGGAAGAAAGAGGGAGGAAACAGAGAGGGTGGCTAAAAAAGTCCAAATAATTTCCTTGTTAGATGTCAGAAAATTCAAATATTAAACTTAGATAAGCTAAGTATTCACGTAATGAGTCTTAACTGTTTATTTTTTTTCTACAGATACTGAAAATAAAAAGTTTGGGTTCAGAGTGGATACAACTGATAAAAATCATATACAGTATTAAATGTAAAAGTTAAAGAATGTCCTGTATTAAAAGTAATAAATATATACATATATTAACATATAATATATGTATGCATGTAATATGTGCTCATATTATGTATCTGAATATATTAATATGCTTTGTATGTGAATATATAAACATGTATAGCATTTCAGTCAGTCAGTCAGTTCAGTCGCTCTGTCGTGTCCGACTCTTTGTGACCCCGTGAATCACAGCACACCAGGCCTCCCTGTCCATCACCATCTCCCGGAGTTCACCCAAACTCATGTCCATCGAGTCAGTGATGCCATCCAACCATCTCATCCTCTGTCATCCCCTTCTCCTCCTGCCCCCAATCCCTCCCAGCATCAGGGTCTTTTCCAGTGCATCAACTTTTCACATGAGGTGGCCAAAGTATTGGAGTTTCAGTTTCAACATCAGTCCTTTAGCATAAACCCTATATATAGGGTTCATGTATATATATATATATATATATATATATATATATATATATATACTTGTTCATGTATAAAACAAGTACGGAAATATCTAAATATCTAAATATAAATATTATATTTAGAATATAAAATTCTAAATATTCATATGATAGGGAATAAAAGAGCTATTCCTTCAGAAAGTTTTGATTTACTGGAAGTATTTTAATGCCTAATTGCTTTTCTTTTATACCATGTAAACTGTTAAGCTGGCTTCTATGGAAAATTGGTCACTAAATCATATTGTCAAAATGAGCATAAATCAACACCCTTTTCCAGCAAAGTAATTGCTTCCTGAATCATTGTAATACAATTGACAGTTCTTTCTGTAGAAAACTCTGGGTAATGATGGAACAGAATTTCCTGGGCAGTCTATGTACTGCATTTCTTGAGTTTTAATGCCTTATAATAAACTAAACTTGTTCTAAATCTTTTGAAGGTCATCAAAACATCCTCAATGTTTAAACGTCTTACGAAGGCAGGAATTTATCATTATATCTTTTTCACTATATATACAATGTTGTTAACTTTTGTTTCAATACAGAATACTTTTGACATCACTTACGCTAAATGTGAACATTTTCTAATTTAATTCAATGTTTTAAAATTACTTGTTTTAGTCTATTTTAGATTATAAGGCTGTTTTTTTTTCATTGTGTTGTGATTTATGGATCATTAGGATTTCACTATGCTGAAGATCAAGAGTAACTTACCTAAGCAAACAAAACTTTCCATTGGTCAGCCTAATAAATCAATAAATTAATTGGTGGGATTTTCCTGTCTTCTAGACCTAATTATTATTGTCATTATTTCTGTTAACTGAAACCTCAAGTAGGGATTCTCTTGGGATTAGAGTTACACTTAATAAACTTGGCCTAAACAAGACTGAGTTTATAGAAAAATCTGTTCCCAGTATGGTTGGTTGGTGTCTTAGTTATTAATAAACGTATAAAGTGAATTTGTCAAGATCTGTGTAAATGTGTTATGCTAGTGGAGAAGGAGGGGGAAGGAAGCCAAAGATGAGGCCCTCAAGATTTACTCCTCGAAATGGGGTATGGTTGCACTTTGTGGAAAATCCATATACTGAGAGATGAGTCAGTGAGGGAACTTCAGATAATACTGATATACGATATGATGGTCAGAGGACCAGGAGAAAACTTCCAGGCTGAAGTTTAAAATAATCGACAAATTGCAGTTTGAAGAGAAATCATAAGGGCTTCCCTGTGGCTCAGAAGGTAAATAATCTGGCTGCCATGCAGACCTGGGTTCAATCCCTGGATCAGGAAGATCCCTTGGAGAATGGCAACCCACTCTAGTATTCTTGCCTGGAGAATTCCATGGACGGAGGAGCGTGGTGGGCTGCTATACCACATGGGGTCGCAACGAGTCAGACGCGACTGAACAACTATTTATGTATACATATATTATTATATATGTTAACACATATATTATTATGTATACATATGTGTATGTATACACATATTATATAATAAATACATATAATAAAATAATAGTAATATAGGCCATCCCAAATGCCACCTAGTTGGCCTAATGATGTGATCTTGCCTGTGAATATTTAATTAACAAAAGTATGTTTCAGGAGAGTCTTCTTAAAGTGGTATTATCATGTTTCTAAGGAGCAAATAATTCAAAATTAGCTTGAATAATTCAAATTAATGTCAACTCACAGAAATTTCAATCATTACATGAAGTTGTTATTTCTTCATATGTCTTGAAGCTTTGGTTCATAAAGAGCAATTTAAGTCCCATTTTTTTTTAGTAGGTAAATTAAATTTTTTTCTTCCTGCAAAACAGGAATACATATTTTAGTTTCTTCCAAGAAAATATTTAAAACCCACATTTTTCTCTCTCTCAGTCTCTATTTTAAGGTGTATTTGCTTATAGATGACATATTTGTTGCATGGATTTTCCTTCTTTGAAAACTTAAGAGAAAAGAGTTTACACTGAAATGGGTGAGATATAAAATTGTCTATTTTGTAAACTAAGAGAAAACTTACCAAATCATAGTTTTTATCATGTAAAAACCCAAACTTGATAACCTTGTGAGTGTTCCCCCATAATCTAATTTTAATAATTTTTAATTTGGTTGACTCTAATTTAGATACGTGCCTTTTACTTTTAAAAATAGTCAGTTTGATCAAATACACACAGAAGTATGACAATAAAAAATAAGAGAAATCAAGTCTAAAATAAATTGCACAGTGTCAGGAGAAAGTATAACCAAGTTTTTTTTTTTTTCTTAATATATCTGATTTTCATGCTTGTCTTATTAACTTTGAAACTTCTCAGGATTGCATTCAGCAATCAAGAATTTCTATTTACAATCCCTATATTAAAGGAAAAAGTGATACTCTGGGAATTTGAGTTCTTTACTTTCTGTTAGCAAGTCATGAAAGTATACCTTATTGATTTGCCTTACTGCCTGCTTTCCCCACTTAAAGTTGCCATCCTGATACTGTAATTGAGATGTGGGTCTTGTATGTGTTCCAGCAGTCAGACAGAATTTAAACTAGAAGGCTTCTGGACAGCCAATTAGTAGTCAGTCTACAAGTGCTTATGGGCTTGAGATATGTGAAAGGAGACTGCATGCTGTCAAACAGATTCACTTAAAAATGCTACATCTCTTTCTACATCTTTTCAGTAAGGCAGAAGTATCCTTAGATACATTTGAAGTATGTGGGCATTTTTTTTATTCTTTTTCAATTTTAGGGAGGCAAAATTCCAATCAGATGGACTGCCCCAGAAGCTATTGCTTTTCGAAAGTTTACTTCTGCGAGTGATGTCTGGAGCTATGGAATCGTGATGTGGGAGGTTGTATCTTATGGAGAAAGACCCTACTGGGAGATGACCAACCAAGATGTAAGTACAAAACTAGTCCCCTTAAAATTTGAAAGGAGATATAGGTCTCTGAGTCATGCGATTTTTATATACACGCACACACACACACACAAATATAAGTGTGTATTTGTGTATATATATGTGTATTTCTGAAAATGACAGGTGCTTAAAAAAGTGAAAGGCTCTTTGCTTAACCTCTGTTCTGTTTTGTTGTTATTAAAATCCTTTATACAAAACCTCAAAATAAGTTAGCACAAAGGAAAGCAAGTTATTGTTATATAAAAGCTTAGTCCCTTGCCAGGACAGTTCTAGCTATACTATCATGATGTTTCACTCATTTCATGTCAGTATCATTTTCAAAAATGAAGAAAGAGCCATCAAAGAATGAATACTGACAGGCAAGTTTTTACAACATGTGCCTGATAAAAGGAGCTAATACTCCATATGAAAAGGATGAATGATATTGATTTAACAGTGGATGCTCTTAGAGAATAAAAAGAAATAATCTATGTTTCTTTATATTTAAAAATAGAGGAAGAGTTATATTGTCTGTTTAATTTTGTAAAAAGTAAAAAAAAAAAGCTGCTTTTTTCCCATATGGAGAAATAATTCAAGCTTAAAATAATAGAATCTTGGAATTAAAGACCCCAAAAAAGAATCTTCTATTCAGGTTCAGAATGATGCTTGACACATGACTCTCTGGTCTTTTCCTTTGTAATTTTCCATTGTGACTATTCAGTACAGCCCTTTCTATTTTGAATCACATTGAAATTTGATATTTTTATTCAAATAAATAATTATAAAAGCTAACATGTATTAAGTCCTTACTGTATCAAAAACAAAAACAATACTCTATGCCTATACTGTTTTAAATGATTTAACAACTAATAGCTCATTACTTCTTTGTAGAAAATAACAGCATAATGAACAAGCTTAGCTCAATAAATCACCATGACGATTTAAAACATTTCTTTTTTCCCCAATTATTTCTTTTGTCCATGCTCTCTAAAGTCTCCCTCTCCTACGCCTTTAGGGATTATTACACAGGTACTGTAACTCTCCAGCTGCATTTTGGTGAATCAGCAGTACCATGCTAGTAATTAAGATTCACTTTCAGATAAAAAAATCCAAGTCCAGTCTAAATCGAAGTCAATCCTACATCCATTTCAAAGTGTATTCTATAACAACAGGGTCAGCCTGACACCAGGTAGGGAGATTGGGAAGGAAGAATTGTCAGATTTTTGCTGTCCTCTCTGTGAGATCCTTGTATTCCAGCTGATATCCGAGAATTCCCATACTTACTGCCTGCTCCCCACCTCACAGCCTCTTATGATGCCTCACACATGTCTGCTTCACCAGAGGACAGCACATTCTTGTTGGTTGTTCTATCAGTGTCCCCTCTTTTAGGTACTATTGCAGGCTGTCCTGGGCTTCCGTGGTAGTTCATCTGGTAAAGAATCCGCCTGAATGCAAGAGAACAGGGTTCAATTCCTGGGTCAGGAAGATCTGCTGGAGAAGGGATAGACTACCCATTCCAGTATTCTTGGCCCAGCTGGTAAAGAATCCTTCTTCAGTGCTGCTCTAACCAGCCTGCCTCCTTCAGATTCCCTAGATGAGAAGTCAAGGTCGCCCTCTGGCTTTCCCAAAAAATATTTAACAGCATTCTTCTTGGATAGCAATAGGAAATTAAGCTGATTGATTCCTGCCTCTCAGCAAGCATACTGCAAGGCAATGATTCTCCCTTTCTTTTTGTCATCTACAATGCTACAACTAGTTTTCTTTGTGTCCTGTTTGGTTGACTTAGTCAAGCAAAGAAGGGATGCTGACTTTTATGTTTCTCTAAATTTGAGAGAAAATATCATCTACTGTCATCAACTTTATGATTTTAGGGCCAGGACTGTGGCCAAAGTGATGAAATCATTGCATGTTTAGCAATCAATCAGAGGGTTATTATCCATTTCCCAGTTAATACACTGGAGAGATTAAATGACTTTCTTTAGGCCACAAAAATATAAGTTATGCCAGAAGTTTCAGCTTGGCTCTCCAAAATTTTATACCTAACCTCCACACTGTTTCCAATTGAATCAGTCTTCTAATTGAATATAAAATATTCAATTCAGTATGTAATAATTACTATGGATTAATCTAGTCTAGACAGAGACCAGACCTATTTTGCTATTTGCTACACTCTCCAGATAAATGTCTAATGCTAACTTGAAACATATGGTTTGGCTTTGGACTTCTCTCAAGGCTCATTTCAATGCCACTGTTTCCTTTAGTCTTTATGAGAGTATTTCATTCTGTCATGCCAACAAGGCTGCTCCCTTCTCTCGAGGAAAACATTTATCCCTATTTGGTGTTATAGCTCCTTCTCACTCTTGAGATATATTTAATTCTGATTTGTCACTTGAAATTATTTTTAGTCCTTCCCAAATATGTCAACATTCGGAAAATTTAGATCATGGCATCCGGTCCCATCACTTCATGGCAAATAGATGGGGAAACAGTGGAAACAGTGTCAGACTTTATTTTTTGGGGCTCCAAAATCACTGCAGATGGTAATTGCAGCCATGAAATTAAAAGACGCTTACTCTTTGGAAGGAAAGTTATGACCAACCTAGACAGCATATTAAAAAGCAGAGAGACATTACTTTGCCAACAAAGGTCCATCTAGTCAAGGCTATGGTTTTTCCAGTGATCATGTATGGATGTGAGAGTTGGACTATAAAGAAAGCTGAGCAGCAAAGAATTGATGCTTTTGAATTGTGGCATTGGAGAAGACTTGAGAGTCCCTTGGACTGCAAGGAGATCCAACCAATCCATCCTAAAGGAGATCAGTCCTGGCTGTTCATTGGAAGGACTGATGTTGAAGCTGTAACTCCAGTACTTTGGCCACCTGATGCAAAGAGCTAATTCATTTGAAAAGACCCTGATGCTGGGAAAGATTGAGGGCAGGAGGAGAAGGGGATGACAGAGGATGAGATGGTTGGATGGCATCACCGACTCAATGGACATGGATTTGGTTGGCTCCGGGAGTTGGTGATGGGCAGGGAGGCCTGGAGTGCTGTGGTTCATGGGGTCACAAAGAGTAGGACACGACTGAGTGACTGAACTGAACTGAACTGAAATATGTGTATAATATATGTAGCATTATTATTCACATTATTGACCATCATGCCTGACATAGCTTTATCTGTCATAAATATGATAGATCAAAGTAGAATATAATGTTAGGTGAAAGCTCATATGTGTTTCTGTTGATCTGGACTGGGCTTGCTCATGCTTCTGTGGACTGGTTGATATATACTGGTACACCTTGGCTCTGTTCCACATGGCCCTCATCTTCTATCAGAGACCAGCAGGCTAGCCTAGATATGAGCTCATTTGCCATGTGACTGAAGGGTGAGAATAAGCCCAATTGCACTTCAGCCTGCACATTCCATTGTCCAATCCCATAATCAGAGGATCAGTCCAGTTCCCATAATCAGCTCATTGTGAATGGACAATCTAAATTTACATGGAAAAGGACATAGAAACAAAAAGGTGTGAAGGATTGGGAAAAGATATTTTTCCTGTTTTCAGCCATTAGAGAGTCTTGATACTTTTTCAGATAACTTTATTTAAAACTGTTTAGAAGATACAAGGAAGTGCTAATGTAATATTTTCAGAACACAATAAAAATAAAAGCTAATATTTTGGCCTTGGTTGGGTTTTCTAAGAACTTACAGAAAATTACTATACAATTAAAGATCTTTTTAAAATGTCTGCCTTTAATAGAATGTCCAACACATGTCTTGCATTTTCTCAGCAAGTTAAATATTAAGTTTGGTATGCCTCAATTTCTTATCAAAATTTGTATCCAAGAAACATGACAAATCTACTATATTTGAAAACCACGATCACTGAATATTTCTTTTGAAAAATGATTCTCAGAAAGCAAAATAGAAGTACTGATTTGGCAGTTTTAAATGATCTTTTCTATCATCTCTGCATTCTAGATATTGTCTGATTCTAAAAGGGCTTTGCTACCATGAAAATGTTACATTACCAAGACATGCAGAATAATCTAAATCTCTCAGAGGAGCCCTTCTGCTGTGTCAGGGAGACAGAATGCTGCAGTAGGTTTGTTTTGATTTAGGATTGCCTCCATCATCACAGAGAAAAGCCATGACAACATATAATAAAAACCAGCTAAGATGACGAATATGATTTTAGGTAAATATCAGACCATGAACTCTGATTCAAGTTTGGGAAGCTAAGATTATATCCTGTTGTCAGTAGAAGCTTCCTTATTTACAACAAACATTTTAAATGTCAACATTTTTCAGAACTTGAAACAAAATAAGAGGATGTGTGTTGCATTTTTATATTTAGTGACAATCTCTTTTACTCATTGGGAAAGACCCTGATACTGGGAAAGATTGAAGGCAGGAGGAGAAGGGGGTGAAAGAGGATAAGATGGTTGGATGGCCACATGAACTCAATGGACATGAGTTTGAGCAAACTCAGGGAGTTGATGAAGGACAGGGAAGCCTGGAGTGCTGCAATCCATGGGGTTGCAGAGTTGGACATGACATAGCAACTGAAAAACAAAATGAATACATAGTGTATACTAAGCACATAAGTTATAAAGTGTTTTAAAAACTTATTTAAGCAATACATTTTTTTAAATTTTTAAGTGTTTTTTTTTTATTTTTAATTAATTATTTTAATTGGAGGATAATTGCCTTAAAATATTGTGATGTTTTTTGCCATACATCAACATGAATCAGCCATGGGTGCACATTTGTCCCACCATCCTGAACCCCTCTCCCACCTCCCTCCCCACCCCAAACTCTGGCTTGTCCCAGGGCACCAGCTTTGTGTGCCCTGCTTCATGCATCAAACTTGCACTGGATCATCTATTTTACATATGGTAGTATACATGTTCCAATGCTATTCTCTCATTCAGACTTCTAATACCATTTCTGTTAGCCTAAATCATACCTTTAAGGTGACAAATATCTTTGACTCCCAAAGGATGTGAACTCACCTTGTACTAGATGTGCCTCCCTTTCTCTCAATTTTTTGTTTGTTTGTTTCAGTTTCTGATGGGATAGAATGATGTGTGTATATGTATACAGCATTGCTGAAGTTTTTAATGGCAAAACAAAAAAGAACAGTTTATGGTAACATACAGCATACTGTAATTAACTGAAGTATGAGGAGTTTAGTTCTCACCCAAATACTCCAAATTACCAAGATTTGACAAATTAGCAATAATTTGAGCAAATTATTCTTGGTCTCAATGAGTCTACTGGACAAATGATTATTGGTCTTCTAAGGATAACGCTGCCTTTGGATGCAATTAATTAGTTTAGGGACTGGTAGGTAACTTCATGGAAATTCCTACCTTTTTGGGGAAAAATGAGACATAAATATCAGTCTAAAATTTCTATACCTTGCTTTTTAGAAACAACTAAAACAAAAATTTTAAATTGAAAGAATAGAATAATCTTTGATTCGATGGCTCTTGGTCAGCTTCAGTGATTATAAAGGAAATGGATTTGAACAGATTTCTAAGATCTTTCTAATCTCTGGAATTCTCTCAGATTGATGTATGAAGAAAAAGATACACTTGATACTTTTTTAATAGCTATTGGAAACAGGGAAGAAATACCAGGGGAAAAAATTAGTCTATATGAAACTATTTCTGTGGCATTTGAGATAATTTCCAGGAATATATTATTAAACTCCATTTACTTTGGAGGAGCTTCGTATCTATGAAGGACTCAATCTGTGAAGGTTCGAGTGAATACCAAGCAACGTAAGCATTCACAGTCTATGTAGAACCTAATTCTTCAGAGCTCATGCTGATGCTTGACGTTTCCCTACCAATTTCCTGCCACTCACTTATCCAGCCTACACTTTCACATCTCCTGTGATGAAGAATGCACTATCTTTCAAAATAGCTCATTTTAATTCTGGATATTAATTTTTTTCTTATGGTGGAAGAAGTCTGACTCTTCCTGACCCAGGGATTGAACCCTGGTCTCCTGGATTGTAGGCAGACACTTTACCGTCTGAGCCACCAGGGAAGTCCCAGTAATATCCATACTTGTCCCAAATTATTTTCTGGGGAGGTAATAATTTCTCATTTCAGTAGAGTGACTCAGCGCTTAGATAGAAAGATCTACATAATTGCATGCCAGAGAGACTTAGATGTGAGTCTTCCCACAGCCACTTGTTACTTGTGTGAATGTGTGCAGTGGTTAACCTTCTGAAATGTCACGTTTCACTTGTAAAATGTGTATTAATTCTTATTTTGCAGATATGTGTTAAAAATGAGTGCAGATAATATACATATATTTTGCATCTTAGTACCTATAATATCTCCAGTTCAATGGACATAAACTTGGGCAAACTCCAGGAGTTGGTAAGGGACAGGGAAGCCTGGTGTACTGCAGTCCATGGGATTGCAAAGAGTCAGAGACGACTTGGTGACTGAACAACAACAATCTATTATATAATGCCTGGACTAGTTTAGATCCTCCAAGAAGCCTATGTCAAGAGGGAATTCCATATACATTGTATTCTTAAAGGGAATGCTTGTGAGGAAAAAGAGGAAAGGATGAGAGGAAGCTGGGAGAGATGTCAGACTGTGATGCAAATCTGGTCCCAGATAGAGATCAGAGGAAGGATGGTGGAGGCCAGCATCTGAGACCAAAGTGTACTTCTAAGAGAGGTTGCTAAGGCTGCCAAGGAGTCCCCAAGCCAACACTGGCTGTTGTAGGAGTCTCATAGGAATGTGTCTATCTTATCAGTAGCATATTCAGTAATTGGGAGTAATCTATACAAGGGCCTTCCTGATAGCTCAGTTAATAAAAAAAAAAAAAATCCACCTGCAATGCAGGAGACACCGGTTTGATTCCTGGGTCAGGAAAATCCACTGGAGAAGGGATACACTCCCCACTCCAGTATTCTTGGGCTTCCCTGTGGCTCATCTGGTAAAGAATCTGCCTGCAATGCTGGAGACCTGGATTCAATCCCTGGGTTAGGAAAAGCCCCTGGAGAAGGGAAAGGCTACCCACTCCAATATTCTGGCCTAGAGAATTCCATGAACTATATAATCCCTGGGATCACAAAGAGTCAGACATAACTGAGCGACTTTCACTTTCAATCTACACAGACCATGGCCTTGGTATAACATGATGATGAATTTTAGAGGTGTTAGGGTTAAGGTCTGTAGGTCAGTTACCATGCCTGCAGATGAAGATATGTGAGACAGATTTTTGTGGTTGCCATGCTCCACTTTTTTTGCAACACAAAGCAACTTTTCCACACCAGTTCCAGAAGCATCTGTTCCATGATTCTGTAGGCTTTTCTTTCTGAAGGAAAATTCAGAAAAGGCTGATTACAGACCAAACTAGCCCCTCAGCTGATCTCAGGACCTCATATAGTTCTTAACCTCTCCCTCCTCCAGCATCCATTCTGACTTCCCATCACCAACAACCTGGCAAATCATGGTGGCTTAACTGGTAGGCTGAATCAATCTTTCATTCTTGGAGGTAAGCATTTTCTGTTCACAGTTGTTATAAAGAAGTAACAAGAGGGCCCCTTAGAGTTTTACCTGGGGTCCACATAAATTTCTCCTTGCCCCAACTGTGTGAAAGCAGTTCCAATGCTTCCTGCTCTTCAGTATCAATAATCTTGGCCATCATGGTGAAAGACACCTCTTCTCTTGTGCTTGTACCTGTTCACAGATAGTCCAGAGTGCCCTGGGTCACATCTATAACCTGTTGTCACCTAGCAAGAATCACTGGGAATAAAGAACAATGTAGAAATTTCTGATTCAATACATAAACTGCATCCCGAATAATGACACCTAATCCTATCAAAGTGTTGCCTCCATGTTTGTGCTTCAGTGGTGTCTTTAAAAGTCTTCCAGCATTCTGTGAGGTTTGTTGCTTCTGGATAATGAACTGTGTATAATGGTTGCTGGAACCAGCACATAACAGAGAATTTTCAGAACATTTCCACCTGAATGAGATTGTGTTGGTAGCTTGCAGCTGACATAGAGGGAGTGTTTATATCAGATAAGTAAGAAAATATTTGATTCATTATATTCTTTGCAGGCAAAGATGGAGAAGCTCTAAACAGTCAGTAAAAACAAGACCTGCAGCTTATTGTGGCTCAGATCATGAGCTCCTTATTGCAAA
Organism: Bos indicus x Bos taurus; assembly: GCF_003369695.1. NCBI lineage: Eukaryota > Metazoa > Chordata > Mammalia > Artiodactyla > Bovidae > Bos > Bos indicus x Bos taurus. The sequence goes on along the minus strand of NC_040081.1, from coordinate 80,922,046 downwards.
ATTCAGACTTAAATTTTAAAAAGTAGGGAAAACCACTAGGCCATTCAGGAGTTTGGAGTGTTAGTTGCTCAATCATGTCCGGCTCTTTGTGATCCCACAGACTGTAGCCTGACAGGTTCTTCTGTCCATGGGAATCCCCAGGAAAGAGTACTGGAGTGGGTTGCCATTCCCTTCTCCAGAGGATCTTCCCGACCCAGGTATCAAGCCTGGTCTCCTGCATTGCAGACAGATTCTTTACTATCTGAGCAACAGTGAAGTTCCATTCCCAGGTATCACCTAAATAAAATCCCTTACAATTATACAGTGGAAGTGACAAGTAGATTAAAGGGATTAGATCTGATAGACAGAGTGCCTGAAGAACTTTGGTTGGAAGTTCATAACATTGTACAGGAAGCAGTGATCAAAACCATCCCCAAGAAAAAGAAATGCAAAAAGGGAAAGTGGTTGTCTGATGAGGCTTAAAAATAGCTGAGAAAATAAGAGAAGTGAAAGGCAAAGGAAAAAGGGAAAGAAATAACCAACTGAATGCAAAGTTCCAGAGAATAGCACAGTGAGATACGAAAGCCTTCTTAAATGGACAATACAAAGAAACAGGAAAACAGTAGAATTAAAAAGACTAGAGATCTCTTCAAGAAAATGGGAGATACCAAGGGAATATTTCATGGGAAGATGGGCTCAATAAAGGACAGAAATGGTATGGACCTGACAGAAGTACAAGAGAGTAAGAAAAGATGGGAAGAATACATAGAATAACTATACAAAAATAGTCTTAATGACCCAGTTAACCACAATTGTGTGATCACTCACCTAGAGCCACACATCCTGGAGTACGAAGTCAAGTGGACCTTAGGAAGCATTACTATGAACAAAGCTAGTCGAGGTGATGGAATTCCAGATGAGCTATTTCAAATCCTAAAAGATGATGCTGTTAAATTGTTGCACTCAATATGCTAGAAAATTTGGAAAACTCAGCAGTGGTTACAGGATTGGAAAAGGTCAGTTTTCATTTCAATCCAAAAGAAGGGCACTGCCAAAGAATGTTCAAACTACCGGACAATTGCACTCATTTTGCATGCTAGTAAGGTTAGGCTCAAAATTCTTCAATCCAGACTTCAACAATACATGAACCAAGAACTACCACATGTTCAAACTGGATTTAGAAAGGGCAGAGGAACCAGAGACCGAATTGCCAACATCCATTGTATCACAGAAAAAGCAAGGAAACTTAAAAAAAAAAAAAAAAAAAAACCTTCTGCTTCATTGACTATGTGAAGGCCTTTGTTGTGGATTATAACAAACTGTGGAAAATTCTTAAAGAGTTGGAGTACCAGAGCACCTTACCTGTCTCCTGAGAAACCTGCATTCAGGACAAGAAATGACAATTAGAACCGGACTTAGAACAACTGACTGGTTCAAAATTGGGAAAGGAGTATTTCAAGGTTGTATATTGTCACCCTGCATATTTAGCTTCTATGCAGAGACATCATGTGAAATGCCAGGCTGAATGAAGTGAAGTGAAGAGTGAAGATTACCTGGAGAAATACCAACAATCTCAGATATGTAGATGATACCACTCTAATGGCAGAAGTGAAGAGGAACTAAAGAGCCTCTGGATGAAGGTGAAAGAGGAGAGTGTAAAAACTGGCTTAAAACTCAACATTAAAAAATCTAAGATCATGTCATCTGGTACCATCACTTCATCGCAAACAGAAGGGGAAAAAGTGGAAACAGTGGAAGATTTTATTTTCTTAGGCTTCAAAATCATTGCAGACTGACTGCAGCCATGAAATTTAAAAAAAAAGACTTGCTCCTTGCAAGAAAAGCAATGATAAAGGTAGTGTATTACAAAGCAGAGACATTATTTTGCCAACAAAGGTGCTTATTGTCAAGCTTATGGTTTCTCCAGTAGTCATGTATGGATGTGAGAGTTGGACCATGAAGAAGACTGAACGCTGAAGAGTTGATGCTTTCAAATTGTGGTACGGTGAAGAGTCCTTTGGACAGCAAGAAGATCAAACCAGTCGCTGCTGAAGGAAATCAATCGTGAATATTCATTGGAAGGACTGATGCTGAACCTGAAGCTCCAGTACTTTGGCCACCTGATGTGAAGAGTCGACTCACTGGAAAAGACCCAGATTCTGGGAAAGATTGAAGGCAAAAAGAGAAGGTGACAGAGGATGAGATGATTAGATAGCATTACTGACTCAATGAACATGAATTTGAGGTAATGAAGGACAGGGAAGCCTGGCATGCTGCAGTTCATGGGGTTGCAAAGAGTCAGAAACGACTTAGCAACTGAACAACAACAACAACAAAGCAATGTTATAAATTCCCCCCAAGAAGAGAAAGTTGTTAAATATTTACCAGCATATCCTTATGTATGTGATAAGCTCACAGATCCTTTACTATGATGTGGATATTCTTGTTACGTGATATGTTAGGTGTGAGTTCATGTTTGTGGATCAGGCATTCCAACCTGTAAATACTAGCTAGAGCTCTGTGGGTAGCAAAAGCAAACCATACCCAGAAAGGGTATATGTACCTGAAAGATGAACCTCCTGATACTTGCATCATGGAAAGGGCCCAACAGAGTCACCATCAGGTAATTACTGCCTTATCACAATAGTGCTCAGTGTTGGGACATATGTATTGGAAGAAGAGGCAGCATTCTTTAAATTGTGTTCAGACTATTGATTTACATGTCAGTGCCAAGAAAATGCATAGCATATGACAATATTTCAGTTATAGAAGTCTGAAATGGTGCCAGGTTGTCTGTAAAAATTCTGGCTATCTTTTTATTTATTATCTTTTCATTTGTTCATCTCAACCATGTATATTAAGAAATATAATCATAATAACAAAGTCAATTCATTAGATTATGATTCATTGGCCATACATTGTAAATTTTATGGTAAAATGAACAGCCTACATAGAACTTTGGTAGATTTCTAGCTTTTCACAAACCACCAGAGTAGTAACACCATTCATTTCTACCTCAAGCCATGAAAGGAACAATAGGTAAAAATGAAAAAAAAAAAAACAAAAACAAAACTGCACAATGTCCAAATATAAAATCTAAAATTATAGCACTAAATATATTTTAAATATACATTCTAAAGATGAATTTAGAATTAAATTCAATAACCTAATTACAGGGCCAAGTTCTAAGTTAGCTTAGAGACAGAATATTATATCTATATATAAAATTACAGCTGAAAAGAAAAGTAATATATTCTGGAAATAATTTCTCAGATCAGATAACTTACAAATTCCTTTAAAACTAAGGAATTGGTTTAATTTATTCATTTCACGATAACATATAATAGCAGTCCCCAAGCTTTTTGGCAGCAGGGACCAGTTTCATGGAAGACAATTTTTCCATGGACTAGAGTATGGGGTGTTGGAGGAGAAGAAAAAAGGGGGCATGATTCAAAGACATTACATTTATTGTGCACTTCATATCTATTATTATTACATTAGCTCCACCTCAGATCATCAGACTTTAGATCCCGGAGTTTGGGGACCCTTGACTTGTAAGACTAGATGGTCAGAGAAGGAAAGAAAATAATTTTTAAAAATAGATGTCAAAGAAAAAAAAGTAGGTGTAATTAGTATTAAGCTTTGAGGACAAGCACATTATAAGATATATCAGATTTTATGTAAATATGAATGACTACTTTCACTGCATAGTAAAATATTTCATGATATAAATTCTATTAAGACATTTAATTCTGCTACATAGACATTATTAGAGAATACCCATTGTCCTTATAAACAATGTGGAGTCTTATAATAAGCAAATTAATGAACTTTCATAAATATAGGAGTGCAAATGGCACTTTTAATTTTTACTATTCATTTATTTGATCACTGGTGATAATAATTTCTTAGAATTGATTTAGCACTTTTTTCTTTTGTAAATTTTTTATTAGTACCTATTTCTTATTTGTTTTATTATTTTACTTCTCAATACTGTGTGAGATTTTAATACACTAGATATGTTAACTGTATCTTATAATTTTTAAAATATTTTCTACTATGATTTGCCTTTTAACTTTTTGTATTTTTTTGAGTCAACTAAAGCAGTAGATGACTCTCAGAGTCCTTGAGTTCTTTTTATTTCTTTGCCTGAACTTAACTATTGGTGCTTCTCAGGAACCTTTATTTTGTGTCCTTCCCAGGGAGCTATAAACTACACCCGACCTCAAGCTGTGACCAAGTGCTGATGACCCTCACATTCATATTATCAGCCCAAATATCTCCTGTACTCTAGCCAGATTCCTGCAAATTGCCATCCACAGTTGCCTAAACTTACTTCAAATAAAACAAGCTCCAGATTATACCTGTCAACCTTACCCACCCCCATAAATGTTCTTACCTAAAATTAACAGCAAAAATCAACTAGCATGAAAGGCTTGAACTTATTTTCTCTCAAAAATTTTCTCTACTAGCCCCTCTACCCATGTGTTATAAATGTCTCTGAAATCTGCCATTTTGTCTTCCTCCATCTGCCCCTGCTTTTGTTCAGATGCTGTTTCCTTTATCATTAGAAGACTGATTTCTCTCCAACCTTTCAAAATTGTCTTTATAAACTCTCTATTATAATCCTATTTTTTCTAATTGTCAGGTCAAATCTAAAGTGTTTGTTGAAACAAACACGTAACAATCATTAAGAAAATATTCAAATAGGATTTGAGAAATATGCTCATCATTATTGGTTTTTGGTATCATTTAAATATTAGAATTTAAATCATTGAATAACATATGTATTATTGTTTGATAACATGAACAATTCTAGAGTTAGATAGTTTGATGGCAGCAGCAACATTAAGAATGTTTTTGTTTAAAAAAAAAACTCACAATTAGACTGATACTCATATGTGTGGTTGCATTTAAAATCAGTGATGTTTGTAATGCTCACACTACTAAACAGTCATTCCAAATTCCCGACTGAAAACAGTAGGTTATAATAAACAGCCAGACCTTGATATTATAAAATGATACAGGAGACAGTTATACTAATTTAGCCTTTGACTTATCCATCATTTGCCATCCAAAAGTCTCTTTAGAAGTAAAATTGTGCTTCTATTATTTTTAAAAATGTGGTTCTACACATAATTTTTCATTAAAAAGACATTAAATTTTCAGAGAAATCACTAAAAAAGTTAATCTCTATTTGATTCCAGAATATGAGGATAAATAAAGCATGAACTATTTACTTTTATGTCAATTAATTTTATAAATTACCCTTTATCAATATTTTAGGTGAAAATGATTACCATTTATTTTCTTTATCATAAGTGAGGAAAGCCTATCTTTGTATGATAGCCTATTATTTCTTTTCATCGTGTTTTGCAGCAAAAGGAGTAATGAAGGGTGTTAGAGGCAGTGATGCTGGTTGTTATTGCAAGAATAAGAGTAAGGATGCAAGCTAAGCAGTGGGAAATTTCTCAAACTATTCTGTATTTAATCTGTGGTGTTGGGGGACCCGTTCTCTTTCACTTTACACAGGTGATTAAAGCCGTAGAGGAAGGCTACCGTCTGCCAAGCCCCATGGACTGCCCTGCTGCTCTCTACCAATTAATGCTGGATTGCTGGCAGAAAGATCGAAATAGCAGGCCCAAGTTTGAAGAAATTGTCAACATGTTGGACAAGCTGATCCGTAACCCAAGTAGCTTGAAGACACTGGTTAATGCATCAAGCAGGTACAAGGCCAGACTGGGGAGATTTTTCTGAATATTGCAAATTCAGATTAATGCCATAGATATCAAGTTAATGAAATTATTTTTGTACACATATTAGCCTATGAACCTATATTACACTAATTTATTTGAATATGGTTTTTGCATAATGTTCTTTACATGAATGAAATATAAATGGTTAAATTATACTTAAAAACACCTATACCTAATCTAATAGTGTAACCTACCAGTTTCAGATAAATGTTAACTGTAGTCAAATTCAGGTAATATTTCCTAAAAATCCCCAAATATATGTACTTTCCAGTGCTTTGAACCCCACATAGGTTTGGATGGGGAAATAAGATTATAAGATCACGGGAAAAAGCCAGTTAATCACTGAAAAAATTTTAAACCAGAAATATATAACAATTACTCTTGATTTCCTTAGCTAGATTTCTCAACCTGTCATATTCTATAAACATCAACAACTCCTTAAGAGACTCTTTCCTCTTATCCAGTTGAGTATAGACATTTGGATAATCATTTACTGTGTAGTTTAAACAGGACTTGAAACTAATAAATGAGTAATCTTGTGGAAAAAACTTGTGTGAGCAAATGAGCATTTTTAAAATTTTTCTGAATGCCTGTAAATGCATTTAAATAATGTTATCTTATATAAAGAATTCTTAACTCGTTTACTTGAAAAATTACAAAATTGTCCTCTCAATAAAGGACATCATTTTGATTATGTACTAGGAAATATACCAGATTATTATTTTCACTATATATAAGGCAGTTATCGTTCTCTACAAGAAAAGGTATCCTTCTGGTAGCTGAATTGACTGCCCATAGTATGCACCAAATGAGAAACAATTTATTGATAAAGTTACATAAGTTCTGTGACTCTGGTATAAACATGTGTTTACTAGACAAAGAGTCATTTTTAAATACAAATGAGGAATGAATCTTCAAACTCTGTTCAGGCATCATTAGCTTTCTGTGGTAGCAAATGGAGAATACATCTTAGAGATTACTCCTTATGTTATTCCCAAAGTAACTGCTTTTAATTTGTTTGTTTTTTTTTTTTTTGTCATCTAAAATATTGTGTTTCTCTCTAGTTGTTTGAATTATGTTGTCACAAATTGATGTAAGGAAAGGAAATCATAAAGAGAAATTTTAAGTTCTAAATTGTATTAATTTCAACATCATCATTATAGATTGAGAGCAGTTGAAAATTTTCTAACAAAATTTCATATTACTTTACATATGTATTACATAGAATTCAACTTGCTAGATTTCATTTAACAGATTTAGCTTAAGACTCTATGGCCAACACTCTGTATGGGTGGACATAGAGGGCTGACTCTACTATATCATTTTATATAAGAAACTTGAGCATCCATGGATTTGGGTATTAATTGGGTGGAGGGCTGGTCCTGCAATCAATCAGCTGCAGATATTAGGGGGAGGGCTGTATCATTCTCTACCTGATTTTTTATTCATTCATCTACAAGTCCTGGTTCTCGAAGATGTTAGTTCCTGATTCACTGTCTCTTTCTCTCTGTTCCTACACATGTCACAAAATTAGGTGAATTGAGTAACCATGTAGATGATATTCAAATATTTCTCAATACCTTGAAATTTTCTCCTTCAGTGATTTTGGTCTCTAACCCACCTTGGACTCTTTTTCATAGTCATAGTCTAGACTTTGCTATTACCCCAAATTGCATCTCTTCTATTATCTCAATTTCAAGATCCTGTTCTCCAAATTCAACAAATCTTGGACTCTACTATTTATTGACTACAAATTACTACAAAATGTCTATTTATTCATCCAATAAATATTCATGTATGTATTCTCTGTCAGGCTGTGGGCTAGGTGCTGAGTATGCAGAAATGAGTAACAAACTCTTGAGGCAGAGAGAGATGAAATAAAATAAAAACTTAAAAAGAAATACTTTAGTTTTAGAGTGGAGAATGAGAGTAAAATTTCCAGAAATCATCATAATCATTTCATATATTATTGGTCAAGGAGTGTAAATTTAATATAGTTAAGAGCATCACATAGTTTGATTAATTCTATTTTGTTTTCTTATGTATTAATATTAAGGGTTACATTTTGCTTTCCAGTTCTACTCCTAGGTGAGTTAACAAGCACTCCTATGTAAGAGCATAAAATAAAGGATAACTAATTTCTGGTCTTCTAGGAAATAAGATTAAATGAGTACAAGTTTCTCTAGCAAAGTCTAGAAGCAATTGACTTTACACAAATTATCCTACATGTCTCTATTTGGTAGCATTTTCTGTATTTTACAAACAAAACTGAAGTAGGAAATTAATACATCTAAATTAATAACATGGAATTTTTTCCTAATGTTTTGTATTACAGAAAATTCAGTTATCAAACCATTATAAGTCATTGTTAATTATGGATAGAAAAAATCTGAATAGGCTGATTTTTGCATTCTGTTTTTCAAATTATTTTCTTCCTTGTTAGCATTTGTATATTTTTCTCCTATAAATATACTTATAAACTCAAAGATCCATTGGTAATGAGTTAATATTACAATAAATTTTTTAATATTTGTGTTTTTTTGTGTTTTAGAGTATCTAATTTATTGGCAGAACATGGCTCACTGGGATCTGGGGCCTACAGATCAGTAGGCGAATGGCTAGAAGCAATCAAAATGGGCCGATATACAGAGATTTTCATGGAAAATGGATACAGTTCAATGGACGCTGTGGCTCAGGTGACCTTGGAGTGAGTAATTTTTCTGATAATTTTTACGTAATTGCTGGGGCAAGAAAAATTGTTCAGAAACCAATCTGGATGAGATCAAGGGAAATCAGTTAACCTTTGTCCGTGTGTGGCAGCTTTCAAAGAAGCGTCTTCATTTTTAGCCTGTATTGTTAACAACTGCATGATTAATGCTACTTGTGGCCAGTATCTTTGCTTCTTTGCTTCAAACAAATAACATTTGAGTATTTGATTGATTGGAATAACATCTTGGCAAAATACTGGTACTCTGTGTTGTAGAAAAGATGTTTTCTTGACAAAGTTTTTCTACTGATACTGTGTTATATGAATGTAAATACAAAACAAACTGTAAGCACAATTGGTGCTGCTAGCCCTGTAACAACAAAACATACTCTTAAGTTTCGGCTTTGATGAATACCCAGATAACAACAGCTTAAACAAAGCTTCCTGGGCAGGAATCTCATCCCGTTTACTATAAGTGGTGCATCTTATATTCTTGCAATCCAAGGATATATTAGATCCTGCCTTGATTTTTGTTATTTGGTACAATCTCAGTGGAAACCAATTGTGCCCTCTTCTGTTTGCACGTTTAAGATAAAATCTATCAAATCTTATTATATAAAAATCACTAGAGTTAAAAATTGAATTCTTTAGGGTTGTAAGTTGTTTGTATTTTATTATATACTCTGTACGTGTAATTATTTTAGCCTAATATTTGTAATTTGTGAAAACTAACTGTTGTTATGGTGGTTACATCTGGATTACATTAACAAAAATGATGTTTTAACCTATGAATATAATAATAACAGTTCAAATTGCCTACACATTCAAAGGTTAAAATATTGTTGTAAGTTTTAAAGCATGGTAGAACTTTCTAAAGCACTAAACCACAGTCTTTCTTCCATTACATCACATAATATGAACACTGAGCACTTGGTTCTCACCATTTCTACTCTGGCATTCTCTGGTTTATTGAACTCACTGCCTATCCACAGAAAAGGTAACAGGGTACCATCACTGATCACCAATTAATGTCACTTTCTCAGAATTTCTCTTCTTCATAACTATAACTAAAAGGACCTAAAATCACCACTCAGCTAGCTATCTTAATGTATTGAATATCATTCTCACCATCACCACTAGATCATATCTACTTGAGAGCACATATACTTTGCCCATTATTTCTTTGGACACTCAAAAAACTCATGAGTACTATATTTGAAATAGTAAACAGAAAAATTTATTGATAATTTAAAACTATTTTTACATGATTGCTATTTAATTTTTCAGTAAAAATGGTCATTTTAATTTATTAAAGTCATTTGTCATTTTATATTAAAATGATACTGTAGGTATTTCTTCTACCCAATGTCAGATTACTTGTAAATATGTAATAAAACTATTTGCATTAAACCATGTCTCTCTTTTTATTAAAATAGCACATATACATGTATATATTTACATCCACTACTTTTTTGTTTCTCCGTAACAGAATAGTTATAATCACTAATAATGGCTTTTGCATTAATTCCTCTGTTTTACTTTCATTGGGGCCCCCAAATACTATAAATATGTTAAAAATTTTACATTATGGTTTCACTTTTTATTATGTCTAATAATTCCTTTCTGTTTACTTTTCTATTTTCCCTTCTGTTTCAAAACTCTCTCATTTTGTATGTTTTCTTTCAAGACTTAATAGCTTCTTCTCTCATCTTGTGATGGTCTGAAACTCGCTTCTATTCTCCTGTATTTTTGTCTGGTCAAATCTTCTCTACATGGTTGAGTTTCTTCCCTCTCTGTTGCTTTGATAGCATGTTGCCTTCTGTATTGCCTCCTTTCATATATTTTATGGTGTAATTTATTTACTCTGACCTAAGAATAAGGTGAAATTAAGAGATTTACCAACATCTTCCTGTTCAGAGAATGTTGGTGTCAATGTGTCAATTGCTTCAGTTTCCTGGGACTATAAATACCACATTCCTTACGAGGAACTGAGCCAGCCAAACTTAAGTGAAGCCGATTTATTGGAGAGTCCAACACATGTCTTCTTGTTTATTGTATTTTGACCACATTTTCCCTCTATTAGTAAGAACGTATTTATCAAAATGTTATGTTAAATAACGCACAGAAGAATGAGCAATCAGTTACTTGTTTGGTCAAGAATATAAAAAAAAGACTATATGTGCATTTTGCTTGCTCTTGACCAAAAAGAAAAAAAAAAAAAAAGCCAGTCATTATTAAGGACTATGGCAAAGGAACTAAAATATTAGTAAAGACAAAGACAAAATCTTAAATAATTAAAGATTTATTTCTACATGGTCTTTTTTGTTGTTTAGTCACTAGGCCCATGTCTAAATAATAATTTTATGTAGCCTGTATAAACTATAATGAAATAAAATATACCAGTATTATTGCCAGAGCATAATTTTGAAACTGAGAACTGGAAGAATATACTCATACTGTAAAAAATGCTTTGAAAAAAGTTAAAATTAATTAATATAGAGAAAAAGACCAAACTGCCATATACATACCTAAGAAAAATATGTTATTAATATAATTTGTGCCATCAAATTTGTTCTCATGATGGATTTTGAATAAGGAAGAGGAAACAATTATAATTTTTCAGAACCACATACTTTGGTGAAAATTTCCTTCATCGAGGTTTAATTTTATTTATGTTTTTTTGGCCAGCACATATATGTAAGGCTTGATGTGGAATAGAAATAAAATATTTTTAGAATTTAGAGTTAAAATGTATTAAACAAAAGTGGCTTTCAACTTCAGATGTTTCTGTCTGCTGTTCTCTGTGCCTAACCTTGGCTGTTCTGTGTGCAGTACTCATATGACAACAATTGTTGTAGCAGCAATGATGCAATCTGTACTATGGCGTTTAAGTGCAGGGAGTTATGGTCTACAGGGGGATCTGTGAGCTTGAGGTGAGTTGCACATTGAATCCAAATATTGAAATTAAGGACAGTAGCACAGCTGTTTTTTAAACTTCTTGTCAGATCAGTACTGTCAACTTTTGATTATTCAGAAAATGAATAAAATCCAATAAACTTTATTATACCAATCATGTGTAAGCTGAAGCAATTCCTATTTACTTATTTATTTATTGAATTGAGGTCTTAAAATATTAAAATTAAGTGTCGCAAATCTGGAGCCAAAATTTGTGCCCACTAACTCAAATGGAGAATTCCATGGACTGTACAGTCCATGGGGTCGCTAAGAATCGGACACGACTAAGTGACTTTCACTTTTACTTTCTACTCAAATTTAACTTATTGATAAAGTCATTATGCATAATTTAGTATATGCCTAAAGAACACATATGAGTACTTAATATCCTCCGTGTTCTGCATAAGCTAAAACATCCAGTGTAACTCTCACAACGCGATGGACATGAGTTTGAGTGAACTCTGGGAGTTGGTGATGGACAGGGAGGCCTGGCCTGCTGCAATTCATGGGGTCACAAAGAGTCGGACACGACTGAGTGACTGAACTGAACTGAACCCTCACAAGGTCTCATCAATTGAAAGTTATAGCCAGGTCATGGTTAAGTCCTCCCTGCCAAGATATATGTATACCTTGTACAGTACATATATGATTATCAGGATTCTTTGAAGTGACCAAAAAAAATCCCAAATATACAATTGCATCATAAAACTATGACAATAAGAATAAACACTGAAATTTAGTGAATGTTCATTAACCTCTCTTCTCCCTTCTCCTATCCAGCCTGTGTTGGTGGAGCTAAGTACTAGTGATATGGCTAAAAGATGTGTAAAGCAGAAGGGAGAAGAATGTAAGGGAACATTTCCTATACCAGTGGATAAATTACATCCTGAATAATCAAGAGTTGGCTCCAACATCAACTAAACCTCCTGTTTAGTTTCTACTTTTCATTCTGCCATTTAACACCATAATACCAGTGTTTTCCATTATTTTATATTAAGAAATAACATTTAAAAAAAGATTGGAATGTTGTCACAACAAAGGCAGTTCATTATATTTACAGCTTTTCTAAAACTAATCATGTTTTGTTGACAAAATTAAAACTTTTTTATGTAACAATATCAGTCTATCATGTTTAGATTCATAAGCCTATGCTGAAATTTAGTTTATTATCATTAAATTGGCTTTGGGTATTACTTAAGATTACACGTGGTCATGATAAAATTAGTATCATATATGTAAGGGGACACACCTAAAACTTTCCCTTGCTACAAAAACTCCTATATAGATAAATGAAATGAGTAAAATAACACATTTTCAAGTTTTTTTTTTTTTCAAAAATATTCATAGAGTAGCACCTTTATCATGTAATGGAAAATACTTTTATTTTTATCAAATTTCTTACATTATTACTGTTAAATAGACTATTTAATAGGTGCTTTAAGAAGTAAAATAGAAATTATTGAAAATCACAAAAATGTGAGACAAAGCTACATAAAAGAAAATACCATAATGTATTTATCAATATTGGAATAAAGTTACTTAACCTTTACAGGAAACATTTTCCTAATACCTTTTTAATTCTTATTTGTAATTTTAGTAGGAAAATATTAAATGGAATTTTTAAAGAAAACTTTGCTCCTGAGAACAGATTTAACTGCATGAATAATCTTGGTTTTCCCCACATTTTTAAAATCACACTGTATAAACGGACATTGCATGCATTATAATCATGCTACTTTCTAATTCTCTGCACATTAATTTGTCAGCTTTTGAAATGACAGGTCAGACCTCAAAAACAGCATTCCATTAAAGACACATAATTTATGGCAGTATGTAAAACTGAGTGCTGTATTTTCATAATTCCATTTATCCCATGGAAAGAGGTGTAGATAGAGGTGGGAGGTGAAATGTAAGAGAGATGAAATGTTAGAGAGAGGAGAAGGATAGAGAATTTCACTGGTCTGAAATTCTGTATGAATGTTAAGGGATTATCAGGTCATAAGATGATCCTAAATAAAATTTATGCTTGGGAAAATTTAAACAAATTTAACTTAACATCTAGATATATGAAATGTTCTGGAAAAGGTCAGGTTTTATTTGCCTATAAACACAAACTCTGTAACTGTATTAATCAAATACAATTCCTTAAAATATTCATTCTTTAGCATGATATAGATGTCATGAAAAATGTAAATTCCCAAAGCACTGAACCAGATTCTTTCTTGTGGTTATTTGCAGAGAATAAAGTTATATTTACATATATTAACAGATTAAGACAGTGGGAAAAAAAAATAAGTCAAACTAGTGATTTAATAAGAGGCAAAGCAACCAAGAGTTGGAATATGGAATACATACACACTTACGCCCATGCACCACACTCCAGAAACACATACACTTTAAATTAAGGTTTCGGTATTATACATGCAAAGTTCACCCTGTTTGAGCAGGAAAGTCTGTAATATTTTTTCAGGTCTGTCAGAATAACTATAATAGCTATTTTCAAAAACTCATTCTTAATAATTGGATTAGCCATATGGATTCTGCAGTTTAAGTATGTATATATTAAATCAGTACTTTCAAACCTTTGTCAGAATCACATGTAGGTTTATAAAACACATGATAAAACATATGTTTTAAACTTTATTTCAAGTTCTAATTATTTACATTCTCTAGTAGAGATTGCTTTCAGGTTAAGAAATTTTATCCCCTTTTCTCCTGACTTAAGTCCAAAAGTTGGTAGTGAGCACCCATAAATTGTCTTCATAATTCATGTTACATGTGGAAATATGACAGTGTTAATTAGCCCATAACTGTAGTTGCCATGAAGTATAGACTGGATTACCATAGATTCAGTCAAATAATCATGTGTTTTGTTTCCTTCATTAGATATCTTCTTTCTTTTGGAATTCTGGATATTTGATGTTATATATACAGATTTCTCATTTCACAGATTAATCAATGTTTGCATGTAATTTGAAGTTCTTTGGTCAATGTTATATCTCAGAGAAATGAGAAATTGTTTTCTGATCCACAAAAGGAAATTAACAAAAATCTATATCATATTGCTTATATATTTTCCTATCATATAGGAAGAGGACAATCTTAATTGTTACCTATTTTATTATATTTATCTCAATGCTTCTTAAGGGGAGATTTTTCCGCTCAAGGGACACTTTGCAATGTCTGGAGACATTTTGTCTTGTTACGACAAAGGGCCAGTGGCCATCCAGTATTTCTGGTATTTAGTGGGACCAGGTAAGGCATGCTGGTAGATGTCCTTTAATACACAGGGTAGCCTCTACAAACAAAAAATTATCCAGCCTGTAATGTTAACAGGGGCAAGGCTCAGAAACCCTGATTTAATTGAAAAAGACAAGATTAAACTCAAATCTCTTTTGTTCCTATGTTGTCTGCCATTAGCTGTTTTACAATCTATTCATGACTAGTGAAAGTCATTCAGTCATGTCCGACTCTTTGCCCCACCATGGACTATACAGTCCATGGGATTCTCCAGGCCAGAATACTGGAGTGGGTAGCCGTTCTCTTCTCCAGGGGATCTTCCCAACCCAGGAATCAAACCCAGGTCTCCCTCAACTGCAGGCGGATTCTTTACCAGCTGAGCCACCAAGAAAGACGATTCATAACTAACAATAGTGATTTTGTTTAAACCGAAATTTTATTGCTTTTTAAGTTTTGTTGATTGTCTTCATTGCCTCATTATTCTTAGTTTTATTATACTCTGGTGTCTTGTAGCTATAATAATTTCTAAATTAAATGTTTCACATTTACATTCAAAGAAAGAAATGTTTCCACCATAAGTGTTCATTGCTTTTTCTTTAGCTATTTGCCATTTGCTAAAACTCTCATAAGAAATCAACAAAACATAAAAGGAAAAAGACACCTAATGTATTACTTGCTGGTGCTGCTAAGTCGCTTCAACTCTGCTGCTCAGTTGCGTCCAACTCTTTGTGACCCCATGGACCAACTGTAGCCACCAGGCTCCTCTGTCCATGGGATTCTCCAGACAAGACTACTGGAGTGGGCTTCCCTCTTCCAGGGTATCTTCCTGACCCAGGGAACAAATCCATATCTCTTAGATAAATAATATTTCCAATACTAATACACATAGAGCTCCATTTACTCAATTTCTACCTTCTGATAATTAAGAGATTTTTTGAGTGTCCAAAACGATTCAGTTTTACCTATAATTCCAGTGCAATTGAATCCAATTATAAAGAATTCTAGGACAGTCTGAAATTAGTACATTTACTGAATGCATAATGTGTTAAGCAGAGTAATTATCTAAAGAAATCTAACATGGCAAACATTTTAAAATCTTGTCATTGAAAAATCTTGAATCACTAATGCTCATTTTTTTTAATAATTAACATTGTTATCTGTCAAACATATCTGAATTATTATATATGTCAAATGCATATTTTGGAAAAATAGAACTCCTGGATATCCTGTGAAATAATATTTAAAAACCATGAGCTCTGGCTTTGAGTGCCATAATATGCTATTAGTTTAGGAATCTAAACATTTGTAAGTTTATTTTGAATAATAAGCTTGTTAAAAAGCAATAATATAAAAATGTCTTTTGAAAAGATCTCTTGATAGCGTGTAATCTTCAGAATGCTCTAAACGCCAATAGAACCAAGATATATTTGATAAAGGAAGAAAGCTGTGCTACTATGGATTCCAAGTGAAAAATAAAATATTTTAAGCATTATCAGAGCAATGTAGTGATGATTATCCCCTGAAGATACCCGATATATAAAATGATTGTGCTGACTTGAGTCATTTGAAAAGGTTGGTCTTCGAATGCTTAGCTATGAAATTTTTTAAAGTATATTTTATGCTTCTTTTAGTAAAATAAAAAGTGCTTGTTCATATTGTAGGTCCACGTTTTCAAAACCATGCAATGAAATTGTACCGTTTAATTAAATATTTATTGGTAACATGTGCAAATTTGTTTTTTCTCTGCTCTGTGCCATCCGAAAAATCCAAAAGAGGAGGGCAAATATATATATATATATATTTGTTATATATATATATAACTTCTTGTTGTAAATATTTTTTGACTGCAAATAGATTCTAAGGTACAATTTTAGAGCCTGCACTTGAAAATTGGACCCCATATATCTAAATTGGGACTGTAATCTAATTAGCTTCTGCAAAAGGTTTGCCTCTTTGCCAACGTGAGGTATTGTGCTGTGCTACAAACTGAGTCAATACATACATCCAATGTGTGCTTTCTTCATGCAGGGATTTGAGACGGCTTGGAGTGACTCTTGTTGGTCACCAGAAGAAGATTATGAACAGCCTTCAAGAAATGAAGGTGCAGCTGGTCAACGGGATGGTGCCATTGTAACTTCAGTTTATTGTCACTTCGTCAAGTGAATGACTCTGCACTTTGTAAACAAGCTCTGAGATTTATTTTAACAAAAAACAAAGGGGAAAAAGGGAAAACTCAGCGATTTCTAAACATTAAGAAAGCATTTGTTTCAGCCACAGAATTTGTAATCAGTGTTTTACTAAAATCTCTTTATCTTCCTCTTGGTGTCTTCATTTTTCATGAAGCAAATATAACCTGCATGGAATAAGAACATGAAGTTTAAACACTACCTTGTATTGCAACAACAACATCCTTCTCCCAACTTCTACAAAATTTTATACATGAAATATATAACTATATATAGCACCTTTTTAGACTGAATGAAGGCAGCCCCTTTCAAAACTTCCAAGAATCTACTTGAAAGGAAAGTTTGATAGCCATCTGTAGGCTAACAAAAGCTGCAATTTACTGACGTTTACTTCAAGTCTTAATTGTCTACGAAAGTGTATTGAAGAGCAATATGGTTAGATAATTTCTAAATAGATATCTTCTTTTGTAATTTTAAATGCTGTTACACAGCATTAAATTATAGAAACTAGTGTATAAACATGTTGCTTGATCAAGGACAAGTACAATACAGGGTGTATATTTATTTTTCTGTGTTACAAAGTTTACTTTTAGTTGCTCTTCTAGATACTACTAGGTAATAAATGTGTATATACTGTATAATTTGCTGTATACCCAGGAATCAATTTAAGGTGGGGCTTTGTGTGTGTGTGGCTTGCACATGTGTGTATTACCATTCAGCTTGCATTGTTAGTAGTATTTTAATTTTAGCAACATTCAGGAACACACATTCCAGGGTATATTAGAAATAGGAGAAATAGGGAAGCAGTAAAACAAAATCTAACACAAGCTTGTGTCTTTTTTCCTCTCATGTGTCCAAAAGCTGCTAAATCTCTCTATTCAGTAACAGGAAATGTCTATAAGACTAAATCCCCTTTGGTGTTTTAAAAACATTGTGTGATATCTGTGACAATGGAGTTCTTCTAGCCATTAATCTTGCACCCCTGTAAGAAATTTCACCTTTCTGAGTCCAAGAAAATATCTTGTCAAGAAAAGTTGACACCAAAGGGCACATTTTCAGCAGGATGTAGGAGGATTTAACTGTGCAGACTTCTGTTAATATTGTTAAATCCAGCACATAGCACCAAGCATTACTCCTAAGTGTTAATCCTTTGTAACCATTTCCTTTGTAGCCTGGCTCTAGAAATTTTGATACTAAAGCAGAAATGGAATGATGTCAAATACATCCATCTTTTTTTTTTCCTTTTAGAATTTTCTCTATGGCAAGACTTGACCTGTTTTATTTGTTGATGGCTGTTTTTTCCTTTGGTAATTTTATCTTATATTCAGTTACATTGAATTGATCTTGAGGAGTCATTCTAATGTGCTATTCAGTTGGCCTTATTAAGAAATATAAAATGTCCTATGTACATGCCATGTACCAAACTTGGTGAAGAGTGATATTTGTGCTGTAATACAAATTAAACTATTTATTAGAACCTGAACAAAACTGAACTCCTTGGTGAAATAACCAAGTTCTTTTGTATTATTACACTTTATAAATCATGAAATGACATGATTATTCAAGAAGCACAGCATTTAAACAAAATACAGCCTACTTCAGATTGTCAACAGCAATAGTGTATTGGAGTAGCCTGGATTAGTGACATCCGTAAGGAACATACTTGCATTATATTGTCAGTATTCCCCCTCTCTCTCCCAAACACCTGTTTCAGTCAAACGTTAGCATGTATAGGAATAAGTTCTTCCTTTTACCCTACCCACCTTCACTTAAGTAGCTCTTTGCTAAAGAATATAGGGAGGAAAACGGAGAGAGTTTTAAACAATTTCAAATGATATATTGAGTCCTGTCAAATAGAGCTATAATTCTTTATAGGTATATACTGTACCATGGGTCCACACAGACTATGCTTAATTATTTCAGTTTAGTGAAATTTCTGAAGAAACTAGAGATGGATACAAGTTTGTCTTGATGAAATCACAAGTAAGCAAGCATCACTTTTATGAAAGATGCATTTGTTCATTTCAGGAAAAATAGTAAACTAATTCCTTTTGTACAAAATAATCAGAGATTGTGTTGCACTTATTGAATTTTGTAAAACCAACCTAATCTAAGTGATAAAGTAACAATTGAGAAACTTCAAGTAAGAACAGATTTGTTGATTTAAAAGGTAAACTGCCATAAAATTAAATTTGATGGACTGGCCAAAGTCTATCAAGTTATATACATAACAAATATATTTAAATTGTTCTCCAGCTTTATGTGTTCAAAGATGATTGCAAGGTCAGGATGGAGTATATCTAAGTGATTGGAATTTGACATTTTAATGAAGGTTTTCTCTTTTTCATAAGAGATATTTTAAATTAATTTTAATTAAATTTGTTTGCCTCTTTTGCCACCTTGATGTATATTTACAAAAGTAAATTGAGATGAAAGTTAAATAAACACATAGCTTTCATCCCTATCTCACTTTGGTTGAGATTTTCTAAGGAATGTCAATATGATTTTATATGATGTACTCCTCCTCAAAAAAGAGGAAATAATTTATTTCTAAAATATTTGTTCTCCACTGGATATGTCACCAATTGGGAAGTGCCAATCTCATCTATAAATGTGAGAAGTGGAACAAGGAGAGAAGCAGCTTTTGTGAAATACAGTGAGGCAGTAACCCAGGGCAAAGTTTGACAAATCTTGATTGTGTGATTTCTTATTCTTTTGGTTAATATTGTCACCCAGCAGACAACCAAAAGTGAAACACAGATTCAATAATTTTAGTACATGAGATAGATTTGTCAAATTAAACATAATGTTATTTTAACAATAGCAATACCTTTAGACCATAAGTCTTTCTCAGTGTTTAACTTTGAAAAAGGTGTACAAGCAGAAAATAATTTTCAACTTACTGATATCTGTTGAAGTCGCTCAATGACTACTTTTATCAATCATAATTTGTTTTCTAATCTTGCCATTTGCTCGCATGTAAAAATGACATACTCAGTTTCTCTTCTTGACCGTTGAAAATGTATGCATTGTATGTTAAAAGGTAAAAATTTCGATTTTCCCATTTAAAAAAAATTAATGTGCCTGTGTTTTATTTCTTGTGTTTTAATCACCAAGTCAGTATTCTGAAGTTGTAGGATTACTGTAAAAATTATATTCTAATATTCTATCTAAACTTACATGTGATCAGTATTCTTAGTTTTAGAGTTGTCAAAACAATACAGAACAATCTTAACTCAGTTTGTAAGAGTTCTAACCAGTGCGCAATGGTGAAGAAATAGTTTCCTATCTCAAGTTTAAATGGAAAATTAATATCATTGAGCACTTAATGTGTTTGCATGTCTGCTATTTAATCTCCATGTGAAAGTTAAAAGATTTTTTTTTTAAACACCATTCTTTCTCCCATATAAAGTGGGCTCTCAGAAGCACAAGCAGAGATACTTACCTATGGAAGACATTTTTTTACTGTAATCGTGCATTGGATGGCAAATGCCAGTTGAGTCAGATGTTAGAAATTTACTAGATGTATGATGTTCCATAGTAGAATAAGACTCTTTTATCATTTTGTTCTTTCTAAAAATAAGAAAAAAGAAAGCTAAGTATGATAGCAAACTGTCTTTGCTTATGTCCTGCCAGATGTGTAACCTCAAAATAAAAGTAGATGATCAACAATAAGATGATGATGATGATAATGAATAAACAAAGTGCTAGTTTTATTTGGAATTAATAACTAGAATAAGTCATCATTTTTTCAACTCTGTAGCACAGCTGGTTACATTGAATATTTTCTCTATTATGCTGTTAATTACATAGCAATGTATCAAAGAAGAAATAGATAAGAACTTTCTTTTCATTTCTTGTTGATTTATGAAAAAGTCTTTTTACACATAGATGATTGAATGTTCTTGTTCAGAATGACCACATAATTATTACTTAGGAAAAGACACCAATTCTTTTTTTTAAAAGAGTCTTTTATAATAATCAGAATCAAATGTCATTTGTTTCTTCTAAATGTAAATGAAAAAAGTTGATGGTGGCAAAATACGTCATGTTTATTCAGGCTGGGCTGTCTTAACAGTAGAAGTCTCAGTGGTCAACGTATTTGTTCTTCTTTAGACTGCTATTAGTTTTACAATTAATTATTTTTAAAAAGTGTGTAAATTTAATTTATAATAGTCTGAGAATAAAACTTAGACTCAGTCGTTTGTTAATATGTTTATTTTAATGTTTTAATTTCAGGCAGGTTATAAGCAACTGTATAGAGTTATTTTATTCTGTGTTAGGCACTGGGATTGCTCAAATCCATGCCTCAGCATTAATTCAAGGAAGAACTAGAATTTCTGTATTTTTTTTCTCCATTTGAAGTTCTGTGTGCATTTGGTTTGTGTACATGTTTTTTGTAGTGTAAGATACAAAATTTTATATTTTTTCAGAAAATAAAAAACCCTTTGAATACAGTTAATTCCAATTGTCATGCTTAACCCTCCCCCAAAAGACTTTAAACTTGCAATCTTTGTATAATGATTTCAGTTCCTTCTGATAAACATGTTGGGATTTCTAATGCTAAATATTAAAATGCAATGAGCATCCATTCCCTCAAAGACATATTCATGAATCTTTGCATTCAAATATATTTTGCAACTAGAGTTTGACACTGAGATTATTGGACATGAACATAATTATGTGAAACCTAATTAGAAGTTTGTGACAGTGTTATACAACAGTACTAAAAAAAAGGCAGAAAACTGTGTACTATCTGCAAAAAGACGTTCTGATGCCTTTCTCATCAACAAGCATGTGCTTATGGCATAGGGTCGAGAGGTTGCATTCTTACAGGACTGTCTTTAAATGTAAATGCTCTTCTTCTTCTCTGTGTATTGTATCATACTGGTCTCCTGTAAAGAGCATAGCAAACAATCTATTGTATTCAAGGGAATGAATCATATTTGTATTTGGTTTGCATTTACATTCATAAAAAGTAACATCACCATGCCTGTGGAAATAATCCCTAACTCCTTTGCCTGTGCAAAAAAAAAAAAAACCACTATGACAAGGGATAACATTTGATATTTGCTTTACTCTCATGTGAAGACTATGAATACTTTCTCAGCAAGTAGTCTAGTCTTGTTCTTGCTGTGCTACAGAGATATAAAGATGTGATAAAAGAAGTTTTCCTGCAAGTAGACACTCTTGACCAGGTTGAAGTGATGGGGTGGTGATGGAAAGGCTAATTAGCATATAATTAGAATGCACTATTTTGTATTACAATTTTTTACACTTACCTTTAAGGTACATGTTATTGTCTCTGCTTTACTGATAAGGAAACAATGACTCAAACCAGTTAAGAAATTACCCAAGGTATGACTTCTATTCAAAGACAGGATGAAACCCACATTTATTTAAGACCAAACCCATGTACTGATACTTTCTACCACACTATTCTGATTCCACATTGTGCCATGTACATAATGGATTAATTTAAGCCAACCTGCTAATTTAACTGATGCTGGAACTAAAGGTTAGTGATAAAAATAATGTTCACACTTTTCCAAAGCAAAATGTAAACGTTGGCTGGAAACCAGAATCTGATGGATTACATTTCTAACATACTCAGTTTTTAGAATAAGCTGAGACCTTGGGAGTCAAAAACTATGTTTTTCCTTATTTGTGATTCTTCCACTGAGTAGTAACACAATCTAATTCAGTGTATTTTTCTAATATATGTTTTTTCACCTACAAGCTTAGGAAATTATAATAACTATATTATACTAAATTCCATCTATGATATCTGAACTTCCCTATAAAATGTTGAAGTCTACAGGTGATTTACTACCAAACTGTTACTACCAAAAGTAAAATAAGTTGATATTTCTGAAAATCCACCATAGCCAAATTTAGAAGAGTTTTATATAAAATATTAAATGCATTTGCTTGAACTTAGCACCTAAAATTAATAAAGTTGGCAGAAATGCTGAAATATAGATAACTTTTCATAGCAATAGTTTTTAAGTCATCCCTCCAATTTTTTAATAGTTATGACAAATACAAATATGTTGGGATTATTAATTTCAATTTGAGGTTTCTTAGTAATCCTAAATTTCCAGAAAGTAAAACTCTTCATTCAATGCTCACAACACTTCTTTGAGACATTTATTCTGTTTCACTTTTGATCAAAGGCAGAAATGGAGCTTTTGCAAGGTTAAGTGATTTTAATCCAGATCACATAATACATCCCTTCTCTCTTTTAAAGTTTACTTCTTTGCCCCTGAATTTCAGATGATGCTCTCCTGCATATTTTTGAATCTGTTCCATCCATTGGTCCTGCTCTTGAATATCCTCAGCTGTCAGTCTTCTGACTCCTTTTACTTCATCTTCTATGTCATTGTGAGGGAGTACATAGCACTGTGGTGGTCTGGAGCCAGCATGTTATAACCTGATCTGTCACTTAATAATTGTGTGAACTCAGGCAAATCATTTAACCTCCCTGCCTTCAGGTATCTCAACTATTAATGAGAAAATAACTGTTAAAATAACCTAAGAATATTGATATAGAGAGTAAATGTAGTATCTGTTAGACAATAATGCTTCAGTAAATATTATGCATCTTTATATATCCTACCCTATCATCCCTTCACTATCAAGACATGAGAATAACCTTAACTTTCTTATCTCTTCTTCTCTAATTTCACTGTAATTGTTCCTTTCATTCAATATTTGTTTTAACCTAATATTATCAAAACTTTCAAGCATATAAAATTTGATAAAAGTTTAATAAATTCACTTGTCATGTAAACTAGCTTTGCCTATTATAAACTCAATGCCTATCTTGTTTTGTATGTAACTTCACTATCTCCCTCCTATATTAAAAAAAGGAAGCATGGAAGTTATTTCATAAATAAATATTTCAGTGTGCATGTCCACAATAGAGAGATTATTTTAAATATATAATAATAATACTATTATCATACCTAAAGTTTCATAATGTTTTGAAATATTTTCAAATATCCAATCAGTATTCCCATTTTATCATACCTTTTACTTGCAGTTTCCTTAAATCAGTCTCCAAATGTCCACTTTGGATAGTCAAACTCAGATTTGATTTTTTTTTTAAAGAATGCATCATAAATTTCATGTACTTGCATTACTACACTTTTTCACATTTTCATACCATTCATAAGGTTCTTCAGGCAAGAATAATGGAGTGGGTTGCCATTTCCTCCTCCAGTGGACCACATTTTGTCAGAACTCTTCATAGTCAACAAGAGTCCGAAACACAGTACTTGGGTACAAACTCAAAAATAACAGAATTCAACATCATAGTAATCCAAGTCTATACCCCAACCAATGTTACTGAAGAAGCTGAAGTTGGCTGATTCTATGAAGACCTACCAGACCTTCTAGAACTAACACTAAAAAAGTGGTTCTCATCATCGTAGGGGACTGGAATGCAAAAGTAGGAAGTCAAGAGATATCTGGAGTAACAGGCAAGTTTGATCTTGGGGTACAAAATAAAGCAGGTCAAAGGCTAACAGAGTTTTGTCAAGAAAACATGCTTCTCATTGCAAACACCCTTTTCTTTTTCTTTTTTTAGTTTATTTTTTTAATATTTTATTTTATTTTTTAACTTTACAATATTGTATTGGTTTTGCCATATAGCAACATGAATCTGCCACAGGGAGGGATGAGGGAGGAGGGTTCAGGATGGGCAAACACCCTTTTCCAACAACTCAGGAGATGACTCTATACATGGGCATCACCAGACAGTCAATATCAAAATCAGATTATGGTGTTCTTTGCAGCCAAAATGGAGAAGCACTATATAGTCAGCAAAAACAAGACCTGGAGCTGATTATGGCTCAGATAATCAACTCCTGATTGCAAAATCAGGCTTAAACTGAAGAAAGTAGGGAAATCAATAGGCCATTCAGGTGTGACCTAAATCAAATCCCTTGTGATTATACAGTGGAAGTGAGGAATAACTTCAAGGGAATAGATCTGGTAGACAGAGTGCCTGAAGAGCTATGGATGGAGGCTGGCAACATTGTATAGAAGGCAGTGACCAAAACCATCCCCAAGAAAAAGAAATGCAGGAAAGGAAAGTACTTGCCTGAGGAGGCTTTACAAATAGCTGAGGAGAAAAGAGAAGTGAAAAGCAAGAAGGGAAGGGAAAGGAACACCCAACTAACTTCAGAGTTCCAGAGAATAGTAAGGAGAGACAAGAAGGCCTTCTTCAGTGAACAGTACAAAGAAATAGAGGAAAACAATAGAATGGAAAAGACTAGATGTCTCTTCAAGAAAATTGGAGATATCAAGGGAGCATTTCATGAAGGGATGGGTAGACTAAAGGACAGAAATGGTAAGGATTTAGCAGAAGCAGAAGATATTAAAAGAGGTGGCAAGAATATGCAGAAGAACTGTACAAAAAAGGACTTATTAATGCAGAACCATGATGATGTGGTCACTGACTTAGAGCCAGGCATCCTGGAGTGTGAAGTTAATGGGCCTTAGGAAGTTTTACTATGAACAAAGGTAGTGGAGCTGATGGAGTTCCAGCTGAGCTATTTCAAATCTTAAAAGATGATGCAGTTAAAGTGCTGCACTCAGTATGTCAGCAAACTTGGAAAATGCAACAGTGGCCACAGGACTGGAAAAGGTCAGTTTTGATTCCAGTCCCAATGAAGAGCAATGCCAAAGAATATGCAAACTACTGTACAATTGAGCTCATTTCACAAGCTAGCAAGGTTATGCTCAAATCCCTCAACCTAGGCTTCAGCAGTATGTGAACAACTTCCAGATGTATGAGCTACGTTTAGAAGAGGCAGAAGAACCAGAGGTCAAATTTTCAAAATTTGTTGAATCATGGAGAAAGCAAAGGAGTTCCAGTAAAACAACTACTTCTGCTTCATTGATAACACTAAAGCATTTGACTGTGTGGATCACAACAAACTGTGGAACATTCTTAGATATGGGAGTACCAGGCCATCTTACCTATCTCCTGAGAAACCTGTATGAAGGTCAAGAAGCAACAATTCAAACCGAACATGTAACAATGGACTGGTTCAAAATTGAGAAAGGCTATATATTTTCAACCTGCGTATTTAATTTACATGCAGAGTACATCATGGGGAAAGCAGGGCTGGATGAATCACAAGCTGGAATCAAGATTTCAGGGAGAAATATAAAAAGCTCAGATATGCAGATGATACCACTTTAATGGCAGAAAGTGAAGAACAACAAAAGAGCCTCTTCATGATAGTGAAGGAGGAGAGTGAAAAAGATGGCTTGAAACAACATTCAAAAAACTAAGATCATAGCATTCGGTCCCATTGTATGTACATGCTAAGTCACTTCAGTTGTTTCTCACTCTGACGGATGGACTGTAGCCCACCAGGCTCCTCTGTTCATGGGATTCTCCAGGCCAGAATATTGGACTAGGTTGCTATTTCCTACTCCATTCAGCCCAATCACTTCTTGGCAAATAGAAGAGGGAAAAAATGGAAAGAGTGACAGACCTTTTTTTTTTTTTCATTGGGCTTCAAAATCACTGTCTCTGTGGATGATGACTGCAGTCATGAAATTAAAAACATTTGTTCCTTGGAAGTAAAACTGTGACAAACCTAGACAGCACATTAAAAAAACAAAAACATCACTTTGCCAACAAAGGTCCATATAGTCAGTTATGGTTTTTCCAGTAGTCATGTACAGATATGAGAGTTGAACCATAAAGAAGTTTCAGCACTGAAGAATTGATGCTTTTGAATTGTGGTGCTAGAGAAGACTCTTAGGAGTCCCTTGGATTGCAAGGAGATCAAAGCAATCAATCCTAAAGGAAATCAACCCTGAATATTTACTGGAAGGACTGTTGGTAAAGCTACAATATTTTGGCCACTGGATGTGAAGAGTCAACTCCTTAGAAAATACTCTGATGCTGGGAAAGATGGAGGGAAGGAGGAGAGGGGGTGACAGGGGATGACATTGTTGGATGGCATCATCAACTGAATGGACATGAGTTTGAGCAAACTCCAACAGATAGTGAAGGACAGGGAAGCCCAATGTGCTATAGTCCATGGGGTTGTAAAGAGTCAGACATAACTTAGCAGCTGAATAAGTCACTATTTATTTATAATTTTAAGACGATTATTTTCATCATTCTTCATGTAATTGCTCACTACCTTTATACAGATTAATTTTCCTTCATTAATATTTAATTCTTCTGAGCTAGAATTAACATAGATAAAGCATAATAGTGTTATGTTTTTCCTGTCATTACTTTAAAGTGATGAAGTGCTCAAACATCCCCTCTATGGCCCTTGGGCCTGATACAATATTTTATTGACATTCTTTCCTCAACCCTTCTATTCTTATCTTGAATAATGTCACAAAAATAGTAAGACCTTTTTGATTTTATGTCCAACTTAAGTATCCTCCCTTTTTTGGCACCTAAGATCTCAGTATTTCTTGTTTGTTTACATTTCTAGCCAATTATTTTCAATCCTTTCCACTACCTTTTATTATTCTACCTTCCTTTTATTAATAATAACTGAAATTATGAGTACTCTTCCCACCTCATTAAGTGTGCTTTCCCTTCAAAGTTGTATCAACCCACAAGTCTTCAGTTTTAATATAAATGGGAATGGCTTTCCATTCTAAATCTCCAGGGCCAGTCTTTCTCCAAAAATATAGCTCCATGTATAAATTTTTACTAAATCCAGTCGACTGGAATGTGTGCCTTTAAAATCAGCATATCCCAAACTGGCTTCCTTACCTTCAACACACCTTATATCTTATTCCATACTCACACTAGAAGATAACCTCCTAATATACAGTTAACAAAGTAGATATCCAAAATTTATGTATTAAATTTTCTTTACCCTCACCTCCATCTATAACTTATAAAATTTTATTAGTTTCACATTAAATATGTTTCTCAGATATATTACCAGCAAATATAGGAAAATAAGAAAAAAGTCAAAGATAACAATGAGTAGGAAACATAGCCTAGAAAATTAAATACACTCCCAAATATGTGAGCATGGAATCCTTTTAGCTGGTAGTAATTATTACTACTATGCTATGCTATGCTAAGTCACTTCAGTTGTGTCCGACTCTGTGTGACCCCATAGACGGAGGCCCACCAGGCTCCCCCGACCCTGGGGTTCTCCAGGCAAGAACACTGGAGTGGGTTGCCATTTCCTTCTCCAATGCATGAAAGTGAAAAGTGAAAGTGAAGTTGCTCAGTTGTGTCCGACTCTTAGCGACCCCACGGACTGCAGCCTACCAGGCTCCTCCGTCCATGGGATTTTTCCAGGCAAGAGTACTGGAGTGGACTACATGCTAATTGCAAGAGTGTATTGTCATCTGTGGGAACATGTTTCAAGTTAACCATAAGAATGCTATATTTTCTCAACCATTGTTACTATAGGCAAGCAATGACAAGACAATGTCCACTCTGGGTTTACACTGCCTCAGTGCATTGTATCTGAATAATGATCCATCTATATACATGCCTACTTTTCCTGGGAACCAATGCAATAACACAATTATAATGTAGCTGCATGCAGTCAGGTGGTCCCTAAGACAGATAAGAATGAATTACTCAAATCCATTCTCTTTGAAATATGTATCATATGTTATTATTTTCTGATACTTAAGATATGGCCCTAAAATAAGAGGTTGCTGAATAAGATGTTAAAAGTTACTACCCTGGCAAATGTGTCATCCAATATTAAAAGTTATAGAGTTCTTCAAATATTCTTAGCCAAGGAAGGCAACAGACCAGGGGAACAGAGATTTTCTGAGAAAAAGAAACATGTAACAAGTAGCTATTGATGGAGTGAGCATCTTATTAGAAATGAGCCCATCAGCACAACGCATCAACCCTGAGGAACTGATGGAAAAGGCCAAGGCCAGAAAATAAGACTGAAAATCCAGAGAACATTCTGCATGTGCATGCACTGCCCTGCCCCCAATACACACACATTTTGCTAACCTCTAAGAATGCTATCTGTTAGGTGGAAAAGAGAAGTATAAAGATAGAAGTACATAAGTACAGGACTCAGAAAAGTAAAGAATACATGAAATGAAGAAAATACATATGGTAATTGTGCATAGATATTTCTGAAAAAAATGACCTAGAACCAAAGTTCTTAAAATAGATATTGTTAACCTTTTTAATACTGTTTAATACTTATGAATGATAGCCTCAGGAAAGTTGGAAAAATTGCAAAACTTGGAATTTGGAAAGGAGAACTCACAATCATTATTAAATTCTTAAGGATCTACTACCATAAAATATTTAAAATCATGACTCAATCATGGAATATCCTCTAGTCAGTGACATCTTGTATTTGTAAGCAAGCAATTCATGATAGGGCTTTCCTACTATTTTCATTATTTTTCTGAAGGAGATATTACTTTAGGAGACTAACTTCTTGTATCTCATGGTCAGTAGATAAAATATATTGATGGTAATAGCTTCATAATGTAGTGGAATCTAAAGCTAACATCAATTGATTTCCATTTTGTCATGAAATAAATGGAAAACTATTCTAAGCAGTAGACAAATTGTACTATGTATCTAAAACAATGGTATTATCATAGAGAACAGCTTTAAAAAAATAGTAAGGAGTCATCCAATTAATAAATTATATGGATGTGAAATTTAATAAGCTTGCTTTCACAACAGGATTTTTAGCACAAGTTTATCATCTTAAACCTAAACTCAAGCTTGTCCCTAGCTGCTGGCATCATATGCCTGCATTACTATAGTGGCTATCATTCACATGCCTTTTACCTTAAGTGTCATTCCTATTATTAGACCAGCATTAATATTTTGGCTGATCAGGTAAGTTTTAATTATCTATAGAAATCCCTTTTCCCAAACTCATTTATTCATCTTCTCATTTATTTAAGCACCTTTTATGTTAGGCACTCAAGATCCAGAACATGGGCTCTGGAGTTCTATAGACATAGTGCAAAATCTGTCTTCCTCACTTGCTAGCTGTATGACCTTGGGAAAGTTGGGGTGTACATCTATGCCTCAGCCTCTTCACCTGCAGTAAATACTTGCTGTTGTTGTTTAGACACTAAATCGTGTCCAACTGTGACACCACATGGACTGTAGCCTGCCAGGCCCCTCTGTACATGGGATTTCCTAGGCAAGAATACTGGAGTGGGTTGCCATTTCCTTTTTCAGGGGATCTTCCCGATCCAGGGATTGAACTTGTGTCTCCTGCATTGACAGGCAGATTCTGTACCACTGAGCCATATAGACAATAATAAATTTACTTTGAGTATTTCACTTATCTCACACTCTCTATGTTCTTTTCACATAGATCTGCAAGTTACTGTCTACCTCAGGATATTTATATTAATACATGCTAATTCCTACACCAGAAATACTCCTTCCCCAAAACTTTTCATGACTTATTATTCTTGTTCTTAAGGACTCTGACTAAATGTCTGCTGAGTTACTCAGCTTGTCTAAAAGTATCACACCATGCCCCATCTTTTTCAAAGAACCTTGTAAATATGTTTTTATTTTGGTTGCCTATTTCATTGTTTCTTTATTATTTTTCTTTCCCTCTGGAACATAAGCTCAATAAAAGTAGAAATCTGGTCTCTTTCTGTGACTGCTGTATCCCTACCATCCAGCACAGTTCTTAGAACATCATTGACACAGCCTCTGAGTCATCAACCCTTCCTCTAGAGGGCTGCCCCAAAGCCTGGTCAAGAGGTATTTATTTCTTACCAACTTTTGAGGCAAAGTAAGCCCTCATATTGCTACACATGATGTAGTCCAATGAATGTTAGACTTTCTACAGTAATAATAATCTTCCCCCAATAAAAAAGCACAAGTTAAATGGTAGAGTAATGGAAAGGATGTTTTCCCAATGGTGTTTCCAAGAAAATGGAATAATTGTGGAATCTTTTCAGAGACTAAAGCAGGAACATAGGGAAAGGAGGTAAGTGGTAATTATATTCGACTGTTGCTATTGAGGCTATTGTTATTTTTGCTTTTATTTCATGGATAAGATTCATGACCTCAAGAAGCTACCACCTATTGAGTGAGACATATCAGTAAAGAAATTAAGTACATTAAAGCATAATGTGCACATGAGGTTTTAGGAACAAATAAGAAATAATCAATCTCTGATGATGAAGAAAAGGCTTCTTTACAGAGTTTACCTCCTAGAGATGTATTGTCTGGTAGGGTGGCCCCACCCAAGTGTGGCTATTTAACTTTAAATTTGAATTAATTAAAATTAAAAATTTAATTC
Organism: Bos indicus x Bos taurus; assembly: GCF_003369695.1. Lineage (NCBI taxonomy): Eukaryota > Metazoa > Chordata > Mammalia > Artiodactyla > Bovidae > Bos > Bos indicus x Bos taurus. The sequence goes on along the minus strand of NC_040081.1, from coordinate 80,890,944 downwards.
TTCAATCTCACTAGCCATATTTCAAGTGGCTAGTAGTCATCCTAAGAGATATTGCAGATATGGAACAAGCCTATCATTGCAGAAAGTTCTATTCAACAACACTAATCTGGATAACACAGTCTCATGTGTTATTCTGGGAACAGAGCACCTTAGAGAGGGCAAGAGTAGAAATTCAAGAAAACCAGTTAAGATAGAGATATAGTAAGTGAAGTAGATGAGAAATGTTTAAACCCAGGGCATAGTGGTAGTTGTGGGTGCTAATATACAGCACCTGTCTATACCAGGTCTTAGTTGCAGCATGTGGGATATAGTTCCCTGACCAGGATTGAACCCCAGACTCCCTGCATTGGGAGCACAGAGTCTTTGTCAATGAACCACCAGGGAAGTTCCAGGAAAGACTTAATTTTAAAAACATTAAAGAGATAGAATTGATAGGACACATAGATGGATTGATGTCATTTGTTTAGGAAAAGAGAAGAATGGGTCAAAAATTTCTGGCTTGCATAGCTAAGTGCTACTTCCCATGATGAAAATGAAGACAGCATGTTTCATCCTATGGATCAGGGTGAGCTTCAACAAATCTAGTCTTGTTATTTTCTTGGTTATTTCTCTGACCAAAAACAGAGACCAACTTTCACTTCTTGTCTGCAGGCCCCTGGATCTCAGCTCTGAACTCAGTGGCTGTTCAAATATGAAAACACTCATGTCCACGCAAATATGCATCACCTTGCCATGCAGGGCAGTTACAATCTATATCTGGAAAAGAACCATTTCTCTGAAAAATAGCGACACAATTTTTATTGACAAAGTGCTGACTCAGAGAGGCATGGACATCAATCTACATTATCAAAAGAACACTAGGCTTAGAAGTGCAAAAACCCATGATTACCTCAAAGATTTCATCCCACACTTGGTTTATTTTCTATGTACCACTGGAATTAAAGGGATAATTCTTAAGATTCTTCCAGAACACCAGAATAAAGGAGAAAAAAAATTCAATAAAGGGTGGGTAGATGGAGGGATTATGTTCTCCTTTATTTGGAAACACAGTTTTGAAATTATACTTTTATTTCCCCAGCTTCTAGAAGTCCCATTAATATCTTGGGAATTCCATTCAAGATTTTGCAATTCCTATAATCAAATTACTAGGAGAGAGATGCTTGTGTGCTCAGTAGCTCAGTCCTGTCCAACTCTTGTGACCCCATAGACTGTAGCCTGCCAGGCTACTCCATCCATGGAATTTTCCAGGCAAGAATACTGGAGCAGATTGTCATTTTCTGCTCCAGGGGACCCTCCCAACCCAGGGATCGAACCCATGTTTTTTGCATCTCTGGCAATGGTAGGCAGTTTCTTTACCACTGAGCCATGTGGGAAGCCCATCAAATTCCTAGGAGTTACTGCTAAAGCACTGAAGAATGATTGAAGGGCACAGTAGGTGTTCTAGATGTTCATTTTTGACCCCATCTTAATATACATTCCCTGAAAGAAGTTCTTGAGGTAACAGTTTACTTAGATTCATTTGTGAGATGGCGCTGCAAAGCAAGAGTGAGGAAAGGGAAAGGAGGAAAAGACAAATAATAATGCTGTAGAAACCAAAGACCCATTTCCACCAGGACCTCTGGGAAGTTTTAACAATGCCTCTTAAAAATGAGCTTCTAGAGGAAAGGCTGCCAGTTTGCTCACGACGATTGAAAGTCGCCTTTAGGTGCTTCAACATCCAGGTGCTTTCATGCTACACTTGAGCATAGGCTTTGTGAGTTTCTTTGGCTTCAGCAATGGCCCTGAAGCAGAAAAGGAGAGCTATTCAACACACACCAGGGAGGTGTTTTTACCACATGTCAAGACTATTTACTTCAGCTATAGAAAAAAAATCAGAGTCAGACTAAGGAACATGGCAGGACATCACGAGTGTTTACTGCATGCAGTCCAGCTCTTCCACTGCTCAGATTTACTCAGGCTTCATATTAACCCTACACCTCAAAACAGAGCCAGCTTTGCTGGCTCGTGACCAGTGCAGTCCTGTAAAGCCCATGCTCAGTAAGGCTTTGTACTTGAAGTTTAATGCTTTGCAGTTGCCATCTTAAAATTCTTGAAAATGTTAGCTTTGTCCCTGTGTTTTATAAATGAAAGCTGACAGAACAATGAAGCATGGGGGTGAGGGGGTTGGGATGGGCTGATGGCAAGGAGAGTACTTGGATCCTCAGCTCCTGCACTGTCCTACCTCTGAACACCTCCCTGGGAAGGGTCCTAGGCTGTTTGCTCCTCTTCCACTAGCCCTGCAAGTGCCCAGTTTCCATGACCCACTCTGGCCTTAGACCACTGCTGCCAGCACTCTTTTTCCCATAGCAACTAGGTCACACCAATGTAGGCAAAGGCCTATATTCTACATCCCTGTTTGACCCTGGAAGCAGCCTGGGCACAGGTGCAGGCAGGATTGGTACTGGGCTGCAGTCCCAACCATGTCTCAGACTTGATCATGACAGTTGCAGTCCTGGTCCTGGCTAGCAGCAGCGTGGCAGGTGACTAGGCAAAGACAAGCCTCTAGCCCACGTATAACCTTGATACCCTGTGTTTTCCAACATGGAGGGTGCAGTCTCTTGAAGTCCACCCATTCATCATGGGTTGGGGTTGTAAGTCCTTGGAAAAGAGAAATTGACTCCCCCACCCACATTCTCTACCTGCCCTCCATAGTGTGTCGGTCCTGTTGCTGGCAGAAGGACAAGTCTGACAACCTAAAGACCATTTGTGTTCAGTTGAGGGGACATCCTGGGCACCTGTGAAGATCTACAATCTCCCTGGGGGAAGGGGGACCTCCTTACTGGAGGGAACATGACATTTAATAGCTAATTTAAAAACCCCTGACTAGTCAAGAAAGAGACTAGAAAGAGGAAGGAAAAAAGGTTTTTTTCAACAATATTTTAGTATCTTTGTGGGAACACAGTTTATTTACAATATGTTCATTTCTACTGTAGAGCAAAGTGAATCAGTTACATACATACCAAAAAAAAAAAAAAAAAAAAAACCTCAGTTGCTCAGTAGTGTCCAACTCTTTGTGACCCCAGTCATAAGTTCCTCTGTCCATGGGATTTCCCAGGCAAGAATACTGTGTGTCATTTCCTTCTCCAAGGAATCTTCCTGACCCAGGGATCCAGTCCAAGTCTTTTGGGTCTTCTGAATAAGGAGATGAATTTTTTACCACTAGCACCACCTAGGAAGTCCCATATATGTACATGACCTATATGTGGAGGGAAGCTAAAAAAAGAGTGAGTATCATGGCAAATAGATGTGGAAACAGTTGCTGACTTTATTTTTCTGGACTTCAAAATCACTGCAGATGGTGATTGTAGCCATGAAATTAAAAGACACTTACTCCTTGGAAGGAAAGTTATGACCAACCTAGACAGTGTATTAAAAAGCAGAGACATTACTTTGCCAACAAAGGTGCATCTAGTCAAGGCTATGGTTTTTCCAGTGGTCATGTATGGATGTGAGAGTTGGACCATAAAGAAAGCTGAGCACAGAAGAATTGATGCTTTCAAACTCCCTTGGACTGCAAGGAGATCCAAGCAGTCCATCCTAAAGGAGATCAGTCCTGGGTGTTCACTGGAAGGACTGATGTTGAAGCTGAAACATCAATACTTTGGCCACCTGATGTGAAGAACGGACTCATTTGAAATGCCCCTGATGCTGGGAAAGATTGAGGGCAGGAGGAGAAGGGGACGACAGAGGGATGAGATGGTTGGATGGCATCACCGACTCAATGGACATGGGTTTGGATGGTCTCTGGGAGTTGGTGATGGACAGGGAGGTCTGGTGTGCTGCGGTTCACAGGGTCACAAAGAGTCAGACATGTCTGAGCAAATGAACTGAACTGATATATATATATCCACTCAATATAAAGTAATGAGTTCTCTGCACTATACAAGGAAATTTTTAAAATATATTTTAGTGTCTTTAACAAATGTTCTTTCTGCTTTTTGAAGAAGGGGTTTTGCATTTGGCCCCACAAATCATGTAACCAGCTCTGTTACAGGGAATCAGCAAACAATAATTTCTTAAATAAATAAATAAATAAATAAATAAATATATATATAAAATGCACAAGAAAAAAGTTGTGGCAACTACACCTGAAGTCCTAAAGGACAATCATTTTCACCCTCCTCAACCACCCACTCTAGTTTTCCTCCACTCTTCACCAGCAGGGCAACAGTCAAGTCTGGCTCACCTGACAAGGATACCCACTGCCACCCTGAGTGGGTCTGAACTCTTGATTGCCTTGGTCTATTCACATTCTAGTTGCTGCAACAACCTGCTCGAAAGAAGCCTGAGAAAAATCCCTAGTGACTTCTTCAAGTCTGACAAAATTTCTCTTTATCCCCATTATGTAAGAGCAATCATAGCTCCTCATGATAATGAGAGTCAGTTATACCCATCAGTGTGATAATTCATTTGTCTGTTGGTTCAGTAACCAAAGCTAAAGTTCAGTAGAGGAACCTTTTCCTTTCAGACCCAAACCAGCATGTTCAACACAGCAGAGCCTAAGAAACAAACAGAAAATGTACATTGTGTATGTTGGTCACTGTATTAATAGTTTGCTAGGGCTGCCAGCCAAAATACTGGAGTAGGTAGCCTTTCCCTTCTCCAGGGGATCTTCCCAACCCAGGGATCGAACCCAGGTCTCCCACATTGCAGGCGGATTCTTTACCAACTGAGCTATCAGGAATAATCAGGGTAGATGAACCCATATTTGGTGTAGCTGTGAAAGGAGAAAAACTGTCTGAAGGAATTTGCTTGTTATCAAGCGGTTGGTCTAATATCAAGCACTAACTGCCATTAAAGCAACAGCTCACTTGGCCTTGTAGAGAGGATGATGCTCTTGGGCCCTGTCACCATGACTACTCCACTCATGAGCCAATTGTGTGAGCATTGGAGAAGCCACCGATTAGGCTAGCTGACCTCTACCAGGTATGTCATCATGTGAACCTGGGTTTTGAGTTTATCTTCTGCATCAGATGCTCTGTGGTAGGTATTAGTATAAAACACAAAGATTCTCTGACTATGTGCTCATCCTCTGCTAAGTCACTTCAGTCGTGTCCAACTCTGTGTGACCCCATAGACGGCAGCCCAACAGGCTCCCCTGTCCCTGGGGTTTTCCAGGCAAGAACACTGGAGTGAGTTGCCATTTCCTTCTCCAATGCATGAAAGTGAAAAGTGAAAGGGAAGTCACTCAGTCATGTCCGACTCCTAGCGATCCCATGGCCTGCAACCTACCAGGCTCCTCCGTCCATGGGATTTTCCAGGCAAGAGTACTGGAATGGGGTTCCATTGCCTTCTCCAGTGCTCATCCTCATATACTCCCAAATCTACATTAGACTTCTTTAGATGTACTTGCCTCTAACTTTCCAAATTGCCCTTCCAGGTCTCTGTTCCACTACCTTGCATCTATGTATATTGTTACCAAGCCACTTCTCCCTCTTTCCAAGTATACAGGCAAGTTTTCTCCTCCCAGTATTAGTGTAATATAGCTATAGTTAATACGGTAGTAAATTTTAGCTAATGCCTACACAACAAGCTAAACAATTGTGAAAAAACAGACCCCCAATTCTCCTCAGTCACCAACTACTCATGGGAATCCAACTCCTTGAATCATAACTGTGAGCTGAAAGAGAGACATTAGTGTACCCCACATAGGCTAATGGGGGGATTGTGCCATCACTTTGTGAAACTGACTTAGGTCCTCTGGGTATGCTGGTACTCAATCCAAGATATTCCTTTTCTACTGTACTATGGGTTGCTACTATATCCACTGAAAGTGAAAGTCGCTCAGTCATGTCTGACTCTTTGCTACCCCATGGACTAGTCCATGGAATTCTCCAGGCCATAATACTGGAGTGGGTACCCTTTCCCTTCTCCAGCAGATCTTCCCAACCCAGGGATCAAACCCAGGTCTCCCACATTGCAGGTGGATTCTTTATCATCTGAGCCACAAGGGAATACCCACTGGACCTAATGAATTAATAGAACTAATAACATCAGGATGCTCAATTAAGTCATGAAGTCACTTATTGTCAGTCTCTACTCCTGCCCAGTGGTATATCATACCAACCAAATGTTAGAATGACTGCACAACCCAGTGTTTTCACTTTGCCTATACTTTATCCCAAATCAGCTCAGAAGAGAATCTTCTTAATTGTGGTATTGAAGGGAGCCATTTTCACTAGCAATGTGATCTGTGTTACATTCTGATGATGAAAAACTGCAGTGGTTACATGCAGTCTGATCACTGAAGAACTCACTAAACCTCCATATTCATGAAAGGCTTTAACGAAGCTGAAAGATTTTGCATAGAGCAGTAGAAATAAAATTCAAGTAAGCATATGGAGCTCAAGAAACTTCTAGGCACAGCTCTCCAAAATCCTTTTCAGTCATACAGATACTCTTCAACTCAGGGTCAGGGCTGGGGACCAAACTGAGATGCACAGCTGAAGGTGAGCAGTGGGCAGTTCAGAAAAATTTCATTTGCCACTCCCCATAGCTGGCATTACTGCCCAAACCATCCACCCGCCTCCCTACTCCCTTATCTTCATCCATGGAAAAACTGTGTTCCACAAAACCAGTCCCTGGTGCAAAAAAGGTTGGGGACCACCACTCTGGATTGTGAACTACCAAGACATATATAAGGGAGAGCTACCATAGAGAGCTCTATTCAGAAGAGCTAGGGTAAACGTTCCCAGGAGGGTCTTTTATGCCCCATTGGACATGCATACACATGAGTTGCTGGCCTTCCCACGTGGCACTATCCCTGGGTTGGGAAGATCCTCTAGAGGAGGGTATGCCCTCCCATAGGGCAATGCACTCCCATATTCTTGCCTGAAGAATCTCATGGACAGAGGAGTCTGGTGGGCTATAGTCCACAGTGCCACAAAGAGTCAGACATGACTGAAACAACTTAGCATGCACACATGCACAAGTCAGCTGCTAATTGCTTCCACCAAGTCATCAATCTACACATCCCTATATAACATGAAAAAGGTGGCTCAGGCTGCTGGGGGAGCCTCATATTAAATGGGTAATTGTTAATGACTAGCCTGCCTAGCTCCTCCTTACTGTGGACTAGAGTCAGTATCAGATTTCCAGGCATCCCCAAAGACAAGGCAGATAAGCAGTTTAGCTTGAAGATAACTTTATCTTAGAGTGACCTAGTTCCAGAAACTCATTCTGAATGGTTGCTGACTAGGAAGGCTCTGTTTTTAGCTTCTTGGTTTGCGGGGTTTTCTCCAAAGTATAGCTTGGGTCAAAGTCATAGCTGCAGGTCATTTATTTATGAGACTCATAGAAATCAGCAGCCAATGAGCAGGGAAAATGAAACATGAAAAGAATACTAAACATCAGGGTGGGTACGTTATTGAGGTTTCCATGCAATCACTGAGAAGTGTCAAAAATTGCCATTGTTGGGGCACCTGTTCAGTAACTCATACTGATATTTGTCCAGGATTGCCCCTGGGGGTGTTAATAACTTCCTCCTCTCAGGCTGCATGGGTGTGCAAATAGAGCAGTCAGTGATGGCTCTGAAGAAGGTCATGGCCTTAGAGATGGTCCTATGTAGAAATATTCCAGGAATTTTGAGAGTGTGTTGTAAAACACAGTCATCATTAAAAATTAAATTCCATAAATTTATAATTAAGTTATATGAAAAATGAAGTAATTAACACTCAAAATCCATCTTGTCCTAATTATTTTCTATTACCTACCCTCTTGTGATTATTTGTCTATTATCTGTATAGTAGAATACTAATATAATGGAGTGCTACTGCATACCTCTTCCCAGAAGTGCATTCAGTAGCTCATGCTGGAGCTTGAAATTGTCCATGGTGGGAATATTTACACAAGGGAAATTAGCAAATGCTACAAATCAGGGCATGATTCCTGCCCTCTCTCCTGCCTCCACTAGGGTCAGTCCACCCTCCATGGCAGAAGGGTGAAGAGAAACTGCTAGATCCTTGAGATGGGAAACTATTAGAGTAAGATGGAATTGTCCAACCCATGGGGTTGAAACAAGAGGTTAATCCAGGATACATGGCACTGGTAGTTAAAATAATCTGCTCTTCTCCCCAGCCTTCCATATTTTATTCCCAAATTGTAGTAAGTAGGAAAGTTATGTTGAAGCTGAAACTCCAATATTTTGGCCACCTGATGTGAAGAGCCGACTTATTTGAAAAGACCCTGATGCTGGGAAAGATTGAAGGTAGGAGGAGAAGGGGACGACAGAGGATGAGATGGTTGGATGGCATCACTGACTCAATGGACATGGGTGTGGATAGACTCCAGGAGTTGGTGATGGGCAGGGAGGTCTGGCATGCTGCGGTTCATGGGGTCACAAGGAGTCAAACATGACTGAGCAACTGAACTGAACTGAGGAAAGTTAGCTCCTCTCGAATCCCCATATGCACCCCAAGCCACCCGACATAAATATTATCAGAAGTAGAAATATTTGATTTAGTGATTTTCAAAGTGAAGAATTTCAGGGATGAAAGTTCAGGGAATAAAGAGGCCAGGTTTTGGGTGAGCCACCATCCCACAACATTCAAGTTGGAATGATAAACAAACTTGAGTAAAAAGAAAACAATGTGGGGTAAAAATCTTCCAAATCTGTTCAAAGGTTAAAGAGTAGTGGCTGAAAATTGTGTTGGATAATGAATATTACATTTGAATCATACATTCACAAGACAGAAGGGATTTTACACTCAAAGGGTAGAATAAAGATCAGTAGTGCTCTCTCAAAGAAACCTCCTCAGCTAGGAGTTCTCATGGTAACACTATCATTACCTAAGCCCTCCCTCACATCACACCCACACTCATTTTCTCTCTCTCATGTACACATATTACAACAACAACATTCTTATAACTGCTTAATAAAGAATAATAAGTCATATTTAAGTGTTTGCTACGTGTTAGGAAACCTTTTATGTGCTTCATGTATATTTCTTTCTCAGTAATTTGAAAATTTATATCATTCTTACATTTCAGATGTAATGCTTTTGGAAAACCAAAGCACAAAGAATTTAACTAGGAAACAACACATATTAAGTGGTAGAGCCATGAAATTATTCTGGGAAACTTTTTCTTCATCTTCTTAATCTGAGATATGCTGTTACTTCAAGGCATGACTTACCTTGCAGCCATATCAAATGGTAGATGATTTTACACCTACAGGACCTGTAAACATCAAGACATCTTCCTTGCTTCTCATAGCTCTTCCAGACCACTCCGGTCCCCTGCTCTTTAAGCTAAAATCTTACTCCACTTGAAGCCAATGACAACAGATCATACTGCAAGCCTTCCTATCAGTTCTCATTGCTTGACAATTCTAATACTCTAACTTATTACACTTCGGTGATTTCAAATTAGAGCTTGATAGCACAGAGTATTTTTGTTCAAATTACTTAAAATGTTCTCATCTCTGTATGAATTTTAATAGGGGCTACTCTTTAAATTAATCTTCAGGCAGATCAATTTAAATAGGAGTCTTTTCCTTCAGTCTGAGATCAGCCTCTGTCCAGAGCCCAGGCCTAGAAGTAGAGTCCAGACTAGTGTTCAGCCTGCCAAAGTTTTAGTACCAGACTGTCCCAAGCAAATGATTTCTCAATTTCAATTCCTTTTAAACTTCATATTTTCATAATTGTCCTTGATTTTACCTCCACCCTACCTCTACCACCAACTCCCAGACTCATGCCGTGACTGCTATTATGCATATGGCATGGCATTCAGAAGGCTACAAAAATCAGCCCCTTCTCTGACAACCATCTCTAATATTTCCAAATCACTTTCCTTGCCCATTGTCATAACTTTTCAACTTTAAATTCTTTAATGGTCTCATTTTCACTTCCAGTTACCATCCCCAGATTTCATTTTACAACTTAGATGCCATATTCTATCATTATAATCATATAATCACATTTATAATCATCCTCAAATAGTTTGCCCCAACTCCCTCTGTATTCCTCAATCAGCAAAACTGAAACCTACTTAATTCTACTATGTGTCTTTTAATTGCCTTTAGAATGAGAGTAGGGAATATTAGGCCACTGTTGATGGAATCACTTTACATTTAGTATCACAAATTTCAAGTGGATGCCTAGCAATCTTATTGCATTTGTCAAGTTAATTCACACTCTTTCCTTTACCTATTTAAAGATTAGTTTTCAGCAGAAATAAGCTCCTATCTCTACAACATCATCAATGCTGCCATTCTATTATGCCATTTTCATAAAGATCAAACAAGCAGTAATGTCCTCCATAAATGACCATTGATTTCTCAACTCTCCATTTCTTTACTGCTCAATTTCTCTATATCTTAATGCAGCAAAAATTTTTAAAGTTATTTTGCACAATAACTTCCCTATTTTCCCAATGCACGTGCACTCTTTTAGCCCCTTCAATTATGCTGATTCTGCTAGTTTCATTAATAATATTGAGCTCCATATTGGCAAAATGCAATGGTCAATTTTAATCTTCCTCTTAGCCTCTGAGATATCAAAATATTCTTCCTGAAACACCTATCCTTTAGCTTCTGAAGCAGATTCATAGTTCTTGAATTATCCAGGGTTTCTTCTGATAGTTCTTTATCCATGCCCAATCTACACCAGAATACTGTAGTGGATGGCCATTCTTTTCTTCAGCAGATCTTCACAACCCAGGAATTGAAATGGGGTCTTCTGCATTGCAGGTGGATTCTTTACCAGCTAAGCTACCAGGGAAGCCTAAATCGACATCCCAGTAGATAACAATAAATGAGTTCTATATCACTATGTCACTATCTGCCACATTCTGACAGAATGTGATCCACTGGAGAAGGGAATGGCAAACCACTTCAGTATTCTTGCCTTGAGAACCCCACGAACAGTATGAAAAGGCAAAATGGTAAGATACTGAAAGAGGAACTCCCCAGGTCAGTAGGTGCCCAATATGCTACTGGAGATCAGTGGAGAAATAACTCCAGAAAGAATGAAGGGATGGAGCCAAAACAAAAACAATACACATTTGTGGATGTGACTGGTGATAGAAGCAAGGTCTGATGCTGTAAAGAGCAATATTGCATAGGAATCTGGAATGTCAGGTCCATGAATCAAGGCAAATTGGAAGTGGTCAAACAGGAGATGGCAAGAGTGAACATCTACATTCTAGGAATCAGTGAACTAAAATGGACTGGAATGGGTGAATTTAACTCAGATGACCATTATATCTACTACTGTGGGCAGGAATCCCTTAGAAGAAATGGAGTAGCCATCATGGTCAAAAAAAGAGTCTGAAATGCAGTACTTAAATGCAATCTCAAAAACAACAGGATGATCTCTGTCCATTACCAAGGCAAACCATTCAATATCACAGTAATCCAAGTCTATGCCCCAAACAGTATCACTGAAGAAGCTGAAGCTGAATGGTTCTATGAAGACCTACAAGACATTTTAGAACTAACACCCAAAAAGGATGTTCTTTTCATCATAGGGGACTGGAATGCAAAAGTAGGAAGTCAAGACAGATCTGGAGTAACAGGCAAATTCGGCCTTGGAGTACAGAATGAAGCACAGCAAAGGCTAATAGAGATTTACCAAGAGAATGCACAGGTCATAGCAAACACCCTCTTCCAACAATGTAAGAGAAGATTCTACACATGGACATCACCAGATGGTCAACACCGAAATCAGATTGATTATATTCTTTGCAGCCAAAGATGGAGAAGCTCTATACAGTCAACAAAAATAAGACCAGGAGCTTACTGTGGCTCAGATCATGAAATCCTTAGTGCCAAATTCAGACTTAAATTGAAGAAAGTGGGGAAAGCCACTAGACCATTCAGGTATGACCTAAATCAAATCCCTTATGATTATACAGTGTAAGTGAGAAATAGATTTAAGGGACTAGATCTGATATATAGAGTACCTGATGAACTATGGACGGAGGTTCATGGCATTGTACAGGAGACAGGGATTAAGACCATCCCACGGAAAAGAAATGCAAAAAAGCAAAATGACTGTTTGTGGAGGCCTTACAAATAGCTGTGAAATGAAGAGAAGTGAAAAGCAAAGGAGAAAAGGAAAGATATAAACATCTGAATGCAGAGTTCTAAAGAATAACAAGACAAGATAAGAAAGCCTTCCTCAGTGATCAATGCAAAGAAATAGAGGAAAACAACAAAATGGGAAAGACTAGAGATCTCTTCAAGAAAATTAGAGATACCAAGGGAATATTTCATGCAAAGATGGGCTCAATAAAGGACAGAAATGGTATGGACCTAACAGAAGCAGGTCCATAAGAAGAGCTGGCAAGAATACACAGAAAAACTGTACAAAGAAGATCTTCATGACCGAGATAATCATGATGGTGTAATCACTCACCTAGAGCCAGACATCCTGGAATGTGAAGTCAAGTGGGCCTTAAAAAGCATCACTACGAACAAACCTAGTGGAGGTGCTGGAATTCCAGTTGAGCTATTTCAAATCCTGAAAGATGATGCTATGAAAGTGCTGCACTCAATATGCTAGCAAATTTGGAAAACTCAGCAGTGGCCACAGAACTGGAAAAGATCAGTTTTCATTCCAACCCCAAAGAAAGGCAATGCCAAAAAATGCTCAAACTACTGCACAATTGCACTCATCTCACATGCTAGTAAAGAGATGCTCAAAATTCTCCAGCCAGGCTTCAGCAATACTTGAACCTTGAACTTCCAGATGTTCAAGCTGGTTTTAGAAAAGGCAGAGAAACCAGAGATCAAATTGCCAACATCCACTTGTACAGAAGACAGGGATTAAGACCATCCCATGGAAAAGAAATGCAAAAAAGCAAAATGACTGTCTGTGGAGGCCTTACAAATAGCTGTGAAATGAAGAGAAGTGAAATAATGGAAAAAGCAAGAGAGTTCCAGAAAAATACCTATTTCTGCTTTATTGACTATGCCAAAGCCTTTGACTGTGTGGATCACAATAAACTGGGAAATTCTGAAAGAGGCGGGAATACCAGACCACCTGACTTGCCTCTTGAGAAACCTGTATGCAGGTCAGGAAGCAACAGTTAGAACTGGACATGCAACAATGGACTGATTCCAAATAGGAAAACGAGTATGTCAAGGCTGTATATTGTCACCCTGCTTATTTAACTTCTATGCAGAGTACATCATGAGAAACGCTGGGCTGGAAGAAGCACAAGCTGGAATCAAGATTGCCGGGAGAAATATCGATAACCTCAGATAGGCAGATGACACCACCCTTATGGCAGAAAGTGAAGAGGAACTCAAAATTCTCTTGATGAAAGTGAAAGAGGAGAGTGAAAAGTTGGCTTAAAGCTCAACATTCAGAAGACGAAGATCATGGCATCTGGTCCCATCACTTTATGGGAAATAAATGGGGAAACAGAGGAAACAGTGTCAGATTTACTTTTTGGGGCTCCAAAATCACTGCAGATGGTGATTGCAGCCATTAAATTAAAAGATGCTTACTCCTTGGAAGGAACGTGATGACCAACCTAGACAGCATATTGAAAAGCAGAGACATTACTTTGCCAACAAAGGTCCATCTAGTCAAGGCTATGGTTTTTCCAGTGGTCATGTATGGATGTGAGAGTTGGACTGTGAAGAAAGCTGAGCACTGAAGAACTGATGCTTTTGAACTGTGGTGTTGGAGAAGACTCTTGAGAGTCCCTTGGACTGCAAGGAGATCCAACCAGTCCATTCTAAAGGAGATCAGCCCTGGGTGTTCTTTGGAAGGAATAATGCTAAAGCTGAAACTCCAGTGCTTTGGCCACCTCATGTGAAGAGTTGACTCATTGGAAAAGACTCTGCTGCTGGGAGGGATTGGGGGCAGGAGGAGAAGAGGATGAGATGGCTGGATGGCATCACCAACTCGATGGATGTGAGTTTGGGTGAATCCCGGGAGTTGGTGATGGACAGGGAGGCCTGGCCTGCTGCAATTCATGGGGTTGCAAAGAGTTGAACACAACTGAGAGACTGAACTGAACTGATGCCACTATCTCTGAAGCATATTCTTCCACACCTAATGTCTTGGTTGCAGACTTCTGTACTCAAATGTCTTCATGGTATCTCCTGGATGTCTAAAAACTGTTGTAATTTTGACATGTTGAAAACAAATTTTCATCCTTGTGCTCCAAAGCCTGCTTCTCTTCTTTCTTCTTGCTCCACATTAAAAATATATGCCAAATTTTACCACCTCTCATCACTTCTATTTGCTTCTCTTCTTACTCCCCTAAGTAAAATCTTAAAATGATAATGAAAGTGAAAGTGAAGTCGCTCAGTAGTGCCGGACTCTTTGGACCCCATGGATAGTAGCCTGCACCAAACTCCTCCGTCCATGGGATTTTCAAGGCAAGAATACTGGAGTGGGTTGCCATTTCCTTCTCCAGGGAATCTTCCCAACCCAGGGATCAAACGCAGGTCTCTCACATTGTAGACAGACGCTTTACCATCTGAGCCACCAGGGAACTTGCCCATTAAAAAAATAAATTGTATCATGTTAGCCTGCTGCTCAAACTCTACAATAGTTCTCTGTTCCAAAATCCAACTTTTAAACATGTGTGACAGAACTCTAATTAGTAGTTATCATTGTTGCTCCAGAGAAGGCAATGGCAACCCACTCCAGTACTCTTGCCTGGAAAATCCCATGGATGGAGGGGCCTGGTGGGCTGCAGTCCATGGGGTTGCTAGGAGTCAGACACAACTGAGCGACTTCACTTTATTTTTTCACTTTCATGCATTGGAGAAGGAAATGGCAACCCACTCCAGGGTTCTTGCCTGGAGAATCCCAGGGACGGGGGAGCCTGGTGGGCTGCCATCTATGGGGTCACACAGAGTCGGACACGAATGAAGCGACTTAGCAGCAGCAGCAGCAGCATTGTTGTTCAGTTGCTACGTCACGTCCAACTCTATGCAACCCCACAGACTGCAGACACCAGGCTTTTCTGTTCCCCACTCTCTCCCAGAGTTTGCTCAAATTCATGTCCATTGATTCAGTGATGTAAGGCCCACTTGACTTCATACTCTAGGATGTCTGGCTCTAGATGAGTGAACACATCATCATGGTTATCTGGGTCATTAAGACCTTTTTTGTGTCATTCTTCTGTGTATTCTTGCCACATCTTCTTAGTCTCCTCTGCTTCTTTGAGGTCCTTACAAATTCTGTCCTTTATTGTGCCCATCCTTGCATGAAAGTTACTTTGATATCTCCAATTTTCTTGAAGAGATATTAGTCTTACACATTCTATTGCTTTGCTCTATTTATCTCTCCTTGCTATTTCCTGGAACTCTGCATTCAGTTGGATATATCTTTCCCTTTCTAAGAATATAGCTTAAATAATTCTCTGATTCTCTCTCTTAAATGTGTGTGTGTTTTGCTTTTTATCTCATTCACTTAATCCTAGTCACACTGGCTTGTTCTTACTGCCATACTTTAAGCATCCTAATTTTCTTCAATGGCTTTCTGTTCTCTCTGCTGGACTACTCTCCCCCACAGATATATCCAGGATTCTCTTCCTTGCTCATGTTTCTGCTCAAACATTCCCTCTCATGTCTACACTCCACATGAGTCTTTTTTACTCTACTTGATTTACCATAACAGAATTCTTTACTACCTGAATTCAGATATGTATGTATTTTTGTGCCTATTGTCTGTTTCAGCTACTAGATGCAAAGCTTTTGCAACAAAGTTTGTATCTGCTTTGCTTATTGCCATGATCTCCATATCTAAATAAATACCTGACACATGTGTGTATATGCTCAGTCACTCAATTATGTCTGATTCTTTGTGACTCCATAGACTGCAACCTGCCATGCTCCTCTGTCCATAGGATTTTCAACCCAAGAATACTAGAGTGGGTTGTCACTTCCTCCTCCAGGGGATCTTCCCACCCCAAAGATCAAATCTTTGTCTCTTGCATTGGCAAAGCAGATATTTTACCACTGAACCACCTGGAAAGTCCAAATACCTGATACACAAGTTTTAAAAGAGAGAAGAGATTGATTAATAAGACATCATTTAGGAAGGAGAAGGGTGATTTAGATAGTGTTGAATTATACACAAAAAAGAAACATTTAATTTTTATCAACGAATGAGAAATAAATTAGGTAAGGAG
Organism: Bos indicus x Bos taurus; assembly: GCF_003369695.1. NCBI lineage: Eukaryota > Metazoa > Chordata > Mammalia > Artiodactyla > Bovidae > Bos > Bos indicus x Bos taurus. The sequence continues at coordinate 80,874,807 of NC_040081.1, read as the reverse complement.
AATGATAGTGTTTACCACATTTGTCATATTTTATTGTAAACATGTACTTTGATCTCTATGTATCTACCTAAAATTTAATGTCTAGAGCTCACTGAATGGTATTTGTGCTTAGCATTCATCTCAACTACAAAACTCTGTGCCTGAAGGAGAAACAAACTGCTCTGTAAAAACCTATTGAATGAGTGGCTTAACAAAAGGTCTTGGACTCAACCAGTTTAGGAGGTGAGAACAGTCATTAGGATAAACCTAGGGAAATAAGAAGTATCATTTACACAGTAGTCTGCTTTAGAACATTTATTTTGCCAAAGGAAAATAAATGCTTCTGGAGAATTAAATTTATTTGGTGAAAATTATGCCATTTCCCATACATTATCACTATAATGAATATGAACCTATTTGCAAGTCTCTCAGAGAACTAAGAAAAGAAAAAAATAAGTGAAGTGATGAGTGTAAGGAACTTTGCCTTAATCTGAAATGCCAGCAACATAGTTTTAAATGCTTTTATTGTAACAGAAATGATAATGGACAAAAGGATAAAGTCTGTTTCATAAACTTCCACTGATGTACTGAAATAAATGCTCCCTCCATTACTCAATACTGCAAGTACCTGATTAGCACAGCAATAAAAATTGATTGACACTGTTTTGGATGTTTATGTCTATGAGCACATGTAACAGACTTTTCCTATTAGAAATAAACATTTCCAGAAATGCAGTCAGAAGTTTGAAATTAAGAGTGTACATGTTCACTACAGGAAGAAAGAGAATGTGACAGGGGGAGGAGAGAGACAAAATATTTACAGAATACAAACATCTGAAACAGCTTTATTTTTCTGTCCTCCATCTACCTGAATAGTCATGTCCCCAACTCTCTAATGCTCAAGACTGGACTGAAGTTCAGCAACATCTGTTATTTTGGCAGTCAGTGATTAGTCAAATGAAGCAACAACATTTCATAATTTATTCTGTAGATCTCTGGCTTTGCACCAGAATACTTAACACTGACATCACTTCTTCATTTTCTTTTTCTCTCAGCATTAGTTTTTTGTAGATGCTCTTAAATTTCTCTTTCCCCTCACCTCTGTGCCATGCATCTTGTCTCTTTCACTTTCCCTTTTCCACTCTCTGGTCTCCATTTTCTCTTGTACAATACTATCCCATACCATGTAATTAAAAACAGGTAGGACTGAGGCTCATGACATTGTACAGGAGACAGGGATCAAGATCATCCCCATAGAAAAGAAAGGCAAAAAAGCAAAATGGCTGCCTGGGGAGGCCTTACAAATAGCTGTGAAAAGAAGAGATCAGATCAGATCAGTCGCTCAGTCATGTCCGATTCTTTGCGACCCCATGAATCACAGTACGCCAGGCCTCTCTGTCCATCACCAACTCCTGGAGTTCACTCAGACTCACGTCCATCGAGTCAGTGATGCCGTCCAGCCATCTCATCCTCTGTCGTCCACTTCTCCTCCTGCCCCCAACCCCTCCCAGCATCAGAGTCTTTTCTAATGAGTCAACTCTTCGAATGAGGTGGCCAAAGTACTGGAGTTTCAGCTTTAGCATCATTCCTTCCAAAGAAATCCCAGGGCTGATCTCCTTCAGAATGGCCTGGTTGGATCTCCTTGCAGTCCAAGGACTCTCAAGAGTCTTCTCCAACACCACAGTTCAAAAGCATCAATTCTTCGGCACTCAGCCTTCTTCACAGTCCAACTCTCACATCCATACATGACCACAGGAAAAACCACAGCCTTGACTAGACGAACCTTTGTTGGCAAAGTAATGTCTCTGCTTTTGAATATGCTATCTAGGTTGGTCATAAGTTTCCTTCCAAGGAGTAAGCGTCTTTTAATTTCATGGCTGCAGTCACCATCTGCAGTGATTTTGGAGCCCAGAAAAATAAAGTCTGACACTGTTTCCACTGTTTCCCCATCTATTTCCAATGAAGTGGTGGGACCGGATGCTATGATCTTCGTTTTCTGAATGTTGAGCTTTAAGTCAACTTTTTCACTCTCCACTTTCACTTTCATCAAGAGGATTTTTAGTTCCTCTTCACTTTCTGCCATAAGGGTAGTGTCATCTGCGTATCTGAGGTTATTGATATTTCTCCCAGCAATCTTGATTCCAGCTTGTGTTTCTTCCAGTCGAGTGTTTCTCATGCTGTACCCTGCATAGAAGTTAAATAAACAGGGTGACAATATACAGCCTTGATGTACTCCTTTTCCTATTTGGAACCAGTCTGTTGTTCCATGTCCAGTTCTAACTGTTGCTTCCTGACCTGCATACAAATTTCTCAAGAGGCAGATCAGGTGGTCTGGTATTCGATCTCTTTCAGAATTTTCAATAGTTTATTGTGATCCATACTGGAGAAGGCAATGGCACCCCACTCCAGTACTCTTGCTTGGAAAATCCCATGGATGGAAGAGCCTATTAGGCTGCAATCCATGGGGTGGCTAAGAGTCGGACACGACTGAGCAACTTCACTTTCACTTTTCACTTTCATGCATTGGAGAAGGCAATGGCAGCCCACTCCAGTGTTCTTGCCTGGAGAATCCCAGGGACAGGGGAGCCTGGTGGGCTGCCATCTATGGGGTTGCACAGATTCGGACACAACTGAAGTGACTTAGCATAGCATAGCATAGCATCACATACATAGTCAAAGGCTTTGGCTAGTCAATAAAGCAGAAATAGATGTTTTTCTGGAACTCTCTTGCTTTTTCCATGATCCAGCAGATGCTGGCAATTTGATCTCTGGTGTCTCTGCCTTTTCTAAAACCAGCTTGAACATCAGGAAGCTCACGGTTCACATATTGCTGAAGCCTGGCTTGGAGAATTTTGAGCATTACTTTACTAGCGGCAGGTCAGGAACCAATAGTTAGAACTGGACATGGAACAACAGACTGGTTCCAAATAGGAAAAGGAGTACATCAAGGCTATATATTGTCACCCTGCTTATTTAACTTCTATGCAGAGTACATCATGAGAAACGCTGGGCTGGAAGAAGCACAAGCTGGAATCAAGAATGCCGAGAGAAATATCAATAACCTCAGATATGCAGATGACACCAACCTTATGGCAGAAAGTGAAGAGGAATGCAAAAGCCTCTTGATGAAAGTGAAAGAGGAGAGTGAAAAGTTGGCTTACAGCTCAACATTCAGAAAACGCAGATCAGGGCATCGGGTCCCATTACTTCATGGGAAATAGTTGGGGAAACAGTGGAAACAGTGCCAGACTTTATTTTCTGGGGCTCCAAAATCACTGCAGATGGTGATTGCAGCCATGAAATAAAAAGATGCTTACTCTTTGGAAGGAAAGTTATGATCAACCTAGATAGCATGTTGAAAAGCAGAGACATTACTTTGCCAACAAAGGTCCATCAAGTCAAGGCTATGGTTTTTCCCATGGTCATGTATGGATGTGAGAGTTGGACTGTGAAGAAAGCTGAGCGCCGAAGAATTGATGCTTTTGAACTGTGGTGTTGGAGAAGACTCTTGAGAGTCCCTTGGACTGCAAGGAGTTCCAACCAGTCCATTCTGAAGGAGATCAGCCCTGGGTTTTCTTTGGAAGGAATGATGCTAAAGCTGAAACTCCAGTACTTTGGCCACCTCATGCAAAGAGTTGACTCATTGGAAAAGACTGTTGCTGCGAGGGATTGGGAGCAGGAGGAAAAGGGGACGACAGAGGATGAGATGGCTGGATGGCATCACGGACTCTATGGATGTGAGTTTGAGTGAACCTGGGAATTGGTGATGGACAGGGAGGCCTGGTGTTCTGCAGTTCATGGAGTCACAAAGAGTTGGACATGACTGAGCAACTGAACTGAACTTAACTGAGTATTGACTAGAAAAGGATTTAGTTCATCAAATGATGTCTGTGGTTTCTTATTGTTACAAATAAGTAGCCATAAAAAGACACTGGGTGAAATAATAGTGTTTGCAAAAATTGGAAAAAAATTAAAAGCATTGTTCAAATCATAATTCCTTATATATTGAAACTAGCGTGCTTAGAGCACAGACAATTGTCTGATAAATTTTGTGTGCTATACCATATTTTACTTGTTTTTCTATCTGAGTACTTATAGTAGTTCAGAACTGCTAGTAGTTTGAATGTGTTCAGTATTAAAACATGGTTAATATTTTATAAGAAAGTTATTGCCTTTGCCTTGAAATTTTTTATTATTTGAAAGTTATTGTCTTTTCTATATTATTTAGGAAGTTTTGCTATGCTGTAAGTGCATTTCATCTATAAAACACTTTTTAATAATAAAATATCCTCTGGCTTTTAGAGCAACAGCCAGTGGAAAATAATTGCTTATACAAAGTTTGTTAAAATTAACTTCGCAAGACTGAAACTATTCCTTTATTGAAAGACAACTTGACTTTTGTAATATAAGCCCAAGAATATTATTTTTTCATCATTCTATACTTTTACAAAGAAAGAAATATTTTTGGAAAGAAAAGCTATTTGTAGTAAAAAGTAAACAACTTTTAAAATGATGTCTTTATATTAAAAAAAAAGTCTGTTTTACAATTTTTTAAAGAATATAATTTTAGTCAATATTGTCATAATATGCAAAGAGCCCAAATTAAGAAAAATGTGTGAATTCCTTATATCTACCTCTCCCCACATACAGAGATGATAATATTTAAAATAAATGCTAAAATATGAATCTGTAATGAAAATGTTGCTGTAATGAAGAGGTTTTTTATAACTATCTTTTCAGAATAAACAGTTCTAGTTTCTGCCTGTTACACATGGAAGAAACCATGTTGTTGGGTGATAAATAACATGAAGTGAAAGTCAGAGAAACTAAGCCAGGATGAGATGCAAAGAGAAAAGAAAAGGCAATGAAGTCAGCATTAGGAAATTTGTCTGCATGGTTCAATGACAAACACAGTTATCACCTCCTTATAGCATATTACGTTCATCTTTTATGTGTAAAATCGAATAAACTGTATTGGACTTAGGACATTTAAACTATGTATTCAGTTGCTTCACTCGTGTCCAACTCTGTGAGCTGTAGTCTGCCAGGCTCCACTGTTCATAGGATTCTCCAAGACAAGAATAATGGAGTGAGTTGCCATGTCCTCATCCAGGGTATCTTCCTGACCCAAGGATTGAACCTGTGGGATCTCCTGCATCTTCCTCATCACAGGCAGATTCTTTACTGCTGAACCACCCAGGAAGGCCCCATTTAAACTATAATCAATTACTATATATTGTGCGTGTGTGTGTATCATAGAGGGTTTTACTTGAAAGGTGGACAAAATGAAGACAGATCCAAATCCTCACAGACCATTTAGTTAAAATATTACTTAAAAAAATATTACTTTGGTGGGGGAAAACAAGAGTACAGATAGTACCACAAAGTATAAAAAAATGCAAAAACCAGCTTATATGAACGTGTTGACTATTGATGATGTCACTATTAAGAATATAACAAAATTAGTTTTGAAGTATTTTCTAATGCAGGCTGGAGATTTAAAAAAGTCGGGAAAAAAACCATAGACGTATGAATTCAGTATTGACTCAATCTCTTCTATTCATAGTCTGATAAATTAATTGATATTTAAAATGGCTACTTTATATTCATAAAATATCCAAGATCAAGTTTATGCTCCAGAAATAGTATTTCAAGTTCTAAAACAACATGTTTTACAGTGGCCCAAAGCTGCATATGGTAAAACTACTTCTGGAAAATGTAGTTAACATGGGCCTAGCTATATTTTGATTAACTCTAAACTTACTTCTAGATGAAAAATAAGCTGTCCACTCTTAAAATTTCACTAATTTCCACCAATTCCATTTTCAGGATACTAACAGAACTTTGTAATAAAACACTTCCAACATGAAAATGTACCTAAGAAAGATTATTTAAAAAAAAAAAAGTTTAAAATAAAATCTGCTATCATTTAAAAAAAGAGTTCACTTAAAAATTAGTTGAAAAAAATACACCTAGAGTACCATTCCAAAGAAAAAACTTTTTATGACTTCAGTGACACATTATTTTTAAGCAATAGCAGTACTAAACACCTTTTTATGCTTCAAAATACTGTTGACAATTTGCTTTTTTTTTTTTTTTAACATTGCATTAGGTGCCATTGAAGAGACTCTTGTTCTCTGAGAGCCAGTTTCCTTGTTACTGCAGGAGATACTGTCAGGCAGGACAATTATAGTTGTGTAAGCAGTGCTGAAATACTGTGATACTAAATACTGTTGAAGTCTGGAGGGACCTCCTGTCGCACAGGGTGACAGTTACACGTCTAAAAAGTCACTCAAATCAGTCACAGTTACTAAGCCACTTTTCAGTGTACTGGATTCATCCTGAGGTCCTTCTCCCTTCGGCCCTTTCAGGTTAGTTGCACCCCAGGCATTGGCACTTGAGTAGAATTAGACTCATTGTTCACAGGTGGAGGAGGTTCCTTCTCTCCCAACTCTTCTCTGCATAGATTTCTCTTCCTCTAAGGATGATATGTCCCAGTCGTCATCATCCACATCTGTACACTTTAAATCTTCTTTTAGTTCAATTTTTGATGAACATGTCAGCAACATTAATCCTACCACCTGGCTTATTCCCTGCCCTTCTTCCAGTTCCGACTGTAACTGGAGAGTGTGGACTAGCGGCGGCTGAGCACCATCAAAGTGGACAAGGTGGCTGGTGCCGTGGACGTGCACATGCTGCAGGAGAACATCACCTTCTGCAAGCTGGAGGACGAGAAATATTTAAGCTGCCAGTCATAGGTGGACCAGGTGCTGCTAAAGCTCATCCACCTGGAGCAGCTCACCATCAAGTACCTGCTGCACTCGCAGGAGTTGCGCACCTCGCAGCTGTACGACCTGGAGGAGCTGCTGTGCTCGAGCCTGGCTGGGGGCGAGAAGAGCAGGAAGCTCCTCGCCAAGCAAGCAGGCAAGATCAAGCTGCTCAAGGAAGAGTGTAAACGCAGGAAGAAGTTGATGCCTACCCAGCAGCAGATGATTGAGGCCAAAACCAGCTATTACCAGCGCCATTTTTGTGACAAGGCCTTTATGAACCAAGCTTTCCTACAAAGTCATATTCAGTGCTGCCACCCTGAAGATTCACATCTTGAGTATAAGACAAGGATGCAGACGGACAAGCTCCAAAGTGAGATCGACATGTTGAAGTTGCAGCTCACCAAGTCTCAGCTACAGGTGGCACAGCATGTGCATGCAGTCAAGTTCTCTAAGGAATATGAAATACAGAAAACAAAAGAGGAAGAATTTTTGAAGTTATTTGATAGATGGAAAGATGAAGAAAAGGAGAAACTAGTTGATGAAATGGAAAAAGTCAAGGAAATGTTTATGAAAGAGTTTAAAGGACTGACTTCTAAGAACTCAACATTAGAATATCAATTGTCAGAAATCAAGAAGCCCAATATGCAGATCAAGTCTAACATAGGTATGCTAAAAGATGCACATGAGTTTAAAGAAGCATGTCCTCAGCATCCCCATGATTTCCATAATGTGATTGCAGCTACTTGACAGTCAGGAAAGCAAGTGGACAGTTCATGTTCAGGCTCTTCCTCACGAACACAAGAAAGAAAAGAGCCGGCTCCTGTCACATAGGCAGAAACTTCGAACCTCAGTGATAGATGATCAAAGTGCAAGTAATGTCTTCTACAAGAAAAGGATAGAAGAGCTAGGGCCGAGATTCCAGGAGCAGAACGAGCTGATTATCACTCAGAGACAGCAGATTAAAGCGTTTGCCACTAAATCATTAAACAGTGACAGAACCATAAGGGAATCTTTTAACCTGGCAGACTTTTGAATCTAAGCCAACTGCCCCAACTGTACCTATGAATGCTCCAACCCCCCAGACAGTGAATATGAAGTCAAGTCTAACAATGGCACATGTAAAGGAAAATGAACAGAAATTAAATGACAACTAGATACATACAAGGAAAACTGAAGAATAAGCCTTCCCTCACTAAGGAAATAAGAACCGTTTTGGAGCAGAATTTTGTGGAGAAACTGGAAATCTTGGGGATTAATACAAATATACACGGTATTCCAAGCGATCGCTTGAATAGAGTGCTAAGAACTGTGGATTGAGAAGATCCACTGGAAATGGAAACAGCAACCAACTTCAGTATTCTTGCCTGGAAAATCCCATGGACAGAGGAGCCTAGGGGGCTACAGTCTATGAGATCACAAAGAGTTGGACATGACTTAATGAATAAACAACAACAGCAGCAGTACCATTTGAGTTTGATTGTTAATCCAAGATCAAAAGATGTTAAACACAGGAACTTTGTCTCCATATACCAATTTCTCCAAACTATTCTGTAGAAGTAGATATTAATCCTATAGTTTTGCTTCATCACAATTTCTTGCTGTAACTCTTATTTTTGTTTGTTTTTAGTAACAAAGAGTGCATTTACCAGATTTTCTTTGATATATTACCTATGATGGTCTTATGATCTGTTCTTATTTAATAGAGCAGTTACTTTGGGCTTAAGTAATCCCAGCAAGACAGTGCATAACTTTGGGCTAATAGTTAATGTTCCTTCTATAGTCAACAAAAGAGTCTGAAATGCAGTACTTAGGTGCAGTCTCCAAAATGACAGAATGATCTCCGTTTCCAAGGCAAACCATTCAGTATCACAGTAATGCAAGTCTATGCCCGGACCAGTAAAGCTGAAGAAGCTGAAGTTGAATGGTTCTATGAAGACCTACAAGACCTTCTAGAATTAACACAAAAAGATGTCCTTTTCATTATAGGGGACTGGAATGAAAAAGTAGAAAGTCAAGAAATACCTGTAGTAACAGGCAAATTTGGCCTTGGAGTACAGAATGAAGCAGGGCAAAGACTAACAGAGTTTTGCCAAGAGAATGCACTGGTCCTAGCACATACCCGCTTCCAACAACAAAAGAGAAGACTCTACACATGGACATCACAAGATGGTCAACACCGAAATCAGATTGATTATATTCTTTGCAGCCAAAGATGGAGAAGCTTTATACAGTCAGCAAAAATAAGACTGGGAACTGACTGTGGCTCAGATCATGAAATCCTTATTGCCAAATGCATACTTAAATTGAAGAAAGTAGGGAAAACCACTAGACCATTCAGGTATGACCTAAATCAAACCCCTTATGACTATACAGTGGAAGTGAGAAATAGATTCAAGGGATTAGATCTGAAAGACAGAGTGCCTGAAGAACTATGGATGGAGGTTCATGACATTGTACAAGAGGCAGTGATCAAGATCATCCCCAAGCAAAGGAAAACAAGACGCAAAATGGTTGTCTGAGGAGGCCTTACAAATAGCTGTGAAAAGAAGATAAGTGAAAGGAAAAAGAGAAAAGGAAAGATATGCCCATTTGAATGCAGAGTTCTAAAGAATAGCAAGGAGAGATAAGAAACTCCTCCTCAGTGATCAATATAAAGAAATAGAGGAAAAAATAGAATGAGAAAGACTAGAGATCTCTTCAAGAAAATTAGAGATACCAAGGGAATTTTCATGCAAAGATGGGCACAATAAAGGACAGAAATAGTAATGGTATGGACAAACAGAAGCAGAAGATATTAAGAAGAGGTGGCAAGAATACACAGAAGAGCTATACAAAAAATATCTTCATGATCCAGATAACCACGATAGTGTGATCACTCACCTAGAGCCAGACATCTTGGAATGTTAAGTCAAGTGGGCCTGAGGAAGCATCGCTATGAATAAAGCTAGTGGAGGTGATGGAATTCCAGTTGAGCTATTTCAAATCCTGAAAGATGATGCCATTAATGTGCTGCACTCAATATGCCAGCAAATTTGGAAAACTCAGCAGTGGCCACAGGACTGGAAAAGGTCAGTTTTCACTCAAATCCCTAAGAAAGGCAATACCAAAGAATGCTCAAACTACTGCACAATTGCACTCATATCACCTGCTAGCAAAGTAATGCTCAAAATTCTCCAAGCCAGGCTTCAACAATACATGAACCATGAACTCTCAGATGTTCAAGCTGGGTTTAGGAAAGGTAGAGAAACCAGAGATCCAATTGCCAACATTCGTTGGATCATCAAAAAGCAAGAGAGTGCCAGAAAAACATATACTTCTGCTTTATTGACTATGCCAAACCTTTGACTGTGTGGATCACAACAAACTGGAAAATTCTTCAAGAGACGGGAATACCAGACCATCTGACCTGCCTCCTGAGAAATCTTTATTCAGGATAAGAAATAATCGTTAGAACTGGACATGGAACAACAGACTGGTTCCAAATAGGGAAACAGTACGTCAAGGTTGTATATGCAGAGTATATCATGTGAAATGCTGGACTGAATGAAGCACAAGCTGGAATCCAGATTGCCAGAAGAAATATCAATAACCTTAGATATTCAGATGACACCACACTTATGGAAAAAGGCAAAAAAGAACTGAAGAGCCTCTTGATGAAAGTGAAAGAAGAAAGTGAAAAAGTTGGCTTAAAACTCAACATTCAGAAAACTAAGATTATGCTATCTGTTTCCATCACTTCATGGCAAATAGATGGGGAAACAGTGGAAAAAGTGACAGACTTTATATTTTCCAGCTCCAAAATCACTGCAGATGGTTATTTTAGCCATGAAATTAAAAGAGGCTTGCTCCTTGGAAGAAAAGCTATGACAAACCTTGATAGCATATTAAAAAGCAGAGGCATTACTTTGCCAACAAAGGTCCATCTAGTCAAGGCTATGGTTTTTCCAGTAGTCATGTATAGATGTGAGAGTTGGACTGTGAAGAAAGTTGAGCACCAAAGAATTGATGCTTTTGAACTGTGGTGTTGGAGAAGATTCTTGAGAGTCACTTGGACAGCAAGGAGATCCAACCAGTCCATCCTAAAGGAAATCTGTCCTGAATATTCATTGGAAGTACTGATGCTAAACCTGAATCTCCAATATTTTGGCCACCTGATTGGAAGAATTTACTAATCTGTAAAGACCCTGATGATGAGAAAGATTGAAGGTGGGAGGAGAAGGGGATGACAGAGGATGAGATGGTTGGATGGCATCTCTGATTCAATGGACATGAGTTTGAATAAACCCCGAGAGCTGGTGATGGGTAGGGAGGCCTTGGTACTGCAGTCCATGGGATTGCAAAGAGTTGAACACGACTGAGTGACTGAACTGAACTAAAATGAACTATAGTCTTCTGCATACCCTCAGTTTCTTTTCTGAATTGATAGAGAAAGACAAAAAGATGTGATTTCTTCTTAACATTGTATAACTTCATATAATAATTTATAAAGAAATCCAGAAACATTTACATGATTTCAGGTCAGTTTCTGAATAATATGGCCTAATGTCATCGTGTATGCTTTAAAAATTGGGTTTTTCAATCAGTCTCATAGTTACAACTCAGGAATGATACAGACAAAATGCTTTGGTAATTTCTTATTATATTAAGATTTTGTATCAGATATTAGAGTAAAACATAAAGAACTGATATAATTTAAATTATATATATACATATATATATTTAGTTAGATTAGCCCACATTCCTCTAATTACTATCATCCTTTGTCCAGTAAAATCAAAGAGAAAATTCAATCAAAAGGAACATTCTCTGGAGGGTAATTCATAATAAAATCTATTTTTCTGTTTCTATCTTAAAGAAAAAAAAATATAGCCACAGAAGATGAGATATTCAAGTCTACTTACTGGAACGCAGTAATAGAATAAGCATGGAAACCAGATTAAAAAAGCTTTTAAAAGTATAGTCATTTTTCTTCATTATTTTTTAATGTAATACCAAGGAATAGATTTAGTTTTTGCAATGGTGAATTATTAAAACTAAGGGAAGTTAAAGTTCTCTTCTTGATAATGGGTGTGTGTATTCTCTTCAGCAAAATGAGTCAGACTGTGCTGCAATTTCTCCAGGTACCACACCAACTTTGAAGGACCAGGTAGGTGGCTTTAATGACTTTTTCTATTCTTTTTTCATCCTATGTGCACCTTGTCTCTTTCCTTTTTGTTTTTCTTTGGTTTTTGTCTCTATGGCATTGTTATTTTTATTAAATGGTGCTATATAAAAAGTTATACTTTTAAAAACTAAAGGAAGTCAACTGAGGAATGTTAATTGGAAGGACTTATGCTGAAGCTCCAATACTTTGGCCACCTGATGCAAAGAGGTGAGTCACTGGAAAAGACCCTAATACTGGGAAAGAATGAAGGCAAAAGGAGTAGGGGGTGACAGAGGATGGGATGGCTAGATAGCATCACCGACTCAGTGGGTGTGAATTTGAGCAATCTCCAAGAGATAGTGGAGGAGAGAGGAGGCTGTGATGCTGTAGTCCACAGTCACAGAGTAAGAAATGACTTAGCAACTGAAAAACAACCACAACTAAAATGTAATATTGGTTTTGAAGTAAGTAGAGAAAGTGAAAGAACGTGTTAGTCGTTCAGTTGTGTGTGACTCTTTGTGACCCCATGGACCATAGCCAGCCAGGCTCCTCTGTTCATGGAATTCTCTATGCAAGAATACTGGAATAGGTAGCCATTCCCTTCTCCAGAGGATCTTCCTGACTCAAGGATGCAACCTGTGTCTCTTGGTCTCTTGCATTGGCAGGCGGATACTTTACTCAGGTATCTCAGTAATACATACTCAGGTGGTGTCTGAGCCACCAGGGAAGCACATAAGTAAAGAATAGTGTTTCAAATAAATGTAAAAGATTAAAGCACTAAGGATATTAAGTATTTGGAGAAGTAGAAATCTGACAACACATGTTCTTGAAGGAAAATAAACTATTTGCCCTAATCACATTTTTAAGTTTATACAAAGGAAGATGGAAATAAATATTCCAAAGGTCTTGCTCTTAACAAACTTGGGGAAAACATGTAATAATAGAAAAAAGAGTTAATTCCCCCAGTGACACCCCTCAAAGAATGGAGGGCAGGAACCTGTGAACAAGGGTGCCCCAGGCTCCATGTGGCATCCACCCACTGAACCCCAGCTTTCTGTTCCTTTGGACTCTTCCAATAATAAGCTAAGACATTGCTAGCACTCTTAAACTTTGTTCTTTGTATTATTCTTGTTGATGGGTAATGTTAATTGGCATTTTGTTTTTGTTGACAGTACATACTTTCTTTACCATATTTTTTACTTCAAATCTTTAAAAAACATAGAATTTAATTTTTTATTTTTACTTATCTCTAACATGATTTTTTTTTCCTGACACATCCTGAGAGCTCAAAAAAGTCCAGAAACACACTCTTATAGGAAACGTATAATATGAATACCACACATCTTACTGAAGCCTAAATCTTAAATATTTAAACTAATTATCAATCTGATTTTCAAATAAACCCGCTTGGTTATCTATACATTCATAGATTCTATTTTGAAGGTTATCAAATTTCTATCTGGTGAGTAAGTCTGGCAGTTACATCTATGCCTCTCAAATCATCTCACAACTATGGACTTTTACAGGATTGTCACAAGGCCAGTAAAAAGTGACCTTGGGGATATGAAAGAAAGGACACTTCAAAATCTTTCTAAAGAAATGATCTTAGGACACTTGAATTGGGGTATATAAGAAGGCATATCACAAGTTGTTTGATAAAATAACTCCAGTGAAATGTCTATACTTTTACAGATAAACACTTTTTGCTTGTTTGTTAACAAGCAGTGGGAAAGCCTGATGGTTCAGTGGGTAGAGAACCTGCCTGCAATGCAGGAGAGACAGGAGACGTGGGTTCAATCCTTGGGTTGGGAAGATCCCCTAGAGGAGGAAATGGCAACCCAGTCCAGTATTTGTGCCTGAAAAGTCCTATGGACAAAGGAGCCTGGCAGGCTGCAGTCTAACATGTGGCAAAGCACTGGACATGACTGAGTGACTAAGCACATACACACACAGCAAATCAGTCTGGAAGAGCAAAACCACAAATCCTGACTCAAGTAATTTTTTAAAAAACTGAATCTCAGAAACCTCCAATGATAAATAAAGAAGATTTTGTAAAACAAACAAAAAAGACAACTTTATCACTCACTATAAATAGCCTTGCCAAGTTGTTTCTGTTTATTTAGTTTAGCTTTTAATATTTTTTTTATTTTTTCTGTATTAAAATAAGAGATTATGATTACTAAGGTTCTTAGCAGCTAGAAAACATAATTTCTTTTCACTTGTGTAGAATATAGAGCAGCAGATATTACCGTTTGTATTATGCATGCTTAATTTTTCATATATTTAAACTCATTCTTGCTCAAAGTGTATTATCTATTTTTTCTAGAAATTCATTATTTAAGCATATATTTATGGAACCTATTGGAAATGATGTGATAAGATGATAGGGAAAAGATGGCATTAGTGAAATTTTATCTTGCCCATAGATCATTAGTAAAAAAAGAGTAGAAATCTCTTTCATTTAGTATACACTGTGTTATAACTTACTGAGTAGTATATTTTTCTTTGAATAAACTTCCATACAGAGGTTTTATCTTTCTTTAGAGGATCTTAAAAAGCCTTCCTCAATTTTCTGTAATTCTTTTCCCTCTTTCTTTTTTTACCAACTGTACATTAATTCAGATCTCATGGCCTGAAACATGCACTATGTTTTAAAAAACTTTTTATTTTGTACTGGAGTATAGCTGATTAACAATGTTGTGATAGTTTCAGGTGAACAGGGAAGGGACTCAGCCATACATATACTTGCAACTATTTTCCCCAAACTTTCCTCCCAGCCAGGTTGCAACACAATATTGAGCAGAGTGGAACATACACTATTATAAAAGCTTTCAGGCAAAATATTTGCCTTTCATCTGTTCTATTTCAAGTCTGTCATTCAGCCACTGAATAAACCTCTAAACATTGCTCTTATGATGTCAAAGAGTTTAACATTACATTCAAAAAAATTACTGCTTAAGAAAAAGAGTTGGACACAACTGAGCGACTGAACTGAACTGAAGAAAAAGCATTCAACATCCTTGCCATTTAACTTTAAGTTATCATTCTTTTCTTCTCTCCTTTTCAATCCTCTAATACATATTTTTTTAGCTATTTAGTCATACTAGATGGTCTTTTGTTATATTTTGTATGTATTTCCACCTGCCCATAAGGTTCCCATTGCTTGTGAGCATTATCTTCTCTTCGGCTTCCCTGGTGGCTCCATGGTAAAGAAACCATCTGCCAATGCTAGAGACGTGGGTTTGATCCTTGGGTCTGGAACATCCCCTGGAGAAGGAAATGACAACCCACTGAAGTATTCTTGCAAGGGGGGAAATCCTATGGACATAGAAGCCTGGTGGACTATTGTTTATGGGTCCCAGAAGAGTCAGATATGACTTTCTCACTAAACAATAATCATCTTTTCATTCCTAAAACTGAAGTAATAAGGACTTGTTGACTATGCTAAAGCATTTGTGCGTATCACAACAATCTGTGGAAAATTCTTCAAGAGATGGGAATACGAG
Organism: Bos indicus x Bos taurus; assembly: GCF_003369695.1. Lineage (NCBI taxonomy): Eukaryota > Metazoa > Chordata > Mammalia > Artiodactyla > Bovidae > Bos > Bos indicus x Bos taurus. The sequence continues at coordinate 80,859,409 of NC_040081.1, read as the reverse complement.
AGCACCTTACCTGTCTCCTGAAAAAACGTGTATGCAGGTCAAGAAGCAGTAATTAGAACTGGATATGGAACAATGGACTGGTTCAAAATTGAGAAAGAAGTGTATCAATGTGTACATTGCCACCCTGCTTATTTAACTTCTATGCAGAGTACACCATGTGAAATGCCAGGCTGTATGAATCACAAACTGGAATCAAGATTGCAGGAAGAACTATCAACCTTGGATATGCAAATGATACCACTCCAATGGCAGAAAGTGAAGAGCAACTAAAGGGCCTCTTGATGAGGGTGAAGAGGAGAGTGGAGAAGTTGGCTTAAAACTCAGCATTCTAAAACTAAGATCATGGCATCCGGTCCCAGCACTTCACGACAAATAGAAGGGTAAGAAGTGGAAACAATGAGAAATTTTCTTTTCTTGGTCTCAAAAATCACTGCAGACAGTGACTGCAGCCATGCAAGTAAATACACTTGTTCCTTGGAAGGGAAGCTATGATAAACCTAAATGGTGGATTCAAAAACAGAGATATCACCTTGCCAAAAATGTCTGTATAGTTTAAGCTGTGGTGTTTCCAGCAGTCAAGTACAGATATGAGAGTTGGAACAGAAGAATTGATACTTTCGAAATGTGATGCTGGAGAAGATTTTTGAGAGTCCTGTGGATGGCAAAGAGATAAAACCGTCAATCCTAATGGGGGGATTCAAACCTGAATAATCATTTGAATGACTGATACTGAAGCTGAAGCTCCAATATTTTGGTCACCTGATTTGAAGAGCCAACTCATTGGAAAAGACCCTGATGCTGGGAAAGATTGAGGGCAGGAGGAGAAGGGGGCAAAAGAATAGTAGATGGCTGGATAGAATTAACAATTCAATGAGCATGAGTTTGAGCAAATTCAAGAAGATAGTGAATGACAGGGAAGCCTGGTGTGCTATGGTCCATGGGATTGGGTCGTGGAGAGTCAGACATGACTTAGCAACTAAACAGCAATAGGGTCTCAATCTGATTGGATGCCCTTACCTCATACTTCAGAGAGAAAAGAGATATATTTTTTTAAGGACTTACCACTATCATATTTACTGGTCTATTATTTTCTTTATTCCATTCAGATCATTAAATATGGTGTTTCAGTTCAGTTCAGTCCAGTCACTCAGTCATGTCCGACTCTTTGCAACCCCATGAATCGCAGCACACCAGGCCTCCCTGTCCATCACCAACTCCCGGAGTTCACCCAGATTCACGACCATTGAGTCAGTGATGCCATCCAGCCATCTCATCCTCTGTCGTCCCCTTCTCCTCCTGCCCCCAATCCCTCCCAGCATCAGAGTCTTTTCCAGTGAGTCAACTCTTCGCATGAGGTGGCCAAAGTACTGGAGTTTCAGCTTTAGCATCATTCCTTCCAAAGAACACCCAGGGCTGATCTCCTTCAGAATGGACTTGTTGGATCTCCTTGCAGTCCAAGGGACTCTCAAGAGTCTTCTCCAACACCACAATTCAAAAGCATCAATTCTTCAGTGCTCAGCCTTCTTCACAGTCCAACTCTCACATCCATATATAGTGTTTAGGTTCCTATATAAATCCAATCCCTCTCTGTACTCTAGAGTTCATTCTTTTTCACCTTCTCGAGGTCTTTGCATCTGTATCATTTCCTTTCTTGTCTGAATAGTAAATTTCTTCCTCTTTACTGTATCATTATATCAGTGTGAAAAATGGAATCCATTTCCAGCACATAAAGTTTGCAAAAATTTTCTCAATACATTAATTTATTTCAATGAAGCACTTGATGATTTCTGTTAACTGAAAAGAAAAATAAACAGGCATATAGCATATTTTAAATTCGGAGAGGTTATTATTATATAGAATAAGTGAATAATTATGGCATATAAACCACAAAATGCTGTCATATAGTAAAAAGGTTAATGTTTACATAGAATTTTCTGATCATAAGAAGAATAAAGTGAAAGAAAGTGAAGCTGCTCAGTTGTGTCCAACTCTTTGCAATCCCACAGACTATAGCTTACCAGGCTCCTCTATCTATGGAATTTTCCAAGCAAGAGTACTGGAATGGGTTGCCATTTCCTTCTCCAGAAGATCTTCCCGACCCAAGGATCAAACCCAGGACTCCTGCATAGCAGGCAGACGCTTTACCATCTGAGCCACCAGGGAAGCTCATGTAGCATTTAATGGATAGTGTGAAAAAAAGGAAATCAGTTCAATTTGCCAAGCTGACTTTCCTATATACCTTTTATCTTCCTAGTAAAATAATTTTATTCACCTGAGTGAAATTCTCAAGTGAACTTGAGCATTTACAAGGAGGAAATACATAGTGAATTCACAATCAGACCTCTATGTTCTAAACATCTGGAGGGTAATCCATGCCCAAGGGTAAAAGGTTCAACCTTTAAATTAACAAGTGATAAAGGTAAAAGCATGATTCACATATAAATGCAAAATAGCCATCGGTCAAAGATTTTATTTTACTCAGTAATTGATAAGGAAACAGTAAGATGCTAAAACTGGTTTAAAAGATGTCTAAGAATAGAAATGTATAGAAGCAATCAGGAATACCAAAATAAACTTACTAATCCATGCAAAATTACTAAATATAAAAATAAATTAAAAGATGATATTTGGAATTCTATCTTCCACCTGGGGGGTTGGGATGGAAATCAATTGCATCTCTACCAGACATAATTATCTGTGTGAACAAAAAGGACTTGAGTCTTCCAAGTTAACTTCCTTTTGTAAAGTTGTATACCAGATCAGTAAAGACAGTGAAAGGTATACACTCCCAAAGAAGCAGGTTGCCCCAAGTGCCCACTAGCAACACCTAGCATTCCACAGAGAAGGTACCTAGTAATCATTTATTCACTTCAAGTTTTTCACATTGTTTTCTATTACAAATATGTTCCACAAGGAGGCAGCCTAGAGAGCCTTATTACGGAAGACTACAAGGTAATCAGATCTGGGGTTTCCTGATTTTAAAGCCCAAGTAAGACTTCCCTAGTGGTTCAGTGGTAAAGAATCCAACTGCAAACAGGGGGCCCAGGAGACGGGGGTTTGATCTCTGAGTCTGGAAGATCCCCTGGAGGAGGAAATGGCAACCTACTCCAGCGTTCTTGCCTGGGAAATCCCATGGACAGAGAAGCCTGGTGGGCTACAGTACAGAGGGTTGCAAAGAGTCCGACATGACTGAGCACACACACACAGAAAGCAGAAGCAGATTTCTCAACTGGAACTTTCTTGATGATCCCTCTACTTCTGTTTATATACATGCTAGCAGAAATATATATTAAAAATTGACATTATAATTAAAATATAACTAAAAAAACTCAATTTTAGTGGACAGTGTTACCAATATTTAATGTAAAGTCATCTGGTCCCATCACTTCATGGCAAATAGATGGGGAAACAGTGACAAACTTCATTTTGTGGGGCTCCAAAATCACTGCAGATGGTGACTGCAGCCATGAAATTAAAAGATGCTTGCACCTTGAAAAAAAAGCTATGACCCACCTAGATAGCTTATTAAAAAGCAGAGACATTATTTTGCCAACAAAGGTCCATCTAGTCAAAACTATGGTTTTCCCCATAGTCATGTATGGGTGTGAGAGTTGGACTATAAAGAAAGCTGAGTGCCAAAGAATTGATGCTTTTGAACTGTGGTGTTGGAGAAGAGTCTTGAGAGTCCCTTGGGTTGCAAGGAGATCCATCCAGTCCATCCTAAAGGAAATCAGTCCTGAATGTCTATTGGAAGGACTGATGCTGAAGCTGAAACTGCAATACTTTGGCCACCTGATGCGAAGAACTGACTCATTTGAAAAGACCCTGATGCTGGGAAAGATTGAAGGTGGGAGAAGGGGATGACAGAGGATGAGATGATTGAATGGCATCACAGACGCAATGGACGCGAGTTTGAGTAAACTCCAGCAGTTGGTGATGGACAGGGAGGCCTGGCATGCTGCAGTCCGTGGGGTTGCAAAGAGTTGGACACAACTGAGCAACTGAACTGAACTGAACTGAATACTTTACATTAAAAATACTTACTTTACATTAAAATTAATAATAAGCATTACTACATTATTACATTAAAATAAGCAAACATTATTTATGGATATGTAGAAAAGTCCATAATAACTCTTGTATCATATTTATTTTGACATCTTCAAATCTTGAAAACATTAATTTAAATCACAAACTGTCAGTACAGATAATAAGGTCTAATTTTACTTAGAAATTAGGTTTTTTAAAAAAATTTAGTTCTTTTAATACTTTTCTGATCAGAATCCAGTGAGATAAATCTGAAAAAGTTTTATAATAAAAAAGAGAATAATTATTATTTCAGTTTTTCAAAAATTATGTCATTCATCCTCATTCCAACTGAGAATTCTATACTCTTTTCCATGGATTTTCTTTTCAAGTCAGAGAGAAACCTTTCATTCTACTTCCCTTTTTGCCTTTTCTAGTAATGTGAACCCTTTCACTGGGCATTAACCTTCCTGAAACCATTAAGCCCTTTGTATTAATTCACACTGAAAAAGCCCAGACGGTTCACTGGTGAAAAGGTCCATATCTCTGTTGTATTGTTTCTCCATCAGGATTATTAATACTGTAAGAAAATTGCTCACAAAGGCATTCTCCTCCTTACTGCATTTTAATAAGCTGCTTATGCTAAGCAGGTGTCTGCAATTGTTGTGCTGCTAAGAGGGGTACACACATCGATCCAGGGGGTAAACAGGTGAATCTGCTTTAGCTGAGTCATTTACATGTCTCTATAAAATATGTATGACCACATTTACATATCAATGTAAATAGCAATAGTTAGATGTTTCTTTTGGCTCGTCTTGAGAGATAAAAGTAAGAAAGATACTAGGGATTTAGAAAGATTATCCTGAAATTCTCATTAAAGCTATACAATACAGGTGCAAAGGTAAAATGATACAGATTAAAAAAAAGTATCCTAAGCATTTTGAACTCTAAAACCACTCAAAATTTCTCCCAGGAGCACACACATAATGTGTTTGAATTCTGGGTCATCACTTTGAAAAAGTTCAGGCACAAATTACTTGAAAATTTTAAGATTTACATAAAATTGGTAGCAGTATTAGATGCTATTCTATAAGATTCAGGCTTTGGCTTTTTTCTTTAGATTGCACAGGATTTTTACTATGCTCTTGGCCTGAGAGATACCAAAATTCCTCTCCAGAATTGGAGAAGTGATTATAAACAGGGACTGGGCTTTTTAACTTGGGTATACAGAGAGCAATATACTCTTACTAGGTACTTTATGCTAAAGCTTGTGAGAAATGCTACATCTCCGACGACGACTCTTCCCCAGACCTAAGAATCATGATTTCCATTTAACAAGATGCCCAGGTGATCCATATGCACATTAAAGTTTGAGAATCACTGCTTTAAAGACATTCACGCCTTCTGCCTCCCATGACTTCAACTTCATCTTTCATGAAATGAGTTCTGAATGCTGAGACACTGCAATGTTATCACAATCTATTATAATATGAAAAAAATTCTCAAACGAAAAATAATTGAAAACTATGGCTCAATACTACTGCCATATTGATTTTACTAAAAGATAAGCTAGATGATTTTGCTGCTTGACTATGTATAATAGTTTCTACTATGTCTCTAAAATAAAATTCAGTCCCTGGCAAACAAGGCTTAAAATGATGAGGGCACCACCCAAACGTGTCACAATCAAACAAAAATTCTGTTCTCTAGGCATAAAAGAAATCAATCCTTAATATTCACTGCAAGGACTGATGCTGAAGCTGAAACGCCAATACTCTGGCCACCTGATGCAAACAGCCAACTCATTAGAAAAGACCCTGATGCTGGGAAAGACTGAAGGCAGGAGGAGAAGGGGACAACAGAGGACAAAATGGTTGCATGGCATCACCAACTCAATGGATATGAGTTTGAGCAAGCTCTGGGAGTTGGTAATGGACAGGGAAGCCTAGTGTCCATGAGGTCACAAAGAGTTGAACATGACTGAGCTACTGAACAACAACAAGGCATATGGTAGACACTTGGAATTTTTGGAACTCACATCTTTCTTGCCTCTGCTTTGCTTATATAAACACTCTTCTCACTGGAATGCAAGGTCCACCTCTGTCCCTCTTTTTCCATCTGATAAGCCTTTTACCAAGTGTATGCACTGTGAAGCCCTGACTAACTTCAGACTCTCCTTACTATAAACTTTTATTTATATTTCTATGAGAACCTCCTTTGGAACTCCAATATATATATTAGTAATACATGTATATGTTCAAATCTGATTCACATTATAGAGATAAAGATCAGAGAGTTATTCATCTTTACATCCCTATGCCACAGATGGTGGACTCTAATATATTAAAGAATGCATGAAAGAATAAAAGAGTATTCCAAAGCTTCCAGTTTTTTATATTCATGTTTAGTCTTAGAATAGCATACCATGACAATTAGAAGTTCAAGTTTAGTATTTACCTCATTGATAAAGAATCTGAATATTACCTTGAAAGAATAAACTATCTCTGCTTCCTCACTCTTTGTTGTTTAGTCTCTAAGTCATATCCGACTCTTTGTGACCCCATGGACTGTAGCCTGCCAGGCTCCTCTGCACATGGGATTTCCCAAGCAAGAATACTGGAGTGGCTTGCAATTTCCTTCTCCAGGGTATCTTCCCTAACCTGGGATTGAACCCGAATCGTCTGCATTGCAGGAGGATTCTTTACCACTGAGCAACCAGGGAAGCCCACCCCAGTCTTAGAGCCTCAAAAAAAATGAAAACAGAGAGAGAAAAAATGCATATGGTTTACATCACCATCTCTTACCTGTAGAAGAATTTGGAAGTCTATCAAGATAGAGTATTCAGTACCACCCCACTTCTGGTTTCTCTGTTATTCATAAAATACCTAATACTTTCATAAGCAATATAGTTATTAAAAGGAAAACCTAAGTCTACTTACTGAAAAAGGAAAAGAATTGGTGGTTAAAATCCTTTTAAGCACTCTTTCAACCTTGGTATTATATCATTCTATAATGAACTGTGGTGCTGGAGAAGACTCTTGAGAGTCCCTTGGACTGCAAGGAGATCAAACCAGTGCATCCTAAAGGAGACCAGTCCTGGGTGTTCATTGGAAGGACTGATGCTGAGGCTGAAACTCCAATACTTTGGCCACCTCATACAAAGAGCTGACTCATTGGAAAAGACCCTGATGCTGGGAGGGATTGGGGACAGGAGGAGAAGGGGACGAAAGAGGATGTGATGGCTGGATGGTATCACCAACTCGATGCACATGAGTTTGGGTGAACTCCGGGAGTTGGTGATAGACAGGGAGGCCTGGCATGCTGTGATTCATGGGGTCACAAAGAGTCGGACACAACTGAGTGACTGAACTGAACTGATAATGAAATTTAGGTAAACAAGTTGCTTTGCATAGACAGAATAAATACAAAGAGAAGAAAAAAGGAATGCTTATGTGACAAACAAAGTCATTTATTTCTATAATATTTTAGAAATACTGGTTTAGGCACAATTTTCAGTATTTCATGACAAACTATGTTATTACAATTGTCTATATCTAGTTACATTAGTACTGGTCCAATGTAAAGCCCTTATGTATAAGTTAGATTTTGAGATGAAACAATGGGATTTCTGCTGTTTCTTGGAACATTTAAGTCTTTGCTTCAGCCTCATAGTCATTTTACATCTAAAATGCCTTCTATTTGCTTTAATAGACTCCCCAATAGTTATATTTACTTTGGTATTTGTTAATGAGTCCATTATTTATTGATTGCTTACAAGCAATTATTGAGAACCCTGTGAAAAATGATTTTTTAGCATGAGGATAATAATGGGGTAAGCAAAGGAAAGTGGGTTGGATATGGAGTATAGATTTTACATACACATATTAAAAGTGAGAACAAAACCTGGAGAAGGAAGTTGATGGTAAATGAAAATACACAGAATAAATATCCCATTCAGTTTTGAATTTTACATGCATTCCTCTCTAATTAAAGAAATGATGCTTGATGGAAGCTGGCTTATCTGTCTCCATGGCCCTAATACTAAGTATGATTCTAAGTTGTGAATCTGAGAATTATTTTTATCTGTATTTCTGACAAAGTAACAGCTGTTATTTTCAACCATTGCTTTTCTCTATTTACTCCATTTCTTCTTACTAAATTTCATATTAAATGAATCCCAGAACTTCTCAAGCTGTTTTTCATCTCTCAAGTTTTTTTTTTTTTTTTCTTCAAATGTTTAACTGGAGTAATTTAATTATGGTAGCATTTATTCTTAAATGGGATAATTCTTCAGATTGATCTTCCAGCATCTTCATTTGTTTTCTGGGCATGGTAGTCTTCATTAGAAATGATATTTTTCCTTTCCTAGGTCTAAAAATAACAACATATATTTATTGTAGTCTCTCCTGTTTTTTCCCCTATGAATAAAAATCTCTTCATTATTTCTGAGACTCCCACACATTTTTAAAGCATTTTATTGGAATATAATTGCTTTACAATGTTGCGTATAGTTTCTGCTGTACAGCAAAGTGAATCAACTATATGCATACATATATCTCCTCTTTTTTGCACTTCCTTCCCATTTAGGACACCACAAAGAACTGAGTAGAGTTCCCTGTGCTATAGAGTAGGTTCTCAAGGTTTTCATTAGTTACCTATTTTATACATGTGCTGTGCCTCATTGATCAGTCATGTCTGACTCCTTGTAACCCCATGGACTGTAGCCCACCAGGCTTCTCTGTCCATGGGTCTCCAGGCAAGAATACTGAAGTGGGTTGCCATGCCCTCCTCCAGGGGATCTTCCTGACCTAGGAATCAAACAGGGATCTCCTGCATTGCAGGTGGATTCTTTACCAGGTGAGCTACTAGGGAAGCTCATTTTATACATTGTAGTATATATATGTCAATCTGAATCAGTGATTAAGTCTTCATACTTCCACTGCAGAGGGCACACACTGAAACCCTGTTTAGGGAATTAAGATCCAATATGCCACCAAACATGGAAAAAAGGATAAAAACATTTTTTAAGCACTTAAAAATGTCCCATACATTTTTACTTTAAAGCTATTATCCAATTTATTTATTAATCATCTCCTTGAGTTATACTTTACTCTTTGTTGATTTTTTGTGCTTATTTTTTGAGGTCTGTTTTTTCCAAGTTGAGGATCAAGTTCTGCATCACAGTTGTCTTCTGGGCCTGATTACATTGGCTCCTGGGCTGTAGAAACAGTAAGCAAAGTATGTAGTTTGGGGCAGCTGAGGGTAATAGTTGGCATTTTCAGGGATAATAAGCACTACAGTTTTTGCTTCATTTTTTTTTTTTTTATTTTTATGGACTTTTTTTAAAGGTAGTGGTTGTTTCAGTTTTTTTTTTTTTTAATTTATTTATTTTAATTGGAGGTTAATTACTTTACAATATTGTATTGGTTTTGCCGTACATCAACATGAATCTTTTTCTAAACCTTCTTTTGCTTCATAGATAGTTCCCTTTCTTGTTTTAAGTTCTGTTTCGAATTCAATTACATATTAGCAAACCTATGTTTTCTATGGGTTTTCTTGGGAGTGCTTGGTGCTTCATCAAACACTTGAAACAGCACACAGGTTTTTAGACTAACTCTATCTTAAAACTAGAAGGACATATCATTTTAAATTGGCCTTGAGAAAAAATTTGTATTTTATAGCCAAGATCAAAATGAAATCAAAGTGTCTTACTTTAGTAATGCACAGAAGTTAGAAGCACAAAGTAAATATTATTAAAATATATTTCATAATATGTGTATGTATGTCTGTGTATATTTTAAAATGATTAAATGTTCAGTTCAGTAGCTCAGTCTTGTCCGACTCTTTGCTACCCCCATGAATCACAGCACGCCAAGCCTCCCTGTCAATCACCAACTCCCAGAGTTCAACCAAACCCATGTCCATCAGTCGGTGATGCCATCTCATCCTCTGTCATTCCCTTCTCCTCCTGCCCCTAATCCTTCCTAGCATCAGAGTCTTTTCCAATGAGTCAACTCTTCGCATGAGGTGGCCAAAGTTTGGAGTTTCAGCTTTAGCATCAGTCAGCAGTCCTTCAGATGAACACCCAGGACTGATCTCTTTTAGAATGAACTGGTTGGATCTCCTTGCAGTCCAAGGGATTCTCAAGAGTCTCCTCCAACAATACAGTTCAAAAGCATCAATTCTCTGGCGCTCAGCTTTCTTCACAGTCCAAATCTCACATCTATACATGACTACTGGAAAAACCATAGCATTGACTAGATGGACCTTTGTTGGCAAAGTAATGTCTCTGCTTTTTAATACGCTATCTAGGTTGGTCATTCAATATGCTGTCTAAGTTGCTGGGAGATTGCATATTTCTCATGCCAATCTTGATTCCAGCTTGTGCTTCTTCCAGCCCAGTGTTTCTCATGATGTACTCTGCATATAAGTTAAATAAGCAGGGTGACAATATACAGCCTTGATGTACTCCTTTTCCTATTTGCAACCAGTCTGTTGTCCCATGTCCAGTTCTAACTGTTGCTTCCTGACTTGCATACAGGTTTCTCAAGAGGCAGGTCAGGTGGTCTGGTATGCCCATCTCTTTCAGAATTTTCCACAGTTTATTGTGATCCACACAGTCAAAGGCTTTGGCATCGTCAATAAAGCAGAAATAGATGTTTTCTGGAACTCTCTTGCTTTTTCCATGATCCAGCGGATGTTGGCAATTTGATCTCTGGTTCCTCTGCCTTCTCTAAAACCAGCTTGAACATCTGGAAGTTCATGGTTCACACTTTGCTGAAACCTGGCTTGGAGAATTTTGAGCATTACTTTACTAGCGTGTGAGATGAGTGCAATTGTGTGGTAGTTTGAGCATTCTTTGGCATTGCCTTTCTTTGGGATTGGAATGAAAACTGACCTTTTCCAGTCCCGTGGCCACTGCTGAGTTTTCCAAATTGGCTGGCATATTGAGTGCAGCACTTTCACAGCATCATCTTTCAGGATTTGAAATAGCTCAACTGGAATTCTATCACCTCCACTAGCTTTGTTCATAGTGATGCTTTCTAAGGCTCACTTGACTTCACATTCCAGGATGTCTGGCTCTAGGTGAGTGATCACACCATTGTGATTTTCTTGGTCATGAAGATCTTTTTTGCATAGTTCTCCTGTGTATTCTTGCCACCTCTTTGTACTATCTTCTGATTCTGTTAGGTCCATGCCATTTCTGTCCTTTATCAAGCCCATCTTTGCATGAAATGTTCCCTTGGTATCTCTGATTTTCTTGAAGAGATCTCTAGTCTTTCCTATTCTGTTGTGTTCCTCTATTTCTTTGCATTGATCACTGAGGAAGGCTTTCTTATCTGTCCTTGCTATTGTTCTGAACTCTACATTCAGACGCTTGTATCTTTCCTTTTCTCCTTTGCTTTTCACTTCTCTTCTTTTCATAGCTATTTGTAAGGCCTCCTCAGACAGCCATTTTGCTTTTTTACATTTCTTTTCCATGGGGATAGTCTTGATCCCTGTCTCCTGTACAGTGTCATGGACCTCCATCCATAGTTCATCAGGTACTCTATCTATCAGATCTAGTCCCTTAAATATATTTCTCACTTCTACTGTATAATCATAAGGGATTTGACTTAGGTCATACCTGAATGGTCTAGTGATTTTCCCTACTTTCTTCAATTTCATTCTGAATTTGCCAGTAAGTATTTCAAGTTCTCAGCCACAGTCAGCTCCCAGTCTTGTTTTTGCTGACTGTATAGAGTTTCTCCATCTTTGGCTGCAAAGAATATAATCAATCTGATTTTGGTGTTGACCATCTGGTGATGTCCATGTGTAGAGTCTTCTCTTGTGTTGTTGGAAGAGGATGTTTGCTATGACCAGTGCATTCTCTTGTCAAAACTCTATTAGCCTTTGCCCAGATTCATTCTGTATTTCAAGGCCAAATTTGCCTGTTACTCCAGGTGTTTCTTGACTTTCTTTTTCTTTTTTTGACTTTCTACTTTTGCATTCCAGTCCCCTATAATGAAAAGGACATCTTTTTTGGGTGTTAGTTCTAAAAGGTCTTGTAGGTCTTCATAGAACCATTCAACTTCAGCTTCTTCAGGATTACTGATTGGTGCATAGGCTTGGATTACTGTGATATTGAATGATTTGCCTTTGAAATGAACAGAGATCATTTTGTCATTTTTGAGATTGCATCCAAGTACTGCATTTTGGACTCTTTGGTTGACTGTGATGGCTACTCCATTTCTTCTAAGGGATTCCTGGTCACAATAGTAGATATAATGGTCATCTGAGTTAAATTCACTCATTCCAGTCCATTTTAGTTCACTGATTCCTAGAATGTTGATGTTCTGTTTGACCACTTCCAATTTGCCTTGATTCATGGACCTGCCATTCCAGGTTCCTTCCAATATTGCTCTTTACAGCATTTGACCTTGCTTCTATCAGCAGTCATATCCACAACTGGGTGTTGTTTTTGCTTTAGCTCCATCCCTTCATTCTTTCTGGAGTTATTTCTCCACTGATCTCCAGTAGCATATTGGGCACCTACCGACCTGGGGAGTTCCTCTTTCAGTATCCTATCATTTTGCCTTTTCATACTGTTCATGGGTTTCTCAAGGCAAAAATACTGAAGTGTTTGCCATTCCCTTCTCCAGTGGACCACATTCTGTCAGACCTCTCCACCATTATCTGCCCATCTTGGGTGGCCCCACATGGCATCGCTTAGTTTCCTTGAGTTAGACAAGGCTGTGGTCCATGTGATCAGATTGACTAGTTCTCTGTGATTATGGTTTCAGTGTGTCTGCCCTCTGATACCCTCTTGTAACACCTACCGTCTTACTTTGGTTTCTCTTACCTTGGATGTGGGGTTGGTGCAGGAGGGCCGAGAGGTGCTAATCCACGTTCAGGGTTGGGAGGAGCGGCCGTGAGGAGATACCCCTAGTCCAAGGTAAGGAGTAACGGCTGCACTTTGCTGGAGAAGCCATGAAGAGATACCCCACATCTAAGTTTTAAATGTTAATCTCAGGCAAAGAGACTTTTTCAGAAACATCCAAAATAATATTTGACCAAATATAAATATCTGGGCACTGTGGCCAGCTACATTGATACATAAAATTATTGATCAAATAATTGATCAATATCAAGTGATCAAATAACAAATCCACCCTTGAACAATTTTGTTTATTTGTACTTTATGCTAGAAAGAAGCTATAGTACTGCAGCTGTCTACTTTCAGATTGCATTGGCATGTAATATAGGAGAACCATCTATATACCCAATATGAGCCTTCTTTTCCTGTGTCAGCTGATCATGAGGAACTCTTCATGAGGCCATAGGTATGCCTGAAGAGAGAGAGTAGTGTAGCAGGATTGGAGATCATAGACTACTGGAGCAATTCTTTATGTAATTATCTTGTACCCTCAAGGCCTTCGCAGTCCATATATATACACCACTTCTATTTAATCATGGAGTGCTGCTGTACAGGCCCAACTTCATAGTTTGATGGGTCAGATAACACCGAGTTCATGACAGATAGCTCAGATCACATGGTAACTTGGTGGCCTGTGGTCAAGTGATCAGTCTCTACTGGGGCCTGGGCCTCCCAGGTGGCTCAGTGGTAAGGAATCTGTCTGTAATATAGGAGCCATGGGTTTGATCCCTGGGCAGGGAAGATCCCCCAGACAAGGAAATGGCAGCTCACTCCAGTATTCTTGCCAGGGAAATCCCATGGACAGAAGAGTCCGTGGGCTACAGTCCATGGGGTCAAAAAGAGTTGGATAGGACCGAGCATGCATACACACTCTCTCCAAAGGCCCAGTAGCTGTCCAAGGCTGCTGCTCAGTAGTTATCCACAGAGCATGGCAGGACTTTGCTCCAGAATCCTAAGGGACTGCACTGTGCTTCACCTAGAGAGCATCACCAAACAACATCCCTAACATTTTAAGAGTGATTAGATCTGTTTCACTATATGACCCAGTTGGCAGAGCACCTTGTACAGCAACCTAAAGACTGAGGAAAGAGCTGAGGTTCGAGTCAAAAAGCATCTATTGGCAAAAATATTTTTGCTGATCTGTCTTGTTCTATTAAATCCTTCAACTAGTTCAATGAGGCCCACTTATATTATGGAATTTAACCTGCTTTATTTAAAGTCTAGTGATCAGAAGTAAAATAATCAGAATTGTTCTTTAACAATAAAATTACAGTGGATTGGCAGAATATATAAGAACATGGAGATTTTAAAGGTAAGGAAGGAGATTTTCAGAGAAGTGGACCAAGAACCAGATGTAAGATAACTAATCACTCACACAAAAGTCAGAACTGAACCAATACTTAATTTTAAAGGTCTTGAATGGCACACATGTTCTTTTTGAAAAAATTCATTTCCATTAGCTTAAAAAGACAAGGTGATGCTTATAGTAATGATTATTAAAAAATTGTTAAACTTAAGACTCATACTGGGAGAAATTTTGTACCTCAGTTTCTGTAAAGAAAGTAATCTTAAATATTCCCAAGGACAAACACAAATTAATATTCAATGTGATTATACAGGAAACAGGGATCAAGACCATCCCCATGGAAAAGAAATGCAAAAAAGCAAAATGGCTGTCTGGGGAGGCCTTACAAATAGCTGTGAAAAGAAGCGAAAAGCAAAGGAGAAAAAGAAAGATATAAGCATATGAATGCAGAGTTCCTAACAATAGCAAGGACAGATAAGAAAGTCTTCCGCAGCGATCAATGCAAAGAAATAGAGGAACACAACAGAATGGGAAAGACTAGAGATCTCTTCAAGAAATTAGAGATACCAAGGGAACATTTCATGCAAAGATGGGCTTGATAAAGGACAGAAACCGTATGGACCTAACAGAAGCAGAAGATAGTACAAAGAGGTGGCAAGAATACACAGGAGAACTATGCAAAAAAGATCTTCATGACCAAGAAAATCACAATGGTGTGATCACTCACCTAGAGCCAGACATCCTGGAATGTGAAGTCAAGTGGGCCTTAGAAAACATCACTATGAACAAAGTTAGTGGAGGTGATGGAATTCCAGTTGAGCTATTCCAAATCCTGAAAGATGATGCTGTGAAAGTGCTGCACTCAATATGCCAGCCAATTTGGAAAACTCAGCAGTGGCCACAGGACTGGAAAAGGTCAGTTTTCATTCCCATCCCAAAGAAAGGAAATGCCATAGAATGCTCAAACTACCACACAATTGCACTCATCTCACACGCTAGTGAAGTAATGCTCAAAATTCTCCAAGCCAGGTTTCAGCAATATATAAAACGTGAACTTCCAGATGGTTTTAGAATCATTGAACTTCAAGCTCCTTTTAGAGAAGGCAGAGGAACCAGAGATCAAATTGCCAACATCCGCTGGATCATGGAAAAAGCAAGAGAGTTCCAGAAAAATATCTATTTCTGCTTTATTGACTATGCCAAAGCCTTTGACTGTGTGGATCACAATAAACTGTGGGAAATTCTGAAAGAGATGAGCATACCAGACCACCTGACCTGCCTCTTGAGAAACCTGTATGCAAGTCAGGAAGCAAAAGTTAGAACTGGACATGGGACAACAGACTGGTTGCAAAAAGGAAAACGAGTACATCAAGGCTGTATATTGTCACCCTGCTTATTTAACTTATATGCAGAGTACATCATGAGAAACACTGGGCTGGAAGAAGCACAAGCTGGAATCAAGATTGCCAGGAGAAATATCAATAACCTCAGATATGCAGATGACACCACCCTTATGGCAGAAAGTGAAGAAGAACTAAAAAGCCTCTTGATGAAAGTGAAAGAGGAGAGAGAAAAAGTTGGCTTAAAGCTCAACATTCAGAAAACGAAGATCATGGCATCTCGTCCCTTCACTTCATGGCAGATAGATGGGGAAACAGTGGCTGACTTTAGTTTTTGGGCTCCAAAATCACTGCAGATGGTGATTGCAGCCATGAAATTAAAAGACGCTTACTCCTTGGAAGGAAAGTTATGACCAACCTAGATAGCATATTCAAAAGCAGAGAGATCACGTTGCCAACAAAGGTCCATCTAGTCAAGGCTGTGGTTTTTCCAGTGGTCATATATGGATGTGAGAGTTGGACTATGAAGAAAGCTGAGCACTGAAGAATTGATGCTTTTTTAAATTTTTTTTATTTTTAAACTTTACATAATTGTATTAGTTTTGCCAAATATCAAAATGAATCCGCCACAGGTATACATGTGTTCCCCATCCTGAACCCTCCTCCCTCCTCCCTCCCCATACCATCCCTCTGGGTCGTCCCAGTGCACTAGCCCCAAGCATCCAGTATCGTGCATCGAACCTGGACTGGCAACTCGTTTCTTACATGATATTTTACATGTTTCAATGTCATTCTCCCAAATCTTCCCACCCTCTCCCTCTCCCACAGAGTCCATAAGACTGTTCTATACATCAGTGTCTCTTTTGCTATCTCATACACCGGGTTATTGTTACCATCTTTCTAAATTCCATATATATGCGTTAGTATACTGTATTGCTGTTTTTCCTTCTGGCTTACTTCACTCTGTGTAATAGGCTCCAGTTTCATCCATCTAATTAGAACTGATTCAAATGTATTCTTTTTAATGGCTGAGTAATACTACATTGTGTATATGTACCACTGCTTTCTTATCCATTCATCTGCTGATGGACATCTAGGTTGCTTCCATGTCCTGGCTATTATAAACAGTGCTGTGATGAACACTGGGGTACACGTGTCTCTTTCCCTTCTGGTTTCCTCAGTGTGTATGCCCAGCAGTGGGATTGCTGGATCATAAGGCAGTTCTATTTCCAGTTTTTTAAGGAATCTCCACACTGTTCTCCATAGTGGCTGTACTAGTTTGCATTCCCACCAACAGTGTAAGAGGGTTCCCTTTTCTCCACACCCTCTCCAGCATTTATTATTTGTAGACTTTTGGATCACAGCCATTCTGACTGGTGTGAAATGGTACCTCATAGTGGTTTTGATTTGCATTTCTCTGATAATGAGTGATGTTGAGCATCTTTTCATGTGTTTGTTAGCCATCTGTATGTCTTCTTTGGAGAAATGTCTATTTAGTTCTTTGGCCCATTTTTTGATTGGGTCGTTTATTTTTCTGGAGTTGAGCTGGAGGAGTTGCTTGTATATTTTTGAGATTAGTTGTTTGTCAGTTGCTTCATTTGCTAGTATTTTCTCCCATTCTGAAGGCTGTCTTTTCACCTTGCTAATAGTTTCCTTTGATGTGCAGAAGCTTTTAAGGTTAATTAGGTCCCATTTGTTTATTTTTGCTTTTATTTCCAATATTCTGGGAGGTGGGTCATAGAGGATCCTGCTGTGATGTATGTCAGAGAGTGTTTTGCCTATGTTCTCCTCTAGGAGTTTTATAGTTTCTGGTCTTACATTCAGATCTTTAATCCATTTTGAGTTTATTTTTGTGTATGGTGTTAGAAAGTGGTCTAGTTTCATTCTTTTACAAGTGGTTGACCAGATTTCCCAGCACCACTTGTTAAAGAGATTGTCTTTAATCCATTGTATATTCTTGCCTCCTTTGTCAAAGATAAGGCGTGGATTTATCTCTGGGCTTTCTATTTTATTCCATTGATCTATATTTCTGTCTTTGTGCCAGTACCATACTGTCTTGATAACTGTGGCTTTGTACTAGAGACTGAAGTCAGGTAGGTTGATTCCTCCAGTTCCATTCTTCTTTCTCAAGATCGCTTTGGCTATTCGAGGTTTTTTGTATTTCCATACAAATTGTGAAATTATTTGTTCTACCTCTGTGAAGAATACTGTTGGTAGCTTGATAGGGATTGCGTTGAATCTATAAATTGCTTTGGGTAGTATACTCATTTTCACTATGTTGATTCTTCCAATCCATGAACATGGTATATTTCTCCATCTATTAGTGTCCTCTTTGATTTCTTTCACCAGTGTTTTATAGTTTTCTATATATAGGTCTTTAGTTTCTTTAGGTAGATATATTCCTAAGTATTTTATTCTTTCCGTTGCAATGGTGAATGGAATTGTTTCCTTAATTTCTCTTTCTGTTTTCTCATTATTAGTGTATAGGAATGCAAGGGATTTCTGTGTGTTGATTTGATATCCTGCAACTTTACTATAGTCATTGATTATTTCTAGTAATTTTCTGGTGGAATCTTTAGGGTTTTCTATGTAGAGGATCACATCATCTGCAAATAGTGAGAGTTTTACTTCTTCTTTTCCAATTTGGATTCCTTTTATTTCTTTTTCTCCTCTGATTGCTGTGGCCAAAACTTCCAAAACTATGTTGAATAGTAATGGTGAAAGTGGGCACCCTTGTCTTGTTCCTGACTTTAGAGGAAATGCTTTCAATTTTTCACCATTGAGGATAATGTTTGCTGTGGGTTTGTCATATATAGCTTTTATTATGTTGAGGTATGTTCCTTCTATTCCTGCTTTCTGGAGAGTTTTTATCATAAATGGGTGTTGAATTTTGTCAAAGGCTTTCTCTGCATCTATTGAGATAATCATATGGTTTTTATTTTTCAATTTGTTAATGTGGTGTATTACATTGATTGATTTGTGGATATTGAAGAATCCTTGCATCCCTGGGATAAAGCCCACTTGATCATGGTGTATGACCTTTTTAATGTGTTGTTGGATTCTGATTGCTAGAATTTTGTTAAGGATTTTTGCATCTATGTTCATCAGTGATATTGGCCTGTAGTTTTCTTTTTTTGTAGGATCTTTGTCAGGTTTTGGTATTAGGGTGATGGTGGCCTCATAGAATGAGTTTGGAAGTTTACCTTCCTCTGCAATTTTTTGGAAGAGTTTGAGCAGGATAGGTGTTAGCTCTTCTCTAAATTTTTGGTAGAATTCAGCTGTGAAGCCGTCTGGACCGGGGCTTTTGTTTGCTGGAAGATTTTTGATTACAGTTTCAATTTCCGTGCTTGTGATGGGTCTGTTAAGATTTTCTATTTCTTCCTGGTCGAGTTTTGGAAAGTTGTACTTTTCTAAGAATTTGTCCATTTCTTCCACGTTGTCCATTTTATTGGCATATAATTGTTGATAGTAGTCTCTTATGATCCTTTGTATTTCTGTGTTGTCTGTTGTGATCTCTCCATTTTCGTTTCTAATTTTGTTGATTTGATTTTTCTCCCTTTGTTTCTTGATGAGTCTGGCTAATGGTTTGTCAATTTTATTTATCCTTTCAAAGAACCAGCTTTTGGTGTTGTTGATTTTTGCTATGGTCTCTTTTGTTTCTTTTGCATTTATTTCTGCTCTAATTTTTAAGATTTCTTTCCTTCTACTAACCCTGGGGTTCTTCATTTCTTCCTTTTCTAGTTGCTTTAGGTGTAGAGTTAGGTTATTTATTTGACTTTTTTCTTGTTTCTTGAGGTGTGCCTGTATTGCTATGAACTTTCCCCTTAGGACTGCTTTTACCGTGTTCCACAGGTTTTGGGTTGTTGTGTTTTCATTTTCATTCGTTTCTATGCAAATTTTGATTTCTTTTTTGATTTCTTCTGTAATTTGTTGGTTATTCAGCAGCGTGTTGTTCAGCCTCCATATGTTGGAATTTTTAATAGTTTTTCTCCTGTAACTGAGATCTAATCTTATTGCATTGTGGTCAGAAAAAATGCTTGGAATGATTTCTATTTTTTGAATTTACCAAGGCTAGCTTTATGGCCCAGGATGTGATCTATCCTGGAGAAGGTTCCATGTGCGCTTGAGAAAAAGGTGAAATTCATTGTTTTGGGATGAAATGTCCTATAGATATCAATTAGGTCTAACTGGTCTATTGTATCGTTTAAAGTTTGTGTTTCCTTGTTAATTTTCTGTTTAGTTGATCTATCCATAGGTGTAAGTGGGGTATTAAAGTCTCCCACTATTATTGTGTTATTGTTAATTTCTCCTTTCATACTTGTTAGCATTTGTCTTACGTACTGTGGTGCTCTCGTGTTGGGTGCATATATATTTATAATTGTTATATCTTCTTCTTGGATTGATCCTTTGATCATTATGTAGTGACCTTCTTTGTCTCTTTTCACAGCCTTTGTTTTAAAGTCTATTTTATCTGATATGAGTATTGCTACTCCTGCTTTCTTTTGGTCCCTATTTGCATGGAAAATCTTTTTCCAGCCCTTCACTTTCAGTCTGTATGTGTCCCCTGTTTTGAGGTGGGTCTCTTGTAGACAACATATGTAGGGGTCTTGTTTTTGTATCCATTCAGCCAGTCTTTGTCTTTTGGTTGGGGCATTCAACCCATTTACGTTTAAGGTAATTACTGATAAGTATGATCCCGTTGCCATTTACTTTATTGTTTTGGGTTCGAGTTTATACACTGTTTTTGTGTTTCCTGTCTAGAGAATATCCTTTAGTATTTGTTGGAGAGCTGGTTTGGTGGTGCAGAATTCTCTCAGCTTTTGCTTGTCTGAAAAGCTTTTGATTTCTCCTTCATACTTGAATGAGATCCTTGCTGGGTACAATAATCTGGGCTGTAGGTTATTTTCTTTCATCATTTTAAGTATGTCTTGCCATTCCCTCCTGGCTTGAAGAGTTTCTATTGAAAGATCAGCTGTTATCCTTATGGGAATTCCCTTGTGTGTTATTTGTTGTTTTTCCCTTGCTGCTTTTAATATTTGTTCTTTGTGTTTGATCTTTGTTAATTTTATTAATATGTGTCTTGGGGTGTTTTGCCTTGGGTTTATCCTGTTTGGGACTCTCTGGGTTTCTTGGACTTGGGTGATTATTTCCTTCCCCATTTTAGGGACGTTTTCCACTATTATCTCCTCAAGTATTTTCTCATGGTCTTCCTTTTTGTCTTCTTCTTCTGGAACCCCTATGATTCGAATGTTGTAGCGTTTAATATTGTCCTGGAGGTCTCTGAGATTGTCCTCATTTCTTTTAATTCGTTTTTCTTTTATCCTCTCTGATTCATTTATTTCTACCATTCTATCTTCTAATTCACTAATCCTATCTTCTGCCTCTGTTATTCTACTATTTGTTGCCTCCAGAGTGTTTTTAATTTCATTTATTGCATTATTCATTATATATTGACTCTTTTTTACTTCTTCTAGGTCCTTATTAAACCTTTCTTGCATCTTCTCAATCCTTGTCTCCAGGCTATTTATCTGTGATTCCATTTTAGTTTCAAGATTTTGGATCAATTTCACTATCATTATTCGGAATTCTTTATCAGGTAGATTCCCTATCTCTTCCTCTTTTGTTTGGTTTGGTGGGCATTTATCCTGTTCCTTTATCTGCTGAGTATTCCTCTGTCTCTTCATCTTGTTTAAATTGCTGAGTTTGGGGTGTCCTTTCTGTATTCTGGCAGTTTGTGGAGTTCTGTTTATTGTGGCGTTTCCTCACTGTGTGTGGGTTTGTACAGGTGGCTTGTCAAGATTTCCTGGTTAGGGAAGTTTGTGTCGGTGTTCTGGTGGGTGGAGCTGTATTTCTTCTCTCTGGAGTGCAATGAAATGTCCAGTAATGAGTTATGAGATGTCTATAGTTTTGGGGTGACTTTGGGCAGCCTGTATCTTGAAGCTCAGGGCTGTGTTCCTTTGTTGCTGGAGAATTTGCTTGGTATGTCTTGCCCTGGAACTTATTGGCCCTTGTGTGGTGCTTGGTTTCAGTGTCGGTATGGAGGCGTTTGATGAGCTCCTGTCAATTAATGTTCCTTGGAGTCAGGAGTTCCCTGGAGTCAGGGTTTGGACTTAAGTCTCCTGCTTCCGGTTATCGGTCTTATTTTTACAGTAGTTTCAAAACTTCTCCTTCTATACAGCACCATTGATAAAACATCTACATTAAAGATGAAAAGTTTCTCTATGGTGAGGGTCACTCAGAGAGGTTCACAGGGTTACATGGAGAAGAGAAGAGGGAGGAGGGAGTTAGAGGTGACCCAAAGGAGATGAGGTGAATCAATAGTGGAGACAGTGGGCTAGCCAGTAGTCACTTCCTTATGTGCACTCCACAACTGGACCACTCAGAGATGTTCACGGAGTTATACAGAGAAGAGAAGAAGGAGGAAGGTGACAGAGGTGGCCAGAAGGATAAAAGGGGGGAATGAAAAGGAGGGAGACAGATCCAGCCAGTAATCAGTTCCCTAAGTGTTCTCCACCGTCTGGAACACACAGAAATTCACAGAGTTGGGTAGAGTAGAGAGGGGTTAGGGAGGAGACACAGGCGACCTGGTGGAGAAAAAGGAGAGTCCAAAGGGAGAGAGAGCAGTCAAGCCAGTAATCTCGCTCCCTAGTGAAAAATGGGTCCTGAAGATTGGGTTCTTAAAGGTACAAAATTGGTAACAAATATATAAAAGCAAAAATTAAAAATCTAGAGTAGAGTTTGGAATTTCAAAAATACGATGTTAAAGAAAAGAAGAAGGAAAAGAAAGAAAAAATGAACAAACAAAAACAAACAATGTTGCAAAAATTATAAAGAAAGTACAGGTACAAAATTGATAACTAACACCAAAAAGCAAAAATTAAAAATCTAGAGTAGAGTTTGGAATTTCAAAAATACAATGTTAAAAAAAAAAAGGAAGAAGAAAAATAAAGAGAGAAAACAAACAAACAAAAACAAACAATGTCACAAAAATTATAAAGAAAATACAGGTACAAAATTGATATCAAATACCAAAAAGCATAAATTAAAAATCTAGAGTAGAGTTTGGAATTTCAGATATACAATGTTATGCAAAAGAAGAAGAGAAAGAAACAGAGAAGAAGAAGAAAAAAAAAAAGTCACAGAAATTATATAAAAAAAAACTATAGGTACAAAATTGATAACATATACCAAAAATCGAAAATTAAAAATCTAGAGTAGAGTTTGGAATTTCAAAAATACAATGTTGAAGAAAAGAAGAAAAAAAAACAAGGTCAAAAAATTATAAAATATATATATATGAAGTTTGCTGAAGAAGAAAAAAAATAGGGTCTTTTTTTTTTTTTGCAAAGTAATAGGTTATAAAAGTGAAAATTAAAGGAACAATAGAGGACTTAAATTTTTTTTTTAATAAAAAAAAAAGAAAGAATGATCGTAAAAATAATAAAAATATATCTAGGACTTTCTTGGTTTTGTTGTGGGTGTTGTGGGTTCAGTTCATTTTTGGCTAGTTCCTTGGTCAGACTTATATTTCTCAAGATCTATAGGCCCCTTCCTATGTAGTCTGTAGTAACCACAGGGTTTTGATCTATTGCCTGTAGCTTCCAAGGCGTTTCCCTCTGTTATATCTTCTTCTGTTTGCTAGTCTCTTCAGTATCTGGTTTCCACCCTGACACAAAGGGGACGGTGGAGGACACTTTTTTTTTTTTTTTTTTTTTTTAGGCTTACTTGTTCAGTCGCGCTGTGGGGAGGGAGTGAGGGATGCTGCAAACAAATAACACTGGCGTGGGCTCGCAGTGCCTCAGCCACCCTGGGTTTGCCCCCGCTCACGGCGTGTGTAGCCACCCTGCCCACACTGCTCGGGCTCTAGGTTGTTCCACCGGGAACAATCCAAGGCCAGCCCTGGGTTGCATGCACCTCCCAGGTCCAAGCCGCTCAGGTTCAGGCACTCAGGTAGTCCTCAGAGGCGCAGACTCAGTTGGGCCTGCGTTTTGTGCTCTTCCCAGGTCCGAGCAGCTCAGGTGATGAGGTGTTTGGCGAGTGCCAATGCTGCGACTTATCGCCTCCCTGCCACTCGGTTATCTGGGTGTAAAACCGGCGCACCTTCTCAGGCAGATGTTGACCGTCCAGACCCCCAAGAAGTTTTAGTTAGCAAAGAAGCCTGCTTACAATTTTATAGATAATGTCTCTCTGGGGCTGCGATTGCCCCCTTCCGGCTCTGGCTGCCTGTCACCGGAGGGGGAAGGTCTGCAGCCGGCTATCTCTGTTCAGTCCTTTGTTCCGTGTTCGGGCCTGGCAGTCTTAGGTTAGGGCTGGCTTTTCGCGTGGTAGATATCCCACAGTCTGGTTTGCTAGCCCAAATTATTTCGCTCAGATAGCGCTCAGGGTATTCAGGCCAGATTCTTATTCTCAGCGATGCAGCCTGCGCCACGCCTCCCTGCCCAGCCCCTGCTTGCTAATGGCAGATGCAGGCGTCTGCACTGCTTCTCCGCTGGGGGAGTTACCGTGGGGCTCGCAATCTGCCAGTTTTAATTGTTTATTTATTTTTTCTCCCTGTTATGTTGCCCTCTGTGCTTCCAAAGCTCAGCACAGATTCGGCAGTGAGAAGGTTTCCTGGTGTTTCGAAACTTCTCTCTTTTTAAGATTCCCTTCCCGGGACGGAACTCCGTCCTTCCCTCTTTTGTCTCTTTTTTTGTCTTTAATATTTTTTCCTACCTCCTTTCGAAGAGTTGGGTTGCTTTTCTGGGTGCCTGATGTCCTCTGCCGGCATTCAGAAGTTGTTTTGTGGAATTTACTCGACGTTTAAATGCTCTTTTGATGAATTTGTGGGGGAGAAAGTGTTCTCCCAGTCCTACTCCTCCGCCATCTTGGCTCCTCCCCTTGAATTGATGCTTTTGAACTGTGGTGTTGGAGAAGACTCTTGAGAGTCCCTTGGACTGCAAGGAGATCCAACCAGCCCATTCTAAAGGAGATCAGCCCTGGGTGTTCTTTGGAAGGAATGATGCTAAAGCTGAAACTCCAGTACTTTGGCCACCTCATGCGAAGAGTTGCCCCATTGGAAAGGACTCTGATGCTGGGAGGGATTGGGGGCAGGAGGAGAAGGGGACGACAGAGCATGAGATGGCTGGATGGCATCACTGACTCGATGGATGTGAGTCTGAGTGAACTCCGGGAGTTGGTGATGGACAGGAAGGCCTGGTGTGCTGCAATTCATGGGGTTGCTAAGAGTTGGACAGGACTAAACGACTGAACTGAACTGAATGAATGATTAGATTTAAGTTAATATTGCCAACTTATAAATAGATTTAGAATATATTGTATAATTTAGTTTCATGGGCTGCCGTCTATGGGGTCGCACAGTGTCGGACACGACTGAAGCGATGCAGCAGGAACAGCAGCAAAGACATCATACTGCTATGCTTTGATGCATTAATCAATAAATCTTATTTATATATGAAAAATATTAGTTCAATAATCACAAAAGCCAGTGGCTCATTATATACAGCTATTTCATTAGCTCAACTCTCTGTTCAACTGTTGTGGTATCATAAGATTTAAAGGGCTTCAAGAGGTCATATTATCCCTCCCCCTACTCAACTATGCTGTACATACTGTAACAGCATTAGAAATTTAAGATGACCTCCTTTATATCTAAACAACCTATTAATTTTTTAAAACACATTATTCCTACTTTCAGTTGATGTTTGAGTTATATTCACTAATTTTCAATTTTTCTGTCTTATTGGCTTAGAAAACTTTAAAAAGATCTTCACAAATACAGCTACTCTATTAACCTAAAATATTTGATGTTTTGATTTCCAATTATCATCAGCAAAGCTTCATTATATTTCACCCTGTCTCTTTTGTTTGTTTCTTTCTACAAAGAATTTTGCCAATTTCTTCTGCTTTGCCAATTTTTGCAAAATGCATTTTAATGCTACTGTATAAGGTGAATCTGCTGTTTCTCATATTAACATTTAAAAAAAAACACAAACAGAAAGAGAAAAAGATGACTTACTTTTAATTTTTCAGAGGTAATGGCTCTAAAGTCCAATTACATCATTTTCTCTTTCTAAACACAACTCCTTGACTGATGTGCTGCCCTGGATTGTAAAGAATAATTATTCTTAAATGTCTTATCATAAGGCTTAATAGAGCAAGCAAGAGTACCTTGACATTGATAAATGCAGTTTAAAAACAAAAAGGAAAAAGAGAGTCAAAATAAAAAAGAAAGATAATAGTGACTGCTGGCGCCAAAGAAAACAAAGCTGGTTTGTGGATGTGGGGGCTGTGCAAAATCTTTTTGAAGCCATGCAACCTTTTCCATAATTAGTTTTTCTAGAGAATTAAAATTAGATTGTCTTCAAAACTGCCTTAAGATCAAAACTACCTTAAAATTATAATGGGGGGAGGGAAAAATGAACTAACAAGCTGCCAGTGTGAGAACTGGAGTTTAAAGGGTGAGAGAAAAAAATTAGAAAATGTTAACTTTCTACATAATATGATACACGTGTTTGCTAATTTTTCATGTCAGTGGAATGCTTTCTTACAAATACTTAAATTTACCCTTATAATAGTTCTACAGTAATCTCTTCCTGAGAAGAGCTACTGCCGTTAATGATAGGGATAAACTTCAATGTTTGAGCAACAGTAAACTTGTGATATTTCAGGTACTGAGATAATGCCTGAAATTTTTTCTTTAAACTATTTTAAGTTAATATTTTTGTCAATGTAAAGCATATACATAGATTCTTTAAAATTATATATTATAGAAAATTTCATAAGAGCAAGGGTCATGATCTGACCCATTCCTTTCACCTGCTCCTCACAGGCACTTGTTTTCAGTCTTTCCAGATGTTTCTTTTGCTATTTCAGCTCCTAATTATTGTGCTTCACTGCTATTTTTGTCTCACCTATTGTAGATTTTTCTGTTTAACAGTCATGATGGGTGAGAACAATCCCATATCTATACTCTTTCACCCTTTCTCATCTTTCTGATATAATTTTAAAGCCATTAAATTTAAACCAGCAATTAGAGTTTTCTTATTATTATCTCTAAAAAATGTTCTCTGAAGAACCAAGTAGTGTAGTATATATATAATTATATTTCTTTTCTTTTTTTAAATTTTAATAATATATTTTATTTAAGCCAATATATTCAAAATATCATTTCAACATAGAATCAAAGTAAAATTGAGATATTTTACATTCTATTTTTCATTTTTCATACTAAGTCTTCAAAGTCCTATATGTGTTTTGACTTAGTACATGCGTGAGTGTGTGCTAAGTCTCTTCAGTCCTGTCCAACTCTCTGCGACCCCATGGACTGCAGCCCGCTAGGCTTCCTCTGTCCATGGAGTTCTCAAGGCAAGAACACTGGATTGGGTTGCCATGCCCTCCTCCAAGATCTTCCTGACCCAGGGACAGAACCCATGTCTCCTGTGTCTCCTGCATTGCAGGCAGACTCCTCACCCACTGAACCACCTGGGAAGCCCTTGTGTGTACAATACAGGACAGTACGTCTCAATTTGGACTAGCCACATTTCAAGTGCATTGGATAGGGCAAATCTAAATCATCTTGGGCTCTAGCCATGGTGCAGATTAGCACATAGTACTTTCCTTCTCCCATTTATGCCAAGAAGCTGTCTGATTCATTTATTTGGGCAAACAGGACTCTCAACTTTATTGTGTTACTATTTACATTGTATCCCAAGGCATATAAACTGCCTTCGTGATCCAGTAACAACTTAAATTCTTCAGTCCAATTTTGAATAATATTGAATAATATCAACCCTCAGTTGTCTTGGAGATGGTTAATATCTACACATTTATTGAAAATTATAATTTTTCACTCTACAACCAGAGTGAATATTCCCTGAGTTGAGTGGCTCTTTGCCACAACCTTAGTCATAGGTAAGGAAGTCAAGTGAAGTAGCTCAGTTGTGTCCGACTCTTTGCAACCCCATGGACTGTAGCCTACCAGGCTCCTCTGTCCACTGATTCTCCAGGCAAGAATACTGGAGTGGGTTACCATTCCTTCTCCAGGGGATCTTCCCAATCCAGGGATTGAACCCCGGTCTCCTGCATTGCAGGCAGACGCTTTAACCTCTGAACCACCAGGAGTAAAGAGCAAAGGAAGACTCGCTAACTATATTAACAAATGAGAGAGCTGGATTTTTAAATGGGCAATAATTCGAAAAGGAAATCCTTTTAAGGAGCCCCTCTGCCCATTTTATTTAATTCAATAGAATAATCTATTTTTAATAAGGTCAAATTTTTAATCACTTAATAATTTTAGACTTTTTAATTGAGAAGTTGCTTTTAAAGAGATGGTTTCCTAAGCATGTGGGTCAAGATTCATCTAGAGGCTTCCCTCATAGCTTAGTCAGTAAAAAATCTGCCTGCAGTGCAGGAGACCAAGTTCAATCCTTGGATCAGGAAGATCTCCTGGAGAAGGAAATGGCTACCCACTCCAGCATTCCTGCCCGGAAAATCCCATGGACAGAGAAGCCGGGTGGGCCAGAGTCCATGGGGTCGCAAAGAGTCAGGCACACCTGAGCGACTAACACTTCACTTCACAGAAAATTCTTGAGTTAACTTTTAAATATAACAAGAGAGAATATAAGGAACAATGAAAATAATAGCCAGATTGATATTTCTATTTTCTAGAAGTTAGTGGTTGTTTTATTTTCTTCAAATGTTCACTCATCCATATTTTTGCATTACTTTTTTTCTCCCCACATGCTCGCTCAGATATATAGTATTTTTCAAAGGGTAAAGTCTATTGGTTAATCTGTCCATTTCCATTTTCTTGCAGCTTGCACTCCCCCTTCTTCCTGCCCCATTCAAGCTGGCTGCTCTCAGGGCTCACTGCACTTCCATCATCTTAGGACTTTACTGTTATATTCTGGTGGTTCTTTTGTCTCACACTCCATGTTTTTCTCTTTACTGGTTACATACAGTCACTATGTATCAGAATTTATTGTGCCTGATTCAATCAAAATCGTTTTTCTCATTTGTATACTGAATAAATTAGAAATATAAGTATTATATGATTTCAATTAAATTACATGTATATTACTAATCAGAACTATATGGTTTTATTTCATGCTCTCTTCATCATTATTCATAAAGAATCAGCAACTTCTCTTCCTGGGAAAATCTCCCTGTTTCTTCATACAATTCCTCTTAAAATTTACTTTTAGTAAGTATTTTTTACCCCCAAAATTACTATTTTAAAATTTACATTTAGTAAGACTATTTCAAAAAGTTTTATATTACATTTAAAATAATGCTTATTATTAAAAAAAATTTTGTTGTCCTTAGACCACAGCACTTACCTCTCATGTATCAAAGGAAATTCTTTATCTGTATTTCAGTATAAATCATTAAAATCTTGATATAGATATAATAATATTATGGTTGCTTCAATTATTTTTATTTAAGGAGAAAATTCTGACAGACTATCATAAAATATTCCTAGAAATAAAGACTGTAACTTCTCAATATATACTCATACAATATTTCTCAATAAATTGTTCTATTACAACAAATACAGAATATAACTGTGAAAATACATGGGTTGTAGCTTCCTATACCCAAGCTCTGTGAGCGTGTGTGTGTGTGTGTGTGTGTGTGCCTGTGCATTCAGTTGCTCAGTTCAGTTCAGTTGCTGCTTTGTGTCCAACTCTTTGTGACCCCACAGAATGAAGCACAACAGGCTACCCTGTCCTTCACCATCTCCCAGAGCTTGCTCAAACTCATGTCCATTGAGTCGGTGATGCCATTCAACCACCTCATCCTCTGTTGTCCCCTTCTCCTCCTACCTTCAATCTTTCCCAGCATCAGGATCTTTTCCAATGAGTCAGCTCTTATCAGGTGGCCAAATATTGGAGCTTCAGCTTCAGTATCAGTCCTTCCAATGAATATTCAGGGTTGATTTCCTTTAGAATTGACTGGTTTGATCACCTTGCAAGGGACTCTCAAGAGTGTTCTCCAACATCAGAGTTTGAAAGCATCAGTTTTTGGCACTCAACCTTATGATCCAACTATCATATCCATACATGACTACTGGAAGTCATGTACAACTTTTGCAACCCCATGAACTGTAGCCTGCCAGGCTCCTCTGTTCATGGAATTTTTTTCTGGCAAGAATACTGGAGTGGATTGCCATTCTCTACTCCAGGGCATCTTCCCCACCCAGGGATTGAACTCATGTCTCTTGTGTCTCCTGCATTGGCAGGAGGATTCTTTACCACTGAGATACCTGGGAAGCCCATGTCCAATCTGTACACATACACAAATCTTGGGAATGGAAATGAGAAAAAGGAAAATTGGAGTGGTAAAAGAAGTTCTTTGCCCTGGGAAACAAAGAGTGGAGAAGCTAAAGAAAATAATTTTTACTGCAGTTGGGTTATAGACAGGTGAGCATATTCTCCTTGGCTCTAAAGAATAGTGTTTAAAAATGCAAGGATACCTTATCTTGAGAAGAAGGATCTCTTGAAGTTTGAATAAAAGCTAAAGTAATAAAAAATAATAGAAGTAACAAAAAATTCACTCCGTGAAAGTAATGGACAGCACATTCATTTGTACTTCAAAAATTAGTTAATTTACCTAATATTTCATAAAAATGTGAAATTCACTCAAAGCATAACACTAAAAAAATACACTATAAAAATGTTGAGAAGGAAAGAACTGGGGGAAATTTGCAATGTATTTGGGAAAAAAAAACATCACTACATGGTACATATGCAAAGATACTTGCAAGCAATTATCAATAATAATGATAATAAAAAAGACCAGTTAAATAAAGATATACCATTTCTCCTGATTGACACTTTAACCCACTCTAATTGCTGAGGATGTGTGGGAATAATCACTATCATATCCTATTGAGCAGTGTGGAAATTTGTTCAATTTTTCTAGAAGCCAATATGCATAAAAATTTAAAATGTGCATATACTTTGACCTAGCAATTTCACTTCTGGTGATTTATGCAAAGAAAAATAATTAGAAATGTACAAAGATGTACAAAATATTTTTCACAGTATTATTTATGATGTCAAAATAGCAACATCAACTAAAATGTCTGCTGGTAAGAATTTGTTAAACCAATAATATAAACTTATTCAAAATAAAATCAGTTCAGATCAGTCACTCAATCTTGTCCGACTCTTTGCGATCCCATGGACTATAGCATGCCAGGCCTCCCCTTCCATCACCAACTCCTGGAATTTACTCAAACTCATGTCCGTTAAGTCGGTGATGCCATCCAACGGTCTCATCCTCTGTCGTCCCCTTTTCCTCCTGCCTTCAATCTTTCCTAGCATCAGGGTCTCTTTCAGTGAGTCAGTTCTTCGCACTAAGTGGCAAAAGTATTGGAGGTTCAGCTTCAACATCAGTCCTTCCAATGAACACCCAGGACTGATCTCCTTTAGGGTGGACTGGTTGGATATCCTGGCACTCCAAGGGACTCTCAAGAGTCTTCTCCAATACTACAGTTCAAAAGCATAAATTCTTTGCTGCTCAGCTTTCTTTATAGGCCAATTCTTACATTCATACATGACCACTGGTAAAACCATAGCCTTGACTAGACAAACCTATGTTGGCAAAGTAATCTCTCTGCTTTTTAACATGCTATCTAGGTTGGTCAAAACTTTTCTTCCAAGGAGCAAGCGTCTTTTAATTTCATGGCTGCAGTCACCATCTGCAGTGATTTTGGAACCCCAAAAAATAAAATCTGACACTGTTTCCACTGTTTCTCCATCTATTTGCCATCAAATGATGGGACCGGATGCCATGTTCTTAGTTTTCTGAATGTTGAGCTTTAAGCCAACTTTTTCACTCTCTTTTTCACTTTCATCAAGAGGCTCTTTCATTCTTCACTTTATGCCATAAAGGTGTTGTCATCTGCGTATCTGAGGTTATTGACATTTCTCCCAGCAATCTTGATTCCAGCTTGTGCTTCATCCAGTCCAGCATTTCTCATGATATACTCTGCATATAAGTTAAATAAACAGGGAGAGAATGCACAACCTCGACATACTCCTTTTCCAATATAGAACCAGTCTGTTGTTTCATGTCCAGTTCTAACTGGTGCTTCCTGACCTGCATACAGATTTCTCAAGAGGTTGGTCGGGCAGTCTGGTATTCCCATCTCTTTCAGAATTTTCCACAGTGTCTTGTGATCCACACAAAGACTTTGGCATAGTCAATAAAGCAGTAATAGATGTTTTTCTGGAACTCTCTTGCTTTTTTGAAATTCCAGTGGATATTGGCAATTTTATCTCTTGTTCCTCTGCCTTTCCTAAAACCAGCTTGAACGTCTGAAAGTTCATGGTTCACGTATTGTTGATGCCTGCCTTGGAGAATATTGAGCATTACTTTGCTAGGGTGTGAGATGAGTGCAATTGTGTGGTAGTTTGAGCATTCTTTGGCATTGCCTTTCTTTGGGATTGGAATAAAAACTGACCTTTTCCAGTCCTGTGGCCACTGCTGAGTTTTCCAAATTGGCTGGCATATTGAGTGCAGCACTTTCACAGCATCATCTTTCAGGATTTGAAATAGCTCAACTGGAATTCCATCACCTCCACTAGCTTTGTTCATAGGGATGCTTCCTAAAGCCCACTTGACTTCACATTCCAGGATGTCTGGCTCTAGGTGAGTGATCACACCATCATGATTATCTGGGTTGTGAAAATATTTTTTATATAGTTCTTATGTGTATTCTTGCAATCTCTTCTTAATACCTTCTGCTTCTGTTAGGTCCATACCATTTCTGTCCTTTATTGTGCCCATCTTTGCATGAAATGTTCCCTTTGTATCTCTAATTTTCTTTAAGAGATCTCTAGTCTTTCTCATTCTATTGTTTTCCTCTATTTCTTTGCATTGATCGCTGAGGAAGGCTTTCTTATCTCTCCTTGCTATTCTTTGGAACACTGTATTCAAATGGGTATATCTTTCCTTTTCTCCTTTGCCTTTCAGATCTCTTCTTTTCACAGCTATTTGTAAGGCCTCCTCAGACAGCCATTTTGCTTTTTTGCATTTCTTTTCCATGGGATGGTCTTGATCCCTGTCTCCTGTACAATGTCACAAATCTCAGTCCATAGTTCATCAGGCACTCTGTCTATCAATCTAGTCCCTTAAATCTATTTCTCACTTCCACTGTATAATCATTAGGGATTTGATTTAGGTCATACCTGAATGGTCTAGTGATTTCCCCCACTTTCTTCAATTTAAGCCTGATTTTGGCAGTAAGGAGTTCATGATCTGAGCCACAGTCGGCTCCCGGTCTTGTTTTTGCTGAGTGTATAGAGCTTCTGCATCTTTGGCTGCAAAGAATGTAATCAATCTGAATTTGGTGTTGACTATCTGTTGATGTCCATGTGTAGAGTCTTGTTTTGTTGGAAAAGGGTATTTGCTATGACCAGTGCATTCTCTTGGTAGAACTCTATTAACCTTTGCCCTCGTTCATTCTGTACTCCAAGGCCAAATTTACCTGTTATTCCAGGTGTTTCTTGACTTCCTACTTTTTCATTCCAGTCCCCTATAATCAAAAAGACATCTTTTTGGGGTGTTCGTTCTAAAAGGTCTTGAAGATCTTCATAGAACCATTCAAATTTAGCTTCTTCAGCATTACTGGTTGGGGCATAGGCTTGGATTACTGTGATATTGAATGGTTTGCTTTGGAAATGAACAGAGATCATTCTGTCGTTTTTGAGATTGCATCCAAGTACTGCATTTCAGACTCTTTTGTTCACTATGATTGCTACTCCACTTCTTCTAAGGGATTCCTGCCCACAGTAGTAGATATAATGGTCATCTGAGTTAAATTTGCCCATTCCAGTCCATTTTAGTTCATTGATTCCTAAAATGTCGACATTCACTCTTGCCATCTCCTGTTTGACCACTTCCAATTTGCTTTGATTCATGGACCTAACATTCCAGGTTCCTATGCTGTATTGCTCCCTACAGCATTGGACCTTGCTTCCATCACCAGTCACATCCACAACTGGGTGTTGTTTTTGGTTTGGCTCCATCTCTTCATACTTTTTGGAGTTATTTCTCCACTCACCTCTAGTAGCATATTGGGCAGCTATCGACCTGGGTAGTTCATCTTTCAGTCTTATCTTTTTGCCTTTTCATACTGTTCATGGGATTCTCAAGGCAAGAATACTGAAGTGGTCTACCATTGCCTTCTCCAGTGTACCATATTTTGTCAGATCTCTCCACCATGAACAGTCTGTCTTGGGTGGCCCTACTTGGCATGGTTTATAGTTTCATTGAGTAGACAAGGCTGTGGTCCATGAGATTAGATTGGTTAGTTTCTGTGATGGTGGTTTTCAGTCTGTCTGCCCTCTGATGGAGAAGGATAAGAGGCTTATGAAAGCTTCCTGATGGGATAGACTGACTGAGGGGGATACTGGGTCTTGTTCTTGATTTGGGGCCTGTGCTCAGTAAATCTTTAATCCAATTTCCTGTTGATGGATGGAGCTGTATTCCCTCCCTGCTATTTACCTGGGGTCAGTCTATAGTGGACATAATGAAGATAATGGTCAAAGTGAAACTGAAGTCGCTCAGTCGTGTCCGACTCTTTGCAACCCCATGGACTGCAGCCTCCCAGGCTCCTCCGTCCATGGGATTTTCCAGGCAAGTGGAGTGGGTTACCGTTTCCTTCTCCAGGGGATCTTCCTGATTCAGGGGTTGAACCTGGGTCTCCCGCATTGCAGATGGATGCTTTATCCTCTAAGCCACCAGGGAAGCTGGAAGATAATGGTAACCTCCCTCAAAAGATCTCAGGCAAGTACTGCCACAATCCGTGCCCCCAACCCTGCAGCAGGCCACCCATGCCTTTGCTGGAGAGTCTCAGACACCCACAGGCAAGTTTCCTGTGGGGTCACTGTGCCTTTTTCATGGGTCCTGGTGCACAAGCTTCTGTTGTGCCCTCCAAGAGTCTATTTCACAGTCCTATGTAAGTTCTGGCAGCTCTATAGTGGTGTTAATGGCTACCTCCTCAAAGAAGACTTACGCCATACCCACACCTAGAGCCCCTGTCCCTGCAGCAGACCACTGCCAACCCGTACCTCCACAGGAGATGCTCAAACACAGTTCTGTCTCAGTCTCTGTGGGGCCCCTGGGTCCTGGTGCACATAAGGTTTGTTTGAGCCCTCTGGGCATCTCTGGCGGGAATGGGGTTTGATTCTAAACGCAAATTCACCCCTCCTACCATCTTACTGGGGCTTTGCCTTTGCCCTTAGATGCAGGATATCTCCTCATAGCTGCTCCAGTGCCTACCGTCTTAATGGGATTTTTCTGACCTTGGACGTGGGGGTATCTCCTCACAGCCGCTGCTCCTGACCTTGACTATGGGGTAAACATAAAATAAAACATGAAATAAAGTTATCAAATATTCACCATATAATTTTTATAAATCTATGAAATATTGACTATATAATGTTAACTTAAACAAATTACAAGATATTTTGGAATTTTGAGCACATTTATAGGGAGAAGGGAGAGTATTCCATCCCCATTCCCATATAAGAAGTAAGTCTATGATAGTAAGCAAGAACTTACTAAAAGTAATTATTTTTGGATTGTTAGCTTTTAGGCAACTTAAACTTAAAATTTTTAATTTCTATTTTTAAAATTTTTAATTTCTATTTTTTAACATGAGAATATGTTACATTTTTATCAAGAAAAAAATAATTTTTATTAAATTTTATCATATGTGAAATGAATTGCCAGTCCAGGTTCGATGCATGATACAGAGTGCTTGGGGCTGGTGCACTGGGATGACCCAGAGGGATGGGATGGGGAGGGATGTGGGAGGGGCGTTCAGGATGGGGAACACATGTACACCCATGGGGGATTCAAGTCAATGTATGGCAAAACCAATACAATATTGTAATTAGCCTCCAATTAAAATAAATAAATTTATATAAAAAAAGAAAAATAATAATTTTTATATTTTTGAAACATGCACACACAAATACATACATGACTGTCAAATTGTAAGAGTGCTTGTAATGAACTGAATTATCTACCCATATTTATTCTGCTTACCTGAGAAGATGAAAAAAAAAAAAAACTAAATGTTTAAGACATCTATTTTTAAAACTCATAATGGTTATTAATATTAGATTATTATTTTTAAAAGTAGCATACTCTACCAAATCATCAATAATGAGACATCCTAAGACATGTTTTTTTTCAGTAACACAGGGCATGATTTATAAATAGTAGTGAAATTCTAATATGTTACTATTTAATCTGTTCAAACACAAAACTAAATAGACTAATACCAATTTTTCTATGAGGGGCTCAGAATAACTATAAACTAGATTTTTTAATGTTTTTAAAGCAGAATGTGATTTAAATTAATTAGAATTGGAGAGTTCTGAAGACTGACTTTATGAATTTTATAAAGTCTATTGGTATAATTGACAAATATGAAGTTTGTCTTATACACAATAACAAAAATGTTTAAGTTCTCCTGCACATAAACTTAGCAGCAAAATGTCAAATTTATATTAGATATATTGAGCTTTCAGAATTTTTCAGCTCCACTGAGTTACATTTTATTAAATTATTTGCCACGTGTCTTTGGTGCTGTGTTTTAAAATATTATTTTAAAAAGTGGATAGAGTTCAGGTGAACAAAGAATAACATTTTAAAATTTAAGCAGTAGCAAGAAGTGAGGAAACTTAATTATCATGAACACTGTTCTTTACTGTCCCTGAAAAGTCTCTGAGTCATTCTAATTAGTAAATACATGTCCTTCCAAGTGTGCATTTTTAATAACACATGGAGTGCCAGAGGTCAGCCATTATTTACATAAAAATGGGAACTGAGATGGCAAGGCAAAATCAGATGTTAATACAAAAGGCAAAATGTTAATAAGAGAGGCTTCTGAAACAAAAGACATTATCCTAGTACACTGAGTTCTTTTGATAATTTATTCTGTACATTTGTAAGTAGACTCAAATCACAATTACAAAAAAAGCTATCAAGGGCTTGAAACATCAGGGAGCAATAATGCTCAAACATTGCCAATCTTTATGACTGGAGATAAGTTAGAAGACCCATTGAGTATGAAACCTGTGATCAAGTCACTGGAAATGGATGGGTCATAGACATATTATGCCAAGTAACATTACTGAGTTAAAGTGTCTATATATGTAAGGAATAAGTTGGAAGAATACAATGAAAAGTTCAGTAAATATCAGTTCAGTTCAGTTCAGTCGCTCAGTCATGTTCAACTGTTTGTGACCCCATGAATCACAGCACGCCAGGCCTCCCTGCTGCTGCTACTGCTGCTAAGTCGCTTCAATTGTGTCCGACTCTGTGCGACACCATAGACGGCAGCCCACCAGGCTCCCCCATCCCTGGGATTCTCCAGGCAAGAACACTGGAGTGGGCTGCCATTTCCTTCTCCAATGCATGAAAGTGAAAAGTGAAAGTGAAGTCGTTCAGTTGTGCCCGACTATTAGCGACCCCATGGACTGCAGCCTACCAGGCTCCTCCATCCATGGGATTTTCCAGGCAAGAGTACTGGAGTGGGGTGCCACAGCCTCCCTATCCATCACCAACTCCCGAAGTTCACTCAAACTCATGTCCAAAATACAGGAACTGAAAATTTCACATGTGATATTCTATTATGTAATAGTTTTTCTAAAACTGACATTCTCTTAGAACTTCAACAATGTCCTGACCATTTCACTGTCACAGAATGCTTTTTTATTTTTTTATGGCTAAGCCTCTAGATTTGGGAAATACTTTGGCCACCTGATGTGAAGAGCTGACTCATTGGAAAAGACTCAGGTTCTGGGAAAGATAGAAGGCAAAAGAAGAAGAGGGTGGCAGAGGATGAGATGGTTAGCATCACTGACTCAGTGAACATGATGAATCTGAGCAAACTCCAGGAGATAGTGAAAGACAAGGAAGCCTGGCATGCTCCAGTTCATGGGGTCACAAAGAAGAATTGGACTTGACTTAGTGACTGAACAATAGCAGCATAAAATTTTAGTAAGTGGCTCTAAGCCACTTTTTAAATGAAAAACTTTTTCTTCTCTAAGTCACTGTGGTGATGATCTTCTTTGACCACTGTTTTATAATAACTCTACTTTCCCCCAAAATGATCATGATTTAATTTAGTTATATTTCATAACTTAAAGTGATTTTACAAGTTTCATTAACAGATTCCCCCTTATTCACATAGTGATATGCTTCAAATTCATTAAAATCTTATTTTGCTTCAATAGCAATTCTATGTTCAAAATGGTAGGTCTAGGAAATAATTATTAATGTGTGAGTATACTTATGATATTATTATTATAAAAAAAAAACAAAAAACAAAAGCCTCACATCAGTAAACCAAGACTTAACACCTAACCTAATTTCAGTTCTAGCCTCTTACAGCAATGTTACCTTCAACCAGTCATTCTGGAATAACCTGGTCAGCACTAGTGAGGTCATCTGCATGACTGACCACACCTTTCCCCAAAAGAAGGTGACCAGCCTGAAACAATCCACTCTGTGCTAGAATAATTTCCTTGCCTGCTTCCTTCTGCCTGCAAAAGTTTTCCATTTTTGTGTAGCTCCTCAGACTCTCTTATATTTTTTTGGTAGCTGGGATGCTGCACAGTTCATGAATTGTTGAATAAAACCAAATAGATCTTTACTTTTTACTCAGGTGAATTTTGTTCTTTAACATTACTAAGATTTCCCTCAGTTCTTGAAGATATGGACTCATTGTTTTTTTTTTTTTTTTCCAGTATACACTGAGCAATAACTATTGCTCAGAAAGTCTCTTAAAAGCATCACATTTCTCATGTATGCCTCCATACCAATACCAAGTGTTGACCAGTATTAGTTTTTTTCCATTTCAGATGAAAGTTCAGAAAATTTAGCGAGCATGTCTAAGGCCTCAGAGTTGGAACTTAAATGCAGAGAATCCACTTCTGGATTTTGCATACAACACCACTACCTTACACTATTTTTTTTTTTTTTTATATACACAGAGTTTAAAAGTTGTAATTAATTTACCCATTAAATTAAAGCTATCATTATTTCAGATTACTAATGTTTTAATTTTAAAATGCAGGGGTTTTTTTGCTTTTAGAAAGGAATTTATTTAGAGAGAAACATACTACATAGAGTAGGGACAATCTCAGAAGGCCAGAGTGGCCTAAAATGCAGTTTTGAAATGACATTTTAAAAATAATTTTTAACACAGAATTTTTCCTTAATTAGTATTATCCCTCTCATTTTTGAGAATTAATATGATTGCATTATATTTTCTTGCATATCCATTAAGTTGGTTAGTGAACACAAGGTGGATTTGGATTTTGAGTCTGTCAATTAATTGCCTGTTCAAACATGACAGGTTCTATAATTTCTTTTTACATCATTTTTTTCAGAATAATAGTATTGCATACTTCATAGGGCTTTGTATAAGATATCAAAGAATTAATTCATGTGTAATGTACATGAAATATACCCCAGCTCATAAAAAGTGCTAGGTACAAATTTGCTTTAAGTGTTAAATGAAATTTTACATTCAGAATTTGTCAAAAACATTTTATGGAGCTAAATATGTTGTTAAGTATTATCTAAAGCATAACAAACTTAACAATGGGCCAGAGAGTCCCATATGTCCCTTCAAAAATTTTCTCTCTTTTCTCCCTCAAATCCAATATTCACAACTACCCTATCACAGCTTACAATTAGACTATTAGGACTAATTAAATCACATGCCTGTCCCTCTTCATGAAGGCCATATATAAAGTCCCAGGACTCCTGGATCATCCCTCAGAGCCTGGTGTGTGTGCTTGCTTAGTTGCTCCGTCATGTTCTACTCTTTGTGATCCCATGAACTGTAGCTCTCCAGATTCCTCTGTCCATGGAATTTTTCAGGCAATCCTTCTCCAAGGGACTTTCCCAACCCAGGTATTAAACCCTCGTTCCCTGCGTCTTTGGTATTGGCAGGTGGATTCTTTACCACTGTGCCACCTGGGAAGCTCTCCTCTCACCCTGTTAGAGGTCTGTGCTTCTTATAACCTGACTCCATTGCCCAATCCTTCAAAATCACTCTCCAGAATTCTCCACTCAGTCTATGTCCCCAGACAGCTGACCAACATAGGCTACACCAACTCTTTTCTTGTACTTGGCTTCTGAATGGACACACCCAGTGGGAATCACAGAAGACTGGAGAGGTCCTTCAGTCTCCCTCACTGTGGGGTCTCTATGGGGTTGGATTTTTCTAGACCAAAGGTCTTAACTTCTCTCAGGTGGGCTCTTTATGCAATCCTCTCTCATTCTCTGGTCTCTCCTCTTGTTCCTTCAGGGAAGAAAGAATGTCTGCTGTAATTCTCCCTTCTAGTCCCTTATGTCACTCTCCTCGGCTTTCCCATATAGTCCTGTCTCAGTAAAATCCCTAAGCTCCCATCTTCTGAAATGTTCTTTCTGAACTATCTTACATCAACCAAAAGGAGGTTCTCCTTTGAGGATGCTGTTACTTCATACAGTAGTGGCAGTTTATCAGACACAGATGCCTGGAGGCGTGGTATTTATCATCATTTTAGAGTTATGGTCACTCCATCCTGAAAATTTCAGTTTTAAGGTTATGCCACAGAAACAAACCACTTTATATTCCACTGGCAGTTGCATTACCTGCAGTGCTTCCCCTCCATCAGTTCTCACCTGGGGAAACAAAACAAAGTTATAAGTCCAACTAGTGCAGCTAACTTGGCAAGGAAAAAGTCACAAAGCCATGATGCGTGGTCAGCATTATTGGATCACCAGCAATATTTCAGTCCAGAACTCTTTCTAGAAATCTTACTGTTTCCTGTTTATTATCTCTTTTACTCATGGAGTTTTCCTCTTCTCAACCTCCAATACATCCTCCTCCTTCTCACATTTAAGAAACAAAATGAACTCCTCTTACGTCTCCACCTTAGTCAGTCAACTTGCACCTTCACTCATTTCCTTGGCCTTTAATCTTGCTACTGTAAACCACCGATTCTCATCCTCAATCACACTGCCTTTTAAAGATTTCTGGGTTCCAATTTCTTCACATCCTGGTCACCACTTGTTATTGTCCATCTTTTTAATTTTTGCATGCCAGCAGATGTGAAGTGATATCTCATTGTGGTTTGAGTTGCAATATCATTAGCCTAACGACTGATGATACTGGGCCATTTTTCCTGTGTCTGACACCCATTTGTATGACTTCTGAAATATGTCTGCAGATCCTTTGCCCATTTTTAAATTGGGTTAGTTTTCTTTATTGCAGTGTAAGATTTTTTTAATATATATATTCTAGATATTAGATCCTTATCTGAGATATGATTTGCAAATATTTTCTCTTTTTCCATGGTGTTTTTTCCCCCCTCACTTTCTTGATAGGGAACTTGAAAGCACAAAAAGTTTTTAATTTTGATGACATACATTTTAAAAATTTTGATGACATGCAATTTATCTATTTTTTTTTTCTTTCTTGTGCTTGTATTTTTTTTTAAAGAAATTGTTGCCTAATTCAAAGCATAGAATTTAAGGCCTATGATCTTTTGTAGTAGTTTTATGATTTTAGTTCTTACATTTAGGTCTTTGATTCATTTTGAGTTCATTTTTGTATATGATGTGTGTTAGGGATTCAACTTCATTCTTTTGTATGTGGATGTGTAGTTGTCCCAGAACAATTTGTTGAAGACTGTTCTTTCCCTACTAAATTGTCTTGGCCTACTTGTTGAGACTCAGTTAGTTACAGATATCTGGGCTTTCAATTTTATTCCTTTGATTTCTATGGCTGTCCTTATACTAGTATCATAATTGCAATTCCAAAACCATAAAGTGAACTGTATTGAAGACATTCTTATTCCCAAATTACTTGATAATTCAAGAGACATCAGTCTGGATTTTCTTTCATACCTTTTTGAAAAAGAAGCCTTTGCATCAAAGTCTTCCATCTAAAAATAACTAAATTACATGCATGCATATTTAGGGTTGATTTCCTTTAGGATTGACTGGTTTGATTTCCTTGTTGTCCAAGGAACTCTCAGGCACCACAATTCAAAAGCATCAGTTCTTCAGTGCTCAGCCTACTTTATGGTCCAACTCTCACATTCATACATGACTACTGGAAAAACCATAGTGTTGACTATACAAACCTTTGTTGGAAAAGTGATTATCTCTGCTGTTTAGTAAGCTGTCTGATTCCTAAGATGTCAGCGTTCACTCTTGCAATCTCCTGCTTAACCACATACAATCTACCTTGATTTATGGACTAAACATTCCAGGTTCTTATTCAATATTGTTCTTTATAGCATCAGACTTTACTTTCAATACTAGACACATTCACACATCCAGGGGTCGTTTCAACTTTGGCCCAGTCGCTTCATTCTTGCTGGAGCTATTAGTAATTGCCCTCCACTCTTCCCCAGTAACATACTGGACACTTTCCAACCTGGGGGGGTGGGGGTGGGGCACTCATCTTACAGCATCATATCTTGTTGCATTTTCATTCTGTTCATGGAGTTCTCCAGGCAAGAATACTGGAGTGGATTCCATTTCCTACTCCAGCAGACCACGTTTTATCAGAACTCTTCCCTATGATCCGTCTTTCTTAGGTGGCCCAGCACGCATGGCTCATAGCTTCACTGAGTTACGCAAACACCTTCACCACAACAAGGAAGGCTGTGATCCATGAAAGGGCCACATATTGTATGATTCCATTTATATGAAATGTCCAGAATAAGCAAATCTACAGATACAGAGCAGAAGTCAGGGACTAGAGGGTGATTGTTAATGAGAATGGGGTTTCTTTGGGACAATGTTCTGGAATTAGACAGTGGTCATGGTTACACACTCTGTAAATACCCTTAATTGTACACTTTAAAAGGGTGAATTTTATGATGCATGAATTATATTTTAATTAAAATAAGAAGCATAAAAATAAATAAAGATTTCTGAGTTTATTTTCATTTATGAAATTATTGAGAGTGGGGTGATACTAGTTAAAGGCAAATTTGGAAGGAGGGCTGCAAGATGTGTGTTGTTGTTCAATTGCTAAATTGTGTCAGATTCTTTGCCACCCCGTGGACTGCAGCACATTAGACTTCCCTGTCCTTCACCATCTCCCTGAACTTGATCAAACTCATACTCATTGTTGGCGATGCCATCCAATCATCTCGTCCTCTGCACCCTCTTCTTCTGCTCTCAGTTTTTCCCAGTATCAGGATCTTTTCCAATAAATCAGCTCTTTGCATCAGGTGCCCAAAGTATTGAAGGTCACTTTCAGCTTCAGTATTAGTCCTTCTAATGGTTATTCAGGGTCAATTCCCTTTATGATTGACTTGTTTGATCTCCTTGTTGTCCAAGAGACTCTCAAGAGTCTTCTCCAACACCACAGCTTGATTTTCTTTTAATTAGTTGGTGGTGAGATAAGAGGATGGTGTTCCAGGAATCTCAAGCAGCAACCTTATTGTCTGACCAGTCTGGGGTCCAGCACTTGTGCTCAGCATGAAGTTATCCTCCTCCACATGTATGGGGCCCTTTGTTCCTGTAAAAGAACTGAGATATGTATCAGATTGTTACCTATATGCCTTAAAGAGGAACCAGGACCCCATCTCTACACTATTGTTTCTTGCCTGTTCTTGCTTTGTTTCTGCATTACCTCGCTCCTCTAACAACTGCCCTTTGGAACTCAGGGAAGGTCTAGAAGGCTAAAGCCTTTCTCCAACAAACAAGAAACAGGGGACACAGAAAGGCATTTGTACTGTGAGGGCCTCCCAGGGTCCTGCTTGATTTCAGTATTCCCACTTCTTTGATACTTATCAATATGGAGAGAAACAGGTGTGGGAAAAGAAAGGGAATAATGTTTTAGATAGAGGTTAATCATAAGCTTGGCAGAGGAATTCGATTTTAGGGAGACTTGGTTTCATTATCAGTTTTATTCATTCTACTTTACAGTAAAACATCAAGTGTTTTTCACTATTCATTTTTTCTTAATTCTTTCATCTTTTCCCCTCTTGAATCCTGTTCATTTGGGCATTTCTGCCCCTACTATGCCCAAATATCTCTTGTTAAGAACAACAGCACATTTTCACTGCTAAATCCAGGGTTTTTACCTTTTCTTTTCTTTTTACAGGACTGTCACAGATTTTAACTTAATTATTTAATTGTGTAGGCTTTTGTTGTTTGTTCGTTTTTAAACTGATACATGCTGTAGTGCCCTAGGGATCATTCCTCAGACATCTTATCTTCCCATAGTAATTTTATTCAATCTTATAATCTTAATTATGATCTCTATGAATTTGATTGGCAGAGGTTGAGATGGCTAGATAGCATCACCAGTTCAATGGAGATGAACTTGGACAGGGGGGTCCGGCATGCTAAAGTCCAGGGGGATGAAGAGACTTGGACACAACTTAGCATCTGAACAACAATAAAATGCATATGATACCAAATTTATTGTTTTCACTTGGGCCTTTTCCCTCACCCAAAGACTTGCTGTCCAACCAATTATTAGATGCCTATATTTGAAGTCTAACAGGCACCCCAAACATTGATATGTATCCAAGTCAGAACTTTTAATTCATACCCCAAATCTGTCCCTCATCTATTCTTCTTCAGCTCAAATAATTGCAACTCTCTCCTTCCATTCAGGATAAGCACCTGGGGTCATCCTTAATCCCTTTCTCTCACTCTCTGTATTGATTCCATTGGTATTTTCTATTGATGGAATCAGTAGAAATCTTTGAAATCTATGTTCAAAATATACCCAGAGTCCAATGACTTTTTGCTACCTAAGCCATTCTTTGCTCAGAGTTGGCTTCACTTAACTAAAGACTCCTAACTAGTCTTTCTCTTTCCAACTTTGTACCCTTTTGTCTATTTTTAACACACCATATAGACTGGATTTTTTAGAAAGTAGTTCAGATTATGTCATTCCATATACTTTCAATCTCACTGAGAGTAAATTTCAAGATTGTTACAAAGCTTGCATGAACTGGCCC
Organism: Bos indicus x Bos taurus; assembly: GCF_003369695.1. Lineage (NCBI taxonomy): Eukaryota > Metazoa > Chordata > Mammalia > Artiodactyla > Bovidae > Bos > Bos indicus x Bos taurus. The sequence goes on along the minus strand of NC_040081.1, from coordinate 80,814,808 downwards.
TCTGCTTACAACCTAAAATCATCTATATCCACTGCCTTCTGGCTTATCATTGCTTCAGCCCAGCTGACTTATTTAAATCTCCCAAATTCCTCAAGCATGATCTTGCTTCAGGGCATTTATGCATAGTGTTCTCTGCTTAGTAGGCCAGTTCACTTTAGGTAAGTCACTTAGTCATATCCTACTCTTTGCAACCCCATTGCCTGCAGTATGACAGATTTTCCTTCCATCACCAACTCCCAGAGCTTACTCAAACTCCTGTCCATTGAGTTGGTGATGCCATCCAACCATCTCATCCTCTGTTGTCCCTTTCCACTCCTGTCTTCAATCTTTCCCAGTATCAAGGTCTTTTCAAATGAGTCAGTTCTTCACATCAGGTGGCCAAAGTATTGCAGTTTTAGCTTCAGCATCTGTCCTTCTAAAAAATACTAATATTTAGGATATATTTCATTTAGGATTGACTGGTTTGAACTCCTTGCAGTCCAAGGGACTCTCAAGAGTCTTCTCCAACACCACAGTTCAGAAGCATCAAAAATATGGGCTTAGCTTTCTTTATAATTCAACTCTCACATCCATACATAAATACTGGAAAAACCAAAGATTTGACTAGATGGACCTTTGGAGGCAAAGTAACATCTCTGCTTTTTAATATGTTCGCTCAGTCGTGTCCGGCTCTTTGCGACTCCATGGACTGTAACGCACCAGGCTCCTCTGTCCATGGGATTCTCCAGGCAAGAATACTGGAGTGGGTTGCCATTTCCTTCTCCGGGGGATCTTCCTGACCCAAGGACAGAACCCAGGTCTCCCACATTGCAGGCAGATGCTGTAACCTCTGAGCCGCCAGGGAAGCCGCCAGGGAAGCCACCAGGGAAGCTATAAGGGCTTCCCTTGTAGCTCAGTCGGTAAAGAATCTGCCTGCTGTAGAGGAGACCCGGGTTCGATCCCTGAGTTGGGAAGATCCCCTGGAGAAGGAAATGGCAACCCACTCCAGGATACTTGCTTGGAAAATCTCATGGACAGAGGAGTCTGGTGGGCTTCAGTTTGGGGTCGCAAAGAGTCGGGCACGACTGAGTAACTAACACTTTTAATATGCTATCGAGGTTGATCATAGCTTTTTTTCCAAGGAGCAAGCCTCTTTTAATTTCATTGCTGCAGTCACCATCTGCAGTGATTTTGGAGCTGGAAAATATAAAGTTTGTCACTGTTTCCATTGTTTCCACATCTATTTGCCATGAAGTGATGGGACCAGATGCCATGATCTAAGTTTTCTGAATGTTGAGCTTTAAGCCAACTGTTTCACTCTCCTCTTTCACTTTCATCAAGAGGCTCTTTAGTTCTTCATTTTCTGCCATAAGGATGGTGTCATCTGCATATCTGAGGTTATTGATATTTTTTCTGGCAATCTGGATTCCAGCTTGTGCTTCATCCACTCCACCATTTCACATGATGTACTCTGCATATAAGTTAAATAAGCAGGTGACAATATACAGCCTTGACATACACCTTTACCTATTTGGAACCAGTCTATTGTTCCGTGTCCAGTTCTAATTGCTGCTTCTTGACCTGCATACACATTTCTCAGGAGGCAGGTAAGGTGGTATGGTACTAGTATCTCTTTATGAATTTTCCATAGTTTGTTGTGATCCATACAGTCAAAGGCTTTGGCATAGTCAGTAAAGAAGAAATAGATGTTTTTCTGGAATTTTCTCGCTCTTTTGATTATCCAACAGATGTGGGCAATTTGATCTCTGGTTCTTTTGCCTTTTCTAAAATTAGCTTGAACATCTGGAATTTCATGTTTCATGTTCTGTTAAAGCCTGGCTTGGAAAATTTGAGCTTTATTAGCGTGTGAGATGAGTGCATTTGTGTGCTAGATTGAGGATTCTTTGGCATTGACTTTTTTAGGGAATGAAATGAAAACTGACCTTTTCCAGTCCTGTGGCCACTGCTGAGTTTTCCAAATTTGCTGGCATGTTGAGTGCAACAGTTTCACAGAATCATCTTTTAGGATTTGAAATAGCTCAACTGGAATTCCATCACCTCCACTAGCTTTGTTCATAGTAATGTTTCCTAAGGCCCATTTGCAAAGGAGAAAAGGAAAGATATAAGCATCTGAATGCAGAGTTCCAAAGAATAGCAATGAAAGATAAGAAAGACTTCTTCAGCGATCAATGCAAAAAAATAGAGGAAAACAACAGAATGGAAAAGACTAGAGATCTTTTCATGAAAATTAGAGATACCAAGGGAACATTTCATGCAGAGATGGGCTCAATGAAAACTGAAATGGTATGGACCTAACAGAAGCAGAAGATATTAAGAAGAGATGGCAAGAATACACAGAAGAACTGTAAAAAAGTTCTTCATGACCCAGATAATCACCATGGTGTGATCACTCACCTAGAGCCAGACATCCTGGAATGTGAAGCCAAGTGGGCCTTAGAAAGCATCACTACAAACAAAGCTAGTGGAGGTGATGAAATTCCAATTAAGCTATTTCAAATGCTGAAAGATGATGCTGTGAAAGTGCTGCACTCAATATGCCAGCAAATTTGGAAAACTCAGCAGTTGCTACAGGACTGGAAAAGATCAGTTTTCATTCCTATCCCAAAGAAAGGCATTGCCAAAGAATGTACAAACTACCGCACAATTGCACTCATCTCAGACTCTAGTAAAGTAATGCTCAAAATTCTCCAAGCCAGGCTTCAGCAATACATGAACCGTGAACTTCCAGATGTTCAAGCTGGTTTTAGAAAAGGCAGAGGAACCAGAGATCAAAATGCCAACATCCTCTGGATCATGGAAAAAGCAAGAAAGTTCCAGAAAAATATCTATTTCTGCTTTATTGATTATGCCAAAGCCTTTGACTGTGTGGATCACAATAAACTGTGGAAAGTTTTGAAAGAGATGGGAATACCAGACCACCTGACCTCCCTCTTGAAAAACCTATATGCATGTCAGGAAGCAACAGTTAGACTGGACATGGAACAACAGACTGGTTCCAAAGTGGAAAAGGAATAAATCAAGGCTGTATATTTTCACGCTGCTTATTTAACTTATATGCAGAGTACATCATGAGAAACACTAGGCTGGAAGAAGCACAAGCTGGAATCAGGATTGCTGGGAGGAATATTAATAACTTCAGATATGCAGATGACACCACCCTTATGGCAGAAAATGAAGAGGAACTAAAAAGCCTCTGGATGAAAGTGAAAAAGGAGAGTGAAAAAGTTGGCTTAAAGCTCAAATTTCAGAAAACTAAGGTCATGGCATCTGGTCCTATCACTTTATGCGAAATAGATGGGAAAACAGTGGAAACAGTGTCAGACTTTGTTTTGTTGAGCTCCAAAATCACTGCAGATGGTGACTGCAGCCATGAAATTAAAAGACGATTACTCCTTGGAAGAAAAGTTATGACCAACCTAGATAGCATATTAAAGGGCAGAGACATTACTTTGCCAACAAAGGTCCATCTAGTCAAGGCTATCATTTTTCTAGTGGTCATGTATGGATGTGAGTGTTGGACTGTGAAGAAAGCTGAGTGCTGAAGAATTGATGCTTTTGAACTGTGGTGTTAGAGAAGACTCTTGAGAGTCCCTTGGACTGCAAGGAGGTGTATCCAGTTCATTCTAAAGGAGATGAATCCTGGGTATTCACTGGAAGGACTGATACTAAAGCTGAAACTCCAAATACTTTGGCCACCTCATGCGAAGAGTTGACCCATTTGAAAAAACCTGATGCTGGGAGGGATTGGGGGCAGGAGGAGAAGGGGATGACAGAGGATGAGATGGCTGGATGCATCACCGCCTCGATGCACATGAGTTTGGGTGAACTCCGGGTGTTGCTGATGTACAGGGAGGCCTGGCATGCTGCCATTCATGGGATCACAAAGAGTCAGACACAACTGAGCAACTGAACTGAACTGAACTGAACTGAAGGCCCACTTGACATCACGTTCCAGGATGTGTGGCTCTAGGTGAGTGATACACCTTCGTGTTTATCTGGATCATGAAAATCTTTTTTGTATAGTTCTTCTGTGTATTCTTGCCACCTCTTCCTACTATCTTTTGCTTCTGTTAGGTCCATACTATAACCATTTCTGTCCTTTATTATGCCCATCTTTGCATGAAATGTTCCCTTGGTATCTCTGATTTTCTTGAAGAGATCTCTAGTCTTTCCCATTCTTGTTTTTCTCTATTTCTTTGCTTTGATCACTGAGGAAGGCTTGCTTATCTCTCCTTGCTATTCTTTGGAACTCTGCATTCAAATGGGTATATCTTTCCTTTTCTCCTTTGCCTTTTGCTTCTCTTCTTTTCACAGCTATTTGTAAGGCCTCTTCAGACAACCATTTTTGCCTTTTTGTATCTTGTTCTTGGGGATGGCTTGATCACTGCCTCCTGTACAATTTCATGAACCTCTGTCCATAATTCTTCAGGCACCCTGCCTATCAGATCTAATCCTTTGAATCTATTTCTCACTTCCTCTGTATAATCATAAAGTGAATTCGCTCAGTCATGTCTGACTCTTCGAGACCCCATGGACTGCAGCCCACCAGGCTCCTCCATCCATGGGATTTTCCAGGCAAGAGTACTGGAGTGGGGTGCCATTGCCTTCTCCAAAAAGGATTTGATTTATGTCATACATGAATGGTGTAGTGGTTTTCCCTACTTTCTTCAATTTAAGTCTGAATTTGGCAATAAGAATTTCATAATCTGAGCCACAGTCAGCTCCTGTCTTGTTTTTGCTGACTGTATAGAGCTTCTTCATTTTTGGCTGCAAAGAATATACTCATTCTGATATCAGTATTGACCATCTTGTGATGTCCATGTGTAGAGACTTCTCTTGTGTTGTTAGAAGAGGGTGTTTGCTATGACCAGTGTGTTCTCTTGGCACAACTCTATTAGCCTTTGCTCTGCTTCATTCTGTACTCCAAGGCCAAATTTGCCTGTTACTCCAGGTATTTCTTGACTTCCTACTTTTGCATTCCAGTCCCTTATAATGAAAAGGACATCATTTTGGGGTGTTAGTTCTAGAAGGCCTTGTAGCTTTTCATCAGATTCTTCAACTTCAACTTCTTCAGCATTACTGGTAAGGATATAGACTTGGATTACCGTAATATTGAATGGTTTGCCTTGGAAATGAACAGAGATCATTCTGTTATTTATGAGATTGCTTCCAAGTACTGCACTTCAGACTCTTTTGTTGACTATGATGTCTACTCTATTTCTTCTAAGGGATTCTTGCTCACAGTAGTAGATATAATGGTCATCTGAGTTAAATTCACCCATTCCAATCCATTTTAGTTTGCTGATTCTTAAAATATCAACTTTCACTCTTGCCATCTCCTGTTGGACCACTTCCAATTTGCCTTGATTCATGAACTTAACATTCCAGGTTCCTGTGCAATATTGCTCTTTATATTATCAGACTTTACTTCCATCACCAGTCACATCCACAGCTGGGTGTTGTTTTTGCTTTGGCTCCCTCTCTTCATTCTTTCTGGAGTTATTTCTTCACTCATCTCTAGTAGCAGCTTAGTAGGTCACTACCCTTCTATCTAGAGAATGTTCTCTGTGGTTGGGTATGTCACTTTGATAGAAAATCATTCCCCAATCACTCTAGATAAAAAAGCAGTAATCCTTTCTAGTCCTCTGATTTGGTTCTTGTGTGTTCTTGTAATCATGTGACCTTTTCTGTATTTATTAATACTTATTTGTTCATTAGCCCTTTCTTTCTTTAGAATGAATGCCCTGTTTGGGTAAGGGGGTACTGCATGGTCAGGCCACTCAAAATGTCTGTGTTCTTGCTCTCTGTCCATACCCTGCTGACCAGTGCCTGCTTTACCTACACCCTACTCACATGACTGATCTTCCTACATACTTGCCCCAGGCCCCAGATAATGACTGTTATAACTTTAGATCAGAACTCTCCACAGTGCTTATCAAAGGGATGGGTGTGGAGATGCCCCCTGCTGGTTTCCCTGATAACTGATGAGCAAATCTAATGTCAATTCCCACTCTAACTGTCAAGCTCCCCCTTCTGTCACCTTGTCTTGCCCACTGTCTGCTGCACATGGTGGGGTGTCACTGTAGGGTCTTGCTTCAGACATGTAAGATCCCCTCTTGTCATCCTTTAAACTATTAACATTTATCTCTATTGCTGACTCCAGGCTCTTTCTTTGAACTCGAGGCTGTGCAAGCACAAGTCTTGCAGGCCTGCAAGGTGTAGCCCAACAGGGTACCTTAATATAATAGTTTCCACAAAGACTTATCAAATGAAAAGAGTAATCTAAATTAATAATTTTTTTAATCTTCTTGTGTTTAAAATTTATCTTTATTATTTTAAGCTTGTTAATTAACCAGCATATCCTCTTTGCTTTCTAATTCTTAAACTGATAAAAAAGGATTTTTCTTATTTGATAAAGACCTGTGAAATCAAAGTCTGAATTAAGAACATTTTATCAAAATTTTTAAGATTTTCTCAGCCTTTAAATTTTTAGATATATGATAATTTCAGACTCACCTACAGAGAAAGTAAGCACTCACCTAGATTCTGAAGTTCATTCCAAACAAATAGAATGAAAGAAATGCCAAGGGCTATTAGAAAAGATCCCCTAGCCACTAATGGCCTCAGGCTATAAGATGAAGGGCATGACATTCAACATTAGAGTGTCCGTTAAAATTGATTATTTTTTGACATATTCCATGCTTACAGCAGTAACTGAAAGAACTCCATAAATGGCTAATAAGTGGATTCAAGGAGCTTTGGAAATACAATGAACACGTGGGAGAATGATCATGATAATTATATACGTTTATTGTATTAACTTGTGTATATTACCTTAGAGGCATTTTAAAACTTGAAATGAACTTCTAACCCCTACTTACCTATGACTTTGGGTAAATTACTAAAAGTTTCTGAGCTTATATTTCCTAATTTGCACAATGGTGATAGTAACAAACCTACCTCACTTGGTTGTTGTGAGGAATAAATGACTTAATACATATAAAATACTTTGAACAACATTTATGTAGGGGAAGAAAAAGTTTCTTTCAACCCTCTTAAGGGTTCCTGGCTGGGTCTGAAAATTAAAGTGACAAAGGCATTAATATGAGAAAAGTAGACAAATTTCATTAAGTTTTTACATGTACATGGGGGCCTTCACAAGAGAATGAAAACCTTAAGAAGTGACTAGTTGTTTTTCAGTCACTCAGTCCTGTCCAACTCTTTGTGACCCCATGGACTGCAGCACATCAGGCTTCCCTGTCCTTCACCATCTCCCAGAGCTGCTCAAACTCATGTCCATTGAGTTGGTGATGTCATCCAACCATCTCATCCTCTGTCATCCCCTTCTCCTCTTGCCTTCAATCTTTCCCAGCATCAAGGTCTTTTCAAATGAGTCAGTTCTTCACATTAGGTGGCCAAAGTATTGGAGCTTCAGCTTTAGCATCAGTCCTTCCAATGAATATTCAGCACTGATTTCCTTTAGGATTGACTGTTTTGATCTCCTTACAATCCAAGGGACTCTGAAGACTCTTCTTCAACACCACAGTTCAAAAGCATCAATTCTTCAGTGTTCACCCTTCTTTATGGTTCAAAAAGTGACTAGAGGAGACAATAAATAAATAAATTTGTGAATAATTGACAAGACAAAGGGGTTTGGGCTAGGGATGGTGAAATTAGGGTTAGGTGGCACCCCACTCCAGTACTCTTGCCTGGAAAATCCCGTGGACGGCGGAGCCTGGTAGGCTGCAGTCCATGGGGTTGCTAAGAGTCGGACACGACTGAGCAACTTCCCTTTCACTTTTCACTTTCACACATTGGAGAAGGAAATAGCAAACCACTCCAGTACTCTTGCCTGGAGAATCCCAGGGACGGGGCAGCCTGGTGGGATTGCACAGAGTCGGACACGACTGAAGCAACTTAGCAGCAGCAGCAGTCCTTATCTTCCTTAAGTAGGAAGAAATAGGTTAGTTTAACAAAATTTGCTTGAAGATTCCTCTGGTGCCATCTCTGGACAATAGGGGATATGTCCAGTAAAAGGAAAATGTATTTCTTGCCTTTAGGCAGAAAAGGGGGGCTTTTTCTGTGTTTACTCCTTGCTCACTCTGCTTAAAAGAATTTTTACAACAAAAAGGCATATTTGGGGGGAACATATTCTGGTTTCCTTCATCTAGTATGTAATGTTAGCAACATGAATTATGAGGTTGGTACAAACATAATTTGGTTTCAAACCATTATATTAAATCATTATAACTAGGCTCAAGCACATCTTTATCAATCAGAATAGGAACCATTACAATCACCACATCTTTGCTGAAAAATATGTTTATTCCTGTGGCATAAAAAAATCTACGCTTTGGGATTCAACAAACACTTGGAAAGCACTTTCTTTCTCCTGCTGGTTGTGGAAGCATTTTCCTTGTAAAAAGTTGTTGAGATGCTTAAAGTAGTAGTAGTCGGTTGGTGACAAATCAGATGAATATGGTGAATGAGGCAAAACTTCGTAGCCCAATTCATTCAACTTCTGAAGTATTGGTTGTGTGATGTGCAGTTGGGTGTTGTCATGGAGAAGAATTGGGCCCATTCTGTTGACCAATGCCATCTGCAGGCATTGCAGTTTTCTGTGCATATCATTGATTTGTTGAGGATACTTCTTAGATATATTGGATTCGTTGGGGTTCAGAAAGCTGTAGTGGATCAGCAGATCACCAGACAGTGACCATGACCTTTTTTGGGTGCAAGTTTGGCTTTAGGAAGTGCTTTGGAGCTTCTTCTCAGTCCAACCAGTGAGCTGGTCATTGCCAGTTGTCTCACCCACTTTTCACTGCACATCACAATCTGATCAAGAAGTAGTTTATTGTTGTTGCATAGAATAAGAGAAGATGGCATTTCAAAAGGATGATTTTTTTATTTTAGGTCAGCTCATGAGGCAACCATTTATCAAACTTTTTCACCTTTCCAATTTGCTTCAAATGCCAAATGGGAAGCAAATCCCATCTGCTTCAAATGGGATCTTGAGATCCCATCTCAAGAGATGGGTCTAACATTCACACTGTCTGATGAATGAAAGCTCTAAGGTATGAAAGGGCCAGGCTCAGATGGAATCTGACAGTAAATGCTGTTCCTGTCAGTCAGAATGGTCAGTGTTGAGTTCTTCAGCAACTTCTTGTATAATTATAAGAGGATCAGTTTCAATGATGACTCAACTGGTCGTTTTCAACTTCTGATGGCTGGCCACTATGCTCCTCATCTTCAAGGCTCTTGTCTCCTTTTCAAAACTTCTTGACCCACCACTGCACTATACCTTTGATAGCAGTTTCTAGGCCAAATGCATTATTGATCTTGCAAGTTGCCTCCGCTGTTCTATGGCCCATTTTGAACTGGAATAAGAAAATTGTTCAAATTTGCTTTTGTCTAACATCGTTTACATAGTCTAAAATTAAAAAATAAACAAGTAATAAACCATTAGCGGGAAAAAAACATAAAATGAGAAATGTACATTAAAATGAGGTATAACATAACCACATTTATTTAAGAATGTATTCCAATATCAAAGGCAAATTTCAGCAATGTAAAAACCGCAATTATTTTTGCACCAACCTAAAATCTTTGTTCTTTTTCTTCAATTTATCTTCATGTTTAGCAGTTTGAAAGATTAAAAATTAATTTTAAGATTTATTTGTCTAAATATTTCCTTTTTAAATTTAAGGGAAATAAAATCTGCAAGATTTAAGTATATTTGAATCTAGTATTTTATTTTTGAAACTAATATGCTGGAGTTCTCTAAATATTTAGATTTTGTGAAAATCCTTTTTCCTTCTTCAGAAATAAAAAAAAAATGAATAATGTACAATTCAGAGAAATAACACTATCTTAAAAAACTGTGGTTCTCAATGAAATAAAGATCAAGCTTCTAGTCAGGCTATTGCTTTAATTCCTGTGCTGGTATCCATTGTAGTTCACTTGCAAAAGCCTAAGTACATCACTAGACAGAATGCTTCACTATTATTATTTGAGAGATCTCATCTCAAGAGATGGGTCTAACATTCACAGTCTGATGAATGAAAGGTCTAAGACGTGAAAGGGCCAGGCTTAGATGGAATCTGACAGTAAATGCTGTTCCTGTCAGTCAGACCCAACCAGCCAGTGAGGCTTTGGCGATCTTGATATAATTAAGCTTCATGCTTAGCATAAGAGATGGATTTAATCAGCCATATGATTCACATTATATGTCAAGTGATCAAAAGTTGACACAGGGCACACAAATGCCTCTTCTCATTCTGAAGATCATCGTTTAGATAGCATAAAATAACAAAAAAGATAATCTGTAAAGAATGGCCTCCCTTTATCTTTTTTAGATTCTCCTGTTTTCAAATGCAATATCTCATACATGTTCTCACACAAGTGACTTCTAGCTGTGAAAATTTCCCATGGGGGTTAAATAACAAATTGACACTAGTTTGGGTAAAGGTTTCCTAATTAGCTGATCAAGGCTGTCAGGCCATGAGAGGAAGCAAATCACCAGGATATTCTTAACACTTAACACATTCCTCCCTCGTCATCTTCCACTCCTCCCTGCTAATTCTATCTGATTAGTTCAGAGGCCCTGAAATCAGTTTAGCTTTTGAAAGGAGGCTTTTGTAAGTTGCAGTCTTTCTTTCCTAAATATGTTTGTTGTCAGCAAGCCAAAAATACGTTTAGAATCTTCTCTAAGCTTCATCTGAGGAGGATCGAGGTTTATAATAAGGCTATTTGCATATAAATTATGCTTAGAATGTACAGAGAAGTGGAGTCTGAGAAATGCTATTATTTGGAAAGAAAATAGAGGGCAATCTCGGATATAAAACCATTTTTTAAAGTTCTGTGTAACTGGATGGTTTGTATATCTTGTGGTACAACCAGCTGCAAGTTCAGAGGGAAATTTTTGGCAAACTGCAATGCTCCCAGCCAAGAGCTTTTATGACATTTAATTGGAGATCAACATTCTGTGGGATTGTACACAAAGGAATCTGTGTGATATTAGAAAAGAAATTTCTCTGCCTAGTTTAACACTAGAAATATTTAAAACACTGTGGTGCTATTTAAATATGTCTGAAGCCTTACATGCAATTAAAAATATCAAAACTAGCAGAGCATCAACATAGCAAATATTCTATTCTCTTATGACAAATATTCCTTCACAAATATTCTAATCATTACTGTACCAGCACTGCACAGCAGTGACATTCACAGGGACAGAAGATTTCTGACTATATACTTGGCTTTAAATGATCAGCAGTAATTTACTTCCAAGATCATGCTTGAAATGAACTCTATATAAAATATTTTTATTTTGATGAAAAATTTTAACTGAAAAGAGAAAATTTTCCACCAGGCACTGAGAGAGCAACATTCCTAGACATGCAATCCCTAATCTGTTGTGGAATACTATCCATGATGAATTTGAGCCCATCCTTCTGCCCTTCTGTCCTCAGGCTACAAACCCCAAGAAATGTATGAATTGACTACTGCAAGATGCAGCTGTAAAACAAGAAGACTAGTTGAGTCATTTGTTTCTAAGAAAAAAGAAGACACCTTCAGGGCATAAAGACACTTTGCTAATGAGATAACACCCTGGCTAAATTAAAAACCTCGGCTAGCCTGAAGTCATTTAGATTTGTTCTTTGTTCATTTCTCTCTGTTCCCTCTTCTCTCTTCTCTCCAATCTGTCAGTGACATACCTGTATTTACATTCTTTTCATATAACAGTGAGACTTCACATGAGATGCAAAGCACTGCATGTTTTTAAGCTACAAAGAGTTACGTTTTGTCTTAATATAAAAAAAAACCTTTGCCAACAGATCTCTTCTTAGAAAGTATTTCCTGATGGACCAATTTTTCTAGCAGCCTCATTGACTCCAAAACAGACAACATGTGGGTTTCTCCTGCCTCACTTCATAAAGTTCGTGAGAACTGGATATGGTAGTCTGCCAGTGTGAGCCAAAGACTGAACGCAATTTCAGGGCTATGGATCTATCTAATCAGGTTAGATCAACAGGAGAGAATATGATTCAGATAGTTTTAGGATTCACTTCTAAAAAAGGATTTGTTTTTTAAATTGCATTAGGGGTTGTGGAATTTATGGATTTCACACCATTTCTTCTTTCACTTGAGGAGTTATTATTTTAATAACATGAGAATCTGAGAGGATAAAAATAGTTCACAAATTAGTGAGTTATAACAAATAGCACCTGCTGTTTTTAACTTTCTAAGCACTCAAAGTTACTTAGTATAATTGAAGTCTCTTAAAGGCACCTGTCTTCTGTTCAAGTTCCCTTTTTTGATGGTACCTTACTTAAATGCAGTGCAGCAACTGTTTATTAAGTACATATTGTGTACAAAGCTCTGAGCTAGGTAATCAAGACGGTAAAAGCTAAGAAAAATGTATAATGTTAAGAAATTTCCTGCATGCATATCTATTTATGATGGCATTTAAGGCCTTGATTCATTAGTTACATTTTCCCTACCACACTCTATGCTGAATTTATTTATTTATTTTTTTAAGTTAAATTCTTTTAAATAACCAATCCCAACTTCACCTTGATTCTTGATTTAAAAAGGTTTGTCATTCACTCTGTAAATCATACTGATAGATCTCCTTGGTTATTGCAGTTCTTCCTTATAAAAATCAATACTTCTTCTATCTAGTGAGTTTGATCCTTCCCAGAAGTATATTTGTTTCCAAATACTTTTATGCAGTTATGGATGATATTGTTTTTGTGGTTTGATTAACTATTGAGTAAACCAATGAATGACACCACCCTTATGGCAGAAAGTGAAGAACTAAAGAGCCTGTAGATGAAAGTGAAAAAGTTGGCTTAAAGTTCAACATTCAGAAAAAGATCATGGCATCCAGTTCCATCACTTCATGGCAAATAGATGGAAAAACAGTGGAAACAGTGGCTGACTATTTTTTGGGCTCCAAAATCACTGCAGATGGTGATTGCAGCCATGAAATTAAAAGATGCTTACTCCTTGGAAGGAAAGTTATGACCAACCTAGACAGTATATTAAAAAGCAGAGACATCACTTTGTCAACAAAGGTCTGTTTATTCAAGGCTATGGATTTTCCAGTGGTCATGTATGGATGTGAGAGTTGGACTGTGAAGAAAGCTGAGTGCCGAAGAATTGATGCTTTTGAACTGTGGTGTTGGAGAAGACTCTTGAGAGTCCCTTGGACTGCAAGGAGAGCCAACCAGTCCATCCTAAAGGAAATCAGCCCTGAGTGTTCATTGGAAGGACTGATGTTGAAGCTGAAATGCCAATACTTTGGCCACCTGATGCAAAGAGCTGACTCATTTGAAAAGACCCTGATGCTGGGAAAGATTGAGGGCATGAGAAGAAGGGGACGACAGAGGATGAGATGTTTGGATGGCATCAACGACTCAATGGACATGGGTTTGGGTGAACTCTGGGCGTTGGTGATGGACAGGAGGCCTGGCGTGCTGCAATTAATGCGGTCGCAAAAAGTCAGACACGAATGAGCAACTGAACTGAAACCAATGAAACATGCAAACGAAAAGCTCATTATTTCCATGAAAACTAAATTTAGAAAAAATATAATGAAACTGAGTAAGTTAATTAAGTGAAATGGATAATACACATGTAAATCTGAGCCTATATTGCTTTACAAATGTCTATATTGCTTTCCTGGTGGCTCAGTCAGTAAAGAATCTGCCTGCAATGCAGGAGATCCAGGTTTGATTCCTTGGTCAGGAAGATCCCATGGAGAAGGAAATGGCAACCCACTCCAGTGTTCTTGCCTGGGAAATCTCATGGACAGAGGAGCCTGGTGGGCTGCAACCCATGGTGTTGCAAGAGTCAGACACAAGATAGCAACTAAATCATCACCATCATATTGCTTTACAAATTCCAACTCTGTTCTAAAGAAAAAATTGGAGAGTGCAGATCATGAATTTGGGTATGATTTTATTAAAAACAAACAAAAAAAGTTAACATGGACTTTGTAGATCAGATGTTAAAGAATCTACCTGCATTGCAGGAGACCCCAGTTTGATTCCTGGGTCTGGAAGATCCCCTGGAGAAGTGATAGGCTATCCATTCCAGTATTCTTGGGCTTCCCTGTTGGCTCAGTCAGTAAAGAATCTGCCCACAATGTGGGAGACCTAGGTTTGATCCCTGGGTTGGGAAGATCCCCTGAAGGAAGGCATGGCAACCCAGTGCAGAATTCTTGCCTGGAGAATCTCCATGGAAAGAGGAGCTTGGTGGGCTTCATGGGGTCACAAAGAGTCTGACACTACTGAGCGATTAAGCATAGTTCGTGGTCCCCATACTCTAAGAAACTCTAGAATAAATGTATTTGCATACACTTGAAGTTCTACGTATGCTTAATGTAATATTAATGTACAATTAACTTTAATGTATGCATGTCTAAAATTTCTCAGTATAATTAATGGTAACTAACAAGATCCCAATAACTTAGGGTAAAGAATACTCCATGCTCTCATATCTTGATGTCTTTATATGGAATACATCAAGACTGTTGTCTGTTCTTTTGGCTTGAAAGAGTCAAACTTTCTTTTTGTCCTGCCAGTTAAATTACTACTTGCCCATTCTTCTCCTTCCTCTTTTCTGTCTGTACTTGACTAATTTATACATGTTTTTTGGTACCCACCTAAGACAGATGATGTTTATGTTAACTTGTTAACAGTAAATGTGTGTGTTTTTACATCCCATGCACAGAAGATACCACTCAGCCATTTTTCTTTTTATTTAAAATTAAATTTTCTTCTATTAATTCAAATTACTAAGCCCAAAACTGTATTTTTCTTAAATGTTTATTTACACCTTATAAATATTACTCTTCTATTTATAAAACTAGCACACTTTAACTATTACTTTAATTGGCCTTTTGATTAACATCCATTCTAATATATAAACTTAGATACATTTGCTAAAATTTTAAACTGCATTTACACATTTAATACACTTGATTTTCTTATTAAGTACACCAATAGATCTTCTCAAGTACTTAAGTAATACTTGTGAATCTGATAAATTAAACTTATAAATATCTTTACTACTAAGTTCATTTAAGTATTCCAGTAAAGTTTATAACCTGAGTAAAATTTCAGCTTATAATAACAATTACACATATTATAGTATCATAAAGTACTTTGGAAAGAACTGTTACTCAGTTAAACCAAGTTCTCTCAAGAATATGTGAATAATTCTGAATATGCACAGAATATTATTTTAACTACTTGAAAGTAGTTTTTATGTGTTGAATTTATTTTATTATTTCTACATCAAAGTCTAAATCTTCCTGTGGGTAAAATACACAATTGTGTCACTCTGTATTAGGCAGCATAACACTCCTTCCCTAGATGTCCACACCACAATCTCTGGAAGCTGTACATGTTTATCTTATGTGCAAAGTGATTTTTTTCAGATTAATTAAGATATGGACCTGGAGATGGAGAAGACTTCTTGGATTTTCTGCTCTAGCCTAGTCTAATCACACAAATCCCTAAAAGAAAGAACTTTTCCTGTTCTTTTCAGAGAGAAATGTGGCAACTGAAGAAGTGCAGAGATGGAATGAGAAGGATTCAATTCACTCCTGTGGACTCTGAGGAAAATACAGGGGAGAAAGGAGCCAAAGACTGTGGGTGGCCTCTAGGAGATGGGAATGTACCTCAGCTGACAACCAATCTGAAAACACAATAAACAGAATTATGCCAACAAGCAAAAAGAGTAAGAAAATGGATTCTCTTTGAAAGCCTTCAGAAAGAAATGAAGTCCTTTTAATACTTTGACTTGAGCCTGGTGACACATGTACTGGAGTTCTAACCCACAGAATTATAAGATAATAAATCTGTACTGGTTAAGCCAGTAAGTTTTTGATAAGCAACATAAAACCAAGACAAGTAGCAAGCAAATTCTGAAGATAGTATCTCAGAGTATTTGCATATTTGCCAGAAATTTACACCAGGTTGTGAAAACTAAAATCACATTTTTTTTTCAATTTCTCCCATAGTATTTGATTAAGACTATTATCAGTAAGATTCCAAGCAGTGTGATGAAGCCAGCTTACCAGACTGACAGCCTTATAATCAAGAGTTCTGGCTCTAATCTGGAGAATGAATCCTAAGCCAAACCATCAGTGTCTATCTTAGAAAGCCACATGGATTTCTCCTTAGATTTATAAACTGAACTTTCTTCTTGGCAGAAGTTATTGTTCTAAGTGCAGCAGGACACATTAGTAAGTGTACATATAACTGCCTTGGGTCATGGAGAGGAAGTTAGAGCAAGTTTTATCATTCTTAACAACACAGGTCAGTGACTTGAGGATGTCCTGATTGCCTCCAAAGGCCAGAATTGTGTCATTGATTACATTGAGTAAAATTAGGTACAGATTTAATATGATTTTTTCTAATTAAAGGATTCCTTTCCTTGGGATAACTGTCTCTTCTTAGAAACAGAAAATTAATGGACCATTTATCCCTCCAGGAAGCTTTTTTGAATGAATTAGTTTTCTGTGGCTCCTGTAATAAATTACCACAAATTTGGTCACTGGAAATACCAGAAATTTATTCTTTTAGAATTATGGAGGCCAGAAGTCCAAAGTAGTTTAGCCACCAGATGTGAAGAGCTGCCTCTTTGGAAAAGACCCTGATACTAGGAAAGATTGAGGGCCTGAGGAAAAGGCGACAACAGAGAATGAGATGGTTGGACGGTATCATCAACTCAATGGACATGAGTTTGAACAAACTCCAGGAGATAGTGAAGGACAGGGAAGCCTGATGTTCTGGAGTCCACAGAGTGGCAAAGAGTAGGACACAACTTAGCAAATGAACAGAGCAACAACATTCTAGCACTCCGTCTCAGGCTCTAGGCAAGACTTGGTCCTTGCTTCCTTCAATTTTGGTGGCTCCAGGCTTTACTTTGCTTGTGGCTAAATCACTCTAATCTCTGACTCTGTGGTCACATTGCCTTCAACTTTTCAGTTTGTCAATTCTCCATCTGTCTTTCTCTTGTAAGAATATTATTCATTAGATTTGTCTCACCTGATAATCCAGGATAAACATGTCAGCTAAATATTCTTAACTAGGTTGCATCTACAAGGATGCTTTTTCCAAATAAAGTAATATTCACAGGTTCTAAGGATTAGTATGTACATTTTGGAGGCCACTATTCTGTTAAATACAACAAGTAACCAAGCATAGTTTCACTTTTGAGATTTCTCTACAGCCATTTGAAAGCTACAGGATTGGCTCTGGTATTGCCTTGAACCACTGAAAGACTTCCTTTACCACCACCAAGATACAATCATCATGCTTCTCAGAGGCAAGTTAATTCTTGGCTTTCCACAAGAATTACTCTTTAGGAGTGATACCCTGATGGGAAATTGTGATACCACTGTGGGGAACTGTTGACAATCATTTGTGATTTTCAGATTTGACTTACATCACTCAGGGAGTGCAAGTTCATGGCACCTTCAATGTGGCCTCTGGCTGGCTGGTGAGCCTTGGAGTCCTAATTCAGTTAGAATAATTACATTTAATGCATGCTTATGTCAAAACTGCTAAAAGGCAGTCAATACAACCTGTCTTGTTTGTCCAGTCATGGACTGGATGACATTTGCTCATCCATGGGATTACTGAGTGACAGCTACAGGAATGGGAGGGAGGCAGACATGCAAGGGTTTTGGCAGATATTTACATGGATGATACAGAAAGTGAGACCATCCTCTGTTGTGTCTAATAGATGTCCAGGCAAGATTAGGTGGACTGTCTGTCTAAATACTCAGAATGGGTGCCTAAGAATTACATGGCTCAGTTTCTGACAGGGTTCAGTAGCAAAATAATTACTTTTCAAAGGAGAAATTTCTGGTAGCTGTATCAGGGAGGCAACTATTAATATTAATAGTCTGAAGTTCTATGGAACACTTCAAGGTGGAGGATACCTCAGTTTCCTAGTTTAATTTAGTGTGGTAATCAACCCTAACTCTTTTTTTAATCACAATTCTTCTGTCCCCAAATGTATGAGATATTCCCTCATACTAACAATCTATTCTCCAGATCTCTGGACACCAACTGAGTGTCTTAGAATTTCATTCATTTCTGACACTAACTTTCTAGAATTAGCTTGGTACATGCGTACCTGCTCAATCATGTCTGGCTCTTTTGCAAATGCCAATCAGGTTCCAAACTTCTAGGACTTCTGACTGACCAGCTACAAATTTAGGCGATTTCCATATTCACCACCCAACCCCAGGTCTGATAATTTGTTAAAATGGCTTACAGAATTTAGGAAAATCACTTTACTTAAGTCTACTGGTGAATTATAAAGAATATTATAAAGTATAGATGAACAGCCAGATGAAGAGATACATAGGGTAAAGTTCAGAAGGTTCCTGAGAGTGGAAGCTTCTGTCCCATGGAGTTAGTATATGCCACTCTATGGCATATGGATACTTTCAACAACCCCAAAGCTCTTCCAACCTTACCAATTAGGTGCTTTAATGGATATTTCACCACATAGGCATGATTGCTTATTAACTTAATCTCCAGACCCTTTTTCCTCCTCAGAGATTGGAGAGAATGGAGCTAAAACTTTGAGGTGTCTAATCAAAGCTTAGTCTTTCCAGTAACAACCCCTTTCCTGAATTTATCTAGGGTCTCACCAAGAGTCACATCATTAGAACAAAAGAGGCTCCTATCACCCTGAAAATTCCTTGGGATTTTCTTTGTCAGAAAGAAAAGATGCTGCTGTCATCCTATCACTCAGGAAATTACACAGGTTTAGGAGGAAATGGCAACCCACACCAGTATTCTTGCCTGGAGAATCCCATGGACATGGGAGCCTGGTGGGCTGCAGTCTATAGGGTCATAAAGAGTTGGACATGAATGAAGCTACTTAGCACAGCACAGTAGAAGCTCTCAGGACCCTGAAACAAAGATCAAATGTATATTTCATAATATGCCATTATCAGTCACAGGATTTGTAGTTCAAAATATTCTTTAGTGTTGTGAGACCACAAAGATAGTAGCACTTCTCTACATGAAGTGTTCCCCAGTTGGGATAATGTGCAAAATGAGGAAATCCATGCATTGTTGTTGTTGTTCAGTCGCTCAGTCATGTCTGACTCTTCGCGACCCCATGGACTTCAGCATGACAGGCTTATTCCCTGTCCATCACCGACTCCTGGAGCTTGCTCAAACTCATGTCCATCGAGTTGGGGATGTAATTCAACCATCTCATCCTCTGTCATCTTCTCCTCCTGCCTTCTATCTTTCCCATCATCCAGGTCTTTTCCAATGAGTCAGCTGTTGGCATCAGGTAGTCAAAGTATTGGTGATTCAGCTTTCAGCATCAGTCCTTCCAGTGAATATTCAGGACCAATTTGCTTTAGGATTGACTTGTTTGATCTCCTTGAAGTCCAAGGGACTCTCAAGAGTCTTCTCCAACACGACAGTTTGAAAGCATCAATTTTTCAGCATTCAGCGTTCTTTATAGTCCAACTCTCACATCCACACATGACTATTGGAAAAACCATAGCTTTAACTATACTGACCTTTGTTGGCAAAGTAATGTTTCCACTTTTTAATACACTGTCTAGATTTGTCATAACTTTTCTTACAAGGAGCAAGGGTTTTTTAATTTCATGGCTGCAGTCACAATCTACCATGAGTTTGGAGCCCAAGAAAATAAACAATATTTCCATTGTTTCCCCGTCTGTTTGCCATGAATGGTATGGACCTAACAGAAGCAGAAGATATCAAGAAGAGGTGGCAAGAATACACAGAAGAACTGTACAAAAAAGATCTTCACGATCCAGATAATCACGATGGTGTGATCACTCACCTAGAGCCAGACATCTTGGAATGTTAAGTCAGGTGGGCCTTAGAAAGCATCACTATGAACAAAGCTAGGGGAGGTGATGGAATTTCAGTTGAGCTATTTCAAATCCTGAAGATGATGCTGTGAAAGTGCTGCACTCAATATGCCAGCAAATTTGGAAAACTCAGCAATGGCCACAGGACTGGAAAAGGTCAGTTTTCATTCCCATCCCAAAGAAAGGCAATGCTAAAGAATGCTCAAACTACTGCACAATTGCACTCATCTCACATGCTAGTAAAGTAATGCTCAAAATTCTCCAAGCCAGGCTTCAGCAATATGTGAACCATGAACTTCCTGATGTTCAAGCTGGTTTTAGAAAAGGCAGAGGAACCAGAGATCAAATTGCCAACATCTGCTGGATCATGAAAAAAGCAAGAGAGTTCCAGAACAACATCTATTTCTGCTTTATTGACTATGCCAAAGCCTTTGACTGTGTGGATCACAATAAACTGTGGGAAATTCTGAAAGAGATGGGAATACCAGACCACCTGACCTGCCTCTTGAGAAATCTGCCTGCAGGCCAGGAAGCAACAGTTAGAACTGGGCATGGAACAACAGACTGGTTCCAAATAGGAAAAGGAGTACATCAAGGCTGTATATTGTCACCCTGCTTATTTAACTTCTATGCAGAGTACATCATGATAAACACTAGGCTGGAAGAAGAACAAACTGGAATCAAGATTGCTGGGAGAAATATCAATCACCTCAGATATGCAGATGACACCACCCTTATGGCAGAAAGTGAAGAGGAACTAAAAAGCCTCTTGATGAAAGTGAAAGAGGAGACTGAAAAAGTTGGATTAAAGCTCAGCATTCAGAAAACGAAGATCATGGCATCTGGTCCCATCACTTCATGGGAAATAGATGGAGAAACAGTGGAAACAGTGTCAGACTTTATTTTTCTGGGCTCCAAAATCACTGCAGATGGTGACTGCAGCCATGAAATTAAAAGACGCCTACTCCTTGGAAGGAAAGTTATGTCCAACCTCTATAGCATATTCAAAAGCAGAGACATTACTTTGCCAACAAAGGTCTGTCTAGTCAAGGCTATCGTTTTTCCTGTGGTCATGTATGGATGTGAGAGTTGGACTGTGAAGAAGGCTGAGTGCCGAAGAATTGATGCTTTTGAACTGTGGTGTTGGAGAAGACTCTTGAGAGTCCCCTGGACTGCAAGGAGATCCAACCAGAAGGAGATCAGCCCTGGGATTTCTTTGGAAGGAATGATGCTAAAGCTGAAACTCCAGTACTTTGGCCACCTCATGCAAAGAGTGACTCATTGGAAAAGATTCTGATGCTGGGAGGGATTGGGGGCAAGAGGAGAAGGGGACGACAGAGGATGAGATGGCTGAATGGCATCACTGACTCAATGGACGTGAGTCTGGGTGAACTCCGGGAGTTTGTGATGGACAGGAAGGCCTGGCGTGCTTCGATTCATGGGGTCGCAAAGAATCCGACACGACTGAGCAACTGAACTTCACTGAACTGAATTAATGGGGCCAGTTGCCAAGACCTTAGTTTTTTGAATGTTTGTTTTTAAGCCAGTTTTTTCCAATCTCTTCTTTCACCTTCATCAAGAGACTCTTTTATTCCTCTTTGCTTTCCAGCATGAGGGTGGTGTCACCTGCATATCTGAGACTGTTGGTATTTCTCCTGGAAATCTTGATTCTAGCTTGTGCTGGATTTGAAATGCCAAATCCTGCCTGGCATTTACATGATGTATTCTGCATATAAGTTAAATAAGCAGGGTGACAATACACAGCTTTGATGTACTTCTTTCCCAATTTGGAACCAGTCCATTGTTTCATGTCTGGCTCTAACTGTTGCTTCTGAACCTGCATACTGGTTTCTCAGGAGGCAGGTAAGGTGGTCTGGAATATCCATGCATATAACTCAGCAATTTCTAGTACACATTCTTATGTTAAGAAAGTAATTATAGTACATTAAGTTGCTCCAAAGGGCTCTACTCACAAGGTTAACTATCTTGCCTTCCGTGTTAGGACTTCTTTCTGTGGAATGTAGAATCATGGCTTTCCCTAAAAGGTCCACATCCTAAACCCCAAAATCTGTGACTGTGTTATGCTACATGGCAGAGGGAATAAAGATAGCAGGTAGAATTAGAGTTGCTAATGAATCAACTAACTTTTAAATAGAGAGAATATCACGGATTATCTGGATGGGCCCAGTGTAATTGCAAGGATTGATAAATGTGGAAGAAGGGATATAAGAATAGTGCCAAACTGATGTGGTATGAGAAACACTCCACCAATGGTTGCTGACTTTGGGGATGGAAGAGGGCTACAAGCAAATGAATGCAGGCAGCTTCTAAAATCTGGAAAAGGGAAGAAAGTAAATTCTTACCTAAAGCCTCCATAAATGAATTTAGTCTTGTCAACACCTTGCATTTTGCACATTTGAAGCCTATTTCAGACTCCTGACCTTCAGAACTGAAAGAAAATAAATTTGTTTTTAAGGCAATAAACTTGTAATTTGTTACAGCAGCAATAGGAAATTAATGCATTGCCTAAGTCCTATTGGTTTAAGTCAAAAGGCTTTTATCCCAAATGACAAGGTAGCATGTTGACATGGAGATCTCTATTCAAAAAGCCATAAAATGTTTGAGCCCCTGACTTCAAGTTAGAAAGTTTTCTACCAAAAATGTTTTAATTCTTTTGTCAGATGTTATTTTCACCATTTATGAGCCAGGAACTGTGATAAACAATTACCACTGGAGAAGGAAATGGCAACCCACTCCAGTATTCTTGCCTGGAGAATCCCAGGGACGGGGGAGCCTGGTGGGCTACTGTCTATGGGGTCGCACAGAGTCAGACACGACTAAAGTGACAGCAGTAGCAGTACATGGCTTTGCAACTAAAGTCACATTTTGTCCATTTTGTCCATAAATTGTCCAGAATTTTAAAAAATTCTGGAGAATTTACTACAATCTTCTTTTATATCAATTTTGATGAATGCTGCATTTTTATATCAATCTGCTCTTTCTGATTTCTACTCTAGCCCATTTTAATATATAAAATATTTCTATAATTATCAGTTCATGGACTGATTGAAAGTCCTTTTCTGAAGATTATCTCATGAATTTGTCTCTGAATCAAAAGTGTTATTATGAATTAGTTGAAGCAAAATTCCAAGTTTAAATGAAAGCAATAAACTCTCTGTCTAAGCCATTTTCCTTATAATTTTGTTCATCTTAATGGGAATAAATAGAAGAGGCATTACATAATTCTTATGTAATCTCTAAAAACTAGATCACTGGACCCATGTACTATGGTAATTGAACAAATCAGATAAAAATCCAAGACCTGTCCTCCCCACCAAATTTTTTCACCACCACATGAACACATTCCTTATACTAATGCATCTTATGCGATAATGTTCTTGAAGTTCACCAGAAGTTCCTGAGAAAATGCAGATCCTGATTCAGTAGACCTGGAATGAGAATCTCCAACGTCTTGGTGATGTTGGTGCTGCCCATCCCTGGACCACACCTTGAGAAGCAAAGTTCCATGTCAAATTCCACTTCCTGTACATGGCTTGGAGAAAGCAATGGCATCCCACTCCAGTACTCTTGCCCGGAAAATCCCATGCATGGAGGAGCCTGGTAGGCTGCAATCCACGTGGTCGCTAAGAGTCAGACACAACTGAGTGACTTCACTTTCACTTTTCACTTTTACGCATTGGAGAAGGAAATGGCAACCCACTCCAGTGTTCTTGCCTGGAGAATCCCAGGGACAGGGTAGCCTGGTGGGCTGCCGTCTGTGGGGTCACACAGAGTCGGACATGACTAAAGTGACTTAGCAGTAGCAGTACATGGCTTTGCAACTAAAGTCACATTTTGTCCATATTTTTCAACATTTTGGAGTTCTTAGAGGAAGCAATATTACCATTTGTTTCACCTGTTCTTCAGTGGTGCATATTTTCCTACATTCTACAATGTAAAAAATGAAGCAGCAGTTTCTAATGCAGTTATTCTATATGAGAACCTATTCAGTTGGAATCTTACCTCTAAAATTTTAATAGCCAGGTATAAATACTTATAAATAAAGTATGAGACTAGAAAATAGTCCATTTTCTTAGTTCTTTAAATCTCAGTCAGTTCAGTTCAGTTGCTTAGTCTTGTCTGATTCTTTGCGACCCCATGAATCCCAGCAGGCCAGGCCTCCCTGTCCATCACCAACTCCCAGAGTTCACTCAGACTCACATCCATCGAGTCAGTGATGCCATCTAGCCATCTCATCCTCTGTCGTCCCCTTCTCCTCCTGCCCCCAATCCCTCCCAGCATCAGAGTCTTTTCCAATGAATCAACTCTTCGCATGAGGTAGCCAAAGTACTGGAGTTTCAGCTTTAGCATCATTCCTTCCAAAGAAATCCCAGGGCTGATCTCCTTCAGAATGGACTGGTTGGATCTCCTTGCAGTCCAAGGGACTCTCAAGAGTCTTCTCCAACACCACAGTTCAAAAGCATCAATTCTTAGGTGCTCAGCTTTCTTCACAGTCCAACTCTCTTGTATTATTTACATTTATAACAGTCTAGGCATCAACTGTTCAAAAGACCATAGACGTCTTTCAGCTTAGGTCACCACAGTTAAGCGTTTTCAGATTCTGTATTAATGGGGCTATAAGATATTTTAAACCTGGTTGAAAATAAAATCAGTATCAGTTCAGTTGCTCAGTCGTGTTGGACTCTTTGAGCCCCAGTGAACCGCAGCATGCCAGGCCTCCCTGTCCATCACCAACTCCCAGAGTTTACCCAAACCCATGTCCATTGAGTCAGTGATGTGTCCAACCATCTCATCCTCTGTCGTCCCCTTCTCCTCCTGCCCTCAATCTTTCCCAGCTTCAGGGTCTTTTCAAATGAGTCAGTTCTTCACATCAGGTGGCCAAAGTATTGGAGTTTCAGTTTCAGCATCAGTCCTTCCAATGAACACCCAGGACTGATTTCCTTTAGGATGGACTGGTTGGATCTCCTTGCAGCCCAAGGGACTCTCAAGAGTATTCTCCAACACCACATTTCAAAAGCATCAATTCTTCAGGGCTCAGCTTTCTTTATAGTCC
Organism: Bos indicus x Bos taurus; assembly: GCF_003369695.1. NCBI lineage: Eukaryota > Metazoa > Chordata > Mammalia > Artiodactyla > Bovidae > Bos > Bos indicus x Bos taurus. The sequence continues at coordinate 80,789,840 of NC_040081.1, read as the reverse complement.
AACTCTCACATTCATACATGACCACTGGAAAAACCATAACCTTGACTAGATGGACCTTTGTTGACAATGTGATGTCTCTGCTTTTTAATATGCTGTCTAGGTTGGTCATAACTTTCCTTCCAAGGAGAAAAACATCTTTTAATTTCATGGCTGTAATCTCCATCTGCAGTGATTTTGGAGCCCAGAAAAATAAAGTCAGCCACTGTTTCCCCATCTATTTGCCATGAAGTGATGAAAATAAAATAGGTTGAACCAATATAAAGTTTAAATTTCTAGAAAAAAAACATTTTGCTTAGAATTGAATATTATGTTTATATACTTTTGTGTTGGGGACTAAACTATGTCCCTCCAAAATTCACATGTTGAATCTTAACCTCCAATGTGACAGTATTTGGAGATAAAGCCTTTATAGAGGTAATTAAGTTTAAGAAAATTATTTCAAGGGTGGGACCTTACTCTGATAGAACTGTTTTCCTTATAAGAAAAAGCAGAGATGAGAGCAACCTCTTTCTAGGTGCACACAGAGGAAAGGCAAGGTGAGGAAGCAGAGAGAAGGTGCCTCCCTGCCAGCTGAGGAGAGAGGCTTACCAGAAGCCAACCAGATCATGCTGGCTCTCTGAGCTCAGGTTTCCAACCTCCAGAACTGTGAGAAAATATGTTTCTGTTGTTTAAATTCTATAGCTTGTGACATTTTGTGTAGGCAGCACGAGAAGACTAATATATACTTATTTTCATACTAAGAAGCAGGTTCGTGACTGAAGCCAGAATTCGTAAGATCAAGTTTTGCTCTTCTACTTAGTTGATGGACTGTGAACAAGTGACTTAACTCCTCTGTGCTTCCATGTCCTCATCCATAATAAGAGTAACTATAGCATCTACATCATAGGGTTATTGAAAGGATTAAATAATATACAATAACTAAAGACCTTGGAAAAGTCCTAGAAAATAGAATAATTAGTCCTGATGACAATGGTGGTGGTAGTTATACAGACCAGCTGGAGAATCACAAGCTCTAAAAAATTCATTTAAGGCAGTTTAATAATGTTCCTAATAAAATTCTATGGCCGTATCTTAGAATATAAAATAGTTAAAACAATACATGTTTGTGTTTGGGGCATTTCCAAAATCCTTAGTAGCATTCAAGGGTCTCCAGAGAGAAACAACTGTTGACAATCTTTAATGTATAGTTAATATGTAGCATACATCTGCTATTTAAGCAGCTGCTCTATATTTTGAGATGGAAGCTATGGAAGTACAGCATCAAATGAACATGACTTAGTAGAATAATTTTACATAATTATTGCCATTAAAAACTTGGCACACAAATTTTCTGATATCTTTTTCTCTGAACGTAAGTGTTTTGAGACCCATCTTCCTGTTTCTGGCATGTGTTAAGGTACAGCAACCTGATGATTATGCCAGCATTGCTCTTGGCTCTCAAACTTCTGCGGCATTCCAAGCTTACAAACTGCAAAAGACAAATAACAAAAATGACATTTCACCAATCTGACCCATTTCTTCGAAATAGACCATCAGGGTCAACGGCAGGTTTATCAGAAGAAACAATTCCCTTACCTGTGTCTCTCGAGAGCCACAGGCTGACATTTCTTTGCTTTTGGAAAAGACTGAAGTCATCCAACACTATTGTTTAACTGAAGAGAAAAAAAATCTTCCTGGATGTCCCTCAACCTCCACATACTAAAGAAAGAAAGGAAAACAATAAATCCTATTCCTCTAAATGATAAAATAATTAGAAAATAAATGTTCATAAATGTGTGTGATATATCATTTTGAATCAGAATATCAGATTTTGTGTCCTAAGTTGAATAAATAAAACAAATTAATATGTAAGCAATGGATGAATACTGTAACAGTTAAGATAAAACATTGGAATTCCTTTATTTTAAGCAATTTGAAAACACGCATACACAAATCCAAAACAATGACACTGAACCACTGAAAGTGCTCTTTTTGTAAGACTCTAGGTAAATTAGAAGAAATCTTCTTAGTGACCACAAAAGGTTAGATCCTCTGACACTTTCTTACTTTTATTCCTATGAAAGATATATTTACCAAAAAGAAATTGAAACCTTATTGATTTTTTTGAAATGCAATACATTTCAAGGTTGACATTTAAACAAAGACTCAAGTTTTAATAATGTTCTTAAACCAAAATGTCGTTCTTTTGCAGACAAAATGCTTCAGCACTGGAATTTAAAAAAGCATTCTATAACTGAACTTACTGAAAAATATTTCTACTAGTGGATTAGAAAGAAAGATAATGTAGGATTTCAAATTATCATTATTTTAATTACTTTATTTTTAAAAAATCTTTCTAGCAGCATATATCATAGGTCATTGACTTCATTTGGAACACCAAGAAGAAGTTATCTCAAGTATTGTAACATCAAAAAAAATCTTGCATGAAATATTTACATACTGAAGTACTAAATGCTGACCAAAGTAAATGACATTCTTTTCAGGTTTTGCCTGCTCAGTGACTTGTGACCAAGACTGACATCAGAGAAGGAATTCAAGTCCTAAGTCAACCATGAACTTTGCAAAATACATCATTTTGTTTAAAAAATGAATTACTTTAATTTGGTTGCTTAGTCAATTTACCAGTGAAAAATATGAATGAGACATATTAGAAAACAAAAATATATAGAGAATATTCTACCTATTAGTTTGAATAGTGTTCCTCACATATGCTCATATATGTGTGTATATAGACACCTGTACATACACACACAAAGGAAAAATATTTGCGAGCCATTTCAAACTGTACTGGATATATATCCCTCTTGACAGATATCGCGTGCCTGCTATGTGTCTAGTACTATCCAAGGTGCTGGAAATATGGCAGTTAGCAAAATACAGGACACTCTCTGCCCCATGGCACTTACATTCCAAAAGGCAGAAACAGAGATTGGATGAGTGATAAGTGTCCTCCAGTCAGAGGGCTGGGATTTAGAATCAGACTTCTTCAAAAATTAAATGTTCTCAGGATGTCCCTTGGGATGCTGGGTGACCTTGGACAAGTTATTTAATCCCTTAAAGTAACAAAGTTTATCTTTAGAATTAGGATAAGTTGATTGTTTAAGAGAATTTTAGCCACTATTAGGGAAGTTGTATTTTAATTTGTCAAGGTTTCTACTAAAAAAAACTGTTCTTTTTTTTTTTTTTTTTTTGTCAGTTGTAACTTTGTGATATTGCAAAGTTAAGAGGCAGATCAGTCAGAGGCAACAGTTTTTACCAAGGTGTTTTCTTTTCCCCCTACCAAAGCCAACATGGGCTAATAAATACAATAACTGACACTTGCTTCCTTGTCTTCTAATGATGAAGTATTTTTCCTTGACAGTTTTGGTTACTGACCTTAGATTCCAAACCCTATGTCTGAAGAAGGGTAGACAAAGAGGTTGTGTTTCCATGGACACAATCTGGACACACTGCTTCTCCCCCTTGAGATAACCTCCCTCCCTCCTTTATGTCTAAGATGATTGACTGTGATGACATCTAATTACAACTTTTCCATTCTCATTTGCATCACTAAGGGAATGGCTTCTCTATTCACCATCAGAGATATCACAACGTGGCAGGCATGAAAGAATTTCTCATGACATAATGTGGGAAACAAAGACAAAGGGACACTGTGTGCTTTCATTCTAGTTCCTTGTTATAACTGACTTAAATTGCCTCATGGGAATGGAATGGCTTAAGCCTGGTTCTATCAGGTTTTCTTTGTGCCAATTTACCAATTCCAAGTATTTCTAGATGACAAAGAATTGTCACATGGAAAAGGCCTGAAATCCTCTAGACTACTAGAGACAGGGTTGTTCAAATAAACCCGGCTATCTTTATCTCTAATCATATGCACACACAAATAGATGACAGACACATAGACACCAGATTTGAAACGTGTATTAATGAGAAAGTAGGTGTATTAGGGTTGTATGGTGAAATGAAACTAATAAGACATGTGTATATGTAGAAAAAATAAAATTGCCAATATCCACTGGATCATAGAAAGAGTAAGAGAATTTCAGAAAAACATCTACTTCATTGACTACGCTAAGGCCTTTCACTGTGTGGATCACAACCAACTATGGAAAATTCTTAAACAGATGGGAATACTAGACTACCTTACCAATCTCCTGAGAAACCTGTATGCAGGTCAAGAAACAACAGTTAGAACCAGACAGGGAACAATGGACTGGTTCACGACTGGAAAGGAGTATGTCAATGCTGTGTATTGTCATCCTGCTGATTTAACTTACATGCAGAATACATCATGTGAAATGCTGGGCTGGATGAAGCTCAAGCTGGAAACAAGATTGAAGGGAGAAATAACAATAACCTCAGATGTGCAGATGACACCACCATTACGGCAGAAAGGGAAGAGGAACTAAAAAGCCTCTTGATGAAAGCAATAGAGGAGAGTGAAAAAAACTGTCTTAAAACTCAACATTCAAAAACCTAAGATCATGACATCTGGTCCCATCATTTCACAGGGACTGGTTTCATTTCAAACCAGTCAATCCTAAAGGAAATCAACACTGACTATTCATTGGAAGGACTGATTCTGAAGCTGAAACTCCAATACTTTGACCACCTGATGCAAAGAGCCAACTCATTGGAAAAGACCCTGATTCTGGGAAAGACTGAAGGCCAGAGGAGGAGACGACAGAGAATGAGATGGCTGGATGGCATCAGTGGATTTGAGTTTGAGCAAGCTCCAGGAGGTGGTGGAGGACAGGGAAGCCTGTCATGATGCAGTCCATGGGGTCACAAAGAGTGGGACACGACTGAGTGACCAAACAATACGTAGAAATATATTTATTACAAAGAACTGACTCATGTAACTATGGAAGTTGTCTATCCCAAACTTTGAGCTCTGAAGACTCAAAGCTCTGAAGCCTGAAGAGCTGATGCTCCAGCCCCAAGGCAAAGGCCAGAAGCTTGGTGACCTAGAAGAGCTGATTGACCACATGAATGCTGAAGGCAATCTGCTCGAGGATTCCCTCTTGCTCAGAGAGCATGCTTTTTATATTCCCAGAGCAAAGGAGAGCCTGTGACCTAAGGAGCAATATCAAGTTTAGTATAATTTCCCCATCACCATGATCACCTTTGCACCATCAGAATTTATGAATGCATGTTTAGATCGTTCTACTGTATTCTTTTTAAATTTTCAGTGAAAAAATTGCCCTCCCTTGAATATTATATATGAAATAGCAAATACAAAAAGATATGGAGAAAATTTAAATGCATATTGCTAGTGAAAGAAATCAACATATAAAGGCTATGTATACTGTATTATTCCAACTATAGGCCATTCCAGAAAAGGCAAAGCTATGGAAAAGTGAAAACATCAGTTGTTGCCAGGGTTGGGGTGAGGAGCTGGGAGGGACAAATAGATGAAATACACAGGAGTTGAGCGTAGTAAAAATACTCTGTATGATACTGTAATGATGAATGTATTTGTACAGACCCATAGACTGTGTGATGCCAGAGTGAGTCTAAATGTAAACTATGACTCTAAGTGATAATGATGTATCATTGTAAGTTCATCGATTTTAACATACGTACTTCTCTGTTAAGAGATATTTTTAATGGGGGAGACTATGTATATGTAGGAGTATGGCAGTCTATAAAAAAATCTCCGTATCTTCCTCTTAATTTTGCTGTGAAGATAAAATTGCTCCAAAAAGTTAAAATAAAAAGATACTTCTTTTTAAAGCCACAATCATTCTTATAATCTTTCAGACTAATGGATCCATTCTAGTTTTACTTGTTATATATTTGGTATTATTTCTGAGCACTTTCAGTATTGTCCCTTCCAAAATTTTCAAGTCAGAACAAATTTGACAAGATATCAAGGACAGTAATGGCTGAAATATGTCCATTTAAATTAGCAGCAAGTAAGTCACTGGTTAGGGCTTCCCTGGTGGCTCAGTGGTAAAGAATCCACCTGCCAATCCAGGAGATGCTAATTAACTAACCAAGATGGTAATTATAGGTGAAACCAAAGAAACCAGATGCTAAAAGAAAAAAAATAAATAAATATTTAGTTTAAAACCTTCCTTGTCTTACCTAATTATGCACAGATTTCAACTCACTGAAAATTTTTCTTAATTTCAATATTAGTTTCTAAAAGTCATGTAATGTAGACATTACACATATTCTATATGTAAAAACATAGATGAATAAAAAGCTGTTTCAAAAGGCTTTTTCACAATTAGTGGAAATTATTAGTATAAAGAATTTTTGAGAAATCCTTAATTCCTTCAGTTTTATAATTTCAACTAACTGCAAAGAAATCCAAAAAGATAATTTCATATCCCTTTGATTGCAATCTATGGAGAAAATAAGATTTAGAAATTAAAACCCTCTTTTATGGACTATAAAGCATTCCTTCTGGGCATATGTGACAAAATAAGTTGTCAGCCAATTTGCAAAGTCACTATAAATTCACACTATCCATTTCCTGTGAATTATACTCTTACAAGTGGCATTCATACCATATGCACGTTGAATTTTCCACATACAAACCAAATTATTGATTCACAAGCCAACAAGTGATGATGGTTCCAAACCATAATTTCATACATAAACAGGTTTGCTACAATCCAGAAGTTAATCACACTCAAATGAATTCATTAGCTAACCAACATATTTGTAATAAAACTCCAATCTGTTAGGTACACAAAATTGTCTTGAATTGGATTGTGTTGTTGTTATAACCATATGGTAATTTTTTTCCCCAAAAGCACATTTGGAAAACCACTTACTGTGAATTTTCATTTGATAATTTTGATTAAAAAATTATTTCCAAATATTTGACTGTCCATTCCAAATAAGTACAATTAAAGAGTACTGTTAAAAATGAATGAAGTTGTTGTCAAATATTGTTAGTAGTAAATACATTAGAAACATATAAGAAGAGTATCAGCAAAATAATATTTATTAGGAACCATTTAAGGAGCCATTTATAATTACAGCCTTTTACTAATTAACTGAGAGGATGTTGTTGTTCCGTTGCTCAGTGAGTCTGACTCTTTGCTGGACTGCAGCACAACAGGCTTCCTTGTCCTTCCCTATCTCCCAGAATTTGCTCAAACTCATGTCCCTTGAATTGGTGATGCCATCCAACCATCTCATTCTCTGTTGCCCCCTTCTCCTTCTGCCTTCAATCTTTCCCAGCATCAGAGTCTTTTCCAGTGAGTCAGCTCATTGCATCAGGTGGCCAAAATATTGGAGCTTCAGGTTCAGCATCAGTCTTTCCAATAAATATTCAGAGTTGATATCCATCCTTTAGGACTAACTGGTTTGATCTCTTTGCTGTCCAAGGGACTCTCAAGAGTCTTCCTTAGCCCCACAGTTCAAAACATCAATTCTTCAGTGCTCAGCCTTCTTTATGGTTCAACTCTCACACCCATACATGACTACTGAAAAAATCATAGCTTAAACTATAAGAACCTTTGTCAGCAAAGTGATGTCTTTATTTTCTAATATGCTGTCTAGGTTTTTCATAACTTTTGTTCCAAGGAGCAAGCATCTTTTCATTTCATGGCTGCAGTCACTGTCCACAATGATTTTAGAGCCCAAGAAAATAGCCTGTCAACAACAATGTTTACATTATTTCCCCTTTTATTTGCCAAGAAGTGATGGGACCACATGCCATGATCTTAGTTTTTTGAATGTTGAGTTTTAAGCCAGCTTTTTCACTCCTCTTTCACCTTCATCAAGAAGCTCTTTAGTTCCTTTTCACTTTCTTCCATTAGGATGTTGTCATCTGCATATTATATATATATATATATATATATATATATATATATATATATAAAACCCTGCAAGTTATTGATATTTCTCCCTTCAATCTTGTTTCCAGCTTGAGCTTCATCTGGCCTGGCATTTCACATGATGTGTGCTGCATAGAATCTAAACAAGCAGGGTGACAAAATACAGCCTTGACATACTCCTTTCCCAATTTGGAACCAGTCTGTTGTTCCATGTCTGGTTCTAACTGTTGCTTCTTGATCTGCATACAGGTTTCTCAGGAGGCAGGTGAGGTGGTCTGGTATTACCATCCTTTAACTATTTTCCATAGTTTGTTGTGATCCACACAGTCAAAGGCTTTAGTGTACTCAATGAAGCAGAAGTAGAGTCTTTTCTGGAATTCCCTTGCTTTTTTAATGATCCAATGGATGTTGGCAACTTGACCTCTTGTTCCTCTGCCTTTTTAAAATTCAACTTGTACATCTGGAAATGTAAATATAAAAAGTAATTACCTCCAAAAATTCCATTTAGGAGCTTCCACAAAGGTAGAGAGAGGAGAAACTGAATACAAAGTAGAAAAATGGTAAAGGTACAGGTAATTAAGTAATCAAAGGCATAATAAAGAAAATAAATCCTATAGAATTATTATGGTTACTGATTAATTTTGATAAAGGATGCTAGAGAGTGAGAATTTTTATTGTCTTTGAGAAAATATTGATATATTGTTTTATTATAGATAATGGGCTTCGCTGGTGGCTCAGATGGTAAAGTACCCTCCTGCAATGCAGGAGACTGGGCTTTGATCTCTGGGTAAGGAAGATCCCCTAGAGAAGGAAATGCCAACCCACTCCAATACTCTGGCCTGGAAGATTCCATGGTCAGAGGAGCCTGGTGGGCTACTGTCTATGGGTCACATGAGTCAGACATGACTTAGTGACTAAACCATCATCACCAAAGAAAATAGAAGAAGAAAGAGTCCCCAGATTGGAGAATATATTCTCTTTTTGTTAGGGGTAATGAATAATAGATGAGAAGAAAGGTTAATAACAGATGAGAAGAAGCCTACTTGAGAAGTAGGTTTTGACTGGGGAAAAGTGGTTATTGTCGTCTTACAGTCAGGTCTAATTTTTTTTCTGGCCTCAAGGCATGTAGGATCTTAGTTCCCTGATCAGGAATGGAACCCAGGCCCCCTGCAGTGGAAGAGAAGATCCTTAACCCCAACCACCAGGGAAGTCCCAAGTCAGGTCTGATTTTGGAAAACTTTATAAGGAGGCTGAAAGTGTCAGGTATTAAATAATAAATAAGACTGAAACATAAAGGTTTAAAAGTAGAAAACAAACTTCTTGTTTTTAATTTTAAGAATAAATCTTGTAGCAGTGTATATATGCATTGGGCAACCATAGGAGGACTCTAATTTAAGACAGACAGTAAAAAATTTAAAACAGGAGTAAATAGGTATTTTAAAAAGAAATATTTAAGCATAATGTGCTGAGGAACGTATATGTGTGTGTGTGTGTGTGTTTGTGAGTGTGTGTGTTACTTACTCAGTCATGTCTGACTGTTTGCAACTCCATGGATTGTAGCCAATCAGGCTCCATGGAATTCTCCAGGCAAGAATACTGGAGTGGGTTGCCATTTCTTTCCAAAGGATTTTCCCGACCCACGGATTCAACCTGTGTCTCCTACATTGCAGGCAGATTCTATACTGTATGAGCCATTAGGTAAATACACATGAGGATACATATAGTTTTTTGTTAAATTAAAATAAATACAAACATATACATATAAAATTAGAAATACACAAAGACGGTGTACTGGATAACAATATATGAAGAAAAGGATGGAAAATAGATAACAAAATTGATTAAAATTGTCTGAAAATAATGGAAAAAGTGAAAGTGAAAGTCACTTAGTCATGTCCGACTCTTTGGGACTCCATGGACTATACATTTCATGGAAATTTCCAGGCCAGAATACTGGAGTGGGTAGCCTTTTCCTTCTCCAGAGGATCTTTCCAACCCAGGGATCGAACCCAGGTCTTTAGCATTGCAGGTAGATTCTTTACCAGCTGAGCTATAAGGGAGACCAAGAATACTGGAGAGGATAGCCTATCCTTTCTCCAGTGGATCTTTCCAACCCAGGATGGAGTATGATATTCATGCATATATTTATATATTAAATTATCTCCCAAAAAGATTTAATGTGAGTTGCATCACTAAATGTACAAATGTATAAATCCAAGTTGCATCACTAAATGTACAAATGTATAAATCCAAGTAGACCCCAAAATAAAGGGTAGTAAAACAAATTGTACTGGTAATGGAGCTAACTTATAAACTTGTACTATTTAATAGTTTTTAAAAATTTTTAAAAATTGAAGTATAGTTGGTTTACAGTGTTTCAGGTGTATAGCAAAGTGACTCAGTTTGAATATATTGTATATTTTTAATATTCTTTCTCATTATAGATTATTATAAGGTATTAAGTATAGTTTTCTGTGTCATATGGTTGTTCCTTGTTTATTTATTTTATATATAGTAGTGTGTATCTACTGGGCTTCTGTGATGGCTCAGATAGTAAAGAATCCACCTCCAATGCTGGAGACTCAGGTGCGATCTCTGGATCAACCAGCAACATTTCAGTATTCATTTTCCCACTATTTTTGTTGGATTTGTCTATTTTTTAAAGAATCACTTAATGAATGGATATATAACTTGGCATATTTTTCTCCTTTACTTTTGGCCTGTTTTCTAATAGTTCTCCAAATAACTTTATTCATTAAATTGCAGTTTTGTTTCAAAGAACATTTTTAAGAAATGAAATATCTTAAAAAGTGACACCTCTATCTTTTGTTTTTTTCCTACTATTTTAAGAAAACAGAAGATAGTTTTCAGAAAATTTTAAAAAGAATTAATATTCACTTCCAAATCACTTTTTGAAAATAATGTCACTGATTTTGATATTTTTGTTCATTTTGATTTATTTTAAAATATAAATCTTGTTTTTAATTATTCTCTAATAAGAATTTCTTTTAAGAGTATAAAATTCTTAACAAGTAACAAAAAGTTAAATCCATCATACATCCACATATCAAGATTCCATATAAAATTATGAGGCAATTTGAACTTTAATATTTTAAGATAAATTTAAGGTTGATATATAGCATTTTCTTTTTGTGATTTTAAAAGTACATGCAAGATTTATGGCAGAGTAAAGGTTTATAATAGAAGCTCAATTATTTTTGACAAATAAGTACTTTGGTTTCAATATTTCTATTGGTTCGGATCCAATAGGAAAAGAGAAACCACACCAGGTATTTCAACAAAATATATTTAATACAAAGAATTTGTTTTAAAGCAGTTGGAAGGCTCTCTGAGTCTTCTGAGAAAAGAAGAGCTCTCTGTGCTCTTCTGAGAGAGCACAGAAATAAATCAGAGATAATAACTGCAAAAAAGCAGAACTAGGAGAACAAAAGGAAGAAATTAAATAGTTAGATCAAGAATCTCTGAAAAGGGCAACAATGATTTAGAACTTAGATTCTGGAGGAAAAAAAAAAGAAATTTGTATGCGGCTGGTCCCACTAAGGCAGAATGATGAGACTCATTCTAAAAGTGTCAAAAGCTGGGAAAACTGGTCAACCACTTGTAAAAGAATGAAACTAGAGCACTTTCTAACACCATACACAAAAATAAACTCAAAATGGATTAAAGATCTAAACGTAAGACCAGAAACTATAAAACTCCTAGAGGAGAACATAGGCAAAACACTCTCTGACATACATCACAGCAGGATCTTCTATGACCCACCTCCCAGAATATTGGAAATAAAAGCAAAAATAAACAAATGGGACCTAATTAAACTTAAAAGCTTCTGCACATCAAAGGAAACTATTAGCAAGGTGAAAAGACAGCCTTCAAAATGGGAGAAAATAATAGCAAATGAAGCAACAGACAAACAACTAATCTCAAAAATATACAAGCAACTCCTCCAGCTCAATTCCAGAAAAATAAATGACCTAATCAAAAAATGGGCCAAAGAACTAAATAGACATTTCTCCAAAGAAGACATACAGATGGCTAACAAACACATGAAAAGATGCTCAACATCACTCATTACCAGAGAAATGCAAATCAAAACCACTATGAGGTACCATTTCAAGCCATTCAGAATGGCTGCGATCCAAAAGTCTACAAGCAATAAGTGCTGGAGAGGGTGTGGAGAATAGGGAACCCTCTTACACTGTTGGTGGGAATGCAAACTAGTATAGCCACTATGGAGAACAGTGTGGAGATTCCTTAAAAAAATGGAAATAGAGCTGCCTTATGATCCAGCAATCCCACTGCTGGGCATACACACTGAGGAAACCAGAAGGGAAAGAGACACGTGTACCCCAATGTTCATCACAGCACTGTTTATAATAGCCAGGACATGGAAGCAACCTAGATGTCCATCAGCAGATGAATGGATAAGAAAGCAGTGGTACATATACACAATGTAGTATTACTCAGCCATTAAAAAGGATACATTTGAATCAGTTCTAATGAGGTGGATGAAACTGGAGCCTATTATACAGAGTGAAGTAAGCCAGAAAGAAAACACCAATACAGTATACTAACACATATATATGGAATTTAGAAAGATGGTAACAATAACCCTGTATACGAGACAGCAAAAGAGACACTGATGTATAGAACAGTCTTTTGGACTCTGGGAGAGGGAGAGGGTGGGATGATTTGGGAGAATGGCATTGAAATATGTATAATATATATGAAATGAGTCGCCAGTCCAGGTTCGATGCACGATACTGGAATCTTGGGGCTGGTGCACTGGGATGACCCAGAGGGATGGTATGGGGAGGGAGGAGGGAGGAGGGTTCAGGATGGGGAACATATGTATACCTGTGGCAGATTCATTTTGATATATGCCAAAACCAATACAATATTGTAAAGGTAAATAAAATTAAATTAAAAAAAAGAAAAAAAAAAGAAAATATAGCTAGAGTATTTGAAATGGAAAATTAAAAAAAAAAAAGAAGAAGAAGAAGCAGGAGGAGAATCACCTGCAGCTGTTGGAAGAAACAGCTCTGGCTGGACAATACCATGAGGGACAGCAAGAAGTAAATACGTTCTTCTCTTCTCATTCCAGTTTCCTTCTCAGTTCAGTTCAGTTGCTCAGTTGTGTCTGACTATTTGTGACCCCATGGACTGCAGCACACCAGGGTTTCTTGTCCATCATCAACTCCTGGAGCTTGCTGAAACTCATGTCCATTGAGTTGGTGATACCATCTAACCATCTCATCCTCTGACGTCACCTCCTTCCTTCAATCTTTTCCATCATCAGGGCCTTTTCCATTGAGTCAGTTCTTCATATGAGATGGCCAAAGTATTGGAGCCTTAGCTTCAGCATCAGTCCTTCCAATGAATATTCAGGACTGATTTCCTTTAGGATTGACTGGTTGGATCTCCTTGCAGTCCAAAGGACTCTCAAGAGTCTTCTCCAACACCACAGTTCAAAAGCACCAATTCTTTGGTGCTTAGACTTCTTTATGGTCCAACTCTCACATCCATACATTGCTACTGGAAAAAAACCATAGCTTTGACTAGACAGACCTTTGTCAACAAAGTAATGTCTCTGCTTTTTAATATGCTATCAAGGTTGGTCATAGCTTTTCTTCCAAAGAGCAAACCTCTTTTAATTTCATGGCTGCAGCCCCCATCTGCAGTGATTTTGGAGCCCAAGAAAATAAAGTCTGTCACTGTTTCCGTTGTTTCCCCATCTATTTGCCATGAAGTGATGGGACTGGATACCATGATCTTAGTTTTTTTAATTTGAGTCTTAAGTGAACTTTTTCACTCTCCTCTTTCACTTTCATCAAGAGGCTCTTTAATTCTTTTATTTGGAGCTGAGAGAAAATTGGCAAATTACCTGCACATTACTCATAGCTTGAATACATCATCCTATAAATATGTTATGACAAATGCAAACTATATGTGTCCATCTAATAAAATGTAATTCTTCCTTGGTACAAATTAAGTCTCTCTCACCTTCACTCCATAAAGGGTAGATGCAAATTCCAAAAGATTGTGGTTTTCATCTCTTGATCTCAGCCATAGTATCCCTCTTCTTATTTAGTATGATATTCTAAATATTCTAAACTTCTTGTTTAGTATGATATTTAGTTTTGTTTAGTACGATATTCACCTGAATATCATACAACCTAAGGTGGGAATGTAAAATTAACCAGCAATCCTCATATAAATTAGTAAGGGAAATGGAGCAAGGATAGAAAAAGTATTGGACCTGAGAAACAAGAGATAAAATAATTGGCACAATATTATTTTTGGATAAATGTTGATTCAAAATAGACCCTTAAAAGGTCATGACCAAAACACCAAATGACTAAAGGTGAGTAAGAAAGTTGTATACCAAAAGTAAGTACTTGTGTTCTATTATTGTTAATAATTTCTAATTTAGTTTTTAATTTGATGAGAAGTTTACACTGTTGTAAAATCAAGACATATTTTACTATATGAATTCCAATATTGCTAATATTTTATGTTACTTTCAATTTGTATTTCCCATTGCAGATGTTTGCAGGAGATACATCTGTAATCTTTAACTATGATGTGATGGTTTTTGAAGAATATTACTTTGACAAAACAATACTTTGTTTTGTTTTGTGTTTTTTTTTTCTTAGAATAAAGTTTTTGGAAGTTGCCTAAAAGGTATACTTTTTTTCACTCACTGTTTAATTTATTATGAAGATATTTCCAAATTCCCTGTTATTTTTATTGAACGTTCTACATAAACTAGCCATTTGTCATGTCCATGTGTGCATACTCAGTCATTTTGGTTGTGTCTGACTCTTTGTGACCCTATGGATTTTAGCCTTCCAGTTTCCTCTGTTTATGGGATTCTCCAAGCAGAAATATTGGAATGGGTAACCATTCCATCCTCCAAAGGATCCTCCTGACCCAGGGATAGAACCCGAGTCTCCTGCATAGCTGGTATCGCAGGTAGATTCTTTATACACTGAGCCACCTGGGAACTCTGCCATTTGCGATTGTTTCTAATAATATATTTAGGAAGTTTCTATATATGCTGAGGAGCATGAATATAATAATGACAAAACAGAAAACTAGAGATTAACATATATGGACTAAACTCATGGTAATTTCTGTTTTAATTTTATGGGCTTCTGAGTAACACAATGATATAAGAAATTATTAATAATCCATTATTTACTTTCTTAATCTATTACTAGTGAGTTATGTTCCACAGTAATACAGATATCCCACCAGATTGGTCTTTTCAGTTTTTTTTTTTTTTTTTCTCTCCAGAAGATAAACAGGAAAAAAAAAAAAAAGTATTTCACACTTTTGAACTCAGTTTAATTTCAAACCACACAACCATGAACTCTTCAATCCTAGGAAGTGATGATCACAGAGGGAGTTCATCCTTTCATTCCAGAGTTGAAGAATTATTTTGCTTTGTGCAATTCTACTGGATACATCGTGATAGATCTTCAATTTCCATTTATTTTCTAATAGAAAAGAATCATTTCCTTGGCACTGGTACTGGTCTGAGAAGCTCAGTAGAAAGACGTATAATCAGCAGAGGCTAAGTATATGATATTTAAAACATCATTCTCTTTACCTTGTCTTGAAAATTAAAATGGAAGAAAATGTATTAATCTATTATCATATTCAAGACCATGTATATTAAAAAACGTTCAGTGGCTAGCCAAGCTTATGTTTTGGGGTTTAATGCTTTCTAGTTGCTACTAGCAACATACATGAGTAAGACTGATAGGTCATTGTTATATAGTGGATGTAAAGGGGAAAGGAGGACTAGAAAGTGTGAAGAAATAAAATATGGATAGAAAGTAAAGAAAAATATAAGAAGTAAAGAACAATGGTCATCTAGTGTAAAATAACTTACTCTAAATTCAGTGTGTCATATATATTAATAGTTCATGTTTGTGATTGTCCCATTTAGTTCAGTTCACTTGCTCAGTTGTGTCTGACTTTTTGTGACCCCATGAATCGCAGCATGCCAGGGCTCCCTGTCCATCACCAACTCCCGGAGCCTACCCAAATTCATGTCCATTGAGTCGGTGGTGCCATCCAACCATCTCATCCTCTGGCATCCCCTTCTGCTGCCTTCAATCTTTCCCAGCATCAGGGTCTTTTCAAATGAGTCAGCTTTTTGCATCAGGTGGCCAAAGTACTGGAGTTTCAGCTTCAACATCAGTCCTTCCAATGAACACTCAGGGCTGATCTCCTTTAGGATGGACTGGTTGGATCTCCTTGCAGTCCAAGGGACTCTCAAGAGTCTTCTCCAACACCACAGTTCAAAAGCATCAATTCTTCAGTGCTCAGCTTTCTTCACAGTCCAACTCTCACATCCATACATGACCACTGGAAAAACCATAGCCTTGACTAGACGAACCTTTGTTGGCAAAGTAATGTCTCTGCTTTTGAATATGCTATCTAGGTTGGTCATAATTTTCCTTCTAAAGAGTAAACATCTTTTAATTTCATGGCTGCAATCACCATCTGCAGTGATTTTGGAGCCCCCCAAAATAAAGTCAGCCACTGTTTCCCCATCTATTTCCCATGAAGTGATGGGACCAGATACCGTGATCTTAGTCCCATATCTCAGTATATTTTCTCTTTTTTTCTCATTTTCATAGTGTTAGACTTCAACTTGGAAGGATATTGGAGTTGGAAACTACTCTTATCCATGTTTTCTTCCCATTTTCATCTTTTCTAGTGATGACAATGCCATTTATTTTGTTCTGCCTACCCAGTACAGTATTCTTGCCTGGGGAATCCTGGTGGACAAAGGATCCTGGTGGGCTACTGTTCATTGGGTTGCAAAGACTTGGACATGACTGAATGACTTTCATCGCCTAGTTACAAAGCAAATTATAAGAGTTATTTCATATATTCCTCACAACACTATGTGATAGTTATTATTATAATGTACATTTTAGATAACCGAGGGATAATGAGGTCAAGTCACTAACCAACATCAGGTCTGTCTTTAGCCTCTACTGTGCCTGTGAATTAGAAAATGTATACTCTAAGCAGCTACAGGTATTTCCATGGCCTGTGGGTTGTTAAGTAGAGCATTGGTTGGTTTTCACCATGACTTGCTCCTTTGATGAGAGACCATGTTATAATGGACACCTTGCACTCTGCCAAGTTTATATAACCTATTGTTGGTAGAACTGAGATTCGGTTACTTCAAAGCATGTGTCTGTTGACACTACACTCTTCAGACTCTCAAGTAACTCTTGTTAATACTTTAGACCTAAGATGTGTTGTCTTTCCTTCCTCCAGATTTCCTCTCTAAGTGCCCACTCTGAATTGGGAATCACTACCATAAGCTTCTATCATGTCTTGTAGATATATCTGACATGAAGTACCTGTGTGAACTTGTATATTTTTGTCAGTGGAAACATTTCTATAGTAGGAAGTATTTCAGAACCCAGCACAGAGACAGTCAATTAGTCAAGTTTCAATAAATATATGTTGCATGAATAAAGGGAGTTTCATTACTCATGGAAATCTGGTAAATGTATGTCAGGAGCTCCTGGAGCCAGAATCTGAATCTGAAACTTGACTCTGAAAGTGTTGAGTAATATTACAAAATTGAAGACATACCAAAGAACAATGGCTTCTACCCGGCTATCCAGTTGAATATATGTTGGAGAACTGATGCAGGAGTTGAATGGTGCAGAATTGGAGGCAGTAAGCTCTCTCATCTCATTGTCAGCATCTTTAGATTTTTCCCTCTTATGCTATATTTCAACTTGTTTGCATTCTAGGTTTCATTGAAATAAGGTTATATCATATAAATGAAACCAAAACACATACTGACTTCAACATACAAAAACTTTAGTTTGAGAACAACTCATAATACTCTCTGTCCCACATATATCTTGCTCTTTGGTATGACATTTAAAAGAAAGATAAGAAAATAGAGTCATTTTTTTTTAAAGATACTGCTCAGTTGACATTTCTAATAGCACAGGATTATAAACAATATTAGATATAACTTGACTAATCATCTTATATTTGACCTCAGTTTGTGAGCATATTAGTAATCATATGTGATCAAATCCTATTGCTTTATCTGAGTTTTAAAATACCACTGAATAATAACATCAGAAATTAAATGTTCTATACCAGTGTTTACATATGCTATGAAAAAAAAAGTGTAATTTATTTGGCCTGTCGTTTCAAAAGTCAACCTATTATTACAGGTGAAGTGGTTAAAATTCATGGAAATATGGACCATGAACTATTTGTTTGAAGTATTTAAATATATTTGATTTTTGGTATCTGTGTACATTAATCAAAAGGTTAAAAAACTGCATCAAAATTTCCAATATCTCATTGGTATTTTTCTCTCAGAAATATTTGTAATTTAGCAGGTATGCTTCCCACATGATTAGAAAAAGATCTGACATCTGGGTGGAATTACACAGAGTAAGAGTTTATCACAAACACAGAGAAATTTGTATATTCCTGTTATAAGTCTTTACCTTTTAGCTGGGTTCTTGTCAACAATATAAGGGTCAGTTCAGTTCAGTCGCTCAGTCGTGTCCGACTCTTTGTGACCCCATGAATCGCAGCACACCAGGCCTCCCTGTCCATCACCAACTCCCGGAGTTCACTCAGACTCAGGTCCATCAAGTCAGTGATGGCATCCAGCCATGTCATCCTCTGTCGTCCCCTTCTCCTCCTGCCCCCAATCTCCCAGCATCAGAGTCTTTTCCAATGAGTCAACTCTTCGCATGAGGTGGCCAAAGTACTGGAGTTTCAGCTTTAGCATCATTCCTTCCAAAGAAATCCCAGGGCTGATCTCCTACAGAATGGACAGGTTGGATCTCCTTGTAGTCCAAGAACAGTCTTCAACACCACAGTTCAAAAGCATCAATTCTTCGGTGCTCAGCCTTATTCACAGTCCAACTCTCACATCCATACATGACCACAGGAAAAACCATAGCCTTGACTAGACAAGCCTTTGTTGGCAAAGTAATGTCTCTGCTTTTGAATATACTATCTAGGTTGGACATAACTTTCCTTCCAAGGAGTTAAGCGTCTTTTAATTTCATGGCTGCAGTCACCGTCTGCAGTGATTTTGGAGCCCAAAAAAATAAAGTCTGACACTGTTTCCACTGTTTCCCCATCTATTTCCCATGAAGTGATGGGACCAGATGCCATGACCTTCGTTTTCTGAATGTTGAGCTTTAAGCCCACTTTTTCACTCTCCACTTTCACTTTCAAGAGGCTTTTTAGTTCCTTTTAATTTTCTGCCATAAGGGTGGTGTCATCTGCATATCTGAGGTTATGGATATTTCTCCCAGCAATCTTGATTCCAGCTTGTGCTTCTTCCAGTCCAGCGTTTCTCATGATGTACTCTGCATAGAAGTTAAATAAGCAGGGTGACAATATACAGCCTTGACATACTCCTTTTCCTATTTGGAACCAGTCTGTTGTTCCATGTCCAGTTCTAACTGTTGCTTCCTTACCTAGTGGATATAATAATTCATTTGTTGTTGTTTTAGTATACTTATCAGATTTAGGTAACAAACTGTGCACTTCTATAATTACAAAGAAGTATGAATAATAATTTTTCAATAATTAGCAGGGTTCAAACTACAATATTGGAGAAGGAAATGGCAACCCACTCCAGTACTCTTGCCTGGAAAATCCCATGGACAGAGGAACCTTGTAGGCTATAGTACATGGGATCACAAAAGAGTCAGACATGACTGACTGACTTCACTTTCTAAACTACAATATAGAATGGTAGCAGGCTTTACAAATATACAAAATATACTCTGACATAATGCTTAGCATATCCTAGACACTATTTAGGTGCTGTACACACTTTAAATAATTTAATTAGTACCCTATAAAGTAAGTTTTATTGTTTCCCTATTTTACATTTTGGAAAATTGAGACACAAATAGAGTAAGTAACTTGCCTAAGGTCACGTAAAATGTGACGTGTCTGGACTCATAAACAGATAAATCAGTGCAAAATCCACACACTTAAAATCTATTCTATGCTATTTGCCTCAGTTTAGCCAGTTCAGTCACTCAGTCATGTCTGACTCTTTGTGATCCCATAGACTACAGGACACCAGGCTTCCTTGTCCATCACCAACTCCCAGAGCTTGCTCAAACTCACGACAATTGAGTCAGTGATACCATCCAACCATCTCCTCCTGTCGATCCCTTCTCCTCTTGCCTTCAATCTTTCCCAGCATCAGGGTCTTTTCCAGTGAGTCAGTTCTTCACATCAGGTGGCCAAAGTATTGGAGTTTCAGCTTCAGGATCAGTCCTTCCAATAATATTCAGGATTCATTTCCTTTAGGATTGACTGGGTGGATCTCTTTGCAGTCCAAGGGACTCTCAAGAGTCTTCTCCAACATCACTGTTCAAAGGCATCACTTCTTTAGTGTTCAGCCTTCTTTATGTTCCAACTCTCACATCCATACCTGACTACTGGAAAAAACACAGATTTGACTATACAGATATCTGTTGACAAAGTAATTTCGCTGCTTAATACGTTATCAAGGTTGGTTGATGCCGGGAGCCGGCATATTGCATATTGAGTGCATATTGCATATTGAGTGCAGCACTTTCCACAGCATCATCTTTCAGGATCTGGAATAGTTCAACTGGAATTCTATCACTGCCGGGAGCCAGGGTAAGGAACTCCGCCCGTGGCAAAGGTCATGAGGAAGGAGGCTTGGCATATGCAAAGGCGGGATCAAGCCTCAGGAGTCCCCCTGGAAATTCTCGAGCATCTACCCCCCAAACCAGAGTCTGCCTACTTTCTGCTTTGTGCTTTCACCTACACCTCTGACTTTACGGGGGCTGTCCCCCACTACCTCTCTCTGAAAAAAGAGTTAGCTTACAGCTCCAGTTAATAATTCCTGGGTGTGACAGTGTTTCAACCTACAAACTCCTTTTGGAAATCCTCTAGCCTGACTGAATAGGTTTTTCCGGCCACATGTGATTGCTCAGAGCCTCCCAACTGTGAGAGGCATGAGATGTTCTAAACTGTCTGAATACAGATTCCTTTGAGCAGTTAAAAGATTGATTAGAAATTGTATTGGTGAAGGGTTTTTCACTTGTTGGGCCAATGTTTGCTGCTAAGTCTCCATATCCCTTACCTGCTGTGTCCCTGGCAGTGTATTGATTAATATAATTGGTGTAAGTAGTAGTTTAATGTTCGTAACCTTGGACCCTTGAATTAATTCTTTTTCTTGTTACAGCCCACCACACCTTTGCCCTATAGGAATGCAACTTTAATGCTTTTGGAGGGTGGTGCCTGACTAATCACCTTTAGAGAAAAATAAGTTTTCTGAAGAAAGGGTCTTAAAATGTTAACAGGCTTCCGGGCCAGAAGATGATGCAAATCACCTAAACTTTTGCATATGATAAGTTTGCAGGAAGAAAACCTGGCTTACTGCATGACTCTACTCCTTCCCCCATTATCCTCTATGCATAACTTAAGGTATAAAAACTACTTTGGAAAATAAAGTGCGGGCCTTGCTCACTGAAACTTGGTCTCCCCATGTCATTCTTTCTATCACCTTCTGGCTGAATTTTTCCTCTGAGGCAGGGAAGCTCGTCAAGCCTACTAATTTTGCCTGGGCTTCTAAGATCTGATGGGGAGGCCTTAGTGTCTCCTCTCCTTCGGGAAAACGGGAGGACGCCTGCGGCCTTCGTAGGTGACATAAATTCCCTGCTTTGGAATTTTATTCAGCCTCTTTTCTTCACTGAATTTTCCTACTGAGCTATCCTTATTTCAGCCGCTTTTCTCCACTGAATTTCCTCACTGAGCTATCCTCATTCTATTACTCTTTATATCTTTGATAAATTTTAAAATAAATAGGTCGCCTACGCCATCTCTCCTTCGAATACCCTGGATCAGCTGGGGCTGGACCCCGGCAGGTCATAGCTTTTCTTCCAAGGAGAAAATGTCTTTTAATTTCATGGCTGTAGTCACCATCTGTAGTGAATTTGGAGCCTCCCAAAATAAAGTCTGTCACTGTTCCCATTGTTTCCCCATCTATTTGCCATGCAGTGATAGGACTGGATATCATGATCTTAGTTTTTTGAATGTTGAGTTTTAAGCCAGCTTTTTCACTCTCCTCTTTCACTTTAATCGAGAGGCTGTTTAGTTCCTCTTTGCTTTCTGTCATAAGATTGGTGTCATCTGCATATATGAGGTTATTGATATTCCTCCTAGGAAGCTTGATTCCAGCTTGTGCTTCATCCAACCCAGCATTTCACATGATGCACTCTGCATATAAATTAAATAAGCAGGGTGACAAAATACAGCCTTGATGTACTCCTTTCCCAATTTGGAACCAGTCCTTTGGTCTGTATCTGCTTCTAACTGTTGCTTTTTGATCTACATACAAATTTCTCAGGAGACAAGTAACACTGTCTGGTATTCCCATCACAATTTGTTGTGATACACACAGTCAAAGGCTTTAGTGTGTCAATGAAACAGAAGTAGATGTTTTTCTGCAATTCTATTACTTTTTCTATGATCCAACGGATATTGGCAATTTGATCTCTGGTTCCTCTGCCTTTTCTAAATCCAGCTTGAACATCAGGAAGTTCTTGGTTCACATACTGCTGAAGCCTAGCTTAGAGAATTTTGAACAATGCTATGATAGCATATAAGATGAGTGCAATTGTGCAATAGTTTGAACATTCTTTGGCATTGCTTTTCTTTGGGACTGAAATGAAAACTGACATTTTCCATTCCTGTGGCCACTGCTGAGTTTTCCAAATTGGCTGGCATATTGAGTGCAGCACTTTCACAGCATCATCTTTTAGGATTTGAAATAGTTCAACTGGAATTCTATCACCTCCACTAGCTTTGTTCGTAGTGATGCTTCCTAGGCCCACTTGACTTCACATTCCAGGATGTCTGGCTCTAGGTCAGTGATCACACTATCACGGTTATCTGGGTCATGAAGATCTTTTTTGCATAGTTTTTCTGTGTATCCTTGCCACCTCTTCTTAATATTTTTTGCTTCAGTTAGGTCCATATTGTTTCTATCCTTTGTTGTGCCCATCTTTGAATGAAATGTTCCCTTGATATCTCTAATTTTCTTCAAGAGATCTCTAGTGTTTCCTATTTTATTGTTTTCATTTATTTTTTTGCATTGATCACTGAGGAAGGCTATCTTATCTATCCTTGCTATTCTTTGGAACTCTGCTTTCACATGGGTGTAACTTTCCTTTTCTCCTTTGCCTTTTGTTTCTCTTCTTTTCTCAGCTATTTGTAAGGCCTCTTCAGACGACTATTTTGTCTTTTTGCATTTTTTTCCCTTGGGGATTGTTTTGATCATGGCCTCTTGTACAATGTTATGAATCTCTGTCCATAGTTCTTTAGGCACTACATCAGATCTAATCCCTTGAATCTGTTTGTCACTTCCAGTGTACAATCATAAGATTTGATATAGGTCATACCTGAATGGTCTAGTGGTTTTCACTACTTCCTTCAATTTCAGTCTGAATTTGGCAAATAGGAGTTTAATGATCTGAGCCACAGTCAGCTCCTAGTCTTGTTTTTGCTGACTATATAGAGCTTCTCCATCTTTGGCTGCAAAGAATATAATCAAGAATTATTATAATTCTTAAATTATAATATAATAATGCACTAATAATATTAATACTAATTAATGATATATAATAATATAAATTATAATATAATATATAATCACAGAATATAATACTGTGATTTCAGTATTGACCATCTGGTGATGTCCATGTGTAGAGTTGTGTCTTGTGTTGTTGGAGGAGGGTGTTTTGTATGACCAGTGCATTCTGTTGGCAAAACTCTGTTATCCTTTGCCCTGCTTCATTTTATACTCCAAGACCATACTTGCCTGTTCCTCCAGGTCTCTTGACTTCCTACTTTTGCATTCCAGTCCGCTATGATAAAAAGAACATCTTTTTTTTGGTGTCCCACAAGACTTTCTAGAACTAACACTAAAACAGTTGTCCTTTCCATCATAGGGGCTACTTGCTTTGCATTGTACAAAAACAAGATAATATGATTAGAAAAGGAATATTCAGAAATAAAAGGGAAGATGGGAATATGCACCTTAGCAATTACCTAAGCTTTGAAACAAAAGGATAAGGATTGGTGAATATGTGTATTCAGTTTCATATGACTGAAGCCAAATTCAGGGCATGATGTCTCTGTAGCGGGCTGCAGTTTCAGACTAATATGGAATGTGGATCAGGTTTACCAGGTGTATATTTACATGAGATACTGAGTCACTTTCCATGAGGACAGAGGCAGACTGCTTCACTGGAGCTATTAATAGCACAGAGCTGGAGCCAGCATGCCTGAGTTTGATGCTTGACTCTTTCTTTCATTTATTGTGTGACCTTGAACTAGTTTTCTCTGGTGCTGTTTCTTCATTTGTGAAATGAGGCTAATAAGAGTAATTCATTCTTAGATCTGGAGTAAGAATTAGAGGGATTAATGTTAATAAAGTATTTAGAATAGCATTTGGTACAGATTGTGGTTTCCTTGGTGGCTCAGATAGTAAGGAATCTGCCTGCAATGCAAGAGACCCAGGTTTGACCCCTGGGTCAGGAAGATCCCCTAGAGAAGGAAATGGCTACCCACTCCAGTATTCTTGCCTGAAGAATTCCATGGACAGAGGAGCCTAATGGGTTACCATCCATGTGATCACAAAGAGAGACATGACTGAGTGACTTTCACTTTTCTTTTGGCACAAAGTAAGTGCTTTATAAATGTTTTAAGTAAAGATAAGTTTTGTGGCATCAAACTTGACTCCATTAGAAAGTACCACGTTTAGAGAGAAGAAATTATTTTAGTGTGTGGGATATGATACCCAAATCCTTCACCAGCTACCTCATGCACTCCTCTGTAGTTATTGGGGTGTGGGTGGGGGTGGGCAGAAATCTGTAATTTAAATCTATGACAGTGGCTTTACCAAAAATTTGGTAATTAGGGTGAGAGTAAAAATAAGCTTTACCAAGGAATAAAGGAAACGATGGGCTTCCATGGTAGCTCAGATGGTAAAGAATCTGAAGACCAGGGTTTGATCCTTAGGTTAGGAATATCCCCTGGAGAAGGGAAAGGCAACCTACTCTAGTATTCTTGCCAGAAGTCCATGGACAGAGGAGCCTGGTGGGCTACAGTCTATAGGGTTGCAAAAAGTCAGACACGACTGAGT
Organism: Bos indicus x Bos taurus; assembly: GCF_003369695.1. NCBI lineage: Eukaryota > Metazoa > Chordata > Mammalia > Artiodactyla > Bovidae > Bos > Bos indicus x Bos taurus. Next base: position 80,764,799 of record NC_040081.1, on the reverse strand, counting down.
GACTAACACACACACACAAAGGAAAACATGAGTAATCCTTAGCTTCTGGATCCAATGTACCAGTCTATTGAGATGTGGAGTGCTGTGGAATGGCTTATGTGAAGCTAGTTGAGGCAAGAGAGATGGCACTTTAAGATGAGTGGCAGCAGCAGCAGTGCCCAGAGTGGTACTAACTCTACTGTATATACTAGAAAGATAATGTGTAAACATGGATTAAGAACAATATTCCTCCCTTTATGTAGCTTTCAGCTGCTGGGTATATAAATATATGGTTATTTAATATTTTCACTTAAAATCATCATTGAGCTTCCCAGGTGGTGCTAGTGGAAGGATTTGCCTGAAATGTAGGAGACATAAAAGACACAGTTTGGATCCCTGGATTGGGAAGATCCCCTGGAGGAGGGCATGGCTACCCACTCCAGTATTCTTGCCTGGAGATTCCTATGAACAGAGGAACCTGGTGGGCTAGAGTCCATGGGGTCACAAAGAGTCGGGTTGGACATGACTGAAGCATCTTAGCACAAGATCATCATCACCGTAATCATTCTCATCAGATTTCTGTAATTGTGAATCATATCCCTTTTTAAGTTTAGTATTAAAAACCAATTTTCTAACTTATTTTAGTATTGTCACTCAAATACTGGATGCTGATATATTAAAGGCCTCATTTTGTAGTTTACATGATTTTGTAGTCTTTTTCAATGTATTCCTTAACTTTTAAGTAGGAAAACATCTGAAGAGAATAGTGTTGCAAAAAAAGGAAATGTCTTAAGAATATGAAGTAGTATTTTTAAGCACAAAGGGAAGAAATAAGGAGGTGAAAAAGAGCAATATGAACAAATATGGACCTCTTTCCAAAGACTTTAGAAGGTGAAAGCAAGTAGTTAACAAAAGCTTCACAAAATAATTATTATGTGTAATTTTTGAAAAGCTACTGTGTGATCCTCGGATCTTCTGCATAAAAGCCACTACAGTGTGATAGTTTCTATGCATCTTTACCTATAAATGTACTTTATGTTTAAGCTTTATATTATATATCTCATATATTAAGGTTTATAGTTTGATGACACTCATTGTCTAAACTAAAATTGAAACAGGAGGGAGGGGGTAAAGACACAATTTTTAAAGAAAGTGTCCTTGGTGGTTCAGAGTAAAGAATATAGCGGCAGTGAAGACCTGGGTTTGATCCCTGGGTTGGGAAGATCCCTTGGAGAAGGGAATGGCAACCCACTCCAGTATTCTTGTCTGGAGAATTCCATGGAAAGAGGAGCCTTACAGGCTCCAGTCCATGGCGTTTCAAAGAGTCAGACTGAACGATTAAGCATGCACACACATGTATATCCTTCAGTTCAGATCAGTTCCTCAGTCGTGTCCAACTCTTTGCAACCCCATGAATCGCAGCAGGCCAGGCCTCCCTGTCCATCACTAACTCTCAGAGATCACTCAAACTCATGTGTATCCAGATGGTGATGCCATCCAGCCATCTCACACTCTGTCATCCCCTTCTTCTCCTGCCTCCAATCCCTCCCAGAATCAAGGTGTTTTCCAATGAGTCAACTCTTCGCATGAGGTGGCCAAAGTATTGGAGTTTCAGCTTCAGCATCTGTATTTCCAATGAACACCCAGGACTGGTCTCCTTTAGGAAGGACTTGTTGGATCTCCTTGCAGTCCAAGGGACTCTCAAGAGTCTTCTCCAACACCACAGTCCAAAAGCATCAATTCTTTGGCACTCAGCTTTCTTCACAGTCCAACTCTCACATTCATACATGACCACTGGAAAAACCACAGCCTTGACAAGATGGACCTTTGTTGGCAAAGTGACGTCTCTGCTTTTTAATATGCTGTCTATGTTGGTCATAACTGTCCTTCCAAGGAGCAAGCGTCTTTTAATTTCATGGCTGCAGTCACCATCTGAAGTGATTTTGGAGCCCAAAAAGTAAAGTCAGCCACTGTTTCCACTGTTTCCCCATCTATCTGCCATGAAGTGATGGGACTGGATGCCATGATATTAGTTTTCTGAATGTTGAGCTTTAAGACAACATTTTCACTCTCCTCTTTCACTTTCATCAAGAGGCTTTTGAGTTTCTCTTCACTTTCTGCTATAAGGGTGGTGTCATCTGCATATCTGAGGTTATTGAGATTTCTCCTGGCAATCTTGATTCCAACTTGTGCTTCTTCCAGCCCAGCGTTTCTCATGATGTACTCTGCATATAAGTTAAATAAGCAGGGTGACAATATACAGCCTTGACGTACTCCTTTTCCTATTTGGAACCAGTCTGTAGTTCCATGTCCAGTTCTAACTGTTGCTTCCTGACCTACATACAGGTTTCTCAAGAGGCAGGTCAGGCGGTCTGGTATTTCCATCTCTTTCAGAATTTTCCACAGCTTATTGTGATCCACACAGTCAAAGGCTTTGGCATAATCAATAAAGCAGAAATAGATGTTTTTCTGGAACTTTCTTGCTTTTTCCATGATCCAGCGGATGTTGCGAATTTGATCTCTGGTTCCTCTGCCTTTTCTAAAACCAGCTTGAACATCTGGAATTTCACGGTTCACATATTGCTGAAGCCTGGCTTGGAGAATTTTGAACATTACTTTACTAGCATGTGAGATGGGTGCAATTGTGAGGTAGTTTGAGCATTCTTTGGCATTGCCTTTCTTTGGGATTGGAATGAAAACTGACCTTTTCCAGTCCTGTGGCCACTTCTGAGTTTTCCAAATTGGCTGGCATATTGAGTGCAGCACTTACACAACATCATCTTTCAGGATTTGAAATATATCAATTGGAATTCTATCACCTCCACTAGCTTTGTTCCTTGTGATGCTTTCTAAGGCCCACTTGACTTCACATTCCAGGATGTCTGGCTCTAGGTGAGTGATCACACCATTGTGATTATCTGGGTCGTGAAGATCTTTTTTGTATAGTTTCTGTGTATTCTTGCCACCTCTTCTTAATATCTTCCGCTTCTGTTAAGTCCATGCCATTTCTGTCCTTTATCAAGCTCATCTTTGCATGAAATATTCCCTTGGTATCTCTAATTTTCTTGAAGAGATCTCTAGTCTTTCTCATTCTGTTGTATTCCTCTATTTCTTTGCATTTATCTCTGAGGAAGGCTTTCTTATCTGTCCTTGCTATTGTTTGGAACTCTGCATTCAGATGCTTATATCTTACCTTTTCTCCTTTGCTCCTGGCTTCTCTTCTTAGGATCTGACAAATACTGGCTAGAACCAACTAGGTCCAAGATGACAGCAGATTTGACTTCTAGTAGATCTTGAGCCTCATTGTGTGCTCCTTGCAATATATTAGCATAAGTTATGTAACTCACCCACCAGCACCATGACAGTTCTAAAGGTAAGTGTAAAAGGTCAAATTGTGGGCAGTGGCTCAATTCTTGGAATCCCTGCCCCTTCCTGGAAATAATCAAAATAATCCTCCCACTCATTAGCCTATGAGATAACCCATCTCATAAAAACTAATCATGCCATATTTTGCAGCTCTCTCACCTTCTGAAATGGTCCACACTCTGTGGAGTGTGTTTCTCTCTAAATAAATCCATTTCTTACCAACCATTCTGTCTTTCACTGTATTCTTTCTGTGACATTCAGAACCTCAAATTTACAGGGAACAAAATGACAGTGGATCTTTTCTAGATTACAGAGAATTCTTTGTTTTACTATTTCTGGGTATTGTAAATGACTGTTTGCCAAATATATTAATTCATCATTTTAAATATGTTCCACTTGATATTTTTTTCCTGATGATCAACGAATTTGAAAAGTAAGAAAATTTAACAACAGAAACAAAAAGAAACAAATAAGAAATGTTATCCAGGAATCCACCCTTCACAGGCAAAAATATTTTCTACTTTGACATTTCCCTCCAGCTTATTACTTTTAAGATGACAAATAACAGTACAGGTCTCTTATTTAAAAACAAATAAAATATGATGAAGACAATTGGAATTCAGGTGTTATAATTCGAGGCCAAAAGGCTGGCAGTGATAGCGGCATATTTGAATCCTGGGTCATAAATGTATGTAACAGACATATATATTAAGCAAACTGAAAACATTCAGCAACCAGAAGGCTGGCAGGTCAGGATGGTTGGGGGCTGGCAGTTCGAGAGCTATTCCTCCTGCTAATTTATCATCTACACTTCAGTGATCTTTATGGAAATGACCAATAAGCCAGACTGGTACAAATAAGTCCACTGAGGTAGTTCTTAATACCCATTCTTATCAAATTGAATCACCATGGAACTAATCTTCTGCAAATTATTTCAGAGAGTTGACATTTTATGTGCACATTAAAGCTTCCTGGAAAGGGCCCATCAATCTGGAGAGGGGCACAGCTGATTCCTGTCAGGTTTCAACTTGGTATTTATTAAGCTAAGTCTGTGTATATCCTTTAGCGCTGAGTGAAACACGGCCGTCCTTAACTGACTCAAGGTAGAGGAAGTAGGAGAAAGCAAAAGAACTAGGAAAGATGATAAAATACAATTGTATTTTAAAGTTGGAACACATAACTGTGTTTAATAAGTCTGTCAGCATTTTGACTTCAGATAAATGTGGAAACAACACTGATTCAACAGGGTTTTAAAACATGCAAATGTCAATACTGACTGCTTTGCTTTGTAATTATTTTACTTCAGTTAATTACACTTTCTAAAAGCTAGTGGAAAAAAATTACTGTGTGAACACAATAAGACATGACAGCAGTGAAGCAGGATCTCTCAAGGTATGTCTGAATACGTAACAAACAATAAATGTATCTAACATTTTTTTTTTTGAGATTTAAATAATACTTCTGAGGTTATAATATGTGAAAAGTATTACACTGGGCATTGTGGTGGTGGTGGTTTAATCAATGAGTCATGTCTGAGTCTTGCAACCCAAAGTATGGTAGCTTACCAGGATCCTCTGTCCATGGGATTTTCCAGGCAAGGAAACTGGGGTAGGTAGCCATTTCCTTCTCCAGGGGATCTTGCTGACTCAGGGATCAAACCCAGGCTCCTGTATTGCAGGTGGATTCTTTACCAACTGAGCCACTAAGGAAGACTTGGGCACTGTAGGGAGACACAAAGCTATAAGATATAGATATTATATTATGCATAGAACTTCAGAGGGGAGAATATAGCAGGGATAACACAGGGTACCAGTTAGAGGGTAGAATCCTGGGTAATAAGATCTGACATAGAGACACCATGTCAGATCAGATAAGATCAGATCAGTCGCTCAGTCATGTCCGACTCTTTGCGACCCCATGAATCGAAGCACGCCAGGCCTCCCTGTCCATCACCAACTCCTGGAGTTCACTCAGACTCACATCCATCGAGTCAGTGATGCCATCCAGCCATCTCATCCTCTGTCATCACCTTCTCCTCCTGCCCCCAATCCCTTGCAGCATCAGAGTCTTTTCCAATGAGTCAACTCTTCGCATGAGGTGGCCAAAGTACTGGAGTTTCAGCTTTAGCATCATTCCTTCCAAAGAAATCCCAGGGCTGATCTCCTTTAGAATAGACTGGTTGGATCTCCTTGCAGTCCAAGGGACTCTCAAGAGTCTTCTCCAACACCACAGTTCAAAAGCATCAATTCTTCAGCGCTCAGCCTTCTTCACAGTCCAACTCTCACATCCATACATGACCACAGGAAAAACCATAGCCTTGACTAGACGAACCTTTGTTGGCAAAGTAATGTCTCTGCTTTTGAATATACTATCTAGGTTGGTCATAACTTTCCTTCCAAGGAGTAAGTGTCTTTTAATTTCACGGCTGCAGTCACCATCTGTAGTGATGCCGTTATACACAATCAGAGCAATCTATTTCTGATTTATTTATATAAGCTTTATAGATTATATCCTATATATTTTCCATCTCTTTTCCTTTCTGAATCTCCAAAACAATCCTGATATATGTTAGTGATTACCATTAAATCTATCATTTAGGAAGATACTGAGGTTCACAAAAGTTGCATGCTTTTAGCCACATGAAGTTTTGCTTTGACTCAGTGTGTTATAATTTCAGGGCCAAGGTTCTTGTTGACATACAACACTGTTTCCCATGTAAAACTGTGTCCCTGGAATGCTTAAATATTGTCAATTTTCAATAGTAAACATATTAAAGAATCCTTTTTTTGGCTGATGAGATGGAACACTTTCCCACTTTACATTATACTTTGTATTATACAGTGTGCATGTGTATGTTAAACTGCTTCAGTTATGTCCGACTCTCTGTGACCGCATGGACTGTAGCCCACCAGACATTCTGTCTATGGGATTACCCAGGCAAGAATACTGGAATGGGGTGTTATGCCCACCTTCCTGACCGAGGGATTGAACTCACATCTCTTATGTCTCCTGCATCAGCAGGCAGGTTCCTTATCACTAGTGCCACCTGGGAAGTCCATTATATAGTAACTGCATTAATTCTCTGAACCTAATGTTTATATTAAACATACCCAGACTAACACTTTGGTGTATGTAGTTTTCATTTCCACTTCTTACTATTTCAGAACTGCTAAGCTAACTATGATCTCTCTATCATTAAATTCTAAGGATATTTTTCATGCCTTATTATTTGTGAGTGTGTGCTTAGTTGTGTCTGACTCTTTGTGACTTCATGGACTGTAGCCCACCAGGTTCCCTTGCTCATGGGATTTTCTAGGCAAGAATACTAGAGTGGGTTGCTGTTTCCTCCTCCTGACCCAGAGATCAAACCCATGTCTCTTGCCTCTCTTACATTGGCAGGCATGATTTTTACCATAATTTTACCACTGCACCAACTGGGAAGCCTTATTATAATTCCAAACATCACCAACTACACTCATCAACTTTCTGAAAAACTCCCTTCTCCTGGTTTTCTCCTACCTCTTAAATTATGTCCATTCATCTCTTTTTCCAGTTTGTCTCTTCCTCTCAATGTCTGAGTTCCTCAAGTGAGTCCTACAACATTTCCCCCTATACTTCCTCTCCTGGGAATCTAATCATTACTGACAGCTTTAATTATCAGTTATACACAGATAACTTCCAAATTTAAGTCTCCATCAAGACCTCACCCCTGGACACCATGTTTGTATATTTGCCTAACTCTCTGATAGTTCCTCTTGGATATTTGAAAGATATCTCAACTCAGTTCTTCCAAGATTAAACTCATCATCTTCTGCCAATACCTCCCAGTCATTCTAGCCTAGAGCTTTCCATTTCAGAGATTAGCACCACCATCCAATTAACCGTAAAAACTAGAAACCTAGAATTCATCCCTCACCCTTATTCCAAGCTCTTCTTATTCGATCCATCTCCAAAACTTCTCTTTTTAACCATTGTTTGTTAATTAGTGGCTAAGCTGTGTTCCACTCTTTTGTGACCCCATGGATTATAGCCTGCTAGACTCTGTCCATGGGATTTCCCAGACAAGAATATAGGAGCAGGTTATCATTTCCTTCTCCAGGGGATCTTCCCGACCCAGGGATCAAACCTGTGTCTCCTGCATAGGCAGGAGGAATCTTTACCATTGAGCCGCCAGGGAAGCCCTTTTACCCACTAAATGTGCTTTAAATCTTCTTCTTTTTTTTTTTTTTTCCCTCTCTCTCTCTCTCTCCACATCCATCATAGCTACAGAGTTCACACTTGGACTGCTGCAGAAGTTTTCTTATTTGTTCAAAACTTTGACTTGCACAAACTCCTCCCTCCAATATGGCCTCTGGAATGTAAACAGAAGTGTATTTTCAGAGGAAAATAGAATTGATATGAATATGTCACAACTTGTGTTCCTACTTAAAGCGTTTGATGACTTTCTTTTGGCCCTTATGACAGAAAACTGAAATCTTCAACATCATATGCAGTCCACCTCATGGTGAGCCCCTTACCCAGCTTTCTATTCTACTCTATCTCAGTCTCCAACTTCCATTTCAGTCATAATGAACTTCACACTTTCTTGTACATACCATGATGCTTCCTACTACAGAGTGGGGACAATTCATTTTCTTCCCTCATGAATTCTTATTCCTTTTTTTTTTTTTCCTTAAGTTTCCCCTAGTTATCCTTAAGATCTCAACTTATTTGTCAGTTCTTCAAGGAAGATATCACCAAGTTCTTTAGCCTTATGGTTTAATAAAGTCATCCACTTTTCTATAATGGTGCAACTTATGGTTGAATTTTTATGTTTATTTAATATTAATTTCTCTACTTTCCTACTAGTATATCCATAAAATAGGGACATTATTTGTTTAGTGTTTTGCTCACCATTGTATCACTAGTGCCTAACATAGTTTCTATCCAATTATAGCTATGCTATGCTATGCTAAGTCATTTCAGTTGTTTCCTACTCTGTGCGACCCCATAGACGGCAGCCCCCCAGGCTCCCCCGTCCCTGGGATTCTCCAGGCAAGAACACTGGAGTGGGCTGCCATTTCCTTCTTCAATGCATGAAAGTGAAAAGTGAAAGTGAAGTCGCTCAGTCATGTCCGACTCAGCGATCCCATGGATTGCAGCCTAACAGTCTCCTCCATCCATGGGATTTTCCAAGCAAGAGTACTGGAGTGGGGTGCCATTGCCTTCTCCAAATTGTAGCTATACAATAGCTTATTTCTGAATGAATGAATGAAGAATACACACAGTCACATGTGAGAAATTTCAGGGTCCTAACTAATGCACTGAATAGTCTACATTTTACACAAATTAATGTATATGTTTGTACTAACTTGATTTACTAATTTGGTAATTTGTGCCTAGAGTTAATTTTTATATTATGTTTACTTATACCAGGTAGGTCCTTGTTCTAGATTCTCATGTTTTTGCCTTTGACTAGTAATATCAAGTTAATATCAAGTGATAGTGAAAAACATGAATACTTTTCTTGTGAAAAGAGTTCAACTGTATTTGGGTTTTCATTTCAACCAAGTTATTAGAAAATGGAAATGGTTAAGGAAATGGCTTCATAATAAAAATTCTGACTTTTGTGAATTTGTATATGGTACATAACCACATTTAGATTAATATTGCCATGTTGATTTTTATAGCTGCATAGGGACAAAATTAAGACTCTCATGATATTAAACATAAATAATTATTTGGAACCTTTTATTAACTCAAGTTCAAAAAAAATGAAGTTTAAATGAAGGATAAATAACAGCACTTGAGCACATACTATACTCATAAACACAAAGAAATAGTCTAAAAAATATTTAAGAAAATAGAAATCATGTTTCATTTCATAAATTCTTAGTCTCCAGTTATCTAAGCACTTGACTACTTCATCTCTAGAAACAAAATCCATGTGGTTTCTAAAATATTGTTTTTTAGAAGTAATAGTTCTATTATCCATACTTAGCAAAACATTTTTTAATAGTTAAATACACACATCCTTCAACAGACTGGTTCCAAATAGGAAAAGGAGTACGTCAAGGTTGTATATTGTCATCCTGCTTATTTAACTTATATGCAGAGTACATCATGAGAAACACTGGGCTGGAAGAAGCACAAGCTGGAATCAAGATCACCAGGAGAAATATCAATACCCTCAGATATGCAGATGACACCACCCTTATGGCAGAAAGTGAAAAGGAATTAAAAAGCCTCTTGATGAAAGTGAAAGAGGAGAGTGAAAAAGTTGGCTTAAAGCTCAACATTCAGAAAACTAAGGTCATGGCATCTGGTCCCATCACTTTATGGGAAATCAGGCTTTATTTTTGGGGGCTCCAAAATGGTGATTGCAGATGGTGATTGCAGCCATGAAATTAAAAGATGCTTACTCCTTGGAAGGAAAGCTATGACTCACCTAGATAGCATATTCAAAAGCAGAGACATTACTTTGCCAACAAAGGTCTGTCTGGTCAAGGCTATGGTTTTCCCAATGGTCATGTATGGATGTGAGAGTTGGACTGTGAAGAGAGCTGAGCACTGAAGAATTGATGCTTTTGAATTGTGGTGTTGGAGAAGACTCTTGAGAGTCCCTTGGACTGTAAGGAGATCCAACTAGTTCATTCTAAAGGAGACCAGTCCTGGGTATTCATTGGAAGGACTGATGCTAAAGCTGAAACTCCAATACTCTGGCCACCTGATGTGAAGAGCTGACTCATTTGAAAAGACCCTGATGCTAGGAAATATTGAGGGCAGGAGGAGAAGGTGATGACAGAGGATGAGATGGCTGTATGGCATCACTGACTCGATGGACATGAGTTTGAGTAAACTCCAAGTGTTGGTGATGGACAAGGGAGGCCTGGTGTGCTGCAATTCATGGGGTTGCAAAGAGTGGGACACGACTGTGTGACTGAACTCAACTGAAAACTGCAATCATTCTTTCAGATTTCTACTCACTGTTTTATGTTTGAAAATTATTTATTCTTCTTTTGGTTATAATAGTGCTTAAAACACACAAAAATTTCTTGACACATGATTATTTTGACAGAACATTGTATTGATTTTTTTATCAAAGAAGTATTTAAGACCCTGTAGAGAATTAAGCAGTGGCTGCACCTAACTAAATAAATGCTATGTATTAGTAAAATAAGTCTTGAGATTTTTCATTTCTTACATACATGGATACTCTACATTTTAAGCCATTTTAGTTGGTCAAGTATTTTATTAATATCTTAGGGCTTAAACTTCTTGTGGAATTCTCACATTGCTACCCTCAACATGGGTTTAATGATTCTGGAGAAGTAATTCCCAAAAAGATGGCCTAGCATTTGTTTCACAAACAGCTGAAAAATGATGGCCTTCAGAATGCCATCTGGAAAAAATACAAGTAAGAAAATTTGACTTTACAGAAAACACCTTAGTTTAATATCTCATCTGGAGGATCTTTATGCCAAGTTCATTAACAAAGGCAATGCTGCCAGGGTATTTTTAAGCTTTGGTAGTTTAAACAGTTCACAACTTTCATACCAATTTTTTATATGATTTTTTTGTTTTTAAAAGCATCATTGAAAAAATATATTTAACTCTGGCTAATTTGTTATAATAAGTAACCTAAGACAGATCTCTTTTTTTTTGTATTAACTACTGTACACAAATAGAGACTTATAGTAAAATAATTGAATACAACAGGAGTAAATGAGCACATCATGTTTGAGTTTTATCCTTGGATGCCCTTATTCTGATCCCATTTAATCTAAGTCCCATACAACTTAAAAGGAATTTGGTTGAAACATTCTTTTTCTGTTTCTTTTGATTTGAATAAAGGGAAAGTATTAATATTTTTCTAATTATAAATTATTTCAATACATTTTTAAACAATTAAATTTTAATGTGATTATGCTATCTATGAATTATAATATTGTGGCTCCTATGAATTATAATATTAATTCTTACTAAATATTAAGCATATAAACTTGTCTGTTGGCATTATTTTCATACAGTTTCAAGAGGAATATTAACATCCTTATTTTTGCTTCCAAATATAAGTATGCTTGACCAGTTAACAGCCTTGCTTTCTGATCGCATCTATACAGATAATTTAAAAACAAGTGTGAAGTATTTAAAATAAAATGTTTTTTGTCATTTTTTTGTGTTTTTATCTTGTATTTGACATTTGTTAGAAATTAAACTGTGCTTGGTTTTTGGTATTTATCGCTTTCCAGTGACAATGTTTTATGTGTGTGTATGTGCTTCTGTGTGTAACTATTTCAGGTTTCACTTGACCTTTAGTGTGTACATCTGTATCAATACAATTTTAAATTTATTTTATGGTTATTTATAATTTTAATATTTTATAAAATAATGCATAGTATTATGGAAGATATTAATATAAAATATCTAGTTAGTGTTAGTCACTTCCATCATGTCCGATTCCTTGCAACCCCATGGACTATAGTCCACTAGGCTTCTCTCTCCATGAAATTCTCCAGGCAAGAATACTGAAGTGGGTAGCCATTCCCTCTCCAGGAGCTCTTCCCAGACCAGGGATTGAAGCTAGGTCTCTCCTGCATTGCAGGCAGATTCTTTACCATCTGAGCCACCAGGAAAGCCCCATAAAATATCTATAATGAAGTAAAACATTGTTAATTAATGGATTGTTTCATTTAATAAAATAAATTAATTCACAAGGTGAGATTTTGAGACAAATTCTTGAAGTTCTTAGAATGTTTTCCTTTTTTCCTCCTACTTCTAAATAGTAAATATTGAAGTTGAGATTCCTCCACAGGTCATTATACCTAAGTAAATATTTTAACTGAACATCACAAAGAGGTTCCATTTCCTATTATATCTTGAAACGGATAAGAATGCAATGATAAGAGAATGCCAGGTTGATGTAAACCAGGATATGAGATGGAAAATGATTTATTTCATTTTTTTCTTGATTTCTACATCTAAGAGAACTTTTACACACATACACACACAGATACACAATTTCCATTTCAAATTAAATTTGAGAAATCCTATTAATAGATTCACAATGCAAATAATCATTTAAAAAGATTCTTAGAAGGTTATTCTCTATGGGCTATTTCTTATCTGAATGTTGTGTAGGGGAAGGCAGAGAATGTGTTTTAATCTGGACTATCTTTTCAAGTATATTTGTACAGTGCACAGCCTTGGAAGATAAGAGCAAAGGAGAAGAATGCTCACAGCCCAGTATAATAAATTTGAGTTTCCTAAACTCAGGGTTCCTCTATTGTAATGCAACCCACTGCATGTGCTGGCTTTGTCTGGGCCCATTCTCATTGCCTGTATAGGACATAAAAAGGCAAAGGGAACTGAAGTAAATACTCTGAGGTTCATGCTGCCTGCTGTGCCATAAATAACAAAGTCATTTGTCTCTGACCTAGGAATCCATGAAACCCTAGCAGGCTAACTTGTTATCTTGCAAGTAAGGTAGAAGCCCAGACCTTCACAGTTCTTGAAAATGTTCTGACAAGTTCTCTAGTCAGTAATGATTAAATTATGTAAATAAGCATTTCCAGAAGTCTTCTTAGATCAAACATGTTTAACTGTTAACATTTAACCTGTAATATCCCAAAAACTTGTTTTATAGTGAACATTGAAATAGCCTCATCTAACACAGTTAAACAGTATACTACTTGTCTGAGTGTCCTAAAATGCAATTTGGTTTGTAAAATACTCAGACGAAATGTATTATGATTTCTGTTGTTTTTACTAAATTCAGGTTTTCCACTATCATATGGTATGAGGTATCTTTCAATATGTGTCTCATCCATAGTTGATAGTTTCATTTGATCTCTCTCTACATATATATGTATAGAGAGAGAGAGAGAGAAGAAGGAGGTAAAATAACAGTAACAGAAATGTGAAGCTAACTTGGGCAATACTTAAAAGAAAATGTTTTAACTTGATGATATTTAGAGTACTGAATTCTGGTTTGAGATTTTCACCATTAAGGATTGCGTTTCACTGAAAATTACAATGAATTTTGTTTATGAGATATTACTTACCAAGTATTATGATTTTTATTATAAATCCTATTATCCATAAGTGCCAACAATATTCTGAATTTATAAGCTGATAGACAATGGAAAGAAATGACCAAAAATCAGCAATAAAATGTTTTGCCACCAACCTCTGTTCATTACTTTTTCTTAATTACTACTGGGACACTGTTCCTATCACATGAGGTAAATACCAGTTTTGTCAGGTGAAATAAAACAAAATGAAGGAAGCTGGCAGGAACTCTTTTAAAATTAGGGGCTTCACTGAAAAATGTGACAGTTTCCCTGGTGGTGAAGCTATGAGAACTATGTGAAAAGATGTAATCATTTTGGTTTTGAAATTGCCTGTCATTCACTACTCCTGTGCTTTATTAGCAAAACTTTGATGCGTCTGTTACTTTTAACATCTCAAGATATTGTAGTCCTGTTTTATAACATTCTAAAACCACAAAATAAAAAGAAATATAATGACAATATTTTGTAAAGGATTTATTTCAAAGTTGTTGTTTTTTTTTTTAATTTAAAAAGGTATTCATTCTCAGATCATTTATGCACATGAACATTGGCCTTGTTCCTCAAATCAAATCTTCATTTCACAAGTTGTGGGTTCCAGCGATCCTCCCCAGACCACCTAATTCCCAATACCTGTGGCAACTGCTGTCTCCAAATTTGTAATACAAGTCAACTAACAGTATTCAAGGGGCTTCCCTGGTGGCTCAGTGGTAAAGAATCTGCTTGCAATGCGGGAGACCCAGGTTCAATCCTTGGGTCAGGAAGATCCCCCTGGAGGAGGGTAAGGCAACCCACTCCAGTATTCTTGCCTGGAAAATTCCATGGACAGAGAAGTCTGGCAGGCTACTGTCCATAGGGTCACAAAGAATCAGAATGAGTGTGCAAAAGCACTCAAATTTGTGTTCTTCGTTTCATGGGCTTTTGTGAGCAGACTTTTCTTGAAACATTTTCCTAAATATATATGCATAGTTAAAAAGTTTCAAAATAAAGAAATCAGCAAAGACTCAAAATTGTGCATTGGCCTACCACTCAGAGGAGACGACTATTAACATTTGGTATGAATACATATACAAGCAAATAACTATAAATATAATAAAGTTTTATTTTGTTTGTTTTAACTCTCATATTTTAACGTCATGTATTGTAAGCATTTCATCAATTCACTAGATACTCTGCAAATTTTTTTTTATATTTGATTATATGAGCCCTTTGTGGGTTGAACATCTCTTTATCTGCTAGCTTTTTACAGAGGCATCTGTAAGCTTTTTGCAGAGGGTTTGTGTTCTACACATCAGCCTTTTTTTGGAGGACTTAGCTCCCTGAAACTTCCTTAGTTAGCAAGTGGACATGAGGAATAATTAGTGGCTGCTCATTTTAGAAATCTTCAGGCTTTTCATTTTTAAAATGTTTATTTAACAAACTTCTTTGTTTACTTACAGAGAGATGAAGGACTCTTTAATTTTCTTTTTTTTTTTTTCTGATTTTCATTTGATGAAATTTCTAGATTTCCATCATTTTTGCAAAAATTATCCTAATTAAATTTCCAGATGCATTTTGTTGCTTTCAGTTGTTAATACCATCCTTTAAAAATTCTCATTTGGCCTGTGTCATACCACAATCACCTGGTTTTTCTCTTGTATCAGAGAGAAATTTCCAACATATAGGTCTGTTTGTGGATCTTTCTGTCTGCATTCAAAATGTCAATGTTCCTCTAAGGGGCTCAATCCTTGGCTCTTCTTTTTCGTATATTACATTGTCTCCTTGAGTGATCATACATAGTCCCATAACATGAATTTGATTATTATATGAAAATGTATAGCTCCTGGTAAAAACTCTCTTGATTTCCAAGAATCTGACTTAACAAACTCACCTTGATGTCTCACAGGAAACCTGAACAAACCTAATTTCATAATTTCTCTCTAACTTCAGAAAAACACAACAGAAAATACTCCTCCTTTTCCAGGGACATCTGTCTCAGTCCTGTTTCAAAACCACCTAACAGTTTATCCCAGAATGTCATCAATGTCTTCAACGATATTTCCCTTTTCCTTAAAAACCATCATTCAACAGCCCTTCAAACACCAAATATTAATTCTATCTTTAAACATTTAATATGCTCTCATTATTCTATGTTTAGCTTTAATACTTTAGAATCTTCACCATCTTTTTTATTGCCTGAGCTACTGTATAACTTCTCCTGGGATGTTTATCCTTAGTACTTATCTTCACACTCCTCACACTGCTGGGAGAATATTCTGAGAATATAGACACATTGTTTTATCCCATTGTTCAAAACTCTGTTCTGTAGTTTCTTGTGTGTTCATATCAGTCAGTTCAGTTCAGTTGCTAGGTCATGTCAGACTCTTTGTGACCCCATGAATTGCAGCACGCCAGGCCTCCCTGTCCATCACCAACTCCCGGAGTTCACTCAGACTCATGTACATCGAGTCAGTGATGCCATCCAGCCATCTCATCCTCTGTCATCACCTTCTCCTCGTGCCCCCAATCCCTCCTAGCATCAGAGTCTTTTCCAATGAGTTAAATCTCCACATGAGGTGGCCAAATTACTGCAGTTTCAGCTTTAGCATCAGTCCTTCCAAAGAACACCCAGGACTGACCTCCTTTATAATGGACTAGTTGGATTTCCCAGGACTCTCAAGAGTCTTCTCCAACACCACAGTTCAAAAGCATCAGTTCTTCGGCACTCAGCTTTCTTCACAGTCCAACTCTAATATCCATACATGACCACTGGGAAAACCATAGCCTTGACTAGACAGACCTTTGTGGGCAAAGTAATGTCTCTACTTTTCAATATGCTGTCTAGGTTGGTCATCATGTTCCTTCCAAGGAGTAAGCATCTTTTAATTTCATGGCTGCAGTCACCATCTGCAGTGATTTTGGAGCCCAGAAAAATAAAGTTTGCCACAGTTTCCACTGTTTCACTATCTATTTCCCATGAAGTGATGGGACCAGATGCCATGATCTTCGTTTTCTGAATGTTGAGCTTTAAGCCAACTTTTTCACTCTCCTTTTTCACTTTCATCAAGAGGCTTTTTAGTTCCTCTTCACTTTCTGCCATAAGGGTGGTGTCATCTGCATATCTGAGGCGATTGATATTTCTCCCAGCAATCTTGATTCCAGCTTGTGATTCCTCCAGCCCACGGTTTCTCATGATGTACTCTGCATAGAAGTTAAATAAGCAGGGTGACAATATACAGTCTTGACGTACTCCTTTTCCTATTTGGACCCAGTCTGTTGTTCCATGTCCAGTTCTAACTGTTGCTTCCTGACCTGCATATAGGTTTCTCAAGAGGTAGGTCAGGTGGTCTGGTGTTCGCATCTCATGAAGAATTTTCCACAGTTTATTGTGATCCACACAGTCAAAAGCTTTGACATAGTCAATAAAGCAGAAATAGATGTTTCTCTGGAACTCTCTTGCTTTTCCCATGATCCAGTGGATGTTGGCAATTTGATCTCTGTCTGGTTCCTCTGCCTTTTCAAAAACCAGCTTGAACATCTGGAAGTTTACGGTTCATGTACTGTTAAAGTCTGGCTTGGAGAATTTTGAGCATTACTTTACTAGCGTGTGAGATGGGTGCAATTGTGAGGTAGTTTGAACATTCTTTGGCATTGCCTTTCTTTGAGATTGGAATGAAAACTGACCTTTTCCCGGCCTATGGCCACTGCTGAGTTTTCCAAATTTGCTGGCATATTGAGTGCAGCACTTTCACAACATCATCTTTCAGGATTTGAAATAGCTCCACTGGAATTCCATCACCTCCACTAGCTTTGTCCATAGTGATGCTTTCTAAGGCCCACTTAACTTCACATTCCAGGATGTCTGGCTCTAGGTGAGTGATCACACCATTGTGATTATCTGGGTCGTGAAGCTCTTTTTTGTACAGTTCTTCTATGTATTCTTGCCACTTCTTCTTAATATCTTATGCTTCTGTTAGGTCCATACCGTTTCTGTCCTTTATTGAGCCCATCTTTGCATGAAATGTTCCCTTGGTATCTCTAATTTTCTTGAAGAGATCTCTAGTCTTTCCCATTCTGTTGTTTTCCTCTATTTCTTTGCATTGATCACTGAGGAAGGCTTTCTTATCTCTCTGTGCTATTCTTTGGAACTCTGCATTCAGATGCTTATATCTTTTCTTTTCTCCTTTGCTTTTCACTTCTTTTCATTTCACAGCTATTTGTAAGGCCTCCTCAGACAGCCATTTTGCTTTTTTGCATTTCTTTTCTATGGGGATGATCTTGATCCCTGTGTCCTGTACAATGTCACAAACCTCTGTCCGTAGGTCATCAGGCACTCTATCAGATCTAGTCCCTTAAATCTATTTCTCACTTCCACTGTATAAGCATAAGGGATGTGATTCTCATACCTGAATGGTCTAGTGGTTTTCCCCACTTTCTTCAATTTCAGTCTGTATTTGGCAACAAGGAGTTCATGATCTGAGCCACAGTCAGTTTCTGGTCTTGCTTTTGCTGACTGTATAATGCTTCTCCATCTTTGGCTGCAAAGAATATAATCAATCTGATTTCAATGTTGACCATCTGGTGATGTCCATGTATACAGTCTTCTCTTGTGTTGTTGGAAGAGAGTGTTTGTTATGACCAGTGCATTTCCTTGGCAAAACTCTATTAGTCTTTGTCCTGCTTCATTCCGTATTTCAAGGCCAAATTTGCCTGTTACTCCAGGTGTTTCTTGACTTCCTACTTTTGCATTCCAGTCCCCTATAATGAAAAGGACATCTTTTTTGGGTGTTAGTTAGAAACGATCTTGTAGGTCTTCATAGAACTGTTCAACTTCAGCTTCTTCGGCATTACTGGTTTAGGCTTGGATTACTCTGATATTGAATGGTTTGCCTTGGAAACAAACAGAGATCATTCTATCGTTTTTGAGATTGCATACGAGTACTACATTTTGGACTCTTTTGTTGATCGTAATGGCTACTTTGTTTCTTCTAAGGGATTCCTGCCCACAGTAGTAGATATAATGGGCATCTGAGTTAAATTCACCCATTCCAGTCCAGTTTAGTTCGCTGATTCCTAGAATGTCAATGTTCACTCTTGCCGTCTCCTGTTTGATCACTTCCAATTTGCCTTGATTCATGGACCTGACATTCCGGGTTCCTATGCAGTATTCCTCTTTACAGTATTGGACCTTGCTTCTATCACCAGTCACATCCACAACTGGGTGTTGTTTTTGCTTTTGCTCCATCCCTTCGTTCTTTCTGGAGTTATTTCTCCACTGATCTCCAGTAGCATATTGGGCACCTACCAACCTGGGGAGTTCCCTTTTCAGTATCCTATCATTTTGCCTTTTCATACTGTTCACGGGGTTCTCAAGGCAAGAAAACTGAAGTGGTTTGCCATTCCCTTCTCCAATGGATCACATTCTTTCAGACCTCTCCACCATGACCCACCCGTCTTGGGTGCCCCCACAGGGCATGGCTTAGTTTCATTGAGTTAAACAAGGCTGTAGTCCATGTGATCAGATTGGCTAGTTTTCTATGAAAATGGTTTCAGTGTATCTGCCCTCTGATGCCCTCTCACAACACCTACCATCTTATTTGGGTTTCTCTTACCTTGAACGTGGTGTATCTCTTCACGGCTGCTCCAGCAAAGCACACCACTGCTCCTTACCTTGGAGGAGGTCACCCCTTCTGACCTTGAACATAGAGTAGCTCCTCTGGGCCCTCCTGCGCCAGCACAGCTGCCACTCCTTGGACATGGGGCAGCTCCTCTCGGCCACTGCCTCTACCTCGGGCATGGGGTAGCTCCTCTCGGCCGCCTCCCCTGCCCTGGGTGTGGGGTAGCTCCTCTCGGCTGCCGCCCTGACTCGGATGTGGGGTAGCTCCTGTTGTCTGCTCCTGTGCCGACGCAGCCTGGCACTCTCATATCAGTGTTAATATCAGTGTTTTTCAAATGTCCCTTTGAAGATGTTTATCATAATTCATTACTTGTCAATAGGCAGATTATATTAATTTCCCTTGAGCTCTTATAAAATATTTATTCAATATTTCAACTTGAAGATGGAGAACAGGGTATAGTATACATTAAGATCCCTAGATTTTAGTAATTATACATCTTGTGCAGTTTTTCTGGAGTGAAAACATTTATCCACATTTTTTCCTTTCTAATCCCCTTAGCTTCAGGAACCTTGAATACTATGGACAACATAGAAAAAGAAAATGCAATTTGAAATTCTGAATTTGCAAAGTACTGTAAGAAGAGTTTGTTGTAATAAATTTAAAAATCAACTTTTTATTTTTCTTGGCTGTTTCAAAATATTTTGTACCAGTGAATTTTTGCAAAAGTGAATTGTGCTACATTTTAAGCTTTGAATAAAAAACACATGAGCTTCTCATAAAAGAAAGAAAGAAAGAAAGAAAAAGCCCAACAAACAAACACAAATCCCCAAACCTCTTACTGATAGAGTTCATGAGTGAAAAAATAAATAAAACTACCAGCATATTCTAATGCTTCTACAAGCATTCTGTTTATTTACTCCCTTGACAGTACTTTGCTTCTGAGGTTTGATTCTCAAACCACTGTCCTCTTAGCTTCTGCCTCAAGAGAAGTTAGTTGTCTCCGTGTGTGTTTTTGTTGATGATGATTTTATTTTTTGTCTCTCCAGCGGAAAGCATTCATATAGAAAAGATAGGCTGAGCAATTTCTAGTTTTTTAGCTGTTATAAAAAATTAATAACATAGAAGTAATAGAAAATTATCCAAATGGCATTAAAAGGTTGTGTATAGAAATAATTATAAAGTTCAATACAGTGCGAAAAGATTCTTACTCATCTTGAGATAAACATTTAAAAATATACAGCATTTTAAAATTTCATTTACTTATTTTTGGACCATGCTGAGTGGCTTATGGGATCTTAGCTCCTCAACCAGGGATTGAACCTGGGCTCCTCAGTGGAAGCTCAGAGTCCCAACCACTGGCCTATCAGGAAATTCCTTATATATTTCACCTAATATCTTGAAAAATGTTTCAGAACTCTGATCCAGTACCTTTTAGCAAAGGTATATGAACAAATCCCTTTTGGACATTCTTGTGAGTTTGCAAGTCCTTGTCAACTCTCTAGTCCTTGTCAACTCTCTAGGAGGGAAATAAATTATAATTTATTAAAAATTTAAAAGTACTTTTTACATTATCCCCCAAATTTCATGTGTATTATTTATGCTGACTTAAGATATATTAAAATAATCATGCAAACATACATGTATCTGATTAATGAAATATTTTGTTATTAAAATATGAAATAGTCATATTGGGAAGGCTACATTGAGTAAAATGCAACTATTGCTTTATACAAAGTATCAACACTTAAGATCCAGCACCCTGATTATGTAAATTACATCTAAACCGTCAATTAGAAATTTTTATATAGGACTGTGTACAGCTATTTTTACTGAAGCCAATGAAGAGAAGTTATATACATCCTTTCCCAGAGTCGGGCCTTTCTCATCACAGCAACTGTCAGAGATTGGCCTACCTATCAGAAACACTGGTCATCATGTGGCTTTTTTCTGTTATCCCTTTAACCAAGGTGTCACAGTCCTTTCAGCACTTCCATTACAAATACTATTAAGAGGCAATAAATAGTATCTAGAATCCATAAAATTCATGAAAATGGCATTATTATCTGATAAAAAATCAACCATAATTTCCATGCAGCATCTAGCAGTAATGGTGACACAAGTATCAAAATCCCTAAGGTGAACTTAATAGAAACTAACTTCAGAAGTTCCCCAAAAGATTTTTGAGAATTTCAGGGTACAAGGGGATGGACTTTGGGAATTTAATGAATCTCCTGTGTTGTTTTAGTTCTGCACTGTCAATGAGAATATGCTCTGGATTTATATTCTGCAGAGAGAAGCAGTAATCACAAATCACAAGTTTTGCTCATGTCTTGAGCGTCAAGATAATGCTTGGCTACACATACACTTTTATGCATCACAAGGACCCTGATAGGTTTCATTTCAACTTTAGTTTAAACGGAATTTTTTTATACACTTTGTATTTTTTGAAGTTGTCAAATTGTTAGCTAATCGTCATTTACTCTAAGGACAGAGTTGATACTTAAGATTCTTATCAATATATACTTCTTGAAGAGACATTTTCATGCAAGAAAGTAATAATATGTGTATGTGTGGTTTCCTTTGGGATCTATAAAGCTAGATTAGGAATATAGAGGGCAAAAAACCTGGTATGCACTAAACCGATCCATGTACATTGTTACACATAGGGCAAATTTTCAGTATTATTTTTAATAAATTTTTCTTAAGAAATGGATAAATTGGAATTGTTTTTCATATTGATTAAAAAAAATTTATTTCTTTATTTTTGGCTGTGCTGGGTCTCTGTTGCTGCCTGGATTTTTCTCTAGTTGCAGCAGGGGCTACTCTTCATTGTAGTGTGCAGGTTTCTCATTGTGGTGGCTTCTCTTGTTGCAGAGCACTGGTTCTAGGGCCTGTGAGCTTATTTGCTCCGTGGCTTGTGGGATCTTCCCAGATCAGCATTTGAATCAGTGTCTACTACATTGGTAGGTGGATTCTTTACCACTGAGCTACAGGGAAACTCCCATGCAGAGTTTTTTAATGGGGTCATCTTCAAGGGTGTAAGGTTCTCTCTCTTACTACGCAGTCACCCCTCAGTTTCTGAGGTGATTGATTGGTTCCTGACCCCACTACAGATACTAAAATCTGTGGATGTTGAAGTCCCAAGGTCAGCAGTCCATACTCTGGGGCTTCATATCTGAAAGTTCAACCAACCAGGGGCATAAACATAGTATAGGATGTGAAGTTTGTACAATCAGAGGGTAGACTGTATATTTATTGAAAAAACCTGCATGTAAGTGGGCCTGCATAGCTCAAACCATATTTTTGATGTATTATTCATTTATTTAATCATTTACTCAATAAGTATTTATTGCGGAACTAAGTTGGGCTTCCTAGGTGACGTTGGCACCCCATTCCAGTACTCTTGCTTGGAAAATCCCTAATAGGTCTGAGGAGCCTGTTAGGCTGCAATCCATGGGGTCGCTAAGAGTCGGACACGACTGAGCGACTTCACTTCACGTTTCACTTTCATGCATTGGAGAAGGAAATGGCAGTCCACTCCAGTGTTCTTGCCTGGAGAATCCCAGGGACAGAGGAGCCTGGTGGGCTTCCATCTATGGGGTCGCACAGAATCGGACACGACTGAAGTGACTTAGCATAGGTGACGTTAGTAGTAAAGAACTCACCTGCCAATGCAGGAGACATAAGAGATGCTGGTTCGATCCCTGGGTCAGGAGGATCCCCTAGAGGAGAGATTGGCAACCGTCTCCTGTATTTTTGCCTGGAAAATCCCATAGACAGTGAAGCCTGGTGGGCTACAGTCTATAGAGTTGTAAAGAGTCGACATGACTGAAGTGACTTAGCACACATGCAGGCACTGAACTAAGTTATGAGAGTAATATGGATACAAAAAGAAGTAAATCTCTGACTTAATATACTTATTGTTTCTAAACTCATTTATTTGACCTGCTTTTTGTCTATTTATGCTCCTTTACCACCCTTGAGAACTAATTCTTTTAAATTCTAGTATTTTACTATCTCAAGCTATGACTTCAAGCAAGAATAATGCTTGTTTCAAATGTTTTTGGATACTAACCAATATCTGAAAATGAGATTCTACCCACTTTCCGAGAACATCATATTTTTAAAAATATCTTTTAATCATATGTAATCCATTCATATATACACACATTTGTAATACTTTTTACTATAAAACTTTTGAAACATTCTCTATATCTATGAAACTATTTGGAAAACATCTTAGCCAACTTGGAAGGAAATAAATCTACACGATCACCAAGAAAGTGAGACAGGCTGTAAAATGGAACATATGTTCTGTTTTAGGAGACTTGTGTTCTCAGAAGGACTTTGTTGAAATATCTCAGAAGAACTGGGTTGAAATAAAATTGTACTTCCTGAAAAATACACGTATTAATGAATCAACCATGTTTCAAGGAGTAGTGTCAATTAAAGGTGGAAGTGACTGTGAGCCTTTTACTCTGAATATAAAAATTTTTCAGTGTAGAAATGATAGAGAAAATACTGATTTATGTAAATCTTTAAGTAGTTGAAGGGAAAAAATCCAAGGCACATCCAGTTATCAATATTTTTCATTATTGTGTTGGTTCATCAGAATATATTCATTTAAAATAGCACAAAATAGAGAAGATATAAATATTCATGATTTGGTAAAATGTCATGTATCATGGGAGATAATGGTGACTTCTGGATGCAGGATGATTTAAGAAGTTAAATGATAAATTTTAAGTGGCTTGGCTAACTCAATGAAACAAATTAGTCACATTTCTACTTACAATATCGATAAGAAAAATATCATAATCTAGAAGTTAGTCAAATATGTAAAACTATCTGTAGCTATTTCTATGAATTGAGCCTCACCCATTATGCAACATTCTTTTGGATTAGAAAGATGGGAAAATGGGGGGTGCACTTAAAATCAAGTTTTGGAATCACAGAATAAAACTGTGGCTCTTGAAATCACCAATATAACTTCCACCAAAGTAATTGCTGTCATAGTCTAAATTTAAGGCAAAAATTAGATATTTGTTATTAATGCATAAAACAAGTGAGTGATATATTATAAACTACAGCAAACTAAAATGTCTAGAGGGGAAAGAGATAACTCTTATCATTCAAAGACAAGAAAAGGGTAGTCTTCAGTGTATAGTGTATGCTGAATCAGAAATCAGGAAAGAGGTTATTTTTTGTCTCTTGATCCATTTTAGACCACTCCCTGATATTCATGCAAACCTTTATATACACACAAAAAACCTCAATTTCTTTTTTCAGTCAACTGAATGACAAACAGCTGAATGGAAAACCTCTCTGGACTCTAGGAATCACTAATAGCAACTAGTTGACATACAAGAGAAAGCCACCAGAAAGATAATTCACATTTGAAAGAAAATTCCCCAAGTGCTTTTCCATGAAACAATTCCAGAAGCAAAATTCTGTGAGATTAATGGATGTCACATGAGAACATTGTATACCTATTTGGGAAAAGCCATATTTCATATTTCTTCTGTTGGAGATTTCAACAGTGTACTGGCATTTCAGAGACTGAACCATCTTGCTGTAAAGAAATACATTTAACTTTACTTACCTTAGCATATTTTTCACAATTTCTTTCGTAAAATATCCAATGAAAAGTCCTGTTAGAAAGGCTACCCATGATATGGAAAATAATCTACTACATTTCCTGGCTTCCAAAAAGGATCCATAGATAATGCCACTACATTTGTTTACATGATATGTTAGCTGTTTTTACTTGGGACACATTTTGATTATCTTTTGGCTGCTATTAGTTTTGTCACCTTTTTAAAGGTATCTCCTTTGATACCTGCCCAATATTTCCCTTACTGAGCTCAAATGGATTTCCCTAGTGTTCTGCAACAT
This sequence comes from Bos indicus x Bos taurus, assembly GCF_003369695.1. Lineage (NCBI taxonomy): Eukaryota > Metazoa > Chordata > Mammalia > Artiodactyla > Bovidae > Bos > Bos indicus x Bos taurus. Next base: position 80,739,913 of record NC_040081.1, on the reverse strand, counting down.
TCTTGGAACTTTCTTTCAGAGTGCCCTGTACCATCTTCTGCTTCCTATGTTCAGAGAACAGAAACAGTCAAAGGAAAAAAAAAAAAAAAATCACGCACATAAGACTAAGATCAATAGCAGCTTTCAAAGAAGATAAACCTACAGAAGATTGAATTAACACTGATATGTCATGTAAAACAGAAAAACAACAACAGATAAGAAGAGTTTAAAAAGAAGGCAAATTTAGGATACCTCGGAAATTGGTATATGACTCTTAAATAGATTAGTATTAGAGACGCCCAATTTGAGAGTACATTAGTCATAAAAATATACCATGCTCATCACTGTTTTAAGTGGAGTTACCAAATACTTTATGTTAAAGGCTACCTTTGGACTTTCCTGGTGGTCCAGTGGTTGGGAGTCCACCTGCCAATGAAGGTGACATAGATTTTATCCCTGGTCTGTGAGGCTCCCACATGCCATGGGGCAGCTAAACCTGTACACCACAACTACTGAGTCCACACTCTAGAGCCTTTGAACCACAACTACTGAGCCCACATACCTGGAGCCCGAACTCCACAATAAGGGAAGCCACCGCAATGAAAGGCCTGCCCACGTCAACAGAGTAGCCCCTGCTCACCACACTGAAGAAAGCCCGAGCAAAGAAATGAAGCCCCAGAAGAGCCATTAAAAAAAGAAAAATTAAAATAAAAAAAGCCTGCCTTATACCATGCACCCATATAAATTACTAATGTTTTGTTTTAAATATAGAAAGAAAAAGCCATTAACAATAAATATAAACAAAACCGACTAACCTAAAATCAATAACTGGGGGTTTTGCTTAGGTTCTTAACTTTTCACAGAAGAATGTCTATTTTATTACACATTTACATAATGTTTATGCAGCTTTTTTTTTTGCAACTTCAGTCTCTACCTAAAAATGTTAACAACTGAAGTCCTTTTAAAAGATCTTATGAAGTATTTTCTCTCAAGTTCCTATCAAAAACCCACCTGAGAAAGGAATTTAGGAAAAATTTCTGAAAGATGTGCCAGGTTTAGACTCTTTGCATTTTCCTTGAATAAATCCTGATAATTAGAAAGCCAAATGTTATCAGGTATGATATTTTAGCTTTACAAAAAGATACCTTTCATATGTTTTATATCATTGGCTGTTATAAAAATATTATAAAAAGAACCATATACAAAAGAATATTATATGATGAATCATATGAAATATTTCATCTTTTTTGCTAAAAATATTGAATGATTGATTTGACTGTGCATTTTTGTAGTATTGCTTAAGAAATTGAAGTAAGGAATTTATTTTAGACTTTGGTGCTTGAAAATTTTTGCATTTCTCAAAGAACTGTAGTTCTTCCTTCTTTCTGAAAATGCAAACATAGAACAGAATATATTTTAATCTTTTGCTTTTCTCCTTTGGCTTCAAAATTGGAAGAAACAATTTGAACTATTACCTGTATTACTTTGTTTACTTGTCTGCTTATTAAAGTTCTCCTTCCCAGTTTTCATTACTTCTAATATATCTTTTCTCTTCATTATTTTTCTTTCTTTTCTGTGAGGGAGGCAATTATCCTGATCTCTTTCAAAACAAGAAACCCAGAATAGTGACACAGAAATCTCATAAAGTGAAGAGTTTCAAAATCTCAAAGGATACTTTTTTTTTTAAATTATTGTTGGATAGAAAATAACCTCCAACCTGAATAAACCTGCAAAGATAAAGATTATTCTCTAGATTTAGCTCTGATCTCCGAGGAATCTCTCAAATTATGTTATAATTGCTTGACTCTTGAAAATGCATATTTCACGTCTATCTTATCCTTTTCCTGGCTCTAATTCCCAGCTCATATTTTCTTTTCCTTTTTTTTTTTTTTTCTTTTGGACTTTCCTAGGTATTATAAATTTTGTTAAAGTCCGTTCTGTATTTACGCTATTTTGGGGCCTGTTGGTTTCATTGCTTTATTGCCCCTCGGGGTACACTTAGAAACCATAGACTCTTATATGTCTAAAACCTGGGGCATAAAAAATACATCCCAGATATTTAGTAATATTTCTTTATGAGTCAAATATGCAAATGTTTCCAGCTTGTGTTTTCAGCATTCCACTTTGACTAGGCTGCAGTTACTCCTTAAGAGTCCTGACTTGAGTTGCTCTAAATTTGTACTAATTGTTTCACTTTTCCTCTTTTGTTTGTTTGTTTGAAGTATATTTTTCACAGCTCTTTTCTTTCTTCCTTCCTATCACAGAGGTGTGAATTCAAATATAATTCTCTCTCACAGGTCTTCTGCCTTCAGCCTAACTCAAATCAATTCTTTGAATGACCAACCCCTAGTAACCCTCTACCATATCTTACTTAATTTTATTCATAGTAATTATAAATAATATTATTATATATTTATTTGTTTGCATATTTACTTTCTACTTCTGCTATTTGAATATAAGCTCTGTAAGAACAGGGATTCTATTGTACTTCTCTAATCTCTAGCACCTAAAACGGTGCTTAGCACATAACTGGAGTTTAAGGAACTAACCTAGCTCCTCATTTTTGAGACAATGAGAATTTGAATTTTTTTATAAAGTATGAATTCAGTTCAACAGTGTGTTTCCATAAATCAGGAAAGCTCAGTGGTTTGTTTGATTTAAAACTCATAGATATAAGGTAAATTCTTTCTGAGAATTCTCATTCAATGGAAAATTATTATCCAAATATTTCCCTTCAGCCCATTCATATTTCTTTATACAAATTTATGTGAGCAGTACATATTCTTAGAAAAGAATAAAATATTACATTCTTTCCATTCTTTCAAGTCTTCAGTACTAAAAACATATACAAAGATATTCAACCCATTATCTTTAAACACAAATTATATTCTATTGTAAGAATAAAACAATTTCATCATACCCTGAGCCATTAATACACTAAAAGTATTAAGGAACATGCAAAATTATATTATGCCAATAAATATAATACTGATTAAATTTCCACATCATTTTTTAAAAATTTAGTGGATAAATTCCAAAAGCTGACTCACAAATCTCTTTGTGGTTAACCTAGACCAATATGGATTAGATAATAGAGGCAGATGTGATTTTAGTTCCTTCTAAATTTGATTCTTGGTTAAAATGCCTATTCTGCATTTAGCTTAATGCCTAGGGAGAAGGACGAGAAAATGCTGGCTAGAATTGATGACAGAGATAAAGGACCAAAATAACACAGAAAAACTTAAGGGGCAAAAACTCTGACCACCATTCAGTAATATGGCCTCAAAATGTGTTCAGCCTGCTCATCACATGGTCTCTTGAGTAATAGCAAGAATCAAGTCTTCAGTACAAAAAATATACAATGGTATTAAAACCCACTATCTTTATATACAAATTATATTCTACTGTAAGAAGAAAACAATTTCATCATACCCAGAGTCACTAATATAACTATAAATAGCAGCTTTAATTGAAACTTAGTGTTTCCAACAAAAGCTATATGTGGTAATGAAATTTAGGGTTTTTTTTTTTTTTCCTTCCAGATAATCAGTTTTTCAGCAATTTGCTCTGTGTTTGATGAGTGACAGTGCTAATTAAGACAAATTTCTCCCTCTGGTGGTGTATGTGTTGCACATTTGTAAATGCTTAGGCTTGCCAAAAATATTTTTTACTAATCTATTTCTTTTCCTTTTAAAAGCAATAGATGAGGTTTTTGAAGGGTGCTATGGACGGTCCCATCACTTCATGGGAAATAGATGGGGAAACAGTGTCAGACTTTATTTTTTTGGGCTCCAAAATCACTGCAGATGGTGACTGCAGCCATGAAATTAAAAGACTCTTACTCCTTGGAAGGAAAGTTATGACCAACCTAGATAGCATATTCAAAAGCAGAGACATTACTTTGCCAACAAAGGTCCGTCTAGTCAAGGCTATGTGGTCATGTATGGATGTGAAAATTGGACTGTGAAGAAGGCTGAGCGCAGAAGAATTGATGCTTTTGAACTGTGGTGTTGGAGAAGACTCTTGAGAGTCCCTTGGACTGCAAAGAGATCCAACCAGTCCATTCTGAAGGAGATCAGCCCTGGGATTTCTTTAGAAGGAATGATGCTAAAGCTGAAACTCCAGTACTTTGGCCACCTCATGCGAAGAGTTGACTCATTGGAAAAGACTCTGATGCTGGGAGGGATTGGGGGCAGGAGGAGAAGGGGACAACAGAGGATGACATGGCTGGATGGCATCACTGACTCAATGGATGTGAGTTTGGGTGAACTCCGGGAGTTGGTGATGGACAGGGAGGCCTGGCCTGCTGGGATTCATGGGGTCGCAAAGAGTTGGACACGACTGAGCAACTGAAATGAACTGATGGGAGAAGGAAGCGGTAGAATTCTGTAAGTAATTTTGCCTCACCAAAGTTGGCTAAAGGGAAATTACCTGAAATTACAAGGCAGTGGCTGTTAAACTGAATTTCTTTTTTCTTTTTTTTTTTTTAGCTATTCTAACCCAGATCTTCAAGTCAAAAGCATCAAAAATAGGAGATGAATAGTAATTACTTTCTGGCTAATTAATCTAGTCTTTTTTTTTTTTTTTTAAGAAGTTTTAATACTTTAATGAAGACTTCCTTCACTGTTTACAGCCTTGATCTGCTGGTGTGGGTGATTGGGGGGTAGGGAGCTGCAGGCAGGTCACTGAGCAGCCTGGTCAGGGCATGTTCTCTCCTCAAATCACAGTAACAAGGGAGTTGCTGTAGTTGTGGTTCCCAAAGTGCTGCCTGCCTGTTCCCATTTCTTGTACCTGGACCCACTCCTCTGCAGTGTCTTTGATACAGAATCTGGCAGGGAGAAACAAAATCACTGAGATTTCCTTTGTGGTCTAATATATAGAAGATCTTTATAAATGCACTCTAAGGATCAGGGAAAAAAAATCTTATTTCTAGTTTTCTGACTAAAAAGATGCTAAGTCATGTGCTACTCTTTTGTGACCCCACAGATTGTAAGCCACTAGGCTTTTTTGTCCATGGGATTTTCCAGGCAAGAATACTAGACTCGGTTGCCATATCCTTCTCTAGGGGATCTTCTCAACCCAGGGATTGAATGCATGTCTGCTGCTTTGGCAGGTAGATTCTTTACCACTGAGTCACCAGGGAAGCCCAATTTCCTAGTTTTTGATGTCAGTGTAAGTGTTTTGATTACATTATCTATCTGTTGTCATCTATGTATATACATGGGTATGTATATATACATTTATTTATTATATCTCAGATCAGATCAGATCAGTTGCTCAGTCCTGTCCGACTCTTTGCAACCCCATGAATCGAAGCACGCCAGGCCTCCCTGTCCATCACCAACTCCCGGAGTTCACTCAGACTCATGTACATCGAGTCAGTGATGCCATCCAGCCATCTTATCCTCTGTTGTCCCCTTCTCCTCCTGCCCCCAATCCCTCCCAGCATCAGGGTCTTTTCCAATGAGTCAACTCTTCGCATGAGGTGGCCAAAGTACTGGAGTTTCAGCTTTAGCATCATTCCTTCCAAAGAAATCCCAGGGCTGATCTCCTTCAGAATGCACTAGTTGGATCTCCTTGCAGTCCAAGGGACTCTCAAGAGTCTTCTCCAACACCACAGTTCAAAAGCATCAATTCTTCGGCGCTCAGCCTTCTTCACAGTCCAACTCTCACATCCGTACATGACTACAGGAAAAACCATAGCCTTGACTAGATGAACCTTTGTTGGCAAAGAAATGTCTCTGGTTTTGAATATGCTATCTAGGTTGGTCACAACTTTCCTTCCAAGGAGTAAGAGTCTTTTAATTTCATGGCTGCAATCACCATCTGCAGTGATTTTGGAGCCCCAAAAAATAAAGTCTGACACTGTTTCCACTGTTTCCCCATCTATTTCCCATGAAGTGGTGGGACCGGATGCCATGATCTTCGTTTTCTGAAAGTTGAGCTTTAAGCCAACTTTTTCACTCTCCACTTTCACTTTCATCAAGAGGCTTTTTAGTTCCTCTTCACTTTCTGCCATCAGGGTGGTGTCATCTGCATATCTGAGGGTATTGATATTTCTCCCGGCAATCTTGATTCCAGCTTGTGTTTCTTCCAGTCCAGCGTTCAGCGTTTCTCATGATGTACTCTGCATATAAGTTCAATAAACAGGGTGACAATATACTGCCTTGATGAACTCCTTTTCCTATTTGGAACCAATCTGTTTTTCCATGTCCAGTTCTAACTGTTGCTTTCTCACCTGCATACAAATTTCTCAAGAGGCAGATCAGGTGGTCTGGTATTCCCATCTCTTCCAGAATTTTTCACAGTTTATTGTGATCCACACAGTCAAAGGCTTTGGCATAGTCAATAAAGCAGAAATAGATGTTTTTCTGGAACTCTCTTGTTTTTTCTGTGATCCAGCAGATGTTGACAATTTGATCTCTGGTTCCTCTGCCTTTTCTAAAACCAGCTTGAACATCAGGAAGTTCACGGTTCACATATTGCTGAAGCCTGGCTTGGAGAATTTTGAGCATTACTTTATTAGCATGTGAGATGAGTGCAATTGTGCGGTAGTTTGAGCATTCTTTGGCATTCCCTTTCTTTGGGATGGGAATGAAAACTGACCTTTTCCAGTCCTGTGGCCACTGCTGAGTTTTCCAAATTTGCTGGTATATTGAGTGCAGCACTTTCACAGCATCATCTTCCAGGATTTGGAATAGCTCAACTGAAATTCCATCACCTCCACTAGCTTTGTTCATAGTGATGCTTTCTAAGGCCCACTTGACTTCACATTCCAGGATGTCTGGCTCTAGGTCAGTGATCACACCATTGTGATTATCTTGGTCATGAAGATCTTTTTTGTACAGTTCTTCTGTGTATTCTTGCCATCTCTTCTTAATATCTTCTGCTTCTGATAGGTTCATACCATTTCTGTCCTTTATCAAGCTCATCTTTGCATGAAATGTTCCTTTGGTATCTCTGATTTTCTTGAGGAGATCCCTAGTCTTTCCCATTCTGTTGTTTTCCTCTATTTCTTTGCATTCATCACTGAAGAAGGCTTTCTTATCTCTTCTTGCTATTCTTTGGAACTCTGCATTCAGATATTTATTTACTATATCTAGCTATTTATTATTCTATTTATATATTTTTTCTGTATACTTTCTCTGTCTTTTACAAAGAGTCTTCTACTACTGATCTGTTCTATTTCTGCTCTTTCTACCTTCTTATATTTCCATGGTAGGGAGGAGGACAGTAAAATTTTTAGGAAAGGTCTGACCAGGAAGGTTCTTACTGAGAAGATGCTCCTTGAGTAAAGGCCTGAAGGAGGGGAGGGAGGGAGATGTAGGGAACCTGGAGTGAGAACATCATAGGCAGAGCCTTCTTCAAAGGCAAAAAGACTGATGCTTCAAAGGTGATCAAGAATGTGAAACAGAATGAGTGAGGGGAGGAAAGGCATATGATGGAGTCAGAGTTGAGAACTGGGGGGTTTGGGCAAGGCAGGTGTTAGGTGGTGACATCAAGCAGAGGCTTATTTTAGAAAAGGCTGTACATAGGAAAATGTAGCAAAAGTTCACTAGTGGCTGAGAGCCTGATAACATGCTCTATAACTCCCACTGTCCACTGCCATATTTATCAAAGTTAAATGTTTACAGTCCCCACTCAATAAACACATGTTTGAGAATGAATTGAATGATTGTGCTGAGAAGTGTTTCACCTGTAAAATGTGTAGTAATTCTTATTTTGCAGATATACATTAAAAATGAATATATATATATATATATATATATATATATATATATATATATATATGGGAGAAGGAAATGGCAACCCACTCCAGTGTTCTTGTCTGGAGAATCCCAGGGACGGGGGAGCCTGGTGGGCGGCCGTCTATGGGGTTGCACAGAGTCGGACACGACTGAAGCGACTTAGCAGCAGCATATATATATATATATATATATATATATATATATATATATATGATTTGTATCTAGCTACCCACTCCAGTATTCTTGGGCTTCCCTTGTGGCTCACTTGGTAAAGATTTCTCCTGCAATCTAAGCTTCAACCCCTAGGTTGGGAAGATCCCCTGGAGAAGGAAACAGCTATCCACTCCAATATTCTGGCCTGGAGAATTCCATAGACTGTGTAGTCCATAGGGTAACAAAGAGTTGGACACAAATGAGTGACTTTCATTTTCACTTTTTACCTATATAAAAGTGGGGTTTCCTAGGTGGCTTAGATGGTAAAGAATCTGCTTGCAATGCAGGAGAGCTAGGTTTGATTCCTGGAGGAGAACATGGCAACACACTCCGGTATTTTTGCCTGGAGAATTCCATGGGCAGAAGAGCCTGGAGGGCTATAGTCCATGGGGTCACAAACAGTGGGACATGACAGAGTGATTGAGCATACAAAGACACACTGGCATTAAAGGGCAGAAAGACAATGTAAGTTCCATCTTCTGTTGCCATATCTATAGTTACCACATATGACTGTACTCTGTTTCCAATTTCTCTCAAACATTATTACATACACTCTATATTAGAGTCTTAGGGCTGCCATGACAAAGTACTGTAAACTGGGTGGCCCACCACTGGAAATTTCTTATTTCAGAGTTCTAGGGGCTGGAATTGCAAAATCAAGGTGTGGCAGGACTGGTTCTTTCTAAGGACCATAAGGAGCATCTATCTCATACTTACTCCTAGCTTCTGGCATCTTCATGTGTTTCTGGACTTGTAGATAACATTCTCCTGGTGTCTTCACATCATCTTCCTTTATGTATGTCTGCCTTTGTGTTCAAATTTCCTCTTTTTATAAGAACACAATCATGTTGTATTAGGGTCGACTCTAGTGGCTTCCCTGGTAGGTCAGCTGGTAAAGAATCCACTGGCAATGCAGGAGACCTGGGTTTAGTCCCTGGGTTGGGCAGATTCCTGGAGGAGGGCATGGCAACCTACCCCAGCATTCTTGCCTGAAGAATCCCCATGGACAGAGGAGCCTGGTGGGCTACAGTCCATGAGGTTGCAAAGAGCTGGACATGACTAAACTACTTAGAACAGCTAGTGACTTCATGTTACTTTGATCATCTGCAAAGACTATTTCCAAATAAAATCACATTCAGGAACTCTTGGGGTTAAACCATCAGCATCTTTTAGGAGAACACATTTCAATCCATTTCAATCAAGATAATGTCTGTATCTTCTCATTAAAACTGTTTTTAAGGTCACTACTGGCCCTACATTGCTAAATCTGGTGGTCAGTTCTCAGTTCTCGTCTCTCCTTAATTGACCTGTTAGTAGCACTTGATGCAACTGATCCCACTCTACTCCTTGAAACACTTTCTTCACTTTGTAAGCAAGATGACATACTCTTAGGTTTTCCTATTATATTATTGCTTACTCATCTCAGAACTTTTGTGAGTTTCTCCCCTTTTTCATGATATTTGAATTTTTTTAGTTTAAAAAAATGTAGAATCTTTTGACACCTTCTTTATTTCACATCCAAAGCTGATCTCACATCATATCTTGTTGCCTCTACCTTCAAAGCATCACCAGATCCTGACCACTCTTTTCACCCTCACTTCTAGAGCACTGTACTAGGTTGCCATTATATCCTGCTGGGATTACTGAAATTATCCTTTAAACTGGCCACATGGATAAAATCTTTGGATCTGGTAGTCTAGTCTCAACACAACAGCCACAGTGAATTTTTTTAAAGTGACGTGCTAAATTAGATCATGTCATTTCACAATTCAAAACTGTATAATCAATCTTCATTTCACTCAAATAAAATACAATGGTACATAAAGTGCTCTAAGATCCAATGTGATCTTTACTTTCCTTTCTCAACAATTTTATATTCTAATTGTCTTGCATATTCTTTGTCACCATACTGCCCTTCTAGATGCACTTACTATGGGCTGAGCATGTTCCTCCTTTCAAATACTTATGTTGTCTTTTTATTCTGCCTTGAGTTTAACTTCCCCTTGTATCTGTAAGATTATACTTTTTCACTGATCTAAGTCATTACTCATATATCACTTTCCCAATAAATCTAATTCTGATCTTCCTATTTAAAATTGTATTTTTGCTTTGTACTCTGCTTCATTTTTTGTTTGCTTGTCAATTTTTTTTAACTAGTGCTGTTTATATTATTTTCTCATTTGTGTGTGTTTTTTTATTAAGTTAAATCTCTTCTTTCATGCAAGCTCCATGAAGAGGAGTGTCTTTCCTGTTTTACCAATATATCCAAACTGAGGAGAATAATCCAGCACCAGTCACATAGAAATGACTTAATAGATTGAATTAATAATCCATTAATTGGTCTATGAAAAGAAGTGGCTGCATAAAGGTAGTAGAATTCTGTGAGGTCAAGAGAATTCAAATTAAAAAACAAAAACTCATATAATATGTTTATATGTCATAACAGTATTTTTGACACCCAGATCAATAGATAGATCAGTTAATGATAATTCTCTTAAAGATATAGAAAAGATAGGTATTTTTTGATGAGTTGGCCATATTTTTCCTTTTAGTTACTCATTAAATAATAATTGAATTCCTAATATGTGCCTCACATATGCATTTATTTTAAGTTAATAAATAAAAAATTATGTTTTGTCTGAAGCTTATGTATATGTAGGGCTTCCCTGGTAGCTAAGTTGGTAAAGAATCTGCCTGCAATGCAGGAGACCCCAGTTTCATTCCTGGGTCAGTAAGATTCACTGGAGAAGGGATAGGCTACCCAATCCAGTATTCTTGGGCATCCATGGTGGCTCAACTGGTAAGAAGTCCACCTGCAATGTGGGAGACCTGGATTTGATCCCTGGATTGGTAAGGTCTCCTGGAGAAAGGAAAGGCTACCCACTCCAATATTCTGGCCTGTAGAATTCCATGGACTGTATAGTCCATGGGGTCGCAAAGAGGTGGACATAGCTGAATGACTTTCACGTCACTTCACTTAAGTATATATAATAGGAAAAAAAGAAGGGAAGATCTGGCACTAATTTTCTTTTCACTGATCTATGTTCACTGGGGAAAAAAATTAAGCATTTTCTTTTACGTGTTGTTTCTGATCATCTCAGCATATGGAAAAATAGGAAAAAAAAGAACATTTTACCTCAGAGCATCAGTAATATTTCAGAAAAGATTAAGTGCCCAAAATGTCAGGAATAAGTTAATAAAATGAAGCAACAAGACCAGACTTTAGCAGAAATATGTTAGAAGAAGAGAAAACTGGGACAATAAGATTTTCAAATTATGAAGTTTCAGAAAGAGTTAAAGCACTCCAAGGCAAGAGAATAAAGTACTACCGGCCAGAATCTCATTCTCTTAACTCTAGGGAAATGCATTGTAAGTAGGTCTGAAGAGTAGGTATTCCCTTGAAGTTACAAAGGATGAGAGTCTCACCCTATGTCTTTAATTTATACAAAATATATTTTTATAAGAGCAAGAGCTTTAAGAGGTACTGTGCGTGAGAGAGTTTGAAATGTGTACTGTATTAAGATGGAGCCACTATGCTAAGGCTAAGCACATTTAGATACCTTTGTGGTTTGAATTATTCTCAGTTCCTAGAAAGCCAGCTTTATGTAATATGAGGGCAGGGGTTGCTGAACAATTCTTTGAATAATCCTTTGAAGCCAGAAAGCATTATTTTACACTGAAAGCCCTTGGTTTGCAAAGAGTCAGACATGACTTGGTGACTGAACAATAATAACAACAGCCCTGGCTATCATAATATCAAAGTTTGACCTATGAGTACACAATCATTTAATCAACAACTTTTCCAGAATAACTAAGAAGTTGCTGGTTCTTCTCTCCCTCAATTCCTGACCTGTGGATTGCATGATTAATTCTTAATTCAATGGAAACATCACAACTATCTTCTTTGTTAATTTAATCAATAATAACTACATTTATTAATTTCATACTATAAAATGTGGACTTCCCTGGTGGCTCAGATGGTAAAGAATCTGCCTGCAATGCAGAAGACCTGGGTTTGATCCCTGGGTAGGGAAGATCCCCTGGAGAAGGGAATGGAAACTCACTCCAGTATTCTTGCCTGGAGAATACCATGGACAGAGGAGCCTAGGGGGCTACAATCCATGGGTTCACAAACAGACATGACTCAATGACTAACACTTTTATTTCTTTTCACTATAAGATGTATTGTTCTCTTCTGTTAGTGCAAGGAGCATGATTTTTATTAAAATGACACTAAAAGTATATCAATAAATGTTATCTAAATCAAATTTTAATGTAGCCATTAACTATTGCATATACTATGTTATTTCAGGAATCAAACTAAAAGTATTTATACACAAACAAGTAGAATGAAATATATTACATAAGTAAGTGACTTCAGCTACAATTTTTAAAAGTTTATAAGAATATGTATTTTTCTTTATTAATCAAACTAATATGCAACAGCAAAATGATTTTTAAAAAAAATTTCCAACTCATTTTGACAATTTTGGATAATATTAAAATTATTTCTTGGATAAGTGCTTAATATAAATTTAGGTATTAAAAATAATACATTTTTAGTAAATTCAATGTAAGACTCCATACTCATAGATTAATTGCTAAATTTAACTATTTGTGGAATGAGTGGTAGGTAACTCATTGATTCTATGAGGCATTTCTGATTGAATATTTTATAGAATTTATTACTTTTCTTAAAACTGTACTTATTCTATCACACCTAGTGTTTAGGAGCTACAAAAGCCTATAGGAACCCTAGCAACTAAACCATTTTGTTAATGTTCTACTGGGGCAATTTATAGAATTTCGTTGCTGCCATTTTAATCTGGTCTTTCTGGTACAAAGTGAAGGATGTTTTTTTCTTGGTTGTGCAGTGTGGCATGTGGAGCTTTCTCTGAGTGAGTGAGTGAAATCATTCAGTCGTGTCCGACTCTTTGCGACCCCATGGACTGAAGCCTATCAGGGTCCTCTGTCCATGGAATTCTCCAGGCAAGAATACTGGAGTGGGTTGCCATTTCCTTCTCCAGGGGATCTTCCCAAACCAGGAATCGAATCCGGGTCTCCCGCATGGCGGGCGGACGCTTTACCATCTGAGCCACCAGGGAAGCCCTGTGAATGATGTTTTTTCTTGGTTGCACAGCATGGCATGTGGATCTTCCTCTACCAGAGATCAAACCTGTGCCTCCTATAGTGGAAACGCAGAGTACAATGTGAATAATTTGATATTTCTGTAGTCAGTTTGCAAGATTGTTTCTCCATTTTGATCCATTAAAATATTTTAAAATATGTCTACATTTTTGAGATATTTTAAATAATTTAAACCAATTTTCCTACAATGGAATATTTCTATTCCTATTATACCAAGCTTAATTAAAATTGAGCTTTAACATAGTGACCAATTGCTCATCTATTCAACCTAAATAACCATATAGTTACACAAATGTTGCTCAAGTTTATAAAATAACTGCTGGGATATCAAGTTTGATATAATTTGTAATCAGATCAAAATTTGCAAATTAAAAAAATGTTCCAATAATGAATATGTATTCAAAAGCCAATGTACACAGGGAAGAGTTATATCATTTTTTTGTTAAGATTTATATTCTGGAAAATAAGGTTTATATCTTGAAATACTAAATCTTACATTAAAATTTAGTATTAAAATTCAGATAGCTTCAGATTTAATTAAAAGCCTCTCCATTTAATAGAGGAACTACTAATTTCTGAGTATTTTGTGACTTGTTATCTTACCTGAAGAGTGTAAACAAAAATGTGCCTATCTCTTAGTGTTCAGGGAAAAATTAAATGAAATGATGTTTGGAAAGCAGAGCTTCCCTGGTGGTTCAGATAGTAAAGAATATGCCTGCAATGCAGGAGATCTGGGATTGATCCCTACATCAGGAAGATCCCCTGGAGAAGAAAATGACTACTCATTCCAGTATTCTTGGCTGAAGATTCCATGGACAGAGAAGCCTGGCAGGCTACAGTCCATGGGGTCACAAAGAGTCAGAAACAAGTGAGTGACTTTCACTTTGGAAAGCATTTAGCACCTTGTCCAGCATAACAATCACTACAGCAGAGAACAAATTATGTGAGCACCTTCCCTTTTGATTTTTCTGTTTCTGAGAACATAGAAAAAGTATATTTCCCAAGATCCTTTGCACTTAGGTGAAAGGAACTAAATTTATTCAAGGAAATGAAGTGTTACTTCCAGACTGAGGAATTAATGAGGTAATGTTCTTGCTCCATTGTCAGCCTCTCTTGTGCTGTGATGACCGTAAAGGTTCTTTGGTGAGACAGCATTCACAGGAAGGAAGCAGCCAGGATCCACAAGTCACTGCTTGAAGAGAGCTAACCTGAATAGGTGCAAGAACAGCATGACTTTGTGTGAGAGACAAATGCACTGTTACGTGTTGAGTTACTGAGAATCTGACTAATGCACTTAATAAATGATAGCCAGACATGGTAAGCAATCCCAGTGCTAGTCAAACTGTTTATGTGCACATGTATGTGTATGTATAATTAAAATATGTTAGTTAATATTTAATTTAAAATTCTTGTTATTTTTTTTTTGTCAAATGTAAGTAATAAGGTCAAAATTTGTTAAGAATTTACACACTGCCTTTTCTCTAGTAACTTAGGTGGACTAAACTTCTCAACTACTAAGATCATATAAAGTATATTTTCCTCACAAAACTGTCCAAATTGGATACCACTGATTTTCTTTAATTAACTTTACTCATAAAATGAAAAAAAAAGAATAAAATTAATAGTATGGACTTAATAGTTGATTTTATGAAGTCAAATCACCTACAGTCAGGCCTGTAAACAAATGTTATTGCTTTTGTGAGAAAAAAATAACAAAAACTGTTCAACAAAGTAGTAAATGACTTTAAACCTATACATATGGCCAATATCCATGGCAATGTTGGTGGTTAAATGTTTATACAGATAAGCATAGTAGTTTCCCATACTCAAGGCTCTGTATAACAGTCAATTAAAAACATTTTCTTAAGTTACAAAGGTACTATACTGCTTGTATTCCTCCACCAATCTACTGTCATTCAAAATCTTTGAGAGACCCAGATTTGTGGTCTCTCAAGCCCTCTCAGAGTCCATGAGTGACGGACTGTCCTTTATGGAACCACTACATCTACTCCTATTGCTATTCAATCTGTTCCAAGTCAATTGGTGAATGCAATTTTGGACACATGAAACAGATTATTTGTACCTGTGTCTGCCTTTTCATCTCCTCTATGTTTTGGAATAGTCATATAAGTTCTTTCTACTTTGTTACATATACTTCAGCCAAATTAAGGATAAAATCTGTATACATGTAAATTATTTACCTACTGTTAATGACTATAATATTAGATTTTACAAGTGAAAGTCTCTTAGTTTTGTCTGACTCTTTGTGACCCCATGGAGTACACAGTCCATGGAATTCTCTAGGCCAGAATTTTGGAGTGGTAGTCTTTCCCTTCTCCAGGGGATCTTCCCAATCCAGAGATTGAACCTGCATTGTAGGAGGATTCTTTAGCAGCTGAGATAACAGGGAAGCCCATGATTTTACAAGATTTTACATTTTGGGTGAATTATTTGAAAACTCTCAAGCAGTGACCTCTTTCTACAGATAATTTCAGTTTTAGAAGATCTACAGGCCTCATTTACTAGAATTAAATTCATTTTTTAATGGAGTGAATTAAGATTTTCCTTTAAAAGTAAGAAGAGTAATTATCTATTCCTTGGTTTAATGCAACCCTTCTAGCAGGATTGTGCTGAGTGCTTTGTATTATTAAGAGTGAGATAGCAAATCAAGTAAGAGATTTCTCATTACATTGTCAAAACACAAGAGTGATGGATGGCAATGTCTCTTTTCCAAATTGAATTACTCTTTTGTTTAGCACCAAATAATTAAAATTTACATAAGAAGACACACATAAAGCAGCCATTATGAAATCAAGTAAATGAGAAAGAGTGAAGAATAATTCATTTACTAGTATTATGGCATGCAAAGAAGAAGGCTGAATGGAACATATTCAAGAGAAAAAACAAACTTAAGCTTGAATTCTCCAAAATGTGTATCTCCAGCTGTAGCCTTCAGCTGTAATCTGGAAGCAAGCTTCTTATAATGCACTGTCCACTCTCAGTAAATGATATCACCATTCTTTAAGACCAAAAATTTGAGAAATCTTCCTTTACGGATTTTTGCTTTCTGCTTCACATCCAATGCATTCATAAATCCTGTTAGTTCTATTGTCAAATTATATTCTGAGTCTGACCACCACTTACAATTCTTAATGTTGTTAGTGATAGGCAGAACAACAGACTACCAAAGATGTCTATGTCCTAATCCCGGTTACATGGAAAAGAATAATTAAAGTTGTGGATAGAATTAAGACTGCTAATCAGTAGCTCTTGATGCATGCATGCTCAGTTGCTCAATGGTGGCCAACTTTTTGCAACCCCATGGACTGTAAGTTGCCAGGCTCCTCTGTCCATAGGATTTTTCCAGTAAGGATACTGGGATCTTCCCCAGCCAGAAATTGCATTTGGGTCTCCTGCATCTCCTGCATTGGCAGACAAATTCTTTACCACTGAGCCACCAGGGGAGCCCATAGATTTTTATGGAGAAGGTTATTTTGGATTATCTGGGTGGTCTCACTATAATCATAAGGGTCCTTAAACATGAAAGAAGGAGGTTGGGGAAGACAGCAGTATGAGAAAGGCTCTAGCTGACATTGCTAACTTTGAGGATGGAGTCAAATGCCATGAGTAAGAAGTATGGTGGCCTCCAGAAACTCAAAAAAGCAAGGCACAGACTTTTCCCTAGAGTCTCCTGGAGGAACATACTCTGTTAATATCTTGATTTTATCCCACTGATGCCTATTTCAGAATTCTAATTTCAAGAACTATGTCATAATAAATTTCTACTGCTTTAAGCTGCTCAATTTGCAGTAATTTTTTATAGCAGCAATAGGATACTAGTATATCATCCTACTTAAAAAATTATCTTATTACTGAAATGGCCTACTAACTAGTCTCCTTAGTCCTATTCTCATCTAAAGATTCTGTTCTCTATAAGCAAAACTGGTTTTTGTTTTAAAATGGAAATTCTCTGCTTTACTCACTTATACAAAGCTTTCAGTGATTTCATACCACAATCAGAAAATAAACCTGAGAATCTCATCCTGATCTACAAGGCATGACACTATCTAGTTCTACTCAACCTTTCTGACTCATGGCCTATCTTTCTCTGTCATTCTGTCTTCATGCCATCCATTCTGATATTCTGCCAGAATCTAATGCATTCTAAGCTCATTTCTGATTCATAATATTTGCTTTTATGGAACACTCTGCCTAAAACTCTATGGCCCCTAAATACTATAATGGTTAGATCCTCCTTATTTTCTTGTTTCTGTTTCTGATCAAATATCACTTTCTCAATAAAGCCTCTGGCTACTCAATCTAAATTAATCCTATTCAGTCATCTTGTTTCATTTCTTCATAGGAATTATCATTATTCAAAATCACCTGGTTCATTTTGTGATTTTACATTAACTTGCTTATTCCTACACCTCACACAACAAAATAATGTAAATACCATGAAAGGAAAACAATCTGTGCTTCAACATTATAACAATGGCACTTAGAATAGCATCTGGTACATTATAAATGTTGCATATATATCTTTTGAATGAATGAAAAAAAATGGTGAAGTCAATTAAGACTTTTAAATATTAAGGTCATACACAATTAAACATTAATACATGTTTCTTCTTAGTTGATTAAGTTAATTAATTTTCCTTCTCCAAAGATGCATATTGTCACTTTCTACATCAGGGAAGAAAATGTGTATCTCATAATGTTGATTGTAGTTAACATGGTACACTTTTCTTTTCACAATGATATTTAAGTTTCTCTTATCACAGAGGATTCTAGAAAGAGTGATTATCTTTGAGCTCTAATCCTTTCTTTTGTAATGAATTAGAGTGATTATCCATTTCTTTCTTAGCTTAATTCATTTCTCTCATTCTGAGGTGATAGCTGCCTGTCTAGGGTGCATGCCATTAGAGTCTAAAATTTGCACTGAGTCAATAATGATGAGAATAATTCTAGCATAGAATGTCTCCACAATCACATAGCTGAATTTAATTCTCTCTAAATGAATTACTATTTATTTAACCTTGGACAAGTTACATAAATTATGTGTCAGTTTTTTCATTTACAAAATTAGCTTAATACAATTAGTAGCTACTTTATAATTAGTGGTAAGAATTAACTGGGTCAATATATAGAAGAACTAGGAGATGCATAGTATTCATTAAGTAAACATATGCTTATAAGTGAAATTACAGCAAAAGTCATCTTGATTCTATTGCACACATCATTTAACTGCTTGACATTTCATTATAAAATTGTTCTCCTCTAACTGTAAATATTAATTAATTTATACTCCATAAAAGATAATTTATTTGTTCCTCAAAATAGCAGATTCACCCAAACAGCTTATGTGTAGTTTTAGACCACTAACTAATTTTCACTGTGTATCATGTTGTATAACTGAAAGATAATATTTAATAAATTTGACCTCAAAATTTTTTAGATTTTAGTGATTTCAGTGAATGTGACACTATACTGGGAGATAGGACTATAAGAAAATTGACTTTTCTACTGTGAAAATATTGGAAATATTTTTAGAAACTATTGAAGTGAAGTACAACCTATAATGATATGTAAAATTCTTAAGAACCATCATTTGTCATCCATTATCACCATATATATAGAAAAATATCATCCATTCCTTTAATTTTCTGAACCCAATTTATTTATAGTTACATACATAATATCAGTAAGTTACTATAGCAATAAATATGCATATATGCATATATCTCAATAATATCATATATTTAGAACAATCAACCATTATTAAAAAGATATGAGGTCCATAGAAATAATCTCTAAAAGGATAAAAATAACTGAGGTGGAGCTTATAATTTTTTAAAATGCACAATATCCTATCTAAGTAAAATTTTTGATTAGTGTAAAATAGGGTATGATTTGGCTTATTCCAGTCTAACATTTTCTATTTGATTTGAAACTATTTTCCACAATTTGGGTTCATGCCTCTCATTTACCCTGAACAAAATCATAATTGTAGGCCACTAACTAATATTATGATTTTATAGGCAGATGCTACTACAGTAGATACTTTTATGATAACACTTACGGAGATTGATAGTTAAATAAATTTTCCTAGAACTAAATTTATTTTTTTTTTGGCACAAGTACTCTCAGATTAAATTGACTTATTCTAACAATCACATGGTTATTGAAAGCATATAGTTAGTAACAGGTTTATTTTAAAACTAATTTATTCTAATTGGTTCCCTTGGAAGAACCACTTGTCAAAATAAGTGATGTTATGAGTGCATTTCTCTGATTGATTCTATTTCTATATTTCCTTTTATACTTTATGACTGAAGTAGATGATTATGACTCTGGACTAAAATATTCAGGTTTTTCATATTCTACCATATAAGAGCTGGTTAATTACACTGAGAATTTTCTTCCTCCTCTTTCTCTTCTTTGTTCTCCTGCTAGTCCTCCACTTTCTTTCAGGGGATGGAACAGAAGGATCTCAGGAATTAACTAAGAATAACTTGGGTCTGTATTAGATACATTCTCAATTCACAACTGGGCAGAAATGACATGAAGATAAAACTAGGTTAGAATATCCATTAGACTTCCACATGTAAAAAAGCATTAGATTTCCTTTTCTTTTTTTGACCAATGAGAATCAGCATTATTTTATTACTTTGCTTTCTCTATACAAAATACTCCATTTCATAATTCAACTTTTCCATAGCACTTAAAAAATAACTGTATATATATACAGTTATTTATATATATATACACACACATATGTATACACATACATATAATCACACATATGTATATATACTTAAGTATAGAGGTTAAAATAAATTTAAATTTATATGGAAATTAATGAAATTTCATTATCAAAATTATGCAAAAAGTGGAATCCTCTAATCTCTTAATATATAAAACCACTTTTTAGTATATAGAAGATACTGAAAATAACTGAAAAAACATAGAAAATATAACAATATATTATGCAGAAATATTCATAAACTGACTAAATAGAGATATATAAATGAACGTACATTTCAATGTATTTGATAATAAATAAATTTTGATATAAATGTCAACTGGATTGTTTTCTTAGAACTGAAAATAACTAGTTTATTTGAAAGAATAATCATGATAAGACTTCCAATATAATTTTAAAACAATAACTGAGGAGAAGAAAACATACTTCCACTACAGAAAATAATGTTAACATCATTGTTTAAAATTAGCAACTGAAGAGACAGTGAATATAAAAATGTGTAGTAATCTATAAGCAAAACCTCCAATACTTTGGCATTTCAGTTTCAACAATAGTCCTTCCAATGAGTAGTCCTTAACTCCAATACTTTGGCCACCTGATGGGAAGAACAGACTCATTGGAAAAGACCCTGAGGCTGGGAAAGATTGAAGGTGGGAGGAGAAGGGGACGACAGAGGACGAGATGGTTGAATGGCATTACTGACAGCCTGGCGTGCTGCAGTCCATGGAGTTGCAAAGAGTCAGACACAACCCAGTGACTGAACTGACCTGAACTGATAAGCAGAATATGCATCAGTTCAGTTCAGTTCAGTCGCTCAGTCGTGTCCGACTCTTTGCGACCCCATGAATCGCAGCACGCCAGGCCTCCCTGTCCATCACCAACTCCCAGAGTTCACTCAGACTCACGTCTATCGAGTCAGTGATGCATCCTGTCGTCCCCTTCTCCTCTTGCCCAACCCCTCCCAGCATCAGAGTCTTTTCCAATGAGTCAACTCTTCACATGAGGTGGCCAAAGTACTGGAGTTTCAGCTTTAGCATAACGTGTTACAATAAGCTTCATCTCATTGAGAAAAATCATATTTTATTGTATAAATGCTGCAGAAATTTTTATTATAGTTTTGATGTATAGATATATCTCTGTGGTTTTGACTTGAATAAAAGTAATTCTAGTGTTTTTTCCTTTTTCTTCCTCATTTCAAATAAGAGATACTAATTACCATTCTTTTACCATTTTGCATGGTGTGTGTGTATGTGTGTGTGAAGCATGTGGGCAAATAACATCTTAAGTCAGTGGACCAAAAGGAGCCACACCCAAATATGGCACAAAATTCATTACCCAGAGAACTTGGCTCTAAACTGAGTTGATTGAAGAGGAAGGTGGGATATTTCTCTTGAGAAATTTCAGAGTGTTTTCTGTGTGGAAAGGAGGAAGCAAAGAAATAATTAAGGGATATTTGATGCCTGAAAGTATGAAAAGTAGCAGGTAATATTAACAAATATTCATTTTCCATATTGTTCTTCATTAGATTTCATTGAAGAATTCTATCTAAGAAAAAAACTAAGAAAGATAATGTAGTTTTTGTAGAAATGTTGGTAAGAAACTTATCAATTAATTTTCATCTTATTATGAGAACGCACAAAAGACTTTTTATTGTGCTACCAAATTTCTATATCAGATGTGTACTGACAAGATTTTACACATGCTAAGATACTTGTTAAGAAGAATGTAGTGAAATTCTGAATGAGATTTACACTTATGTAGAGCTTTCTTTTCAGGTCTTAAAAATCTGTTGCATTTTATTATTTTTTTTATTTAACATATTTTTAACCATATAAACCAATGGTATTATATGATTTAAACAAGTGGACCCATGTTCTTTTTGTAATTATGGGAAGTATGAAAAAATAGATATAAATAAAAGCCATTGTTTTTGTCTATGAATATATAAAAGCATAAAATGCCAGGACATTGTCCAAAGGATACAATGCCACTGATTAAAAGAAACACAAGGAAAGCATTGATCTGAGAGGAAAATATTTCTGTATGAAAATTATTAGAATTTAACAGTAAAGCTTTTTTTTTTTTACTTTTACAAGCATTTACTATATTTTAAAGGAGTATGGGCATTTAAAAATCCTCATGAATGAAAAAGGTTATTTAACATTGATGTCTATCATCCTTTTAAATAGTTTTATTAAATCACTGTGTTTTGGTAAGTTATAAATCACTCAGGTATCTTCAGATCAGATCAGTCGCTCAGTCCTGTCCGACTCTTTGCGACCCCATGAATCGCAGCAGGCCAGGCCTCCCTGTTCATCACCAACTGCTGGAGTTCACTCAGACTCACGTCCATTGGGTCAGTAATGCCATCCAGCCATCTCATCCTCTGTCGTCCCCTTCTCCATCTACCCCAAATCCCTCCCAGCATCAGAGTCTTTTCCAGTGAGTCAACTCTTCGCATGAGGTGGCCAAAGTACTGCAATATCAGCTTTAGCATCATTCCTTCCAAAGAAATCCCAGGGCTGATCTCCTTCAGAATGGACTGGTTAGATCTCCTGGCAGTCCAAGGGACTCTCAAGGGTCTTCTCCAACACCACAGTTCAAAAGAATCAATTCTTTGGCACTCAGCCTTCTTCACAGTCCAACTCTCACATCCATACATGACCACAGGAAAAACCATAGCCTTGACTAGATGAACCTTTGTTGGCAAAGTAATGTCTCTGCTTTTGAATATGCTATCTAGGTTGGTCATAACTTTCCTTCCAAGGAGTAAGCGTCTTTTAATTTCATGGCTGCAGTCACCATCTGTAGTGATTTTGGAGCCCAAAAATATCAAGTCTGGCACTGTTTCCACTGTTTCCCCATCTATTTCCCATGAAGTGATGGGACCAGATGCCATGATTTTTGTTTTCTGAATGTTGAGCTTTAAGCCAACTTTTTCACTCTCCTCTTTCACTTTCATCAAGAGGCTTTTTAGTTCCTCTTCACCTTCTGCCATAAGGGTAGTGTCATCTGCATATCTGAGGTTATTGATATTTCTCCTGGCAATCTTGATTCCAGCTTGTGCTTCTTCCAGTCCAGCGTTTCTCATGATGTACTCTGCATATAAATTCAATAAACAGGGTGACAATATACTGCCTTGATGAACTCCTTTTCCTATTTGGAACCAGTCTGTTGTTCCATGTCCAGTTCTAACTGTTGCTTCCTGACCTGCATACAAATTTCTCAAGCGGCAGATCAGGTGGTCTGGTATTCCCATCTCTTTCAGAATTTTCCACAGTTTATTGTGATCCACACAGTCAAAGGCTTTGGCATAGTCAATAAAGCTGAAATAGATGTTTTTCTGGAACTCTTGCTTTTTCCCTGATCCAGCGGATGTTGACAATTTCATCTCTGGTTCCTCTGCCTTTTCTAAAACCAGCTTGAACATCAGGAAGTTCACGGTTCACATATTGCTGAAGCCTGGCTTGGAGACTTTTGAGCATTACTTTACTAGCGTGTGAGATGAGTGCAATTGTGCGGTAGCTTGAGCATTCTTTGGCATTGCCTTTCTTTGGGATTGGAATGAAAACTGAACTTTTCCAGTCCTGTGGCCACTGCTGAGTTTTCCAAATTTGCTGGCATATTGAGTGCAGCACTTTCACAGCATCATCTTCCAGGATTTGGAATAGCTCAACTGGAATTCTATCACCTCCACTAGCTGTGTCCATAGTTATGCTTTCTAAGGCCCACTTGACTTCACAATCTAGGATGTCTGGCTTTAGGTCATTGATCACACCATCGTGATTATCTTGGTCGTGAAGATCTTTTTTGTACAGTTCTTCTGTGTATTCTTGCCATCTCTTCTTAATACCTTCTGCTTCTGATAGGCCCATACCATTTCTGTCCTTTACTGAGCCCATCTTTGCATGAAATGTTCCTTTGGTATCTCTGATTTTCTTGAAGAGATCTCTAGTCTTTCCCATTCTGTTGTTTTCCTCTATTTCTTTGCATTGATCGCTGAAGAAGGCTTTCTTATCTCTTCTTGCTATTCTTTGGAACTCTGCATTCAGATGTTTATATCTTTCCTTTTCTCCTTTGCTTTTGGCTTCTCTTCTTTTCACAGCTATTGCTAAGGCCTCCCCAGACAGCCATTTTGCTTTTTTGCATTTCTTTTCCATGGGGATGGTCTTGATCCCTGTGTCCTGTACAATGTCATGAACCTCATTCCATAGTTCATCAGGCACTCTCTCTCTCAGATCTAGGCCCTTAAATCTATTTCTCACTTCCACTGTATAATTATAAGGGATTTGATTTAGGTCATACCTGAATGGTCTAGTGGTTTTCCCTACTTTCTTCCATTTAAGTCTGAATTTGGCAATAAGGAGTTCATGATCTGAGCCACAGTCAGCTCCTGGTCTTGTTTTTGCTGACTGTATAGAGCTCATCCATTTTGGCTGCAAAGAATATAATCAATCTGATTTCGATGTTGACCATCTGGTGATGTTCATGTATAGAGTCTTCTCTTGTGTTGTTGGAAGAGAGTGTTTATTATGATCAGTGCATTTTCTTGGCAAAACTCTATTAGTCTTTGCCCTGCTTCATTCCTTATTCCACGGCCAAATTTGCCTGTTTCTCCAGGTGTTTCTTGACTTCCTACTTTTGCATTCCAGTCCCCTATAATGAAAAGGACATCTTTTTTGGGTGTTAGTTCTAAAAGGTCTTGTAGGTCTCCATTGAACCGTTCAACTTCAGCTTCTTCAGCATTACTGGTTGGGGCATAGACTTGGATTACTGTGATATTGAATGGTTTGCCTTGGAAACGAACAGAGATCATTCTGTCGTTTTTGAGATTGCATCCAAGTACTGCATTTCAGACTCTTTTGTTGACCATGATGGCCACTCCATTTCTTCTGAGGGATTCCTGCCACAGTAGTAGATATAATGGTCATCTGAGTTAAATTCACCCATTCCAGTCCATTTCAGTTCGCTGATTCCCAGAATGTCGACATTCACTTTTGCCATCTCTTGTTTGACCACTTCCAATTTGCCTTGATTCATGGACCTGACATTCCAGGTTCCTATGCAATATTGCTCTTTACAGCATCGGACCTTGCTTCTATCACCGGTCACATCCACAGCTGGGTATTCTTTTTGCTTTGGCTCCATCCCTTTGTTCTTTCTGGAGTTATTTCTCCACTGATCTCCAGTAGCATATTGGGCACCTACTGACCTGGGGAGTTTCTCTTTCAGTATCCTATCATTTTGCCTTTTCATACTGTTCATGGGCTTCTCAAGGCAAGAATACTGAAGTGGTTTGCCATTCCCTTCTCCAGTGGACCACATTCTGTCAGATCTCTCCACCATGACCCACCCATCTTGGATTGCCCCACGGGCATGGCTTAGTTTCATTCAGTTAGACAAGGCTGTGGTCCTAGTGTGATTAGATTGACTAGTTTTTTGTGAGTATGGTTTCAGTGTGTCTGCCCTCTGATGCCCTCTTGCAACACCTACCGTCTTACTTGGGTTTCTCTTACCTTGAGTGTGGCGTATCTCTTCACGACTGTTCCAGCAAAGCGCAGCCGTTGCTCCTTAATTTGGATGAGGGGTATCTCACCACCGCCCTTCCTGACCTTCAACATGGGATAGCTCCTCTAGGCCCTCCTGCACCAGCACAGCCAGGGCTCCTTGGACCTGGGGTTGCTCCTCCCACTCGCCGCCCCTGGCCTTGGGCTTAGTGGGCATGCGGTATCTCCTCATGGCCGCCGCCCCTGACCTCGGACGCTGGGTCTCTCCTCCTGGCCGCCCCCCGCTCCCGACCTCGGACGTGGAGTAACTCCTCTTGGCTGCCGCCCTTAGGGCATGGGGTCCTCCTGGCTTCTGCTGGTGACCTTAGACGTGGAGTAGCTCCTCTCCGCTGCGCTTAGCGCGCCGGTCGCAGTCTCCTGAAGAACTTGCTGAAATGCATATTCCTGAAATCCACTCCCAGACTTGAGTCAATAAGTCCAGGTTGCGTCCCAAGATGTGTCCTTTTAACTGTGTTCTCAGTTCCTAGAATCTGACCCGCGTCTGGTTATCTTTAATATTATCAGGTATCTTAATAATTGTCAAATGTTAATGTATGAAAGAAATTAGAATTAGAATTAGGTAGGGTCTTATGGAATCTGGTTTTATTTGAGAGAAGGAGAGAGCGAATAGATTATACACACACACACACACATAGATTTAAATACAGATAGATATGGATAACATTTGTGGCCTTTTCCTTCTTTTCATTAATGTGTCTTTGGAAGTGCTATTTGCTGAAGATTTGTTGTCCTGTATTGAGGGGCATAGGAGAAGGCAATGGCAATTCACTCCAGTACTGTTGCCTTGAAAATCCCATGGACAGAGGAGCCTGGTGGGCTGCAGTCCATGGGGTTGCTAAGAGTCCGACACGACTGAGCGACTTCCCTTTCACTTTTACTTTCATGCATTGGAGAAGGAAATGGCAACCCACTCCAGTGTTCTTGCCTGGAGAATCCCAGGGATGGGAGAGCCTAGTGGGCTGCCGTCTATGGGGTCGCACAGAGTCCGACACGACTGATGCAACTTAGCAGAAGCAGCAGCATTGAGGGGCATGGGCTTCCCTTTTATCCTAGTCAGTAAAGAGTCTACCTGCAATGCAGGAGACTTGGGTTCGATCCCTGGGTTAGGAAGATGCCCTGGAGAAGAGAATGGCAACCCACTCCAGTATTCTTGCCTGGAGAATCCCATGGACAGAGGAGCCTGGCGAGCTACAATCCATGGTTTCACAAAGAGTTGGACATAATGGAGCAAGTTTCATTTCACTGCTGCTGCTGCTAAGTCGCTTCAGTCGTGTCTGACTCTGTGTGACCCCATAGGCGGCAGCCCACTAGGATCCCCCGTCCCTGGGATTCTCCAGGCAAGAACACTGGAGTGGGTTGCCATTTCCTTCTCCAATGCATGAAAGTGAAAAGTGAAAGGGAAGTCGCTCAGTCGTGTCTGACTCTTAGCGAACCCATGGACTGCAGCCTATCAGGCTCTTCCGTCCATGGGATTTTCCAGGCAAGAGTACTGGAGTGGGGTGCCATCGCCTTCTCCGAACCTTTATTACATATTTAAAGTTGCTTATGCCATGTAACAAAACATAACATAACATAATATTGAGGGTCATGCTTAGTTTTCTGACCCAGACTACCTTGCCATTCAGCAGTGTCAGAGCCACAGGGGAATTTGGTTGGATAATTACTTTTCCTGGAGTGGGAAACTGTGGGTGGGAGGCTCAAGAGGGAGAGGATATATATGCGTAAACTTATGGCTGAGTCACCTTGCTGTAGGCAAGGCAGAAACCAACACAAGATTGTAGAGCAATTATACTCCAACAACAAGTATATATATATATATATATATGTGTGTGTGTGTGTGTGTGTGTGTGTGTGTGTGTTCTCATCATGTGATTTCTGATCCTTTATGAAAGAGTATGATTTTGTTGACTGGTCTTTGATATTCTGAATCTTTTATTCCTAAAAATGTTCAAAATAAATCTGATATACTGAAGGAGATACCACACAACCAAATGGAATACTACACAAAAGCATCACTCACGGTGTCAGAATGGTCTTAATTTGTACTTAATTAATAAAGATAAGAGAAGTAGCTTGGACCTAATTAAAAGTTCATTGTAGTAAAAAGAATACTGAGTTTACATAAAAAAGTGGTAATTTATTTTCAGTAACACTTATTACTTAATAAAGTTATAACACCTCCCAGAAAGAAGATTGACTATATTTCCAAAAGAAGATTGACTATATTCCCATACCTATATTTATGGGTAGGAATGATAACCAGTCATGTATACCATGGATGATTTCTCTTTGTTAGTGTAACCTGTCTGGTAAAATAAGCTATATGTAACAGGTTTTAATTCCATGAAAACCCTGAAGAATCAATATTTATTTTCTAATAAGATCAAATGATAAATTACATACAATGGATCTGATATTCAAAAGACAAAAAAGTAAAGAATACATCCTGAAAAATTGTAGTATGATTTTTTGTAATATTTGTTTTAAGGAGATTTTGCTGTATTTCTTAATTATACTGAGATACTATGTATATATATGAGTAATTACTGTAGGAGAAAATGACAGAAAAACATTTAAGATAGTTTATTAGCTTTAAAATGTATATTTTTTTTCTAAACTTAAATTTCACTAGATATATAGATTTATTAAATTTAAGTTCTAAAATCATATGATTGTTCCTTATGATTTATTTATATGTAGCATTCAAAAGCATGTTTTCATACCTTTTATTCCCTGGTGGCTCAGACAGTAAAGAATGTGTCTGCAATACAGGACACCTGGGTTCCATCCACACATTGGGAAAATCCCCTGGAGAACGGAATGACTACTGACTCCAGTATCCTTGCCTGGAGAATCCCATGGATGGAGGAGCTTGGTAGGCTATAATCCATGAAGTAGCAAAGAGTCTGACATGACTGAACAACTAAGCAGTCTAATGTAACAGGTAGCTTGTTTATTGAGTGGAAGGTGGCATTGGGTCTGGCATAAAGTGTTATTTTGAAAATTTATGTTTCCAAACAATTGGCAAGGTTCTTATTAAGCTGAATCCACTGTTAAGAAGAACCTACCTTTTGAGTAATATATCATTATGGTGCCTTTGTACCAAAGCTCTATGACATGAACATCACAGCAGTGTGATAGTTTCAATGATGAATGGGATAATTCATCATGACCGTTAAGTTTTTTTGTATTCCTGAGTTGTTCAATTGCTGAAGAAGAATGAGACTTAGAAAACAAAGTGGCTTCAGTTCCATAGGAAGACTCTGTCAGTCATTAAGAAGTCTGTAGTGCATTTATTTCTCTGATGAGGAAGCTAATGCAAGAGTTATGAGCATTGTTTTATGAAGCAAATCAGATGGTGTCCTTTCTCCAAAGGATTGTACAGCTGATTAGAGGACTGAAATATTTCTATTAAGTATAAGAAATTTTTGGTCAATGTGCAACATCTTTAGCACCTACTTACTTATACAGAACATCCTAAATGGTACTATTTGAAGAAAAAAGATACAAAAACCTGGTTCAGGTTTATGAAAAGCACTCAGTCTAATTAAAGAAGTTGTGTTTAGCTAAATTATGAAAAATAAACATGTGTGAAAAATCCTATTTCAAGTGTGGTCCAAATACTAGCCCTTCTAATATTTTGGAATAAAATTTAGTACTAATATTTAAATGAGACCAGGAAGACAATAATTTTGCTCCATGTGTAGCTTTATGGGAAAATGTTCAGTACACTGACTTTATGCCACGGACATGAATGGCCTTATGTGAGTAATCTTTTAACATCTAGAAAAATCTAGTGTCCTATTAAATCCCTAGTGAAAAAGCTAGTATATCCTATGTTCTTGTAGGTCTCCCACTTTTGCATTGGACAGTACAAATTTTGATTATATTTTCATCTCAGATATCTATGGTTAGATTTAGATTGTTATTATATTTAGTCACTAAATCCTGTTTGACTCTTTTGCAACCCCTAGCCCACCAGGCTTCTCTGTCCAGGGGATTTTCCAGGCAAGAATACTGGAGTGGGTTGCAATTTCTTTCTCCAGGGGATCTTCCCAGCCCAGGTAGTAAACCTGGGTTTCCTGCATTACAGGTGGATTCTTTACCACTAGCCACCAGGGAAGCCCAAATTTAAGTTGTATCCATAAAATCAGGCAGAAGGAAATCACTGTTAAACACTAAAACTGGGACTATATTGTTTTATAAGAAAAATATGGTCACATCACTTCTCCACTTAAATTCTTTCAAAATCTCCCCATGACCTTGAGAACAAAGCTATTTTAGCACAATTAGCAAGACTATCCACATGATCTTCCTAACTGCCTCACTTGTATGGTCTTGTCTCAAACACTGGCCCTGATGGGCTCCACCTAGGCACCTGGCCTTCATTTAGTGTCATGCGCCTTCCTTCCACTGGGCCTAGTCGGTGTTCAGTCACTCAGTCATGTCCAACTCTTTGCCACCCCATGGACTGTAACCTGCCAAGCTCCTCTGTCCATGGGATTTCCCAGGCAAGAATATTGAAGTGGGTTGTCATTTCCTACTCCAGGGGATTTTTCCCTAACTGGGACTGAATCTTTGTCTCTCTTGTCTCCTGCATTGCAGGCAGATTCTTTACCACTGCACCATCAAGGAAGCCCCATCCACTGGGCCTAAGTGCATACCACTTCCTCTGTCTGAAAAGTCCTTACCTTCCATGTCCTCTTAGACATACAAAAAAAGGGATAGAGAATATAACCAACAATTGTGTTTACATCACTCAACATAAGAAATAACACATTGCCAATACAGCTAAAGTCCTGTCACTCCAACCTTATCTACTTCCTCTCTCACTCTCAACTCCAGATAACCAATGTTCTGATTTAAAGGTTTTTCAATCCTACACATTTAACAAATAGTTTGTACCACATATACTTGTATCCTTATACAATAAATCACTGTTTTCCATGTTTTAATACTTTATGTAAATAAGATCATGATAGATGCCATTGAATATCATGATATATATGCACATGCAATTTACTTTTTTACAAGCAACATTACTTGAAATATTCATCTATATTTATAAATATAGAGCTAGTTTATAAGCTCTATAAACTTATAAAGAGTAAGTAAAAGAGTTTTATTGTTGTTTGATATATAATCTAAGAATGCAATTAACATTTGCTCATCCATTCTAAAGATTGCATTTAAGGTTTTAAATTTCCTTCTTTCTTCTCATTCTTCCTCCCTACTTCTCCCACTCCTCCCCTCCCTTCCTTCCTCTACACTTTCTTTTCTTGGATGATAAAACAAATGCTGATATGAGCAAGCAAGTATATTTCTCTTGTGTACATATGTAAGGTTGGCTAGCATTTATGTATGTGCATCTTCAATTTTTCTAGTAATTATCATATTGCTCACTAAAATGATTACACCAGTTCATATATCTTTATCAGACTAAAGAGAGTCATATCTCTACATCTTTGTTATCACTTACCATGAAATTCTATCTTACTAGGTTTTTAGTTCCATTCTCCTGATAGAAGAAAATTTGAGTTCTGTGCTGTGCTTAGTTGCTCAGTCCTATCCTACTGTTTGCAAACCCATGGACTGTAGCCCACCAGGCTTATCTGTCCATGGAGATTCTCCAGGCAAGAATACTGAAGTGGGTTGCCATGCCCTCCACCAGGGAATCTTCCCAACCCAGGGATTGAACCCATGTCTCCTGCATTGCAGGTAGATTATTAGTCTGTTAATCGTCCAATTTAACATTTTGTTTGTTGGTTTACAGGGTTGACATTTCTCCTTAATTTTTAAAAATTTACTATGGATACAAACTCTTGGAAATATCTCCCAATATAAGACTATATTTTAGCTGGTCTTTTTATGAATATAAATTGTTGTAAGTTATAATGTAATCACATTTTCAACATTTTTCTTTAAAGTTTGTGTGTTTTATGCCTTATTGGAAATCTATTTGGAGATTTTTTGAAGAATTGTATATTTTATGAAGAGAGTATATTTTCTCCCTAAATTTAACGTTGGTTGCAAAATTAAAGTTTTTAAATATATATGATGTCAGGT
The DNA here is from genome assembly GCF_003369695.1 of Bos indicus x Bos taurus. Classification (NCBI taxonomy): domain Eukaryota; kingdom Metazoa; phylum Chordata; class Mammalia; order Artiodactyla; family Bovidae; genus Bos; species Bos indicus x Bos taurus. The sequence continues at coordinate 80,708,426 of NC_040081.1, read as the reverse complement.
AAAGATTCATTTTTCCCATACAGATAATTAATTGTGCAGGAAGCATTTAATATCAGCCCATCTTTTCAAACTGATCTGTAAAGCTCCCTGTATCATACTTCATTTCCTTATAAGTATAGGCTTCTTTCTTTGTTCTTTATTTAGTTCCACTGTTTTAATTACCTCTTCACTGGTTAATACCATATTTTTAATTATCATACTTTGATATCTGATGGGACAAGCATTTCAACTTTTTTCTATCCTTTTTCAAAATTAACATGGCTCTTCTTAATACTTTGTTTTTCCAAGTAAAATATAGAAGAAGCCTGTCAAACCTCATGAATAATACTGAGAGAGTTTTTATTGGAATTGCAAATACTTAACCTAATTAACACCTAATCATCTTTTGGATGTCATTTGAAAAGATTCTTCCACTTGAAAACAATCCACAATATCTCCACTGGAATTATATCCTTTTATCTTGTCTCACCGAAATATACTTCTGCTTTGTTGCACTTACTACAGTTATATCATTATTTTTGTTTCTGAACTTATGTGTTCATGTGTTCTCTCTATTAATGATACTAGTAATAATACTAATAGTCATAGTAAAGTAAATTTAAAAATAACATAACTACTCATACCTAGGCAACAAACATAAACATGCAAGCTGAGGTAAATACTGAAGTGAAACTGTATACCCTAGTGATTAAAGTTAGCATCCTAGCAGATAAATTATCTAGGGCAGACCTATACCTTCCACAGAAGATCCCAGAAGCACTAGATAGTAAATAGTATATATTTAAATCTACCATTCAAAGTAAAAGAAGTCAAAATAAAAAGCAATTGGGTCTCACATCTTTATGCTGATTTAATTATTAAGAGAACATCTATTATATACCTATTTACCCATCTATGTCTCTAACATCTATATTTTAAATACAAAAGTACACATTAATTTGGTAAGTATGTGTGCATGTTTCAAAAGAAGTTTTTGCCCAAGAATTGAAACTACATGTTAAATAATTTTTTACTCTCCAGAGCAGCTGTTATTTTGTTTACTGCAACTTACTGCTAGAAAATCTAAATAATAGTGAAAAGAGGATGAGAGTGTCCACAGTTGAATTTCTAGGACAGGGTTTTCCATTTTTCCTCATTTTATACAGTTTTGTTTCCCTTAAATTCTGTGTCCTTGCCTTCTGATCTCATCAGATCTTCTTCATCTTTCTGAAAAACAGAACAAAGACTTATATCTAGAAATGACCATTCATATTTTCCCAGACACTCTTCCTTAAAGGAAACATTTTTCTCACTAGCTATTTTTTTCATATTTGTCACCAAAAATGATCTTTAAAAAGAGGCATAAACTTCACTGGCTGGAAATGCTGGGCTCTCTAGTCATTTCTGTGTAGACAACTTTGCCTTAAATAGCAAAATGAATATTAAAACAATTTAAAGAACAACATTAATATACAATGAAATGCAATAGAGATGGAGATTTTTTAAGATGTAAAAACTCATATAGAGCTGCCAAAACCTAGTTACACTAAAAACAAGTGAGAAAAATATAGACTGCCTCCTGAGCTTTCAAAAACCATCAGACACTCAATGTGTAGTAATGACTGAACATATTCACTGTACTTAAAGCTTATATTAAAAGAAGTGTCTAGAGAAATTTGAATTAAAGAAGATTCTGTGAAATTTGCCTAAGTACAGAATGCACATCTATTTTGAATTTTCTGGCTTTTATTTAAGACAAGTGGCAGATAATTTCACAGCTGTCAGTTAATGCACATAATGAATGTCTTATAAAAGGATGAAAGCATGAAGTTGTATTCATGCTCCCCAAGTATGTAAAATAAATTCAAAAGGATGTCAAGATTTGGTATGAAATGAAAAATGCAAGAACACTGGTTTAGCAGTGTGTGGGGACAAGACTGGGGGATACTAACCCTTTGTTTCCCTACAAATCAAGTCAATAGCAGAGTAGGACTAAAACTAAATTTTAAAACTCTTAGATTTTAACATTGGTTTCTAAGTACTTTATTATATGGCACTTTTTTCCTGATGGGAGCCAACTTTAATTAATTGCTTTGAAACACATTGTCTTTTAGATTTAACACCGAATCCTGGCATTCTTTAGCTTTTAGAGTCTGTGTGCATTTTATACCTAGACAAGATGGATAAGAACATCCTTTAACTATAAAAAGAAGTACAATGAAATTAATCAAACAGAACTGCATAATGTGAATGTTGGGTGGGTTTAACATATCAAAATCTCATTCATCTGATCTCTTATAATTCCATGAAATTGTATCAGAGTTACTTGATTTCTGAAAATGAAATGCTTAGATATTATTCTTTATTACTATTGTGATAAACATTGAGTTAATTTTTTAAAAAGAATCAATGAATAAAACATGTGAAACCTGTGATATTAGACTTGCTTCTCCTTACTTAAATTACCACCATAAAATTTATATGTTTTGAACACAGTACATAATGATCACTTTATTAAAGTATGGGTTAATATTGTGTTTTCAGACAGAATTATATCTCCCTTACTTATTCATTTTGGTGGTTCTTTGTGGTTTGCTTCTATGCTTTCCCTGAAAATCAGTATGTTTTTGCAGTCTTGACTTTTGCCTTTTGGTCTGGTGTTATGATTCAGTCTACTGAAGGAAGGAAACTAGTAGTGTAGGCCAGCATCCTTCACATAACAAAATCACACAAGCATCTATCCTTGAGTTAAAACAGCAACAGCATATTTGTGCCAGTTCCCTAAGCCCTAATTCTTACAAGATAATGCAAAGAGGCCCAGACAATACCAGCATATGCAGAGTATTGCATCGGAACTTATAGAACCTGATCTGACAGTGAGCATTCTTGTTCTTTGTTCCAGATGTCTTTAGAAGCTACATGTTCAGTCATTCAGTCATGTCTGGCTCTTTTGCAACCCCATGAACTATAGCCCATCAGGCTCCTCTGTCCATGGGATTTTCCTCCCAACCCAGGGATTGAACTTATATCTCCTGTGTCTTCTGCATTGTCAGTCAAATTCTTTACCACTAGCATCACCTAGGAAGTCCTTTTCATTCCAGAGGTAGATACTAGCTCTACCTTTGGAGATAATAAACCAAGTTTCCCTTTCATCTGGGAAAAGAGGCTATCTTTTATCTTCTAAGACTTCTCAATTTACTAACTCCCTTGAAAAGTTAAACCAGAACAACAGTAGTCAATTTGTATGCTTGCAAAACATGAAGGAATCTGAAAGACACCTGGAGAATTGTCTTCCAACAATATTAAGGGTTATTATGAAATAACATAGACGTTTATTGCTAGAACAGTTAAATAAACCAAGAGAGAATTAAGAAACAAACCTATACATATAGTTACTTTACAAATATGCCACTGCAATGGCCATGTACTCAGGAGAGAAAGCCTTTTCAATAAATTGCTTCATGTTAGTTAGATAGTCATATGGGAAAATATGTTCTTCCCAGGTGGTACTAGTGGTAAAGAACTCACCTGCCAATGCAGGTAGATGCAGGAGATATGAGTTCAATTCCGGGGTCAAGGAGATCCCCTGGAGAAGGAAATGGCAACCCACTCTAGTATTCTTGCCTGGAAAATCTCATGGACAGAGGAGCCTGGCAGCCTGGAGAATATGTACACATTTGCACATACACACATCCACAGATGTTGACTTCTATTTTATATTATACAGATAAAAGTAATACAAGATGGAGTATAGACTCAGATATGAGAGATGTGAAAAAAAATCTAGAAAGTAATAGAGAAGAATATTTTCATGAGTAGATTTTTAAACATCAGTGAAGAAAGACAGATTTGGAAGGTGATGGCAGCTCATTTTCTTCCCCCTTTGGTTTTTTGACAGATAGATCCTCAGTAGATCCAAGTTAACTCAAGGGCAGAAGAGTTTGATGTGAGCCAATGGGTTTCATATTATCTCCCTTTATAACAAAGTCACTTCCCAAAGCAAGAAGCATCTACTCTTACATAGTCCCATGTGTTTTCCCTGCTCCTCTGCCCTATAACTAGTAGTGCATCACTGAGGCAGTCTTCCTCTCTCCTCAAATGTTGGCCAGTGTGTCCAGTGGAGACTATGAGATAGGATAACAGAGATTTTAGACCCTCTATTCCTTATATGCCTCTAAGATTTTCCTAGTAAACCCCATCACTTATCTGTGCCTTTATGGTACTATGATTTTATGTCTACACTCTTTTTATTTTAAAGACAATTAGTGGTCATTAAGGGACATACTTCACTCTGCCAATGAATTTTTGGAAAGATGCTATCCTATTCATGGGTGGATAGTATTTCTTCCTAATAGTGATGACTGATCACTCTCTGTCAGCCCTGAGTGAGTGGGCTGGCTATTAGGTTAGCATAGCCCTCCCTCCACTAAAGAGACTGCTGAGAGATCTGTTACAACTCCCAAAGGATTCATTTTGTCAGGGAAAGTATCAAGGAGCCACTTAGTCTGTTAGTCCAATACTCTGAAAGCCTCAGAGATGTTTGATTCATTTCTCAAAGGCCTTTTAAAAAAGCAAGTTTAGGCAGTAGAAAAGCCTGTCAATCATGAAGTCTCACAATGACAAAAACAAACAAAAATCCTGGAGGCTTTCACGCCTCACTCAGATGTGTGGTGCTGGGTGCTGAGAAGTGAGTTCAGGGCTGAAGTTGTCATGAGAAATAAAGTGGACACAGGGTTCAATCATTTGGATAAGATGATTCAACTCCAGAGAAACAATGCCAACATCAGATATGCCAGGCATATCTGTGTGTTGGCTCCTGTTGCAATGACTGTTTTATATTTAATAACGGCAAGTAGCCTGGTAAGAAGAAACTTGATATGCTGATTCTAAAATTCATATAGAAGAACAAAGAGTCAATGATAGTCAAGATGTATCTGAGGAGGGGTAAAGATATGTGGACTGCAGAGAAATTGAGCAGAGGATTGGGTTCTCTATGAAATCCATTTCCATTATGCAAAAGAATCAGGCTTAGATGCTGGTGGGGATCTCTGACCAGCTTGAGGGCAATGCACAACTGCCTTCATTTACCCAAGTATAAGAGATCTCTGGTTAATCTGATACACTCTCTAGTACACATAGATTTTGCCTCTGATATGTAAACAAGCTGGTTACATTTGTGATGGATACATCCCTGTGTTTGACGTGATGGAAGGAGTCTCTCTGTAGTATAAGAAATTCTGTGATAAGTATAGATCAGAAATATTTATCTGGTTTTAGTGATTAGTATAAAAGTTCTTGATAGTGGAACTGAAAGTCACCCCTCAAGAGGACTTTCTAATCTGACATATATTTTAGAAGAGATTAAAGCACTCACAGGGACTCTTTTACTCCTAACATTCTAGAAGGAGGAGCAGAAATAGGGAGACTAAATTGAATACGAATCCAAATTCTGAACAAGAATTTGAAGAACTGGTTCAGTAGGTATGGATAATCTCATGTTACTTCTCCCAGATCAAAGAAATATGGTTACCAGTGCATTGGATGGGTGAGACTTTGGAACTGAGCTCCTTGAAAAAATCTAGTCAAAAATTGGCATCAAAAAGTAAGTTCCTTTGAAAACCTGTGAGGAGACTATTCAGATCAGATCAGATCAGTCGCTCAGTCGTGTCCGACTCTTTGTGACTCCATGAATCGCAGCACACAAGGCCTCCCTGTCCATCACCAACTCCCAGAGTGCACTGAGACTCAAGTCCATTGAGTCAGTGATGCCATCCAGCCATCTCATCCTCTGTTGTCCCCTTCTCCTCCTGCCCCCAATCCCTCCCAGCTAGATGGGGAAACAGTGGAAACAGTGTCAGACTTTATTTTTCTGGGCTCCAAAATCACTACAGATGGTGACTGCAGCCAGGAAATTAAAAGATGCTTACTCCTTGGAAGGAAAGTTATGACCAACCTAGATAGCATATTCAAAAGCAGAGACATTACTTTGCCAACAAAGGTTCATCTAGTCAAGGCTATGGTTTTTCCTGTGGTCATGTATGGATGTGAGAGTTGGACTGTGAAGAAGGCTGAGCGCCGAAGAATTGATGCTTTTGAACTGTGGTGTTGGAGAAGACTCTTGAGAGTCCCTTGGACTGCAAAGAGATCCAACCAGTCCATTCTGAAGGAGATCAGCCCTGGGATTTCTTTGGAAGGAGACTATTACATGACTATAAAAAATAAAAATTAAGAGAAATGATCAGGCAAAGGGAAAGAAATTTTTTTTTAAATAAAGTTAATCATGGCCTAAAAGATATGGTGAATGAATCAAATAGTCCATCAAAAAATATATATATTACTCATACACCAAACAAAATAAAGCAAAAAGCATGAAGGAATTCAAGCTAACTCATGCTAATCACCAAAGCATATAGTAGGCCAAGAGGTACATGAAAACATGTTCAACATAGCTAATTAATCAGTTCAGTAGCTCAGTCATGTCCGACTCTTTGCAACCCCATGGATTCCACGCACACCACGCTCCCCTGTTCATCACCAACTCCTGGAGCTTACTCAAACTCATGTCCATAGAGTCTATGACGCCATCCAAACATCTTATCCTCTGTCATCCCCTTCTTGTCCTCCCTTCAATCTTTTCCTGCATGAGGAAACCTTTTCCCATGAGTCAGTTCTTCCCAACAGGTGTTCAAAGTACTGGAGTTTCAGCTTCAGCATCAGTTTTTCCAATGAACATTCAGGACTGATTTCCTTTAGGATGGACTTGTTGGATCTTCTTGCAGTCCAAAGGACACTGAAGAGTCTTCTTAAACACCACAGTTGCAAAGCATCAATTCTTCAGTGCTTAGCTTTTTTTCTTTTTATTTTTTTTTAATTGGAAGCTAATTATTTTACAATATTGTGGTGGTTTTTGAGATACATTCACATGAATCAGCCATGGATGTACATTTGTTCCCCATCCTGAACCCTCCTCTCACCTCCCACCCAATCCCATCCCTCCGGGTCATCCCAGTACACCAACTCTGAGCACGCTATCTCATGCATCAAACCTGGACTGGTGATCTACTTCACATATGATAATATACACGTTTCAATGCTATTCTCTCAAATCATCCCACTCTTGTCTTCTTCCACAGGGTCCAAAAATCTGTTCCTTACATCTGTGTCTCTTTTGCTGTCTTGCATATAGGGTCATCGTCACCGTCTTTCTAAGTTCCAAATATATGCATTAATATACTGTATTGGTGTTTTTCTTTCTGACTTATTTTAACTGTATAATAGGCTCCAGGTTCATCCACCTCATTAGAACTGATTCAAATACATTCTTTTTAAGAGCTGAGTAATATTCCACTCTCACTGAATACATGACACTGGAAACACCATAGCCTTGACTAGACGGAACTTTGTTGGCAAAGTAATGTCTCTGTTTTTTAATATGCTATCTAAGTTGGTCATAGGTTTTCTTCCAATGAGCAAGCATCTTTTAATTTGATGGCTGCAGTCACCAACTGCAGTGATTTTGGAGCCCAAGAAAATAAAGTCTGTCATTGTTTCCATTGTTTCCCCATCTGTTTGCCATGAACTGATGGGACTGGATGCCATGATTTTCATTTTTTGAATGTTTAGTTTTAAGCCAGCTTTTTCACTCTCCTCTTTCACTTTCATCAAGAGGCTCCTTAGTTCTTCTTTGATTTCTGCCATAAAGGTGGTATCATCAACATATCTGAGGTTATTGATATTCCTCCCAGCAATCTTGATGAAACTGATGCTTCATCCAGCCCAGAATTTCACATGATGTACTCTGCATATAAGTTAAATAAGCAGGATGTCAATATACAGCCTTGACATACTCCATTCCCGATTTAGAAACAGTCTACTGTTGTATGTCCAGTTCTAACTGTTGCTTCTTGACCTGCATGCCAATTTTTCAGGATGCAGGTCATGTGGTCTAGTATTTCCATGCCTTGAAGAATTTTCCACAGTTTGATGTGATCCACACAAAGACTTTGGCATAGTCAATAAGGCAGGAAATAGATGTTCTTCTGGAACTGTCGTGCTTTTTTGATGATCCAACAGATGTTGGCAATTGGATTTCTGGTTCCTCTGTCTTTCCTAAATCCAGCTTAAACATCTAGAAGTTTATGGTTCACGTACTGTTGAAGCCTGGCTTGGAGAATTTTGAGCATTGCTTTGCTAGCGTGTGAGATGAGTGCAATTTTACAGTAGTTTGAACTTTCTTTGGCATTGCCTTTCTTAGGGATTGAACTGAAAACTGACCATTTCCATTCCTGTGGCCACTGCAGAGTTTTCCAAATTTGCTGGCATGTGCACCATTTTCACAGCTTCATCTTTTAGGATTTGAAATAGCTCAACTGGAATTCTACTACCTCCATTAGCTTTGTTCGTAGTGATGCTTCGTAGTGAAGCCCACATGGCTTTACATAAGATGTTTGGCTCTAGGTGAGTGATCATACCATCATGGTTATGTGGGTCATAAAGCTCTTTTTTGTATAGTTCTTCTGTGTATTCTTGTCACCTCTTCTTAATATCTTCTGCTTCTGTTAGGTCCATACAATTTCTGTCTTTTATTGTGCATATCTTTGCATGAAAGTTTCCCTTGGTATCTCTAATTTTCTTGAGGAGATCTCTAGTCTTTCCCATTCTATTGTTTTCATCTATTTCTTTGGAGTGATCACTGAGGAAGGCTTTCTTATATTTACTTGTCATTCTTTGGAACTCTGTATTCAAATGAGTATATCTTTCCTTTTCTCCTTTGCCTTCCACTTCTCTTCTTTTCTCAGCTATTTGTAAGGCCTCCTCAGAGAGCCATTTTCTTTTTTTGGATTTCTTTTTCTTGGGGATGGTCTGGATCACAGCTTCCTGTACAGTGCTGTGTATCTGTCCATAGATCGTCAGGCATGCTATCAGATCAAATCCCTTAAATATCTTTGTCACTTCCACTTTATAATCATAAGTGGTTTGATTTAGGTCATACCTGAATGTTCTAGTGGTTTTCCCTACTTTCTTCAATTTAAGCCTGAATTTGGCAATAAGGAGTTCATGATCTGAGCTACAGTCAGCTCCCAGTCTTGTTTTTGCTGACTATATAGAGCTTATTCTTTGTCTGCAAAGAATAAAATCTATCTGGTTCTGTTACTGACCATCTGATGATGTCCATGTGTAGAGTCTTCTCTTGTGTTTTTGGAAGAGGGTGTTCACTTTAACCAGTGTGTTCTCTTGGAAAAATTCTATTATCCTTTGTCCTGCTTCATTTTGTACTCCAAGGCCAAATTTGCCTATTACTCGAGGTATCTCTTGACTTCCTACTTTTGCATTCCAGTTGCCTAACATGAAAAGGACATCTTTTGTGGGTGTTAGTTCTAAAAGGTCTTGTAGGTCTTCATAGAACTAACTGAACAACTTCAGCTTCTTCAGCATTACTGGTCTGATCTTCAGCATTACTCCACTGATCTCTAGCAGCATTACTGAGCATGCCTCGCCCATTTTCCCCCTCAGTCAATCTCTCCCATCAGGAAGTTTCCCTAAGCCTCTTACCCTTCTCCATAAGAGGACAGACAGAATGAAAACCACATCATAGGAAACTAACCAATTTGATCACATGGAACACAGCCATGTCAGCTCAATGAAACTATAAGCCATGCCATGTAGAGCCACCCAAGACAGACAGTTTATGATGAAGAGTTCAGACAAAATGTGGTCCTCTGGAGAAGGGAATGGCAACCACTTCAGTATTCTTTCCTTGAGAATCCCATGAATAGTGTTAAAAGCAAAAAGATAGGACACTGAAAGATGAGCTCTCCAGGTCAGTAGGTACCCAATATGTTACACTAGATCAGTGGAGAAATCAGTTATTTCTCCACTGAGAATGAAGAGACTGAGCCAAAGCAAAAACAACATCCACTTGGTGGTGGCTGGTGATGGAAGTAAAGTCCGATGCTGTAAAGAGCAATATTGCATAGGAATCTGGGATGTTAGGCCCATGAATCAAGGCAAATTGGAAGTGGTCAAACAGGAGATGGCAAGTGTGAACATCAACATTTTAGGAATCAGCGAACTAAAATGGACTGGATTGGGTGAATTTAACTCAGATGACCATTATATCTACTACAGTGGGCAAAAATCCCTTAGAAGTGTAGTCGCCATCATAGTCAACAAAAGAATCTGAAATGCAGTACTTAGATGCTATCTCAAAAATGACAGAATGATTTCTTTTCATTTCCAAGGCAAACCATTCAATATCACAGTAATCCAAGTCTAGGCCCCCACCAGTAATGCTGAAGAAACTGAATTTGAATGATTCTATGAAGACCTACAAGACCTTCCCAAACTAACACCCCAAAAAGATTTCTTTTTCATTTTAGGCGACTGGAATGCAATAGTAGGAAGTCGAGGGATACCTGGAGTAACAGGCAAATTTGGCCGTGGAGTACAAAATGAAGCAGGACAAAGGCTAAAAGAATTTTTCCAAGAGAACACACTGGTCAAAGCGAACCCCTCTTCCAAAAACACAAGAGAAGACTCTACACATGGATATCACCAGATGGTCAATACTGAAATAAGATCTATTATATTCTTGGTGGGATTAATGGTGACCTCTTCCAAGAGCTCTTATGTTATACCCAGGTCTACTGCACCCAGAGCCCCTGCCCCTGCAGCAGTACACTGCTAATGTGTACCTCTACAGGAGACACCCAAACACAGTTCTGGCCAAGTCTTTGTGGGGTCTCTGGGTCCTGGTGCACACAAAGTTTGTTTGAGCCCTCCAAGTATCTATGGTATGTGTGGGGTTTGATTCTAAACAGGATTTTGCCCCTCCTGCCATCTTGTTGGCACTTCTCCTTTGCCCATGGATGTGGGGTATCTTTTTTGGTGTGATCCAGCATTCTCTTTGGAGAAGGAAATGGCAACCCACTCCAGTGTTCTTGCCTGGAGAATCCCAGGGACGGAGGAGCCTGGTGGGCTGCCATCTATGGGGTCACACAGAGTCGGACACGACTAAAGCGACTTAGCAGCAGCAGTATTCTCTTGTTGATGGTTTTTCACAGTGAGTTGTAATTTTGTAGTTCTTGCCAGAGAAATTTATTATTAGAGAAATGCAAATCAAAACTACAAGGAGATATTACCTCACACCAGTCAAAATGTCAGTCATCATAACAATCCACAAACAATAAATGTTGGCGAGAGTGTAGATAGAAGGAACCCTTCTACACTGTTGGTGGGGATGTAAATTGATATAGCCACTATGGAAAACAGTATAGAGGTTCCTATAGCTACCATATGATTCTACAATCCCATTCCTAGGTATATTTCAAGAGCAAAACATGGTCTGAAAGAATACATGCACCACAATATTCATTGTAACATTGTTTATAATAGCCAAGACAAGAAAGCAACCTAAAGGTCTATCAACAGAAGAATGGATAAGGATAATGTGGTATATAAATGGACTATACTTGACCTTTAAAAAGAATGAAATAATGTCATTTGTATCAACATGGGTGGACTTAAAGATTGTCATACTAAGTGAGATAAGTCAGACAGAAATATATGATATTTCTTTTTTTTTTTATGATATTTCTTACATGCAGAATCTAAAGAGAAATTATACAAATGAACTTATTCACAAAACAGAAGCATGTTCACAGACTCAGAGAATGAATTTATGGTTACCAGGGGAGAAGTGTGGGGACAGAGGTAGTTAGGGAGCTTGGGATTGACTTGTACACATTGCTGTATTTAAAATGGATAACTAACAAGGAACTACTGTATAGCACAGGGAATGCTGCTCAATATTATGCAACAAGTTAAATGGGGAAAAATTTTTAAATAGATACATATATATATATATGTATAACTAAATCACTTTGCTGTACACCTGAAACCATCATAACATTGTTAATCAACTATGCTCCAACATAAAATAAAAAAGTTTTTTAAAAAGCTAAAATATTTTAGAATGAAAAAAAAATTAAATGGGGATGAATTTCCTAAAGAGTTAGAACTAAATTGTTTTAATAATAATGCTTTCCCTCCAAATTATATCAAGTTATTAAATTCCTTATAGTTATACAGGAAAGATTCTATGGGTCGAGAATATCTTGGGGAAAAATTACTTGGAAAAAATCCCTCATATAATATCTTCTCAAGGCTAATAGTAGTCAATACATTTAAATTTGGTCACACATATTGGGAGATCACAGTAACCCTGATTATTGTTCCAGGACAAATGAGTATAAGATGTTCTCCAAATGCAAAAGCCTTTGAACACTCTGTGAGCTTGACAGTTATAATTTGAAACATTCACTTTGCTCTTTGAAGGAATATCTAGATCAAATAGGCATTTTAACAATAAATGAAGACAAAACTACTGTGAAGGGTGTTTTAGTTTTCACAAAGGCAATATCTATAGGAAACCTGGATAATGTTCAAAGAGTGGACCAACTGAATATTGCTTATTGTTTTGAAAATTTGTATTAAATTCAAGTATGTCTTAAAATACTGAAAGAAGATGTTTTGAGTTATATAAGAACTTCCAAATAAGTACTTATCTTTATTTTGGACTTCATTCTAGCATGAATTTCAGCCTATTCACCTTGCATTTTAAGGGATGATACCTTAGATATCAAATAAAAGTTTGAAAATGTATTTACTAATCTTGAATTGGTCTATACACATTTTTCCATTTAATTATTCTTTAGCTTCAGTTGAGAAGCCTGAGGTTTTCTTTCTTTGTTGAAGATACATAATTTTTTTTTTAAGAGCTTTAACTTATTTATTTTTTTGACCGTGCTGCTTGGCAGGTAATGTCTTAGCTGCCCAGCCAGGAATTGAGTCTGTGCATCCTGCAGTGGAAACATGGAGTCTCAACCACTGGACTTTCAGGGCAGTTTCAAAGACACATAAACCTTAAGGACAGTCTACCTGCTATCTAAATAGAGATGTTCTCCTATCCCTCACCACAGTTACAAATTTTGAGTCCCAGTCTCTGCACAGTATTTCAACTCTTGAGGTCTTGAAGAATACTGCACATCTTATTGCCTTTTTAAAAATAATTTTTACTTTTATTTATTTTTTATTTAAATTTATTTATTTTAATTGGAGGCTAATTACTTTACAATACTGTACTGGTTTTGCCATACATCAATGTGAATCTGCCATTGAAAGTAACCTGGAGTATTCACATTTTGCATTGCTGAGAAATTTCTGAAATATTGTCTTTAGTTCTGTTTTCCTCTCAATGTTTTCCCATCTTAGTTCACAGTATGCCACCAATCTCTTCTATTACTGACATGTATTTTTACATACAAAGGATCTCTGTGTCTGTAGTCCATTCCTGATTCTGTCTCACTCCTCATCCTTTTGTAATTCTAGCAAAAGTATTTTTAATGAGTAACAGGAGAAGGCAATGGCACCCCACTCCAATACTCTTGCCTGGAAAATCCCATGGATGGAGGAGTCTGGAAGGCTGCAGTCCATGGGGTCGCTGAGGGTGGGACACGACTGAGCGACTTCACTTTCACTTTTCACTTTCATGCATTGGAGAAGGAAATGGCAACCCACTCCAGTGTTCTTGCCTGGAGAGTCCCAGGGACGGGGGAACCTGTTGGGCTGCCGTCTATGGGGTCGCACAGAGTCGGACACGACTGAAGCGACTTAGCAGCAGCAGCAACCTACATGTAGTTGGATATTGAAATCAGCTTTGATGAAATATTTATAGTTTGCCATAAAAGTGATACTAAATAGTTGAATATAACCCGGGGCTTCAGAAGTGGCACAGTGATAAAGAATGTGCCTGCCAATGCAGGAGACGCAACAGAACTGGTTTGATCCCAGGGGTTGGGAAGTTCCTCTGGAGGAGGAAATGGCAACCCACTCCAGTATTATTGCCTGGTGGGCTACAGTCCATGGCATCGCAATGAGTTGGACACATAACTGAACTACTGAGAACAGAATATAACCCAAAATTTTATTTGAATAGAGCATGACAGATTGGAAATTTTATTATGTAACTACTGTTAATGGTCTTTTATATCAAAAGCTAAACTCCAAGTTCTCAGCTTTATAGAGCTTGGTGTTAGTTTTTTCTTTCATCTATTTAATCCTATTTCTCAGTATTACCCATTGAAATCTCTTTGTCCCATTTTGGAACTTGGGTTTGATACATTCAAAATGGATGATAGGTTTTGTGGTTCACATTTGACACCTACTTAGGAAGGAATTCTCTTTATTCTTTTAATTATAACAATTCTACCCATTATGCTAAGTTTTGCTGTTTTTACATAGCCTACAAATTTTATATGTATTTTTTCCATCAACATTAATCATCAATATTCTGAGCTAGTAATTTTTACTACACCACCAGCAAAATAAATTATTTTCTAATATTTTGGCATCATTAGTTTTGTATCTTTTAACAAAAATATAGAACTTCTAAGTCCTAGAAACATATTTTATGTCCCTTTCTTTCTTTCTCAGTAGCATAGTAGTGTGGTAATTCATAGTAAAATACAGAAAAGAGTAACCCTATTAGGTATGATTATATATATTTTAATATATTATACTAAGTAAACTTCCTAGCATACAAGTGCTCACTAAATATTGGCTAACGATAGTTCATTAATTCTTGTTCTTGGTTTGCTGTTGCTAGAACTATTCAGAAAGATCATTATAATTTGGTAACATTGAAGATGTAATTTCATATATAAAACTTGTCAGGAGTGGAGTTTGTTTTTTTTTTTTTAATTTTATTTTATTTTTAAACTTCACAATATTGTTTTGGTTTTGCCAAATATCGAAATGAATCCACCACAGGTATACATGTGTTCCATCCTGAACACATGTATACCTGTGGTGGATTCATTTCGATATTTGGGAAAACCAATACAATATTGTAAAGTTTAAAAAAAAAAAAACAACTCCACTCCTGACAAGTTGAGGAGTGGAGTTTTACAGGAATGAAATAGTAATAGATAAAGTAAAGTAATTTTGTCTTGAGTTACAGTTACACAATTCAAAATGTTAAAGAAGACTTCATTAATAACTGTATATTTCTTTCTTTTTTTTTTTTTTTTTTGGTGCTTCCTTTTTTTTTTTTTTTTTTTAGGTATACACGTGCTCCCCATCCTGAACCCTCCTCCCTCCCCCCTCCCCATACCATCCCCCTGGGCCGTCCCAGCGCACCAGCCCCAAGCATCCAGCATCGTGCACTGAACCTGGACTGGCATATAACAGTGCTTGAGTCACTTGATCCTTTAGTGCTAACAATTAAATGATTTTAATTATGAATAGATGATATATGCAATGTTAAAAAGTTTTAAGATCAAATACAGAAAAGTATTATAAACTCTAAATATCACCCTTAAAAATGCTAACCAAATTGTCTCCCATATGATGATATTGTCATTCTGTTTTTAACTGTGAAGAGTCCAACATTACTTTTAAGGCATGGTGGTGTTGGTGGTGCTGGTCACAGTGGTGGTAATGGGTGTATCTGTGTATGTTGTATAAACTGAGTCTGTCTCTTCTTACTCGCCTGACATGAATAAAAGCAAGCAATCCCGTATTCATGTATATCTTCGTACACCGGTTTGTCGCCAGTTAAACCCTATATTATGGGTCATAGTATCTGGCTAAAGAGCTGCAATATCATGACTTTTTTCAAGAAAAAATTCTATGCTTCTTTAAGGGTAAAGTGCTTCCCCTTTCTTAAGAAACAACAGCAATCAATTGGTCTGTAATGAATCACACTGTCAAGTCCACCAAGATAAAGAGAATCTTGTTACTTTTAGGTAGCCCTGGTCTGTTTCCTTGATTTGGATCTGATTTGAATATTAACTTCCTTTTGGAAAAATCATTATGAAATTATAAGAAGTCTTTTTAATTGTGCTATGGCTAACAAAATAATGATATTTATTCAAGGGAAGAACTGGATGAATGAATGTGATGTAAATAATCTGTTCAAAATAATATTGTGGCCCAGTACCAGTACCCTTAGAGCATCTGGCACTGTTTGATGTGTAAGAAACAGTTCACCAGACAAGCTGGGCCTGTTTTATTTATGAGATTGTTATGTTCTTATGGAACCCTTTTTATGGAAATGGCATCATTGATTTAATAACAAGAACATGTTGGAAGAGATGCAACAATATGCTATTTCCTCTCTAACAGAACAACAAACATTACGATTTCCAAGGCAAAATTATTAGAGTCGATGCTTTCCATCTGGTGGAAGGTCAAGGAAAATGGCAATGATGTAATGTTACCAAATAGAGAAATTTTGTGAGATACATCCAGATTTAGATGAGATAAGATTTCTTTAAGTATCTTGCTACAGGAGGTGAGGAAAGGCCTAGATTTTATAATTATGTGAAACCTCCCCATAAAGTCTTCTCAAGGAAATTCTAAGAAACATTCACAGAGATATTATATTCCCTTTATCACCAGAGTCTTTTTAAAATATGAGGTTTTTCTTATTATATGCTGTGGAGTCATATGTTTGGTACCTTTTTTCATTATTTGTGTAGACATTCAAAGCATTATTTTAAAAAATTAGTGTACTATTATAATTTGACATGCACAAGTTTTAATTATTCTACTAAAATAATTAAAGAATATGTTTAAAATGATTCTATAACCACATGGACTGAGGACAAATTGTGGCTAGGACACTTACCTATTGTGTGACCTAGGTCTAATAAAATATTTCTGTTTTTCATTTTCTTCATCCTACCTGAGAGAGTTTCTGTAATTAACACATGAATTAGTTCAAATATAGACGTTAGCCCATTGACTAATGCTTGCT
The DNA here is from genome assembly GCF_003369695.1 of Bos indicus x Bos taurus. Taxonomy (NCBI): domain Eukaryota; kingdom Metazoa; phylum Chordata; class Mammalia; order Artiodactyla; family Bovidae; genus Bos; species Bos indicus x Bos taurus. The sequence goes on along the minus strand of NC_040081.1, from coordinate 80,691,628 downwards.
TGAAAGTTAAAAATCTAGCTACCTTTGGCATTATGATTAAAATTATTTCATCACAATGCCAACTGATGAGATTAATAATTTTGTTGTTTCTTTCCTGGAGATTTAACTCTTTCATTTTGTGGGGGAAAAAAAAAAACCACAGACCAGATAAAGACTAGGGCTCTTTTGTATCTTAAACCTTTTCTTCTTCATTATTTATATTGAGAGTTCAAAGTAGCGGATGTTTAAATTACAAAATGCAGTATTTAAGTAAATAGATGGAATTCAGGATATTGTGAACAAAGAATTTCAGATAATAATGGGAATTAACATCTATTGTTTTAATCTCAGGTTCTTAGATATGCAATCACTCTAGTGTAACAAATACATTTTAAACAAATTGTGAGAGGTGAAGTGTGTTTTTTAAAAATAAATTATATTTTAAAGTATACTATAAAAAATGTAGCCTTAGTATACTAAACTAAATGTTACTTCCAGTATTTGCCTGAGTAGAATACCCAACGTTACAATGAGCCCAAAAAATATATACTCACTTAACCTTGTGCTAACTCACAACAGTTGATTTACAGTTTGATTCATACCCTTTTACTATTTGATTGATTTACAGATTTTGTTGATAATAAAGGAAGTCTTAGACACTCATCAGTTTCTGAGCACATTCAAATGGAAAGGTATCTACCTTCATTCACATAATTAAACTAAGAGAAAACTTACTTCTAGGTTAGATTTATTAATTTAATTTTTACATCAAATAAGTGATTCCCTTAAAAACGGATTTCTTACATGATATTATACATGTTTCAATGCTTGGGGCTGGTGCACTGGGACGACCCAGAGGGAGGGTAGGGGAGGGAGGAGGGAGGAGGGTTCAGGATGGGGAACGTGGGTATACCTGTGGCGGATTCATTTCGATATTTGGCAAAACTAATACAATATTGTAAAGTTTAAAAATAAAATAAAATTTAAAAAAATATTGAAAATAAAAGCAAAAATAAACAAATGGGACCTAATTAAAAGCTTTTGCACAACAAAAGAAAGAAACAAACAAACAAAAAACTGATTTCTTTAAAATTGCACACAATCATGATTACTCTGTTCTCTGGGAAAGCAGAATAATTTAATCACCATTTCTCATGTTTCTCTTATTTCCCTAGAATTCTTTTCCAAGAAAAACAATTATTAGTTCTTTCAAACCTTCCATATATGAAGTGTTTCTGTGTCCTTCATTGTCTGGGTTGTTCTGTGGATGCCATCCTGTGTGTGATCCTACATTTTGAAGATAATCTGTCACATATTGTCTGTTTAGTGCATATATTCTGTTTAGGGCATTACCCTAAGCTGCTTCACTACGATGTATTGTGAATTCAGGTTGACCTATTAGACAAATGGATTCCCTGAAACTTTTGTTCCTAAGGTGACATGATTCCAAGACTTCTCCATTCTATTGTTAAATTTGTTTCTTGAAACAATTTCACACATGAATATTTATATTAACTCACACCCTTCATTTTTGTCACATTTTCTCCCCCTTGAAAATATTATTTTTTAATTCTGAATTATACTATTTAAAACTTGACATTTAATGAGCACTTACTAATTCACATCAGTTCAGTTCAGTTGCTCAGTCGTGTCCAACTCTTTTGCGACCCCATGAATTGCAGCACGCCAGGCCTCCCTGTCCATCACCAACTCCCGGAGTTCGCCAGAACCCATCCATGTCCATCGATTTGGTGATGACATCCAGCCATCTCATCCTCTGTCATCCCCTTCTCCTCCTGCCCCCAATCCCTCCCAGCATCAGAGTCTTTTCCAGTGAGTCAACTCTTCACATGAGGTGGCCAAACTACTGGAATTTCAGCTTTACTATCAGTCCTTCCAGTGAACACCCAGGACTGATCTTTAGATGGACTGGTTGGATCTCGCTGCAGTCCAAGGGACTCTCAAGAATCTTCTCCAACACCACAGATCAAAAACATCAATTCTTTGGTGCTCAGCTCTCTTCACAGTCCAACTCTCACATCCATACATGACCACAGGAAAAACCATAGGCTTGACTAGACGGACCTTTGTTGGCAAAGTAATGTCTCTGCTTTTGAATATGCTATCTAGGTTGGTCATAACTTTCTTTCCAAGGAGTAAGCGTCTTTTAATTTCATGGCTGCAATCACCATCTGCAGTGGTTTGGGAGCCCCCAAAAATAAAGTCTGACACTGTTTCCACTGTTTCACTATCTATTTGCCATGAAGTGGTGGGACCAAATGCCATGATCTTAGTTTTCTGAATGTTGAGTTTTAAGCCAACTTTTTCACTCTCCTCTTTTACTTTCATCAAGAGGCTTTTTAGTACCTCTTCACTTTCTTCCATAAGGGTGGTGTCATTTGCATATCTGAGGTTACTGATATTTCTCCCAGCAATCTTGATTCCAGCTTGTGCTTCTTCCAGCCCAGCATTTCTCATGATGTACTCTGCATATAAGTTAAATAAGCAGGGTGACATAATACTGCCTTGACATACTCCTTTTCCTGTTTGGAACCAGTCTGTTGTTCCATGTTCAGTTCTAACTGTTGCTTCCTGACCTGCATATAAATTTCTCAAGAGACAGGTCAGGTGGTCTGGTATTCCCATCTCTTTCAGAATTTTCCACAGTTTATTGTGATCCACACAGTGAAAGTCAGTAAAGCAGATATAGATGTTTTTCTGGAACTCTCTTGCTTTTTCAATGATCCAGCAGATATTGACAATTTGATTTCTGATTCCTCTGCCTTTTCTAAAACCAGCTTGAACATCTGGAGGTTCACGGTTCATGTATTGCTGAAGCCTGGCTTGGAGAATTTTGAGCATTACTTTACTAGCATGTTCTGCTGCTGCTGCTGCTAAGTCACTTCAGTAGTGTCCAACTCTGTGTGACCCCATAGATGGCAGCCCACCAGGCTCCCCCATCCCTGGGATTTTCCAGGCAAGAACACTGGAGTGGGCTGCCATTTCCTTCTCCAGTGCATGAAAGTGAAAAGTGAAAGTGAAGTCAGTCAGTCGTGTCCGACTCTTAGCGACCCCATGGACTGCAGCCCACCAGGCTCCTCTGTCCATGGGATTTTCCAGGCAAGAGTACTGGAGTGGGGTGCCATTGCCTTTTCCAACTAGCATGTGAGATGAGTGCAATTGTGTGGTAGTTTGAGCATTCTTTGGCATTGCCTTTCTTTGGGATTGGAATGAAAACTGATCTTTTCTAGTCCTGTGGCCACTGCTGAGTTTTCTAAATTTGCAGGCATATTGAGTGCAGCACTTTCACAGCATCATCTTTCAAAATTTGAAATAACTCAACTGGAATTCCATCACTTCCACTAGCTTTGTTCATAGTGATGCTTTCTAAGGCCCACTTGACTTCACATTCCAGGCTGTCTGGCTCTACGTGAGTGATCACACCATTGTGATTATCTGGGTTGTGAAGCTCTTTTTTGTACAGTTCTTCTGTGTATTCTTGCCACCTCTTCTTAATATCTTCTGCTTCTGTTAGGTCCATACCATTTCTGTCCTTTTCTTTCCCTTGGTATCTCTAATTTTCTTGAAGAGATCCCTAGTCTTTCCCATTCTGTTGTTTTCCTCTATTTCTTTGCTTTGATCACTGAAGAAGGCTTTCTTATCTCTCCTTGCTGTTCTTTGGAACTCTGCATTCAGATGCTTATATCTTTCCTTTTCTCCTTTGCTTTTTGCTTCTCTTCTTTTCACAGCTATTTATAAGACCTCCCCAGACAGCCATTTTGCTTTTTTGCATTTCTTTTCCGTGGGGATGATCTTGATCCCTGTCTCCTGTACAATGTCACAAACCCCATTCCATAGTTCATCCGGCACTCTGTCTATCAGATCTAGTCTCTTAAATCGATTTCTCACTTCCACTGTATAATCATAAGGGATTTGATTTAGGTCATAACTGAATGGTCTAGTGGTTTTCCTTACTTTCTTCAATTCAAGTCTGAATTTGGCAATAAGAAGTTCATGATCTGAGCCACAATCAGCTCCTGGTCTTGTTTTTGCAGAATTTAAAGAGCTTCTCCATCTTTGGCTACAAAGAATATAATCAATATGATTTTGGTGTTGACCATCTGGTGATGTTCATGTGTATGTGTAGCCTTCTCTTGTGTTGTTGGAAGAGGGTGTTTGCTATGACCACTGTGTTCTCTTGGCAAAACTCTATTAGCCTTTGTCCTGCTTCATTCTGTATTCCAAGGTCAATACTAATTTACATAGTACTAAGCAATTACCTCATTTAATATTTACAGTCATCATATATACAGTATTCTATTACCTCAGTTGCTTTTTTTTCTTTTTAGAAGAATATTTGGATAGTAAAGAGTAGCAAAAGGAGTGTTTCATCTTATTAGATACAAAGGCACATTAGAAAATCTCCATAATCAGAACAGAGTGATACTTCTGTCAAGATAAATGACTAATGAATGAGATGAACAGAATTAATCACACCTAATACTACTAAACATATGTCAAATTTTAATGATAAGATTGTTAAGATTTCACATCAAAGATAAAAGAATGGCTTATTAAAAACATATTGCTGCAACAGCTTACATGTTGAGGAAAGATCTTAATGTCTTTCATAATATCGAAACAAATTCCATTTTAAAATAAAATTAAACTATATTCCAGTTAAATTAAAATTTTAATTGTAAAAAATATTAAACCTTAAACATATCAAGAACAAATGTTTGGAGATAATTAAATAATTTTGGAGATAGCAAAGCCCAGTCCAAGAATGTTGCTCAATCTAATGGTGTTGCTCAATTTCAGGAAACCTCTTACCTGTAGCATTAAGTGATTTGTGTCCTTTTCCCTGAATATTATGTGAATGGTGTTTGCTGGAATGAGCTCTGTAGTCTTGATCCTAAAGTATTACAGAAACCAGAGACAAATAATGATTATCTTTTCCTATAATAATTTTTAATCACTGGGATAGAACTTTAAGTAAACTATTTTGGCATGCCATTCATGAATGGGGAACATTACTTGATTTGTGTATTAAACTTTCAAAATATCCATATTCTATATATAGCTCTTAAATATAATACAAACACACACATATGTAATATCTGTGTGTATCTATATTACCTTGTAAAGAAGGATCAAGTATTTTATCAAACATTTCACTAAAAAATAAATATAAAGTCAATCAAGATATAATACTGCTGCATGCGTGTTCAGTCAGTTCAGTTGTGTCTTACTCTTTGTCACCCTATGGACTATATCCTGCCAGGCTCTCCTGTCCATGGGATTCTCCAGGCAAGAATACTGGAGAGGGTTACCATGCCCTCCACAGGGGGTCTTTCTGACCCAAGGATCGAACCAGTGTCTCCTGATTCTTATGCATTGCACACAGATTATTTAGTGCAGAGCCATCAGGGTAGCCCCAGATATAGTATTAAACTGTCATAAATGAAAAAAGTACCATTTAAAATGAAATTTTGTTACTACACCTCAAAAAGTTTCAAAACTTCTAATACCTCAGTAATTGTCAGTTCAGTTCCACCTGGGACATCAACTGACCTCTTGGAACTCAGTTCAGTTCAGTTAAGTTCAATTGCTCAGTTGTGTCTGACTCTTTGGACTGCAGCACGCCAGGCCTCCCTGTCCCTCACCAACTCCTATAGTTTACTCAAACTCATATCCATTGAGTCAGTGATGCCATCTAAGCATCTCATCCTCTTTCACCCCTTTCTCTTCCTGTCTTCAGGCTTTCCCAGCATCAGGGTCATTTCAAATGAGTCAGTTTATTGTATCAGGTGGCCAAAGTATTTTTCAATTTAGTCTCAGCTCTTTCAATGAATATTCAGGACTGATTTGCTTTAGGATGGACTGGTTGGATCTCCCTACAGTACAAGGGACTCTCAAGAGCCTTCTCCAACACCACAGTTCAAAAGCATCAGTTCTGCAGTGCTCAGCTTTCTTTATAGTCCAACTCTTACATCCATACATGACTACTGGAAAAACCATAGCCTTGACTAGATGGAACTTTGCTGACAAAGTAATATCTCTGCTTTTTAATATGCTGTCTAGGTTGGTCGTAGCTTCTCTTCCAAGGAGTAAGCGTCTTTTAATTTCATGACTGCAGTCACCATCTGCAGTGATTTTGGAGCCCCAAAAATAAAGTCTGACACTGTTTCCCCATCTATTTCCCATGAAGTGATGGGACCAGATGCCATGATCTTAGTTCTCTGAATGTTGAGCTTTAAGCCAAATTTTCACTCTCCTCTTTCACTTTCATCAAGAGGCTCTTCAGTTCCTCTTTGCTTTCTGCCATAAGGGTGGTGTCATCTGCATATCTGAGGTTGTTGATATTTCTCCCAGCAATCTTGATTCCAGTTTATGCTTCATCCAGCCCAGCATTTCTCATGATGTACTTTGCAAATAAGTTAAATAAGCAGGGTGACAATATACAGCCGTGACGTACTCCTTTCCCTATTTGGAACCAGTCTGTTGTTGCATGTCCAGTTCTAACTGTTGCTTCCTGACCTGTATACCGATTTCTCAAGAGGCAGGTCAGATGGTCTGGTATTCCCTTCTCTTTAAGAATTTTCCAGAGTTTCCCCACACAGCCAAAGGATTTGGCATAGTCAATAAAGCAGAAATAGATGTTTTTATGGAACTCTCTCACTTTTTTGATGATCCAATAGATGTTGGCAATTTGATTTCTGCTTCCTCTGCCTTTTCTAAATATAACTTGAACATCTGGAAGCTCATGGTTCACATACTGTTGAAGCCTGGCTTGGAGAATTTTGAGCATTATTTTACTAGCATGTGAGATGAGTGCTGTTGTGTGGTAGTATGAGCATTCTTTGGCATTGCCTTCCTTTGGGATTGGAATGAAAACTGACCTTTTCCAGTCCTGTGGCCACTGATGAGTTTTCCAAATTTGCTGGCCTATTGAGTGCAGCACTTTCACAGCATCATCTTCAAAAATTTGAAATAGCTCAGCTGGAATTCCATCATGTCCACTAGCTTTGTTCACAGTGATGCTTCCTAAGGCCCACTTGACTTCACATTCCAGGATGTCTGGCTCTAGGATGGTGATCTTGGAACTAATTTAGTACAATTCTTGGATTTGAAGATTCTGCTGTAGGCATTTTATTTCTCTCCTAAATGCCCTTTTTCATATTCTGATTTTGGTACTTTGATGATTTTCTACAAATTTTTCATATCAAATTGGGATTTAGCATGTTATCTAACACTAGGCTTCTTGGCTTTGAATTCTTCTATAGCTTACTGGCTTTATGAACTTGTGCAATTTCCATCATCTGTGCAATGAATTTGAAAATAACAGTTCACTGGTATAATTTTTTTGAGACAGTATTTAGAGGATTTCTGACATATAGTAGGCATCCACTGTTAATTAAAATATTATCATTCATTTTATCTTGGCTTACGTTCATTCTCAGAAACCCACATAACTAGTGTCACCTGAAGGTACAGTATAATAATATAGGAAAAAGAGTACGTCAAGGCTGTATATTGTCATCGTGTTTATTTAACTTATATGCAGAGTACATCATGAGAAACACTAGACTGGAAGAAACACAAGCTGGAATCAAGATTGCAGGAGAAATATCAATAACCTCAGATATGCAGATGACACCACCCTTATGGCAGAAAGTGAAGAGGAACTAAAAAGCCTCTTGATGAAAGTGAAAGAGGAGAATGAAAAAGTTGGCTTAAAGCTCAACATTCAGAAAACAAAGATCATGGCATCCGGTCCTATCACTTCATGGGAAATAGAGGGGGAAACAGTGGAAACAGTGTCAGACTTTATTTTTCTGGGCTCCAAAATCACTGCAGATGGTGACTGCAGCCATGAAATTAAAAGATGCTTACTCCTTGGAAGGAAAGTTATGACCAACCTAGACACCATATTCAAAAGCAGAGACATTACTTTGCCAACAAAGGTTCATCTAGTCAAGGCTATGGTTTTTCCTGTGGTCATGTATGGATGTGAGAGTTGGACTGTGAAGAAGGCTGAGTGCCAAAGAATTGATTTTTTTGAACTGTGGTGTTGGAGATGGCTCTTGAGAGTCCCATGGACTGCAAGGAGACCCAACCAGTCCATTCTGAAGGAGATCAGCCCTGGGATTTCTTTGGAAGGAATGATGCTAAAGCTGAAACTCCAGTACTTTGGCCACCTCATGTGAAGAGTTGACTCATTGGAAAAGACTCTGATGCTGGGAGGGATTGTGGGCAGGAGGAGAAGGGGACAACAGAGGATGAGATGGCTGGATGGCATCACTGACACGATGGACATGAGTCTGGGTGAACTCCGGGAGTTGGTGATGGACAGGGAGGCCTGGCGTACTGCGATTCATGGGGTCGCAAAGAGTTGGACACGACTGAGCAACTGATCTGATCTGATTAGGCCATGTATAATCTATTTTGTAAATCTTCACAAATTTTCTTTGTTTCAAATGTTTTTTCAGAAGCAATGGATGTTAGCAGAAGATATCTTCTAGCCAAGGAACCTAGCGTTAGATAACATGCTAAACCACAATTTGATATGGAAAATTTGTAGAATAACCCAAATCAGCTTCCCATGTGGCTCAGATGGTAAAGAATATGCCTGCAATGCAGGAGACTGGGGTTCAATTCCTGGATTGGGAAGATCCCCTGGAGAATGGAATGGGAACCCACTCCAGTATTCTTGCCTGAAGAATTCCATGCAGAGAAACCTGGCAAGAATAGTCCATGCAGTCACAAAGAGTCAGACACAACTGAGTGGCTAATACACATCCTAAGATAGAAATTCATCATTATAATTATACATTGTCTTTGGTGTTAGGAAAGCATCACCTACAGAAAAGTACAACTTATTCAACATATCACTGATTATCCATGTAATCATTAAACATCAATTTCCTCTGAAGAAAAAAAAAACAAACTAAAACTAAAAATTGGTGCAGCAATCCCTTCACATCAAGCAAACGAGAAGGACTCCACATCAAAGCGGGTAGGATAGGCTGAGACACCACCTCAACTTTCAACTCAGAAGATAACTTAAAACCCAGAGCTTCTCTCTGAGGAGTGAAGGGTTTGCACTCCACATAAGGCACCCCAACTTTTAAGTTTTTTAAGACCTGTCCCTGAGAGATAATAATACACCAACATGTTAGACAACTTAGTATGGAAAAGTAAGTAAAGGGAAGGAAAATAAGTAAATAAAATGGAAAGGAAGAATAAAATTGTCGCTATTTGCAGATGACATGGTACTGCATATAGAAAACCCTAAAAATTCCACCAAAAAATCCGTCAGAACTAATTCAGTTAAGCTGCAGGATACAAACTCATATGCAGAAATTTGTTGTTTTTATACATTAATAATAGCTATTAGAAATAGAAATTAATAAAACAATTCTCTTAAAAAGAATAAAATACCGAGGAATAAATTTAACAAGGAGGTGAAAGTTGTATTCACTGAAAACTCTAGACACTGATGAAAGACATTGAAGAAGCACACAAAATGGACATATATTACATACTCTGAATTGGAAGAATTAACATTATTAAAATGTCTATAATACCCCCAAACAATCTACAGATTCAATGCAATGTCTGTGAAAATTCCAATGGCATTTTTTACGTAAAAGGAACAAATAATTCTAGAATTTGTACCAGGCCTCAAAAATTGCTGAAAACCTAAAGCAATCTTGAGAAAGAAGAACGGTGTCAAAGGTATCACAACTTCAAACTATATTACAAAGCCAAGGTAATTAAAGCAGGATAGTTTTGACATAAAAACAGACACATTTATGAAAGGAATGGAACAAATATCTCAGAAATAAACTTACATTTATATGGTCAATTAATTTACAACAAAGGAGTCAAATTATTCACTGTGTAAAGAATAGGCTCTTCAATAAATGGTGCTGGGAAAATTGGACAATGACATGCAAAAAAATGAAACTGGACTACTGTCTTACACCATACATGAAAACTAATTCAAAATGGACTAATGACTTGAAAGTAAGACCTGAAATCACTAAATTACTAGAAGAAAACTTTGGTGGTAAGTTTCTTGACATAGGTCCTGGCAATGATTTTTAAAATCTGAACACACAAAGGTAACAAAAGTAAAGATAAACAAGTGGGACTGCCTCAATCTCAAAAGCTTCTGCACAGCACAGGGAACCATCACAAAAGTAAAAATGTAACCTACTGAATGGTAAGGGGCTAATAGCCAACATACAGAAAGAACTTATACAATTAAATATTTTTCATCCATAAAGAAGAATGAAATCTTGCTGGTTGTGACAACATGAAGGGAACACAATGGCTTCATGCTAAGTGAAATAAGTCAGAAAGATAAGAACAAATATCATATCTATCTCATATGCATTCTCTAAAAAATAATAAATACATAAACAAACAAACAAGCTCATAAATACAAAGAATAGAAGGATGTTTGCCAGAGGTGGGGTGTGGGGTGGTGTGAATTGCTTTGGTTTCATTTTTTTTGTTTGTTTAAATAAATTGAATTTTTTAGAAGTAAATGTAATAAGTAAATATAATAAGTATATTATAAATGTATACAAATAAATAATTATACATATAAATGTAATAAGTAAAGTGGTTTCCCCTTTTCCACAGCACTCTCTATTATATATAACTGAAGAGGTTTTACCAACAAGGGAAGGAGGAAGGCTAGAAAAAATCTTATGGTTGCTATTGTTGTTGTTTTGCTGATAAGTCGTGTCCAACTATCTGCAGCCCCATGGACTGCAGAACGCCAGGTTTCGCTATCCTTCACCATCTTCCAGAGTGGGCTCAAACTCATGAGCATTGAGTTGGTGTTGCCATCCACCATCTTGTACTCTGTTGCCCATTTCTCCTCCTGGCTTCCATCTTTCCCAGCATCAGGGTCTTTTTCAATGAGTAGGCTCTTCACATCAGGTGGCTAAAGTATTGGAGCTTCAGCATCAGTATCAGTCCTTGCAATGAATATGGAGAGTTGATTTTCTTTAGATTGACTGGTTTGATCTCTTTGCAGTCCAAAGACTCTTGAGAAGGCTTCTTTTGAGGGTCTTCTCAAGTGAATTCAACACCACAGTTCGAAAGTATCAATTCTTTGGCACTCAGCTTTCTTTAAGTTCCAATTCTCATGTCATTACATGACTACTAAAAAAATCCATAGCTTTGACTAAACAGACCTTTGTTGGCAAAGTAATGTCTCTACTTTTTAATATGCTGTCTAATTTTTTCATAGCTATTTTTTCAAAGAGCAAGCATCTTTTAATTTCATGGCTGCAGTTACTGTCTACAGTGATTTTGGAGCCCAAGAAAATAAAGTCTGTCAGTGTTTCCATTGTTTTCCTATCTATTTGCTATGAACTGATGGAACTGGATGCCATGATCTTAGTTTTTTGAATTCTGAGTTTTAAGCCAGCTTTTTCATTCTCCTCTTTCACCTTCATCAAGAGACTCTAGTTTCTCTTCACTTTCTGCTATTAGGGTGGTATCATATGCGTATCTGAGGTTATGGCTATTTCTCCTGGCAATCTTGATGAAGCTTGTACTTCATCTAGCCAAGCATTTTGCATGATGCACTCCGCATATAAGTTAAATAAGCAATGTGACAGTATACAGCCTTGACGGATTCTTTTATGCATTGAAATTAAAATATTGGTATAAACTCATGTCATATATATATACATGTTTGTGTATATACAGACTTAGATATAGAAACTGTTATAGATGTACATGCGAGTGTTTATTTATACGTGAATATTTGCATATATGTGTATGCATATTTGTATGTGTGTGTGTGTCTGTGTGTGCACACAGATATAGATACATATTTTTCTGACAACTGGGGTGTTATTTCTGGAAATATCCAGCCTCATTTAGTCTAACATAACAACAATTCAAAAAAAAAAAAAAAATAAGAGTATCACTTGGTGAGAAGACAAATAAATAACAAGTTATATGAAAGTACTTTTTAATGGATATACTATATATATATATATATATCCCACTAACATATGCATCTAAGAAAACATATGTTAGCTTTGGCTAACATTTATCTTACTTATCAACTACTATTATTTTAAATTATGTGCAGCTCAATTCCAGCAAAATAAGTGACCCAATCAAAAAATGGGCCAAAGAACTAAATAGATATGTCTCCAAAGAAGACATACAGATGGCTAGCAAACACATGAAAAGATGCTCAACATCACTCATTATCAGAGAAATTCAAATCAAAACCACTATGAGGTACCATTTCACGCCAGTCAGAATGGCTGCGATCCAAAAGTCTACAAGCAATAAATGCTGGAGAGGGTGTGGAGAAAAGGGAACCCTCTTACACTGTTGTTGGGAATGCAAACTAGTATAGTCACTATGGAGAACAGTGTGGAGATTCCTTAAAAAAACTGGAAATAGAACTGCTGGGCATACACACCGAGGAAACCAGAATTGAAAGAGACATGTGTACCCCAATGTTCATCGCAGCACTGTTTATAATAGCCAGGACATGGAAGCAGATGAATGGATAAGAAAGCTGTGGTACATATACACAATGGAGTATTACTCAGCCATTAAAAAGAATACATTTGAATCTGTTCTAATGAGGTGGATGAAACTGGAGCCTATTATACAGAGTGAAGTAAGCCAGAAGGAAAAACACCAATACAGTATACTAACGCATATATATGGAATTTAGAAAGATGCTAACAATAACCCTGTGTACGAGACAGCAAAAGAGACACTGATGTATAGAACAGTCTTATGGACTCTATGGGAGAGGGAGAGGGTGGGAAGATTTGGGAGAATGGCATTGAAACATGTAAAATATCATGTAAGAAACGAGTTGCCAGTCCAGGTTCGATGCATGATACTGGATGCTTGGGGCTAGTGCACTGGGACGACCCAGAGGGATGGTATGGGGAGGGAGGAGGGAGGAGGGAGGAGGGTTCAGGATGGGGAACACATGTATACCTGTGGCGGATTCATTTTGATATTTGGCAAAACTAATACAATTATGTAAAGTTTAAAAAAAAAAAAAAAAAAGCTGTCGAGGGGGGCATGGCCTGGAAGATTGGGATTGACATATGTACACTCTTATGTATAAAAAAGATAACTGATGAGAACCTACTGTATAGCACAGGGAACTCTACTCAGTGTTGTGTGGTGACCTAAATGGGAAAGAAATCCAAAAAAGAGGGGATATATGTACATGTATCATTGATCCACTTTGCTGTACAGCAGAAACTAACACGATATTGTAAAGCAAATATATTCCAATTAAAAAAACAAAACCCAAAATAAATATATTTAATTAAAAATTCAAAACCAAACCAAACCAAAAAAAAAAAAGAATACATTTGAATCAGTTCTAATGAGGTGGATGAAACTGGAGCCTATTATACAGAGTGAAGTAAGCCAGAAAGAAAACACCAATACAGTATACTAACACATATATAAGGAATTTAGAAAAATGGTAATGATAACCCTGTATGCGAGACAGCAGAAGAGACACTGATGTATAGAACAGTCTTATGGACTCTGTGGGAGAGGGAGAGTGTGGGATGATTTGGGAGAATGGCATTGAATCATGTATAATATCATATAAGAAATGAATCACCAGTCCAGCTTTGATGCAGGATACAGGATGCTTGGGGCTGGTGCACTGGGATGACCCAGAGGGATGGTACGGGGAGGGAGGAGGGGGAGGGATTCAGGATGGGGAGCACATGTACACCCGTGGTGGATTCATGTTGATGTATGGCAAAACCAATACAATATTGTAAAGTAATTAGCCTCCAGTTAAAATACATACATTTAAAAAAATTAAAAAATAGAAATAAAACTTAACTGAAAAAAAATTATGTGTTATTTCAAACATTTAATTATTTAAGTCTTGTTTTCTAAATTTTTTGTTTTTTGTTGTCATATCTGGGAAACATTTTTTTTTTTTTTTTGGTCAGTGGACACTAGCAATAACAGTTTGTAAGCCAAAATGCAAAAGAAGAGAATTTCTGAAACATTCAAATGCCAGAAAAAGAATTCTTTGATATATTTGTGTTTTCTTTGCCATCGATCAACGGCAGCACAATGAATAAAGACACAAAACTTTATTAGATACTTAGGGAAATTACTTGTTTACAGAAAGCCTGTAATTGGATCCTAAATATATTAGTGCCTGAGAGTCTTTTGAAGCAATTTTCATGATGCAGGAAGATAGTCTGGTAATTTGAAACTTCAATTTGTTTGAGGATTTCAAATGTGCCAAATGTCATAGAAAACCTACTTTGTTGAATTATGACCAATTTATTGCCTTACCTTGGGATTTCAAATGATGTTTTTCTTTAAAGTAGGAATAATAGGAGGGAGTTCCATTTGACCTGAGCCAAAGCATCATTTTAAACAAGCACATGTTTTCATCTTCCATGCAAGTCTTTTTTAGATGGGGAAATGAAACAACACGTTGTATGGAACTTATTGAAGGGAGATCTCAAACATAGTTGTTTATCAGAGTTTCTAATTGTGAGGGTCTTTGAAGTCCTTAAGACAGTTTGTTTCCAGTGAGTTTGGAGGTGAAAAGCGTGGGATCTATCTCACTGGTATTCCTTTTCTCTCAGAGGAACCATTATGTAAAAGATTAGAAACAGATTTCTCTTCAATAGTCAAAGCTGAAACTGAAATAAAACAGATGCTTCTTATTAATAGGATGAAACTTTGAGTCTTTTAGGAAGAGAGTAGTATGTCCTACAAGTTCTGGATACACTAAAATATATTTACATGCAGGCCTTAGATAAAAGGTGATATTTTTGTTAAAATTTTGTTTTAATAATATGGAAGATACTATCTGTTAGTACACCCAACAGCCATGCTGCCATGCTCCATCTCTAATGGAAGACTTCCTTCCAAAACTTTGGCTTCTGAAAACGCCACATGCTTTTCCAGACACCCTTGCTTCTAGGACTAGTTATGTATTCAATTCAACCCAAAGGTATCCAAGATTTTTTCTGAGACATTTTCTTTCATGTTAAAAGTGAATTACTGCATCTCCACTGCTGCCCTGTAGATAGATTCATCAGTACCATCTTTCTAGATTTCATATATATGCATTAATATAAAATATTTGTCTTTCTCTTTCTGACTTACTTTACTCTGTATAATAGGCTCTAGGTTCATCCACCTTATTAGAACTGAGTCAAATGTGTTCCTTTTTATGGCTGAGTAATATTCCATAGTGTAAATGTACCACAGTGTCTTTGTCCATTCATCTGTTGATGTACATCTAGGTTGCTTCCATGTTCTAGCTATTCTAAATAGTACTGCAATGAACATTGGGATAAGTTCAATTCAGTTCAGTTGCTCAGTCATGTCTGACTCTTTGTGACCCCATGAATCGCAAAAAACCAGGCCTCCCTGTCTATCACCAACTCCTGGAGTTCACTCAGACTCACGCCCATCGAGTCAGTGATGCCATCCAGCCATCTCATCCTCTGTCGTCCCCTTCTCCTCCTGCCCCCAATCCCTCCCAGCATCAGAGTCTTTTCCAATGAGTCAACTTTTCGCATGAGGTGGCCAAAGTACTGGAGTTTCAGCTTTAGCATCATTCTTTCCAAAGAAATCCCAGGGCTGATCTCCTTCAGAATGGACAGGTTGGATCTCCTTGCAGTCCAAGGGACTCTGAAGACTCTTCTCCAACACCACAGTTCAAAAGCATCAATACTTTCACTCTCAGCTTTCTTCACAGTCCAATTCTAACATCCATACATGACCACTGGATGCATGTGTCTTTTTCAGTTATGGTTTCCTCAGAGTATGTGACCAAGAGTGGGATTGTTGGGTCAAATGGTAATTTTATTCCTAGTTTTTTTTTTTTTAAAGCAATCTCCATATTGTTCTTCATAGTGTCTGTATCAATTTGCATTCCCATCAACAGTGCAGGAGGGTTCCCTTTTCTCTATACTCCCTCCATGAGACACAGACATAGAGAACAGACTTGTGGACACAGTGGGGGAAGGAGAAGGTGGGATGAATTGAGAGAGTAGCACTGAAACATATACATTATCATATGTAAAATTAGATAGTTAGTGGAAATTTACTATGTAATATCAGGAGCTCAAATCTGGTGCTCTGTGACAACCTAGAGGAGTGGAATGGGGTAGGAGGTGGGAGGGAGTTTCAAGAGGCAGGAGATATACGTGTACTTATGGCTGATACATGTTGATATATGGCAGAAACAAAATATTATAAAGCAATTATTCTCCAAATAAAAATAAATACTTTTTTAAAAAAAAGGGGGAAAAAATGAATGAAAGACATTCTGTCTCTTCATTGGTTGATGTCTCTACATGAAGCCTAGAGCTGACTGAGTCCAATATGTGACTGCAAGAATAGAAACAGCACAGAAGCTATGGATAACATAGAGACAACAACCACCAAAACCATTAGCTGTTTCATGAAGCTACAACATCAATGTTGAAATTGCCCTACAGTTATTCTCCTTACATTGTGAGATAGTAAACCCACCAATTTTTATTTAGTTTTAGAAAGAGACTCTGATACTTTGAGACACATATATCCTAACCAAAACTTACACAATACATTTTGGTAACCTAAAGGAGAAGTGTGATGAATATACATTAGGGGTTTCTCCACTGAATCAGGCCCTTTTACGTTCTCTTACTCTTAAATTCTGAAAGCATGTGTAAATTGTTTCCAACCAATAGAGTACAAGAAGGTGATGAGATAGTCACTCCCCAATTAAGTTATATCATATGAGACTGTTTTAGCTGACTAGAGTGGGATTCTCCTATTAACCTTGAATAAGTGAGCTGCATTTTATAAAAGGATCACATCAGCAAAGAATTGAAGGTACCTTGTATGAGCTGGGAGCATCCCTGGCTGGCAGACAGGAAAAAAAGGAGCCTCCATCCTTCAATTTTCAACTATAAAAAACTGAATTCTGCCAGCAATTATTCAAAGTTGAAAAAGGATATCGAGCTCCAAAAAGAACACAGCCCAGCTCACACAGTTGCAGTCTTGGAAGATACTGAGACTATGATCCGGCCAAACCACTTTCAGATTCTTAACCTATGGATATAATGAGATAATAAATGTATATTATTTTGTGCCTCTCTAAGCTTTTGGTCATTTGTTATGCAACACTTGATAACCAATACATCAAGTCTCCAATACTTGCTCTGATAGGTAATTTAAATTTTATGATCAATTCCAATTGACCAAATCTAAAATTGAGGCTTCTATGTTTTGTAATCTAAATATTAGCTACTACTCAATATTTCTAATTTCTATTTATTTTACCCTTTTAGAGCCAGTTATGACCTCTTCAGATAAAATTTACATCACAGATTAAGCTTTCTAAGGCAACATTTTGTTTCTCCCTGAAAAATGTCAATTTTTTTAATGTTTTTTTTTAAATTTTATTTTATTTTTAAACTTTACAATATTGTATTAGTTTTGCCAAATATCGAAATGGATCTGCCACAGGTACACATGTGTTCCCCATCCTGAACCCTCCTCCTTCCTCCCTCCCCATACCATCCCTCTGGGTCGTCCCAGTGCACCAGCCCCAAGCATCCAGTATTGTGCATCCAACCTGGACTGGCAACTCGTTTCATACATGATATTATACATGTTTCAATGCCATTCTCCCAAATCTTCCCACCCTCTCCCTCTCCAACAGAGTTCATAAGACTGTTCTATACATCAGTGTCTCTTTTGCTATCTCGTACACAGGGTTGAAAAACTGGCAACATCTCTGTATATATAAAATAATAGCACTTGGCAATAGTATGGAAAAATGGGCATTCTCATACTATACCCATGGACTTATAACACTTCAAAGAGTGATTTGGCAATATATTGTAAGGGTTTAAAATATTCTTATTCATTATCTCAATATATTGGTTAATAAAAATTAAATGCCTAATCAAGTACCTAACACATCTCATCAAATAGCACATGTCCAAAACAAGCTTGTCCTTCTCAAACTTACCCCTCCTCAATGGTCACAATTCCAGAAAGTTACTTCTACTCGCCCAGTTATTTAACCTGGGTACTCCCCTTTCCACATTCTCTGTGTTATTCAAAATCAAGTGTTGTTTAATCTATATCTGCCATTTTTACAGTCTAGTCAGAGAGGTATTTTAGTAGCATTATATTATCCTTAGATATTAACAACTCAGTTATTTTTTCAGAGAAAATTCTTTAATCACTCATGGATTTTATGAAATACACGGGTTATAAGGAACATTTCACCTAGTCCCTGTTTCACAGTCTTATCGCTGGTCTTTAGCAATTCTGAGAAAATAAGATGACACAGATCTTAGATCTGGGAAGATTTTAAATATCAGCTAGTCTAATTTTCATGTTTCATAAATGAAAAAATACACTCCTGAATATTTCAAAATGATTCTTCCTCAAGTTATTCAGCACTAAGGATAGATTTAAAATTTATATTTTAGGATATGTTCATATTTGAGTTCATTTTATTTTCTGCCTTAAACTAGGACAATCGATTTTAATGTATTGTATAGTTTCAGTTTTATTGTAAAACATATCATTTTAATGTAAAAATCAAGGTATAGAACACTGGATTTTTTATATTATTCTTTTCTCCTGAACTAAATCCCATGTACTTTATTCAATACATATGCAAGGATGAATCCTGCCTCTGTCATGTAATGACTATGACCTAGACTATATAACTCATCCAACCTTCACTTTCATTATTTACTATACCTCTGTAATAATTATATCCACTTCAAAGTTATAATGAGCATTAAGCAAAATTTGACATTTTTCATGTGTTGTATAATATTTGGTATGGAAAACATTCTTAAAAAATCAGCTATCTTGTTACCTTATTGTCATTCCTATAACGGTAAATGGGCTGGCATAGGGTATTTTCACTAAGCAGCTAATTTGAAAATTAATTCTATAACAAAGCTGTGTTGCAATTCTATTTGGTGGAGTATTAGAAAAATTTTAATAAAAATATATTTACATTTTCATTTTAATTGCAATGAAAATTCTTCTGAAAGAACATCTAGTTATAGAACTAATTACTAAAAAAAATAGTTGGAGAAAAAAAGTCTAAAGATATAGGAAATTCTCTAGAGAATTTCTCTCAGGAATTCTGCTAGGGGAGCAGGATCTGGCCTGTACCTAAGAACAGGTTCTCCTATAATATCTTGTCTAGCTTTTGTGAAATTAGTAACTAACTTGAGGAAAAAAAAGATTCGTACAAGGTTTACATTGTATTCACAATTTTTGACTTTGAAGTTTTTCTTTTTGGCTTGGAAATCTATATCTGCTGTTGATTGCACAATTGTTTAGTTGATTAATGTATTTTAAAATATACATACATACATATGTATGTATGTGACATACAATATAGGATATTTATCAACTTTGGCCATCTAAACTTGGTATCATTATTTTCTACCTATTTTTTGCCTCTGTTGCTATGAGCACCATGGAAATACTTATTATCCACAGTAGTTTCTAGGTAGTAAAAATGCTGCTTTGACATGGGAATGAATTGATTAACAAAGTGAGTGTGGCAACTACTCTGCCATACATGAGATGATTAAGAATAATTTAACTATTACTCAATGATCAGTTGCTTTTCCCAAGACCGTAAATAGTTGGCAGAATTTTCTTGCAGATATATTATGTTGAACTATATTCATACATTTAATTTTTGTTACATACCCAGAATATATGAAGTTATACCTCTGTCAAAAGCTGTAGTAATCAAAATTTTTATTTCACCCCTCACATTTTCCCTTACAAGAATCTAGAGAATTGCTTTGAAATTTTCTTAATATTTGATAAAGAAATTAATCAATGAAGATATTTAAACTATTTTTATCTTTCTTTTGTTCTACATTTTATTTCTACATTTGATCAAAATGCATTTTTGCATTTGTTGAGTCACAAGAATATTATACTTAGTTTTTACTATTTTCATTTTATAACTCAAGTGAATACACATTTAATTAATAATAATATTGATATTTTATGTCAATTACTTTATAAAATAATGAAAATCTCCATTATTTAATATGTGTTAATAATTCATTAGCTTGATAAAATAAACACATTCTTGCTTTCCCCCATTATCTTTGTGCTTCTACATAAATTTGCTTTCGTTGATTTATTATTATTATTTTTTTACATTTATATTGTCTTTATTGTCTTATGACTCAATTGTGGAGAAGGAAATGGTAACCCATTCCAGTATTCTTGCCTGGGAAATCGAAGGGACAGAGGAGCCTGGTGGGCTACAGTCCATGGGGACTGCAAAATGTCAGATATGACTTACCGACTAAACAACCACATTATGACTTAACTGACTTCATCCTCTTCTTCCAGTAGTTTTTACTAATGCAACATGAGGCTGTCTACAGCTAATGGATAAATGAGAAAGATTAGGATTCAAGGAAGGGAAAAGCAGATACTGTTATGAAGGAAAACAAGGGTAGAAGACAGATCCTCATTTCTATGGAAATTAAGTGTTGGAAGAACTTTTCCTCCCTACTGTTTCAGGATGAATGTTGGACTCATGGCAGTAATGCGGCAGAGGTCTGTTAAGAGACTCCGGGATTTTGGCTGGTGCCTTCTTTTTGCTTAGCCGCACAGCTGGTGCAGGTGCATTTTCAGCCATAATAACTAATAACATTCCCAGTGGAAACATTCAACTGCAGTAAAACAGACAGAAATCTATTATAAATGTGACTGCAATGTCAATGTTTACAGAAGGAGGTCAAATAACAGAATTCTATTTGGTAAATGTCAGTACTGTATGAGTAGAAAGTATTCACAATATTTGCATTCTTATTAGATTGATACGTGCAAAAGTCATATATATTTCATGGATTTATCCGTTTTTAACTTCCATTTTTCCTCTCTCATCAGAAATTACTTTTCTTGCCAATTCTCTGAGTCTCAAAGTTTCTTATGTTGCTTATGTGCTTTCCAGCATTTGAGGTTATATGATAGCCACTGGACTTGTATAACATTCAGAACAACTGTAAATTATCGTGACATCCTGGATGTGAGTGTAAGCATCCAGGATATCACGATAATTTACAGTTGGATGTAAATATCCATCCATGCTTGCACTCAGATGTGAGTCCTAGAACTAAAAGCTTTTAATTTTTTTGGTGGCTTAAAACAATACAAGTTTATTTTTCATAGTTCTAAAGAGGAGAAATGAAAAAAAAAAAAGTGTTAGTAAAGATTAAGCAAGATGTCAGCTGAATCAGTTGTCTGGGGCCCTGAGGGTTGAATCTGTCCTTGCCTCTTTTACCTCTAGAGGCCACTGGTATTCCCTGGCTCCTGGCTGCAAAAGCTTTTCTAGTGTGAATCCACTCAAAGGCATATGCAAATCTTGACTTGTTCACCTTAAATTAACCTGTTATATCATCCAGTGGGGGCTTCCCTGGTGGCTCAGACGGTAAAGCATCTGCCTGCAATGAGGGAGACCCAGGTTTGATTCCTGGGTTGGGAAGATCTCCTGGAGAAGGAAATGGCAATCCACTCAAGCACTCTTGCCTGGAAAATCCCATGGATGGAGGAGCCTGATAGTCTACAGTCCATGGGGTTGCAAAGAGTCAGACAAGACTGAGAGACTTCAATTTCACTTCACTATCATCCAATGACTCATTAATTTTATACAGACATCATGACAGTAAGACAAATCAGATTAACTGTAAGTGATCTAAACCATTTTTTTTAAGTACAGGCAAAATCCACAAAAATCCACCCACCAGAACACCGACACAAGCTTCCCTAACCAAGAAACCTTGACAGGCCACCCGTACAACCCCACCCACAGTGAAGAAATTCCACAATAAAGAGAATTCCACAAACTGCCAGAATACAGAAAGGCTACCCCAAACACAGCAATATAAACAAGATGAAGAGACAGAGGAATACCCAGCAGGTAAAGGAACAGGATAAATGCCTACCAAACCAAACAAAGGAGGAAGAGATAGGGAATCTACCTGATAAAGAATGCCAAATAATGATAGTGAAAATGATCCAAAATCTTGAAAACAAAATGGAATCACAGATAAATAGCCTGGAGACAAGGATTGAGAAGATGCAAGAGGTTTGACAAAGACCTAGAAGAAATAAAAAAGAAAACAACAACAACAAAAAGAAGTAAAAAAGAGTCAATATATAGTGAATAATGCAACAAATGAGATCAAAAACACTCTGGAGGCAACAAATAGTAGAATAATGGAGGCAGAAGATAGGATTAGTGAGGTAGAAGACAGAATGGTAGAAATAAATGAATCAGAGAAGAAAAAAGAAAAAAAGAATTAAAAGAAATGAGGACAACCTCAGAGACCTCTGGGACAATTTTAAACACCCTAATATTCGAATCATAGGAGTCCCAGAAGAAGACGACAAAAAGAAAGACCATGAGAAAATACTTGAGGAGATAATAGTTGAAAAGTTCCCGAAAAAGGGGAATGAAATAATCAACCAATAATCAACCAGGAAACCCAGCGAGTCCCAAACAGGATAAACCCAAGGCAAAACACCCTAAGACACATATTAATCAAATTAACAAAGATCAAACACAAAGAACAAATATTAAAAGTAGCAAGGGGAAAACAACAAATAACACACAAGGGGATTCCCATAAGGATAACAGCTGATCTTTCAATAGAAACTCTTCAGGCCAGGAGGGAATGGCAGAACATACTTAAAGTGATGAAAGAAAATAACCTACAGCCCAGATTACTGTACCCAGAAAGGATGTCATTCAAATATGAAGGAGAAATCAAAAGCTTTACAGACAAGCAAAAGCTGAGAGAATTCAGCACCACCAAACCAGCTCTCCAACAAATGCTAAAGGATCTTCTCTAGACAGGAAATACAAAAGGGGTGTATAAACTCAAACCCAAAACAATAAAGTAAATGGCAACGGGATCATACTTATCAATAATTACCTTAAACATAAATGGGTTGAATGCCCCAACCAAAAGACAAAGACTGGCTGAATGGATGCAAAAGCAATAACCCTATATATGTTGTCTACAAGAGACCCACCTCAAAACAAGGAACACATACAGAATGAAAGTGAAGGGCTGGAAAAAGATATTCTATGCAAATAGAGACCAAAAGAAAGCAGGAGTAGCAATATTCATATCAGATAAAATAGACTTTATTTTTTTAAATTTTATTTTATTTTAAACTTTAAAATATTGTATTAGTTTTGCCAAATATCGAAATGAAAACAAAGGCTGTGAAAAAAGACAAAGAAGGACACTACATAATGATCAAAGGATCAATCCAAGAAGAAGATATAACAATTATAAATATATATGCACCCAACATAGGAGCACCACAATATGTAAGACAAATGCTAACAAGTATGAAAGGGGAAACTAACAATAACACAATAATAGTGGGAGACTTTAATACCCCACTCACACCTATGGATAGATCAACTGAACAGAAAATTAACAAGGAAACACAAAATTTAGATGATACAATAGACCAGTTAGACCTAACTGATATCTATAGGATATTTCACCCCCAAACGATGAATTTCACCTTTTTCTCAAGTGCACAAGGAACTTTCTCCAGGATAGATCACATCCTGGGCCATAAATCTAGCCTTGGTAAATTCAAAAAACATGAAATCATTCCAACCATCTTTTCTGACCACAATGCAGTAAGATTGGATCTCAATTACAGGAGAAACACTATTAAAAATTTCAACATATGGAGGCTGAACAACTCGCTGCTGAATAACCAACAAATCACAGAAGAAATCAAAAAAGAAAAAAAATATGCATAGAAATGAATGAAAATGAAAACACAACAACCCAAAACCTGTGGGACACTGTAAAAGCAGTGCTAAAGGGAAGGTTCATAGCAATACAGGCATACCTCAAGAAACAAGAAAAAAGTCAAATAAATAACCTAACTCTACACCTAAAGCAACTAGAAAAGGAAGAAATTAAGAACCCCAGGGTTAGTAGAAGGAAAGAAATCTTAAAAATAAGGGCAGAAATAAATGCAAAAGAGACCATAGCAAAAATCAACAAAGCCAAAAGCTGTTTTTTTGAGAGGATAAATAAAATTGACAAACCTTTAGCCAGACACACCAAGAAACAAAGAGAGAAAAATCAAATCAATAAAATTAGAAATGAAAATGGAGAGATCACAACAGACAACACAGAAATACAAAGGATCATAAGAGACTACTATCAGCAATTATATGCCAATAAAATGGACAATGTGGAAGAAATGGACAAATTATTAGAAAACTAAAACTTTCCAAAACTGAACCAGGAAGAAATAGAAAATCTCAACAGACCCATCACAAGCACGAAAATTGAAACTGTAATCAGAAATCTTCCAGCAAACAAAAGCCCAGGTCCAGATGGCTTCACAGCTGAATTCTACCAAAAATGTAAAGAAGAGCTAACACCTATCCTACTCAAACTCTTCCAGAAAATTGCAGAGGAAGGTAAACTTCCAAACTCATTCTATAAGGCCACCATCACCCTAGTACCAAAACCTGACAAAGATGCCACAAAAAAAAAAAAAAAAAAGAAAGAAAGAAAGAAAACTACAGGCCAATATCACTGATGAACATAGAGCAAAAATCCTTAATAAAATTCTAGCAAACAGAATCCAGCAACATATTAAAAAGATCATACACCATGACCAAGTGGGCTTTATCCCAGGGATGGAAGGATTCTTCAATATCTGCAAATCAATCAATGTAATACACCAACATTAACAAATTGAAAAATAAAAGCCATATGATTATCTCAATAGATGTATAGAAAGCCTTTGACAAAATTCAACATCCATTTATGATAAAAACTCCAGAAAGCAGGAATAGAAGGAACATACCTCAACATAATAGAAGTTATATATGACAACCCACAGCAAACATTATCCTCAGTGGTGGAAAATTGAAAGCATTTCCCCTGAAGTCAGGAATAGGACAAGGATGCCCACTCTCACTACTACTATTCAACATAGTTTTGGAAATTTTGGACACAGCAATCAGAGCAGAAAAGGGGAAAAAAAAAAAAAAAAAAGGAATCCAAATTGGAAAAGAAGTAAAACTCTCAGTGTTTGCAGACGACATGATCCTCTGCATAGAAAACCCTAAAGACTCCACCAGAAAATTACTAGAGCTAATCAATGAATACAGTAAAGTTGCAGGATATAAAATCAACACACAGAAATCCCTTGCATTCCTATACCCTAATAATGAGAAAATAGAAAGAGAAATTAAGGAAACAATTCCATTCACCATTGCAATGAAAAGAATAAAATACTTAGGAATATATCTACCTAAAGAAACTAAAGACCTCTATATAGAAAACTATAAAACACTGGTGAAGGAAATCAAAGAGGACACTAATAGATGGAGAAATATACCGTGTTCATGGATCAGAAGAATCAATATAGTGAAAATGAGTGTACTACCCAAAGCAATCTATAGATTCAATGCAAACCCTATCAAGCTACCAACGGTATTTTTCACAGAGCTAGAACAAATAATTTCACAATTTGCATGGAAATACAAAAAACCTCGAATAGCCAAAGCAATCTTGAGAAAGAAGAATGGAACTGGAAGAATCAACCTGCCTGACTTCAGGCTTTACTACAAAGCCACAGTCATCAAGACAGTATGGTACTGGCACAAAGACAGAAATATAGATCAATGGAACAAAATAGAAAGCCCAGAGAAAATCCATGCACCTATGGACATCTTATCTTTCACAAAGGAGGCAAGAATATACAATGGAGAAAAGACAATCTCTTTAACAAGTGGTGCTGGGAAAACTGGTCAACCACTTGTAAAAGAATGAAACTAGAACACTTTCTAACACCATACACAAAAATAAACTCAAAATGAATTAAAGATCTAAACATAAGACCAGAAACTATAAAACTCCTAAAGGAGAACATAGGCAAAACACTCTCCGACATACATCACAGCAGGATCCTCTATGACCCACCTCCCAGAATACTGGAAATAAAAGCAAAAATACACAAATGGGACCTAATTAAAATTAAAAGCTTCTATGCAACAAAGGAAACTCTAAGCAAGGTAAAAAGACAGCCTTCAGAATGGAAGAAAATAATAGCAAATGAAGCAACTGACAAAGAATTAATCTCAAAAATATACAAGCAACACCTGCAGCTCAACTCCAGAAAAATAAATGACCCAATCAAAAAATGGGCCAAAGAACTAAACAGACATTTCTCCAAAGAAGACATACAGATGTCTAGCAAACACAAGAAAAAATGTTCAACATCACTCACTATCAGAGAAATGCAAATCAAAACCACAGTGAGGTACCATTTCACGCCAGTTAGAATGGCTGCTATCCAAAAATCTATAAGCAATAAATGTTGGAGAGGGTGTGGAGAAAAGGGAACCCTCTTACACTGTTGGTGGGAATGCAAAGTAGTACAGCCACTATGGAGAACAGTGTGGAGATTCCTTAAAAAAATGGAAATAGAACTGCCATATGACCCAGCAATCCCACTGCTGGGATACACACTGAGGAAACCAGAATCAAGAGACAAAAATGTACCCCAATGTTCATTGCAGCACTGTTTATAATAGCCAGGACATGGAAGCAACCTAGATGTCCATCAGCAGATGAACGGATAAGAAAGCAGTGGTACATATACACAATGGAGTATTACTCAGCCATTAAAAAGAATACATTTGAATCAGTTCTAACAAGGTGGATGAAACTGAAGCCTATTATACATAGTGAAGTAAACCAGAAAGAAAACACCAATACAGTATACTAACGCATATATATGGAATTTAGAAAGATGGCAATGATAACCCAGTATGCAAGACAGCAAAAGAGACACAGATGTATAAAACAGTCTTTGGGACTCTGTGGGAGAGGGAGATGGTGGGATGATTTGGGAGAATGGCACTGAAACATGTATAATATCATATGTGAAATGAATCACCAGTCCAGGTTTGATGCAGGATACAGGATGCTCGGGGCTGGTGCACTGGGATGACCCAGAGGGATGGAATGGAGAGGGAGATGGGAGGGGGGTTCAGGATGGGCAACACGTGTACACCCGTGGAGGATTCATGTTGATGTATGGCAAAACCAATACAATATTGTAAAGTAATTAGCCTCCAATTAAAATAAATACATTTATATTAAAAAATAAATAAAAAGCACAGGCAAAATCCACAAAAAAACATTTGATTTATTTTGAGGGCTACATAAGTACTTAGAAATATTTCTTAAGAAAATATATACAAGTGATATTTGTTTTGGTAACTATGTTAAAAAGGTATGCTTATATAAAATGAGAACTTGACAGAGAATGTGAAATATTATGTTATTAGTATTTTTAGCAATCAGTTTAGTCATTGTTTTCTGTGAAAAGAATCAAATAGTTTTATTTTCTAGGTCATGGAAATGGAATTAATACTTCACTGGAGTACTCATGCTATCAATATTCCTTGTGTAAG
This sequence comes from Bos indicus x Bos taurus, assembly GCF_003369695.1. NCBI lineage: Eukaryota > Metazoa > Chordata > Mammalia > Artiodactyla > Bovidae > Bos > Bos indicus x Bos taurus. Next base: position 80,664,093 of record NC_040081.1, on the reverse strand, counting down.
TATTTAATACCATTTAGTTGGAGGGGAGAGTGTATGGGTCATAGTCTTTTGTTCTCTAGATGTTAGTTTACCAAGGAAAAAAGTATAATCCTTTTTTTTTTTTTGGCTGCATTGCAGAGTTTATGGGATCATAGTTCCCCCGAAATTCTAGAAAATTAAATTTAAGAAAGCAGATGCTGATTCCAGATGTGCTTCACTCTTTTAATCTGATTCTACGTGAGAAACACATTGCAGCTTTCTCTGAAGAACACTCTTAATACATATATTTTGCAAGTGCAGTTTTACAATCAGGAAATTTAAGGAGACTTCACCGGTCAACAAGATTTTAGAGTCTCTAATGAATCTTGTTGAAAATTATTAACCCTGCTACCTGTATTCTAAGACATCTTTCTCATTAAATAAATGATCTCTTACAATAGTGATGTACTAGCCTGGGGAGTTAGAAAAGCACCTGATTACTTTTGGTAATTAGAGTGAAGGAAAAATGATAGAAAATGCTCAGTGAGAAAACAAAGGGAAATACAGAAGGCTAAAGAAAGACTTGTCGATAGCAATAACCTACATGATGTATATTCAAAGACAAACTGATCTGCCAGGTTAGCCTGATAGAAATTGAATCAACATGACTAACATTCAGTTCCCCAGGATTTGATGAATGACCACAAAGAAAAAACTCTAGCAAAAGATCTCTCCTTGGACACATGTGTAGAATGTTAGTTACATACTTGATCTGCTTTGAAGGCATCAAAAAAGGACTCTAAAACCATATATGAGGCATTACTAAAAACTTCACTATTTGATATATACTTTTTGGTGTTCAATAACTCAGTCATGTCTTACTGTTTTTGACACCACAGACTGTAGCACACCAGGCTTCTGTATCCATCACCAACACCAGGAGGTTGCTCAAACTCATGGACATTTAGTTGGTGATGCCATCTAACCATCTCATCCTCTGTTGTCCCCTTCTCCTCCTGCCTTCAATCTTTCTCAGCATCAGTGTCTTTTCTAATGAGTTAGTTTTTCACATCAGGTGGCCAAAATATTGACAAAATATGGTCCACTGGAGAAGGGAATGGCAAACCACTTCAGCATTCTTGCCTTGAGAACCCCATGAACAGTATGAAAAGGCAAAAAGATATGACACTGAAAGAAGAACTCTCCAGGTCAGTAGGTGCCCAAAGTGCTACTGGAAAAGAGCAGAGAAATAGCTCCAGAAGGAATGAAGAGACTGAACCAAAGCAGAAACACCGCCCAGCTGTGTATATGACTGGTGATGCAAGTAAAATCTGATGCTGTGAAGAACAATATTGCATAGGAACCTGGAATATTAGTTAAGTCCATGAATCAAAGTAAATTGGAAGTGGTCAAACAGCAGATGGTAAGGGTGAACATTGACATTTCAGGAATCAGTGAACTAAAATGGACTGGAATGGGTGAATTTAATTCAGAAGACAATTATATCTACTAGTATGGGCAAGAATTCCTTAGAAGAAATGGAGTAGCCCTCATAATCAAATAAAGAGTCTGAAATGAGATTGGATACAATCTCAAAAATGAATGACAAAATGATCTCTGTTCATTTCCAATACAAGCTATTCAATATCACAGTAATCCAAGTTATGCCCCAACCACTAATGCCAAAGAAGCTGAAATTGAATGGTTCTATGAAGACCTACAAGACCTTCTAGAACTAACACTAAAAAACAAACAAACAAAACAACAACAACAACAACAAAAAAACTGTCCTTTTCATCATAGGGGACTGGAATGCAAAAGTAGGAAGTCAAGAGATACCTGGAGTAACAGGCAAGATTGGCATTGGAGTATAAAATGAAGCAGGGCAAAGGCTAACAGAGTTTTGCAAAGAGAAAGCATTGGTCATTGCAAACACTCTCTTCTAACAACACAAGAGATGACTCTACACATGGACATCACCAGATGGTCAATACTGAAATCAAATTAATTACAGTCTTTGCAGCTGACAGTGGAGAAGCTCTATACAGTCAGCAAAAACAGGACTGGGAGCTGACTGTGGCTCAGATCATGAACTCCTTATTGCAAAATTCAGACTTAAATTGAAGAAAGTAGGGAAAACCACTAGATCATTCAGGTATGACCTAAATAAAATTCCTTGTATTATACAGTGGAAATGGCAAATAGATTCAAGGAATTAGATCTGATATTCAGAATTTCTGAAGAACTACAGGCAGAGGTTCCTGACATTGTACAGCAGGTGATGATCAAAGCCATCACCAAGAAAATGAAATGCCAAAAGGCAAAATGGCTGTCTGAGGAGGCCTTAAAAATTGCAGAGAGGATAAAAACTAAAGGCAAAGGAGAAAAGGAAAGATACACCCATCCAAATGCAGAGTTCCAAAGAATAGAAAGGAGGGTTAAGAAAGTCTTCCTAAGTGTTCAATGCTAAGAAATAGAGGAAAACAATTTCTTGAAGAAACCTCTAGTCTTTCCCATGCTATTGTTTTCCTCTATTTCTTAGCATTGATCACTTAGGAAGACTTTCATGCAAAGATGGCACAAAAGAGGGCAGAAATGGTGTGGACACAACTGAAGCATAAGATACTAAGAAGAGGTGACAAGAATACACAGAAGAACTATACAAAAAAGATCTTCATCACCCAAATAATCATAATGGTGTGATCACTCACCTAGAGCCAGACATCTTGGAGTGTGAAGTGAAGTGAGCCTTGGGAAGCATCATTATGAACAAAGATAGTGGAGGTGATGGAATTCCAGCTAAGATATTTCAAATCCTAAAAGATGATGCTATGAAAGTGCTGCACTCAATATGCCAGCAAATTTGGAAAACTCAGCAGTGGCCACAGGACTGGAAAAGGTCAGTTTTCATTCCAATCTCAAAGAAAGGCAATACCAAAGAATGTTCAAACCACCACACAATTGCACTCATTTCACATACTAGCAAAGTAATGCCCAAAATTCTCCAAGCCAGGCTTCAGCAGTACATGAACTAAGAACTTCCAGATGTTTTAAGCTGGATTTATAAAAGTTTCAGTGGTACTGGGGAAATAGTAAAATCAGCAATATATATTATAGTAAGTCAAGAAAGAATCTTGTTATATTTATGTATGTTGAAAATATCTATATTTTCTATTTATATTTTCAAAATATCTATTAAAGCTGATTGTATACACATGTTATGAACCAACAGTTATTTTCTAGGTGTAGATCCTATATAAATTTATGTATATTATATACATCATCAAAGGTCATATGCTAAAGGTCATACACCAAAGCACTATTCTTTTTTGCCCTAAACTAAAAATAATGCCAAAATGTTCATCAATGTTTAATTAAATTAATATGATGTGATATATTGATGCATGGGTGATTTATAACTAAAAGCAATAATATGAATGAATTTCACAAGCAAATGTTATAAAAGGCTTCATATATAAAATTGTTTAAACAATGTATTTCAATTTTTATAAGGTACAAAACTTGTTGAAATTAATCTATACTGTTAAAAGCCAGGTTAATTGTTACTGTGGAAGTGTGAATGTGTGACAAAAAATAGAATGAGGGAACTTCTGGTATGATGGCAATTTTCTGTCTTCAATCTGGGTTCTGACTTCAAAGATGTGGTGAGAATTCAGCAGCTATAAACATCTATAATATATATTCAGGAAAATTATTTTCATCACATTTTATTTTAAAGTGTTTGCTTGGTGCTTCACTTTGTAGGATGGGCTTCCTGTGGTGGCTCAGCTGGTAAGGAATCTGCCTGCAATGCCATAGACCTGGGTTCCATCCCTGGATTGGGAAGATCCCCTGGAGAAGGGAACAGCTACTCACTCCAGTATTCTGGCCTGGAGAATTTCATGGACTATATAAGCCATGGAGTCCCAAAGAGTTGAACATGACTGAACGATTTTCACTTTCACCTTGTAGGAAGCACTGGGCCAGTTGGGGATGACATTAATATAAGCAAATGTTCTTACTCTTAAGAATTTGTAAATGTAATGGAAGAGATAGTTATGAAAGCAAGAAAATACCAAACCAGAAAGTTACGGGAGCAATGGTATGTGCATTTGGACAGATTTAAGCATCAGAAGAGAAGATATATACTCTTGGGGAAAAAAAAAAAAAAAGGGCAAACAAGTGCCAGAAAGATGAGAAAGTTTTAACAGAATTTGTGCTCTCCGTCCCCATCTCTTTGCCAGGGAATCAGAAGTGAAGAGAAGAAGAAAAATGCAATATGAATTAGAGGAGAAAGGGAGAATCGAATGAAAGATTTTGTTTTATTTTATAGTAGGAGCGCATGTTCTAAATATTGAAAAAGGAATAACTTTTTAAAGAGGTGATGCTTAAAATGTAAACAGAAGTTGAAATTACTGATTGAACAAGGTACCAGTGGGGATAAGAGAAAAGGAAAATGAAGGTATGAATATAGATAGGTAGAAGAATCAGCCCTGAAGAAAAGACAGAAATCTTACCCTATATCTGTAGGATTTTTGTGAAATATGCTGGATGAACAATGTGGGATTGGGTCAAGGGTATCTACTACATGGCTATGTGCAGCTGTTTTTGGTAACCTGGATCCTTCTTGTTCTCCACATTTAGAAACTATTCTATGAGGCTGTTGAACTGGAGAAGACCAAGACCCAGAATGCTAGAGCTTCCACAATGTATGTGAATATATGCCTCAGAGACTGCCTAATCTAAATTAGACCTACAAAATGTACACCTATGGGATTTGATGATTAAAGTAATCAATTTAATCGATGAAAATAATCAGAACTCTAATTTATACCATAGAAGAAATTACTTCTATGAAACTTACAGATTAAGAATTCAGATCCAAGAAAATATTTTTCTCTTTTGATGCAAATATTGATAGACTAGTTAGAAACTTAGAATTCAGGATTACCCTCAACTGCAGTAACTTTGTCCAGATTTTCTGGTAGAATCATTATTCATTCTATTTCTCTCTTTTGTTTTAAAATGTAATGTGTTTAAATTTTTATTTTCTCTATGTTTTAACATAAGCCCTCATAACTTATTTAAGATTAATGTTCAGCCACACATAGTCATCTTCTAAACAGAGAAAGTAGATTGCCACTAACCCAGAAAAGTTCTATGTGGTTTGAATGTGTTGTATGGGAAGCTTGTTGCTTATTTTGCTCTTCCTTGCCTGGTGAGGGGATTCTATCTAGCTGGGGAGTTCTTTCTTGGCATTGAGCAATGCCAGCTTTGGGAATAGGATGATGAAGGCAAAATGAAGCTGTTTATTCTTTTCTTTTTTAATTAATTAATTATTTTAATTGAAGGTGAATTACTTTAAAATATTGTACTGGTTTTTGCCATACATTGACATGAGTCAGCCATGGGTTTACCTGTGTCCCCTATCCTGAATCCCCCTCCCAACTGCCTCCCCATCCCACCCCTCAGGGTTGTCCAACATCACCGGCTTTGAGTGTCCTGTTTCATTCATTGAACTTTGGTGATATATTTCACATATGGTAATATACATGTTTCCATGTTATTCTCTCAAATCATCCCACCCTCGCTCTCCCACAGAGTCCAAAAGTCTGTTCTTTATATCTGTGTCTCTTTTGCTGTCTCACATATGGGGTCTTGTGCAGTTATTCTCAGGGTTTTTGTTTTACTGTGTTGCTGAAGTTTCTAACATGGAATTCAGAGCTCTATGGCTGCTTGTGTTTGCAAACAGTTATCTAATTGTTGATCTTTGGTAGGAGATAGTGTCTGCAGTCTCCTTGCCACCTTTTTGATGACTATTCCAAGCAGCCTCCCTTTCTGAAGCTCTGAGTCCTCTTAAAATCTCAAGTGGTTGTTGGCACACTTCATTTCTTTGGAGCTATAGAACTCACTGTAGCTGCTTTTTAATGTCAGAATGAGAATTTCTCTCATCTTAAGGAAGGAATAAGCTCTATTTTAAATTTTCACCCGATTAGGTCAGGATATCCCCACCCCACTCCAAGCCCTTATGATTAAATCAAAGTCACACAAACTACTAATATTTGGATCACCTTCCACATACAATGTAACGTATTAAGAGAGGAAGGTGCATCATATCCATAGGTTTTGCCCACACACAAAAAGGGGAGCTTATACAAGATTTTTCACAATAGGAGGTGGAAATATTGAGGGCCATCTTGGAATCTGTCTGCTCATAGATATAACAATAAAATAAAATGGGCATACACATAATAAGGAAAGAAGAATTTATTTTCCAAGACATGTATTTTATGCCTGTGCATATGCCATGCTAAATAAATATTCAGAGTAAAAACAAATAAATACAATTATTTACATGCATATATAAATTAGTGCATGTGTGTGTGCTAAGTTGCTTCAGTCATGTCTGACTCTTTGCAACCCCATGGACTGTAGACCACCAGGTTCCTCTGTCCATGGTATTCTCCTGGGAAGAATATTGGAGTGGATTGCCATTCCCTTCTCCAGGGGATCTTCCCGAGCTGGGGATGGAACCTATGTCTCCTGTATTGCAGGTGGATGCTTTACCATTGAGCCACTGGGGAAGCTCATATAAATTAGCAATCTTTTGAAATTTCAAAGTCTACACTGATTTCCATTCAAAACAGTGCTGTCAACCAAACCCACATATTGTAAACCATTCCTATTAAGTCCATTAATTTGTTAGGACCAAATATATTCAATTTACTTACTTGCAACACTCCATTTGTACATATTTGTTATTCTTTCTTATGCAGTTAATCATCAAAAACAATTGCTTCTCATTTTCAAAATTAGATGTGATTAATTTGAGTGTTATTTCAGTATATTTCTGTTATTTTGCTATTGGAGGTAATCTAAAAGATGACTAGCATTTTCTTGGATCTAGGAGACTGAATCAAGGGTAACATTCTATTGCTACTCTGACAACAACAACAAAAAATACATGTTTTCACTTTCAAGCAGCTCTGATTTTCAACTATTACATTTTGAAATGTTAATTAGGGGTTGATGATGCTAAAGAAGAAGCAGTGGAACCTCTCTCTGTAGATTCCATATCTTGCCCTGATTTTAAGATAAATTATAATCTCTAAGTATAATGTTTTGACAAATACATGCTGAAATGTGTTTTAAACACAGACTCATAAATACACCTGAGTTCATATATCATAGACAATAAAATTTATTTAGTATAATGAATTATTTGGTTTTGGATGCACAACCTGGAGTTTCAGAGAAATTCAAAGGACAGTATTTGGGGAAAGTTAGAAATATCTTCTCTAGGTTGCAGATATTCTTTTTTGAGGATGTCTCCAAGAAGTCTTCATATTATAGAGTTAAGAATTTTTTCATTTAACAAATATCTTTTGAAAGACTACTATGATCTTGGCTTTGTTATGTGTTTGTTATGCTGCTGTAGTTTAGTCACTAAGTCATGCCCAACTCTTTTGCAACCCCATAGACTATAGCTTGCCAGGCTTCTCTGTCCATGGGATTATCCAGGCAAGAATGCTGGAGTGGGTTGCCATTTCCTTCTCCAGGGAATCTTCCAGACCCAGGATCAAACCTGTGTCTCCTGCATTGGCAGGTGGATTCTTTACCATCAAGTCACCAGGGAAGCCCAATGTGTTTTGGATACACATGGTAAATTAATGCAGTTCAAGTTGTGGTCTGAGAAGACTAAGGAATGATGTACATAATTTCTAAATTAACTTTTCAGAAGGAAACCAAAAAGAGTACATAGAGAAGAAAATGTCAGCTTTTCTACCCATAGAAATTTTGGACTGCCTAATATTCAACCCTAGAATTAGATAGGCAGATTTCCTCACCCAGTTTAAGCAGTGTAGTAAACTCTACCCTTTAAACTTTGGGGATAGTTAAGTTAAATATCTACAATAGATAGTCCCTGATTTGGGCTTAAATTATGCTTGTTGTTGTCATTCGGTCAATAAGACCTGTTCCACTCTCTGCCACCTCATGGACTGCAGCATGCCAGGCTTCCTGTCCTTCAAAATTTCCCAGAGTTTGCTCAAACTCGAGTCCTTTGAATGCATGATGCCATTTCATCCTCTGTCATACCCATCTCATGCCTTCAATCTTTTCCAGCATCAGGGTCTTATCCAATTAGTTGGTTCTTTGCATCAGGTGGCCAAATACTGGAGTTTCAGCTTCAGCATCAGTCCTTCCAATGAGTATGCAGGATTGATTTCCTTTAGGATTGACTGGTATGACCTCCTTGCAGTCCAAGGGACTCTTAAGAGTCTTCTCCAGCACCACAGTTCAAAAGCATCAATTCTGCAGCACTCAGCTTCCTTTGTGGTCCAGCTGTCACATCCATACATAACTACTGGAAAACCATATCTTGACTATATTTTGTCGGCAAAGTAAGGTCTCTACATTGTAATATTCTGTCTAGGTTTGTCATAGTTTTTCTTTCAAGAAGCAAGTGTCTTTTAATTTCATGGCTGCAGTAACCGTATGTAGTGATTTTGGAGCTCAAGAAAGTAAAGGTCTGTCACTGTTTCCATTGTTTCATCTATTTGCCCTGAAGTGATGGGATCAGAATCACTGCCGATGGTGATTGCAGCCATGAAATTAAAAGATGCTTACTCCTTGGAAGGAAAGTTATGACCAAAAGAGTTCAGTTCAGTTCAGTCTCTCAGTGGTGTCCAACTCTTTGCGACCCCATGAATTGCAGCACACCAGGCCTCCCTGTCCATCATCAACTCCTGGAGTTCACTCAGACTCACGTCCATCGAGTCAGTGATGCCATCCAGCCATCTCATCCTCTGTTGTCCCCTTCTTCTCCTGCCCTCAATCCCTCCCAGCATCAGAGTCTTTTCCAATGAGTCAACTCTTCACATGAGGTGGCCAAAGTACTGGAGTTTCAGCTTTAGCATCATTCCTTCCAAAGAAATCCCAGGGCTGATCTCCTTCAGAATGGACTGGTTGGATATCCTTGCAGTCCAAGGGACTCTCAAGAGTCTTCTCCAACACCACAGTTCAAAAGCATCAATTCTTTGGCACTCAGCTTTCTTCACAGTCCAACTCTCACATCCATACATGACCACAGGAAAAACCATAGCCTTGACTAGACAGACCTGGGTTGGCAAAGTTATGTCTCTGCTTTTCAATATGCTATCTAGGGTGATCAAAATTTTTCTTCTTCTTTTTTTTTTTTAAATTTTATTTTATTTTTAAACTTTACATAATTGTATTAGTTTTGCCAAATATCAAAATGAATCCATCACAGGTATACATGTGCTCCCCATCCTGAACCCTCCTCCCTCCCCATAGCATCCCTCTGGGTCGTCCCAGTGCACTAGCCCCAAGCATCCAGTATCGTGCATTTAACCGGGACTGGCATCTCATTTCATACATGATATTTTACATGTTTCAATGCCATTCTCCCAAATCTTCCCACCCTCTCCCTCTCCCACAGAGTCCATAAGACTGTTCCATACATCAGCGTCACTTTTGCTGTCTCGTACACAGGGTTATTGTTACCATCTTTCTAAATTCCATATATATGCGTTAGTATACTGTATTGGTGTTTTTCCTTCTGGCTTACTTCACTCTGTATAATAGGCTCCAGTTTCATCCACTTCATTAGAACTGATTCAAATGTATTCTTTTTAATGGCTGAGTAATACTCCATTGTGTATATGTACCACTGCTTTCTTATCCATTCATCTGCTGATGGACATCTAGGTTGCTTCCATGTCCTGGCTATTATAAACAGTGCTGCGATAAACATTGGGGTACACGTGTCTCTTTCCCTTCTGGTTTCCTCAGTGTGTATGCCCAGCAGTGGGATTGCTGGATCATAAGGCAGTTCTATTTCTAGTTTTTTAAGGACTCTCCACACTGTTCTCCATAGTGGCTGTACTAGTTTGCATTCCCACCAACAGTGTAAGAGGGTTCCCTTTTCTCCACACCCTCTCCAACATTTATTATTTGTAGACTTCTGGATCACAGCCATTCTGACTGGTGTGAAATGGTACCTCATAGTGGTCTTGATTTGCATTTCTCTGATAATGAGTGATGTTGAGCATCTTTTCATGTGTTTGTTAGCCCTCTGTATGTCTTCTTTGGAGAAATGTCTATTTAGTTCTTTGGCCCATTTTTTGATTGGGTCATTTATTTTTCTTGAGTTTAGCTGGAGGAGTTGCTTGTATATTTTTGAGATTAGTTGTTTGTCAGTTGCTTCATTTGCTAGTATTTTCTCCCATTCTGAAGGCTGTCTTTTCACCTTGCTGATAGTTTCCTTTGATGTGCAGAAGCTTTTAAGGTTAATTAGGTCCCATTTGTTTATTTTTGCTTTTATTTCCGATATTCTGGGAGGTGGGTCATAGAGGATCCTGCTGTGATGTATGTCAGAGAGTGTTTTGCCTATGTTCTCCTCTAGGAGTTTTATAGTTTCTGGTCTTATGTTTAGATCTTTAATCCATTTTGAGTTTATTTTTGTGTATGGTGTTAGAAAGTGTTCTAGTTTCATTCTTTTACAAGTGGTTGACCAGTTTTCCCAGCACCACTTGTTAAAGACATTGTCTTTAATCCATTGTATATTCTTGCAAAATTTTTCTTGTAAGGAGTAAGCGTCTTTTAATTTCATGGCTTCAGTCACCATCTGCAGTGATTTTGGAGCCCCCAAAAATAAAGTCTGACATTGTTTCCACTGTTTCCCCGTCTATTTCCCATGAAGTGATGGGACCAGATGCCATGATCTTCGTTTTCTGAATGTTGAGCTTTAAGCCAACTTTTTCACTCTCCACTTTCACTTTCATCAAGAGGCTCTAGTTCCTCTTCACTTTCTGTCATAAGGGTGGTGTCATCTGCATATCTGAGGTTATTGATTTTTCTCCCGGCAATCTTGATTCCAGCTTGTGCTTCTTCCAGCCCAGCGTTCCTCATGATGTACTCTGCATAGAAGTTAAATAAGCAGGGTGACAATATACAGCCTTGACGTACTCCTTTTCCTATTTGGAACCAGTCTGTTGTTCCATGTCCAGTTTAACTGTTGCTTCCTGATGTGCATATAGGATTCTCAAGAGGCAGGTCAGGTGGTCTGGTATCCCCATCTCGTTCAGAATTTTCTACAGTTTATTGTGATCCACACAGTCAAAGGCTTTGGCATAGTCAATAAAGCAGAAATAGATGTTTTTCTGGAACTCTCTTGCTTTTTAGGTGATTTAGCAGATGTTTGCACTTTGATCTCTGGTTCCTCTGCCTTTTCTAAAACCAGCTTAAACATTTGGAAGTTCATGGTTCACGTATTGCTGAAGCCTGGCTTGGAGAATTTTGGGTATTTCTTTACTACCATGTGAGATGAGTGCAATTGTGTGGTAGTTTGAGCATTCTTTGGCATTGCCTTTCTTTGGGATTGGGATGAAAACTGACCTTTTCCAGTCCTGTGGCCACTTCTGAGTTTTCCAAATTTGCTGGCATATTGAGTGAAGCACTTTAACAGAATCATCTTTCAGGATTTGAAATAGCTCAACTGGAATTCCATCATGTCCACTAGCTTTGTTTGTAGTGGTGCTTTCTAAGGCCCACTTGACTTCACATTCCAGGATGTCTGGCTCTAGGTGAATGATCACACCATCGTGATTATCTTGGTCATGAAGATCTTTTTTGTATAGTTCTTCTGTGTATTCCTGCCATCTCTTCTTAATATCATCTGCTTCTGTTAGGTCCATATCATTTCTGTCCTTTATTGAGCCCATCTTCACATGAAATGTTCCTTTGGTATCTCTAATTTTCTTAAAGAGATCTAGTCTTTCCCATTCTGTTGTTTTCCTCTATTTCTTTGCACTGATCACTGAGGAAGGCTTTCTTATCTCTTCTTGCTATTCTTTGGAACTCTGCATTCAGATGCTTATATCTTTCCTTTTCTCCTTTGCTTTTCACTTCTCTTCTTTTCACAGCTATTTGTAAGGCATCCTCAGACAGCCATTTTGCTTTTTTGCATTTCTTTTCCATGGGGATGGTCTTGATCCCTGTCTCCTGACCAACCTAGATAGCATATTAAAAAGTAGAGACATTACTCTGCCCACAAAGGTCTGTCTAGTCAAGGCTATGGTTTTTCCAGTAGTCATGTGTGGATATGAGAGTTGGACTGTGAAGAAAGCTGAGCACCGAAGAATTAATGCTTTTGAATTGTGGTGTTGGAGAAGATTCTTGAGAGTCCCATGGAATGCAAGGAGATCCAACCAGTCTATTTTAAAGGAGATCAGTCCTGGCTGTTCTTTGGAAGGAATGATGCTAAAGCTGAAACTCCAGTACTTTGGCCATTTCATGTGAAGAGTTGACTCATTGGAAAAGACTCTGATGCTGGGAGGGATTGGGGGCAGGAGGAAAAGGGGATGACAGATGATGAGATGCCTTGATGGCATCACCGACTTGATGGACTTGAGTTTGGGTGAACTCCAGGAGTTGGTGATGGACAGGGAGGCCTGGCATGCTGCAATTCATGGGGTTGCAAAGAGTTGGACACAACTGAGCGACTTCACTGAACTGAACTGATGGGACCAGATACCATAAACTTAGTTTTTTGAATGTTTAGTTTTAAGCCAGCTTTTTCATGGTCCTCTTTCACCTTCATCAAGAGTCTCCTTAGTTACTAGTTGCTTTCTGCCATAAGGGTGGTGTCATTTGCATATCTTTGGTTATTGATATTTCTACTGACAATCTTGATTCATCCAGCCCAGCATTTACCATGGTGTACTTGGCATGGAAGTTAATTAAGCAGGGAGATAGTATACAGCCTTGACTTACCCTTTCCCAATTTTGAACCACTTCTTTGCTCCATGTTGGGTTTTAACTGTTGCTTCTTGACCTGCATACAGATTTCTCAGGAGGCAGGTAAGGTGGTCTAGTATTCCCATTTCTTTAAGACTTTTCCACAGTTTGTTGTGATCCACACAGACAAAAGCTTTAGCATAGTCAATGAAGCAGAAGTAGATGTTTTTCTGGAATTCCCTTACTCTTTCTATGATCCAATGGGTGTTGGCAATTTGATATCTTGTTCTTCTGCCTTATAAATCTAGCTTGGAGATATTTGAGCATTACTTTGATAGCATGTGAAATGAGTGCAATTGTGCAGTAGTTTGAACATTCTTTGGCCCTACCCTTCTTTGGGATTGGAGTGAAAAATGACTTTTTCCAGTTCTGTGGCCACTGCTGAGTTTTCCAGATTTGCTGGCATATTGAGTGTAACACTTTAACAGCATCATCATTGGGATTTGAAATAGCTCAGATGGAATTCCATCACTATCACTAGCTTTGTTAGTACTAATGCTCCCTAAGACCTAGTTGACTTTGCACTCTAGGATGTCTGGCTCTAAGTGAGTGATCATACCACTGTGTCTGCATCACTAAGACCTTTTTTTGTATAGTTTTCCTGTGTATTCATGCCACCTCTTCTTAATCTCTTCTACTTCTATTAAGTCCATACCATTTCTCTCCTTTATTGTGCCCATCGTTGCATGAATTTTTCACTTGGTATCTCTAATTTTCTTTTTTTATGCTTGACTCTGCAGCAATTGATAATTCATACAGAGGTTGGTGGGCTTCCCTGGTGGCTCAGCAGTAAAGAAACCAGTTATAATGCGGGAGACTCAGGAGACACGAGTTGGATGCCTTGGTCTGGAGGATCCCCTGGAGGCAGGCATGGCAACCCAGTCCAGTATTCTTGCCTGGATGAGCCCATGGACAGAAGAACCTAGTGGGCTACTGTCCATAGGGTCACAAAGAGTCAGACAGGACTGAAGCGACTTAGCACAAATAAAGACACCGTTATCAAGACCTTTTAATGACTCAAAATAGGACCTGTAGACCCTCTTAGCTAAACAAAAAGTGTTTGTTGAGAGTATTTCTCCACAACATCACACTTACAGCCCAAAGTAAAGAGAAGCTCTCCACAAGGAATTTGTGTGGTAGTTTTTGTCTAAAGGACTGAATTATAAATTGTTATATAAAAATATCTCAAATAATTTAAAGGAGTGGTCCATTTAAAGGAGTGGTCCATAAAAGTGAAAGAGAAAGAGACCAGATGAATACTATCCTCCGAGATACAACTTTTATTTGTAGGAAGACAAAGAAAAGTCTTTCAATTGTAAAACTGGACCATTTTTTAATGAAAAAAGAGGAAGATTGGTGAGGATGGGAGTGGAATGGGGAGGGTTTGGGGGACAAAGAGCATGGAGGGTGAAGCTGAGAGCTTCAGACAAGCCCTTCCAGAAAGTGCTTAATCAAGGAACTCTGACAACATGGGTCCAGCTATGGCTTAGTGTCTCTTATTTCATCTCATTTTACATGGCAGTATCTACTGTGTTGGGCTTCCCTAGTGGCTCAGACAGTAAAGAATCTTCCTGCAATGCAAGAGCTGGGCTTGATCCCTGGGTTGGGAAGATCCCCTGGAGGAAAGCATGACAGCCTACTCCAGCGTTCTTGCCTGAAGAATTCCATGGACAAAGGAGCCTGGCAAGCTACACTCTATGGGGTCACAAAGAGTCAGATATGACTCAGTGATGAATACTTTCACTGTGTTAATCACAATCCTCTTTTACAAAGGGATGCTGGTGCTAGGTGTTTGGGGACAATAATGTTTCTTTAGTTCAGGGTCTTCAGCTGGAGAAAAGCCACACTTGAGGATCGTTATTTGCACTCCATCTTAATGCAGATAATCAAACCCTGAACTTCAAATTGGTTATATAATAGAAGGAGACTTGAGGAAGAGAGGAATGCATTTGCACATGAGAAAGATGTGAATTGTTGTGGCCACGGTGGGTGTTGACTATATTTGATGGTCTGACAATTTGAGTACCAATAATTTAAAACAAAACATGGATGGCCTTTTATTATAAACATGTGCTAGCAGTTCTGTGTTCATGATAAAATACTTCTTTAAGCAACTGCTGCAGCTATTAAGTTCTAAACATATTTATTTTTATGTTTAGGTACATATGCAATTTTCAACTTAACAGATACTTAATATTTATCCTTTATTCAAAATATTTTATATGGAAATTAACTTGGGTCTTACAGTTTGCCCTCAAACCTTGTGGATTCAAATACATGTATTTGTATTGAAACTAAACTCATTAAAACTTGGTATTATTTGAGCTAACTCTGGAAGAAAGTCTTTAACTCTTCCAGTATCACATATTTCAGGTATTAATCTGTTAACTCAGAATGAATAGTGATAGCACAGTGATTTTAAGGACAAAAGAAAAGAACATAAGTTAATTTCATTTGTCATTCAATGTGACTACTTGGAGTTTTGGTTTTATTTATTTATTTTATTTTAGGCTCTCTCTCCATATATTTATATACATATTGTTTTCTACAGAGGAATTTCAAAGTTGCTATAATTAATCCTGAAAAAACAAAGACTTAAAATTCCCATTTCTAAAATTCATTATGAAATGGGATTTTTATAAATTTCTATCAAACTTATCTTTAAGACTTTTCAAAACTATTTGCATATCTCAATTCTTCATGTGAAAGGAACTTTTAAAAATAAAAATTAATAAAAAGCATTATTCAATCAGGCTTCCCTGATAGCTCAGTTGCTAAAGAATCTGCCTGCAATGCAGGAGACCCCTGTTGGACTTCTGGTCAGGAAGATCCACTGGAGAAGGGATAGGCTACCCACTTCACTTTTTCTTGGGCTTTCCTTGTGGCTCAGCTGGTAAAGAAGCCACCTGCAATGCTGGAGACCTGGGTTCGATCCCTGGGTTGGGAAGATCCCCTGGAGAAGGGAAAGGCTACCCACTCCAGTATTCTAGGCTGGAGAATTCCATGGCCTGCATAGTCCCAAAGATTCAGATATGACTGAACAACTTTCACTTTCACTCTTCAATCAACTGTGAGCAAAGCTAGGTGGACAAATCTGACAATACTATTTACTGAACATGATTATGTGAAAGAGATCAATTTTGATGAAGTCATTGACAAATTTCCACAAGTTACATCTCAAAAAATAGAAATTGTAGTCATCAGTCATTACTAAGACAAATCAACATGTAGGCATATATTTATTTATTTTAAACATTTAGGTATATATTTATTTTTCCCTATTTTGTAAATACACTAATATAATTGAAAAGAATTGTTCATAACTTTTATTTCATATTCTTTTATATAATTATACATATAAATTTCAATGCCATATAAAGTTTTATAACAATACATTTCCCCTATCAGTATTTCTTTCCTGTCTGTTACTATTATTCATTTTATGTCATTGTTACTACTGATAAAAATTTTGCCATATAGAGAAGTATGGTGTTAAAAAATAATGCTCCAGGTGTCAAGTATGCTAAATACAATACTTAAGGTAATTCATCTGGGGCCAAAGAGGAGATTCAGGTTTCTAATCAAAGACAAAAGTGGTTCATGCTCATGAAAATAAAATTAGTGACCTCATTTTCATTGTCAGGAATTATAAGAATGAAAAGAAAATAATGTTGATTGTATTTATATTTCTTAAAGTCCACTTGGAAGACAGGAAATTAATTCTAAGTCATCAAAGCCTCCTTCAGACTAAAATTGTATAGACAAGGACATATATTTTATTATATTAGACATCTGATGTGTTATAAGAGGAAATTCAGTAGAGCAAATAATATGAACAAATATGGTTAGAGGTGAATAGCAATAATATATCCCTATACATATTTTTCAAATTTTCAGTGTGAATTTCAGCATACAACTTTATTTAACCACTTCAGCTACCCTATGCAAAAATAGGTCAGGGCAAATATTTGGGGCAGAAACCAAGTGAAAACAAAGACAGTAACTCTATTAAACTCTGGTGGTACTAACATGTGATTAATCCTAATTAAACAGTATAGTGGCAATGAGAGTTTGAACTACAGATTTGCATTTGAATGTAGTGTGCAAATCTCCCTTTAAGACTCAGAGACCTTATTACCCTCACTGCTGGAAGTGTTGCTGGTGAATAGCATCAGTTGTTAACCTTCTTTGCAATTATCTTGGCTGACATGAGCCACATCACCTAAAATCATCTCCTTTCTAAGGAAGCCAGCATCAAATGAATGATCAACAAAGGATATAAATACCTCATTGCAAACGGGGACAAATCTGAAGCATGATCCTAGAGTCAGAGCTCCCTATAGGATGAACTGAGGTCTTTGTTGAGACAGTATCATAGCCTCTTTTCAATTATATGTCCTTTCTTCCTTTTATGTAGCTTGAGCTTCCTCCTTGCTAATTTCTATATTGGAGTTTGTTTATAGTGGGTTCTAATCTATAACAGGTGGTTCTGAAGTGACCCAGGTGAGGGAAAACTTAGATGGAATTTTGAAGCTGGATCATCCACCATTCAGAATGCTGTAAAAATTAATAAACAATTAAAAACCTCAGTTAAATAGAGTTGAAAGACCAGAAGGAAAAGCTCTTACACCCTGTGAGGACAGAAGAGCAGACAAAAAGAAAGACTCCTTTCTTTCCTGCCAATGAAAAGCCATGGGCTGTTTATTACAACCCTTCCATCTTCCTCGTCCCCTCTATAAAAGTGTATTTCTTCCTTTGCCTTGGCAAACTTGGACATGTACATGGCTTACCAGTGTTGCAGACCTAAAACCGAAGTTCTTTGTTGATCCAAAATAAATCTACCTTTGCTGGAGAAATATATGACAGTTTCTTTGTTTTAGGTCAATATGGCAATAAGAACATCAGTGCTGTAAATGGATTACAGCTGACAACTAGCACAATTTTTCAGTTCAGTTGTTAAATCTTTTATTTGCTGCAAATTGAGATGCGCTACTTGTAAAAAGAAGTACGGTCTGGCATGATGATCAAGAGTTTGGAGAGTATGGAGGAAAGAATAAATATAATGATGATGGAATTGGACTGCTGTTGCTAAATCTCAATTGATATTTTGGAGTAGAATAACTAAAGGTTGAGGATCATGAATTGGTAATGAAATTATTTTAATAAGTAGGAAGTTCAGAAGACTTCCTTAGTAGTATAGAAAGAGGTCTTCATTTCATAATGCAGAAAGTCATGTACAACGGTAGACAAGGTCTAGGACTTAAGTATAAAGGTATCTAAAGCCCAAGGAGTATGTCAAGGCTGTATATTGTCACCCTGCTTATTTAACTTATATGCAGAGTATATCATGAGAAATGCTGGGCTGGAAGAACCACAAGCTGGAATCAAGATTGCCAGGAAAAATATCAATAACCTTGGATATGCAGATGATACCACCCTTATGGCACAAAGTGAAGAGGAACTAAAAAGCCTCTTGATGAAAGTGAAAGAGGAGAGTGAAAAAGTTGGCTTAAAGCTCAACATTCAGAAAACGAAGATCATGGCATCTGGTCCTGTCAGTTCATGGGAAATAGATGGGAAAACAGTGAGTGGAAAGTGTCAGACTTTATTTTTTTGGGCTCCAAAATCATTGCAGATGGTGATTGCAGCCATGAAATTAAAAGACGCTTACTCCTTAGAAGGAAAGTTATGACCAACCTAGATAGCATATTCAAAAGCAGACATTACTTTGCCAACAAATGTCCGTCTAGTCAAGGCTATGGTTTTTCCAGTGGTCATGTATGGATGTGAGAGTTGGACTGTGAAGAAAGCTGAATGCTGAAGAATTGATGCTTTTGAACTGTGGTGTTGGAGAAGCCTCTTGAGAGTCCCTTGGACTGCAAGGAGATCCAACCAGTCCATTCTAAAGGAGATCAGCCCTGGGATTTCTTTGGAGGGAATGATGCTAAAGCTGAAACTCCAATACTTTGGCCACCTCATGCAAAGAACTGACTCATTGGAAAAGACTCTGATGCTGGGAGGGATTGGGGGCAGGAGAAGGGGACGACAGAGGATGAGATGGCTGGATGGCATCACCGACTCGATGGACATGAGTTTGAGTAAACTCCAGGAGTTGGTGATGGACAGGGAGGCCTGGTGTTCTGTGATTCATGGGGTCACAAAGAGTTGGACACAACTGAGTGGCTGAACCGAAGTGAAAGCCCCAATAATTTGGCAGGTCCATTACACTAATGTAAAGACCCAGGTGGAGAAAGAATGTGGCCCTACCAAATTGGATAGAGACATCAGGATTGATAGGCTCAAAATTTTTGAATTCTCAAGTCCCCTTGAAAGTTTTTAATATACAGAAATGGCCCAACCTTCCCTCTTTAGGAATTTTGCCTTCCTCAACTTGTTGGAGATGACCCAGAGGCATCACCTTTCTAGGACAACATAAAGTCCTCTGCAGATTCAATTTGGCTACAAGGACATTCAGATCAGATCAGATCAGTCGCTCAGTCGTGTCCGACTCTTTGCGACCCCGTGAATCACAGCATGCCAGGCCTCCCTGTCCATCACCAACTCCAGGAGTTCACTCAGACTCACGTCCATTGAGTCGGTGATGCCATCAAGCCATCTCATCCTCTGTTGTCCCCTTCTCCTCTTGCCCCCAATCTCTCCCAGCATCAGAGTCTTTTCCAATAAGTCAACTCATTAAGTAGCAATAAAATGTGCTGAATTTGACAAGGAAAGAAGATAACTATAGTCCAAAGTACCCACAGGATACAGTGTTTCTATACTGGCTCGAGTTGGGAAAACACACATAAGGCTATATTTTGAGGAACAGGGGTGACACAACATAGACTGAATAAGAGAAAATCTATCAAATTGGTGTGTATATATATATATATATATATATATATATGTGTGTGTGTGTGTGTGTGTGTGTGTGTGTGTGTATGTGTGTGTGTGTGTGTGTGTGTGTGTGTCTGTGCGTGTGTATGTGTGTGCATGAGTATATGGTATATAAATTGGTGTATATGATATACATATATACCATGGAAGAAGCATGGAAAAACTAGAAGCATGGAAAAATCTATGGTTCATTCTAAATGATACAGTAGTGCCAAACTCACTAAAGTGGGTAGAATAGTAGAAGAAGGAATTAAAAGGATTAAAGAACCAGAGTGGATATATTAAATGAGTCTGGAAAACCCACCAGGGGGGAGTTGTACACGATGCAGCATTTACCAGGACACTAAACAATGTACCATCATCTTTTACTAAATTAAATGGTGTCCCTTTCCATTTAAACACAGTTAATAGTAACAGCTGTCATTATAGAGCTAAACTACATGAGACTGGTGATTCTGCCTTGTCGTCAGATGCCAGGATAAAATTATTGTAAATGAGTGGCAAAGACATGGTGCCAAAGTGGGGGATACTGACCCACAGGGAGTTATAGAGATGGATAATACATTATGGCATAAATAAAATATGTTATATAGAGACAAACAGATGGTAAGCAAGGCAGCCACTGCTACATCTGTACATTTAAAAGAAATAAAGAATGGTTGATCCAGAGACTAAGAGTCTACCAATTTTAAAAAATATTAATATGTTGTCTGTTGTTGCAAATGGCAAATTTTCACTCTTTTTTATGGCTGAGTATTATATATATATATATATATATTTATATGCACAAATATTTACATATATATACTTATAAATACATATATATGCCATATATATAAACATTTATATAAATATAAATACATATATATATGCTATATATATATACACACACACACACACACACACACACACACAGATAAAAGGAAATGGCAAACCACTCCAGTATTCTTGCCTGGAGAATCCCATGGACAGAGGAGCCTGGTGGGGTAAAAGAGTCAGAAACGACTTAGTGACTAAATCACTGTATATATATGTGTGTGTGCGTGTGTATATATATATATATCAATACATGAACCATGAACTTCCAGATGCTCAAGTTGGTTTTAGAAAAGGAAGAGGAACCAGAGATCAAATTGCCAACATCCGCTGGAATATTGAAAAAGCAAGAGTTCCAGAAAAACATCTATTTCTGCTTTATTGACTATGCCCAAAGCTTTTGACTGTGTGGGTCAAAAGAAATTGTGGAAAATTCTTCATGAGATGGGGATAGAAGACCACCTGACCTGCCTCTTGGGAAACCTGTATGCAGGTCAGGAAGTAACAGTTAGAACTGGACATGGAACAACAGACTGGTTCCAAATAGGAAAAGGAGTACTTCAAGGCTATATATTGTCACCCTGCTTATTTAACTTATATGCAGAGTTCATCATAAGAAACGCTGAGCTAGAGGAAGCACAAGCTGGAATCAAGATTGCTGGGAGAAATATCAATAACCTCAGATATGTAGATGAAACCATCCTTATGGGAGACAGCGAAGAAGAACAGAAGGGCTTCTTGGTGAAGGTGAAAGAGGAGAGTGAAAAAGTTAGCTTAAAGGTCAACATTCAGAAAACTAAGATCATGGCATCCGGTCCCATCACTTCATGGCAAGTAGATGGGGAAATAGTGGAAACAGCGGCTGACTTTATTTTTCTGGGCTCCAAAATCACTGCAGATGGTGATTGCAGCCATAAAATCAAAAGACATTTATTCCTTGAAAGGAAAGTTATGACCAACCTGGACAGCATGTTAAAAAGCAGAGACATCACTTTGTTAACAAAGGTCCATCTATTCAAGGCTATGGTTTTTCCAGTGGTCATGTATGGATGTGAGAGTTGGACTATAAAGAAAGCTGAGTGCCAAAGAATTGATGCTTTTGAACTGTGATGTTGGAGAAGACTCTTGAGAGTTCCTTGGACTGCAAGGAGATCCAACCAGTCCATCCTAAAGGAGATCAGTCCTGGGTGTTCATTGGAAGGACTGATGTTGAAGCTGAAACTCCAGTACTTTGACCACCAGATGTGAAGGGCTGACTCATTTGAAAAGACCCTGATGCTGGGAAGATTGAGGGCAGGAGGAGAAGGGGATGACAGAAGATGAGATGGTTGGATGGCATCACTGACCCAATGGTCATGGGTTTGGGTGCACTCTGGGAGTTGGTGATGGATGAGGAAGCCAGATGTGCTGCGGCTCATGAGGTTGCAAAGAGTCCGACACGACTAAGTGACTGAACTGAACTGATGTATATATACTGTATTATATATATATGTACATTGTAATTTCTTCATCCATTCATCTGGTGATGCACACAGGTTGCTTTCATATCTTGGCTATTGTGAATAGTGCTGCTAGGAACACTGAGGTGCATATAGACAGAGTTAGGCTTAATGAAATAATTCAGATAGAAAGACAAATAGTGTATGATATCACTTTTATGTGGAATCTAAAAAGTTAAACATACTAGTGAATATAGCAAAAAAGAAAGAGACTCAGAGATATAGAGGAAAACTAGCAGTTACTAGTGGGGAAAGAATGGGGTTGGGGATTAAGAGGTATAAACTATTATGTATAAAGTAAATAAGCTACAAGGATATATTGTACAACACAAGAATATAGCCAAAATTTTATAATAACTATAAATGGAATATAGTGTTTATAATTTGTGAAAAACTATGTGGTGTGTCTAAAATTTATGTAATACCACAAATAAGATATATCTTGGGTGTTGGGTAGCTCCTCCTGGCCGCTGCCCCTGACCTCGGACATGGGGTAGCTCCTCTTGGCCACCGCCCCTCGGGCATGGGGTCCTTCCAGCTTCAACGTTCAGAAAACGAAGATCATGACATCTGGTCCCATCACTTCATGGGAAATAGATGGGGAAACAGTGGAAACAGTGTCAGACTTTATTTTTTGGGGCTCCAAAATCACTGCAGAAGGTGACTGCAGCCATGAGATTAAAAGACACTTACTCCTTGGAAGAAAAGTTATGACCAACCTAGATAGCATATTGAAAAGCAGAGACATTACTTTGCCAACCAAGGTCCATCTAGTGAAGGCTGTGTTTTTTCCAGTGGTCACGTATGGATGTGAGAGTTGGACTGTGAAGAAAGCTGAGCATAGAAGAACTGATGCTTTGAACTGTGATGTTGGAGAAGACTCTTGAGAGTCCCTTGGACTGCAGGGAGATCCAACCAGTCCATTCTAAAGGAGATCAGCCCTGGGTGTTCTTTGGAAGGAATGATGCTAAAGCTGAAACTCTAGTACTTTGGCCACCTCATGCAAAGAATGGACTCATTGGAAAAAAACTCTGATGCTGGGAGAGATTCGGGGCAGGAGGAAAAGGGGACGATGGAGGATGAGATGGCTAGATGGCATCATCAACTCGGTGGACGTGAGTTTGAGTGATTTCCGGGAGATGGTGATGGACAGGGAAGCCTGGCGTGCTGCGATTCATGGGGTCGCAAAGAGTCAGACACAACTGAGCGACTGAATGGAACTGAAGCTATATCTCAATATAAAAAGTACTAGAATTAATTAATTAGCTTAAAATTAATTAAAAATATGATCCAGCTTTTGGACCTATGTTAATGCACTTCATACACATTGACTGAAGGAGAATCTATGTCTTCTAATGGAAGGTCCAAAATCACTAGAAGTCTATATGATAATGTATTCACTAGTCTTTCCTGAAATGGTTCCATAGCCATTAATTTAGGCAACTGTACACTAGAAAAGTGAATATCTGCATATTTTAGAGGTTTTGGGACAAAAATTTGAGAGAACTGGGTCCCCTTTTAGAGTAGAGGTTCATAAGGATCAGATAGTAAACAGTCTTGATCCAGGTCTAGTTCACAGTGGGTCTATGGATGTATTCTCTGTTCATTTTATTGTTCCCCAAGTACAGAACTACAACAGATGTATTTGGGAGTCAGTACAACCCTTACATTGGTTTCCTGGCTTTTGAAGGAAGTCAATTATACTACAAAAAGCCACTTATAAGCCTATGAAACAGCATCTACCCAAACCAAGACAATAAATCACAATACTGCATTCTAAGGGGAACAGTAGAATTTAATGCCACCTTTCAAAAGCTAAAGCATGTAGAAGTGGTGGTTCTCACTATTTGATTCAGCAATCTGGCACCTATAAAAACAAGATGGATTTTGGAAAATGACATTACAACAAGCTCATGCAACTGTATCTGCTATAACAGACACTGGGCCTTTGCCAGAATAGAATAGATTCACAGTCTTTGATACACAGGATGAGACCACTGTGTGTGTGTGTGTGTGGTTTTCCTAAAAACAAAAAAAGGAAATAGACTGCCTGTCTCATTTGGATACATCAGGATTGTTATCTTTCCCATCCTATATAAAAACAGAATTCAAAGAGTCTTTAACAGTCTAGCTATCCTATAGAACGTCACTCTGATCCACTCTATCAATGGCAACATGGTAACTGGATCATCTGAGCAATTAGTATCTAGTAAGACAAGTATGGTCTGGAGGGTGGGCAATAGTATATAGGGGCCTGGTATACCTGAAAAATTCTTCAGTGGTCTAGAACACTTTGGGATATGCAAACAAAGTACCCTAATCACACACACACACACACAGAAGAAGCTCACCACAGAACATATCTCTTCAGACTCTGAGACTGCCATATTATACCTCTGAAAATATTATCTGAACCATAAATTGGGTGACACAAAAGGCTTTCAGTTCGAGGGGGCCCAGAGCAGAAAGAGGGTGAAGTCACTGGGCCTTAGGAAGCACTACTATGAACAAAGCTACTGGAGGTGATGGAATTTCAGCCAAATTATTTTAAATCCTAAAATATAATGCTGTTAAAGTGTTGCATTCAATATGTCAGCAAATTGGAAAACTGAGCAGTGGCCACAGGACTAGAAAAGGTCAGCTCTCATTCCACTTCGAAAGAAGGGCAATGTCAAAGAATGTCCATACTACTGTATAATTGTGCTCATTTCACGTGCTAGCAAGGTCATGCTCAAAAGCCTTCAAGCTTGGCTTCAGCAGAATGTGAACCAAGAATTTCTAGATTATACAAATTGGGTTTAGAAAAGGCAGAGGAACCAGAGATCAAATTGCCAACATCCGTTGGATCATAGAAAAAGCAAGAGAATTCCAGAAAAACATTTGCTTCATTGACTACACTAAAACCTTTGTGCAGATCACAACAAACTGTGGAAAATTCTTAAAGAGATGGGAATACCAGATCACCTTACCTGCCTCCTGATAAACCTGTATGCAGGTCAGGATGCAACAGTTAGAACCAGACTTGGAACAACAGACTGGTTCAAAATTGGGAAAGGTGTACAGCAAGGCTGTACATTGTCACCCTGCTTATTTAACTTATATGCAGAGTACCTCATGTGAAATACCAGGCTGGATGAATCATAACCTGGAATCAAGATTACTGGGAGAAAGTTCAACAATCTCACATATGCAGATGACAGCACCCTTATGGTAGAAAGTGAAAAGGACTTAAAGAGCCTTTTGATGAAGGTGAAGGAGGACAGTGCAAAGGCTGGCTTAAAACTCAACATTCAAAAAACTGAGATCATGGTGATAGCTTATCGTGAACAGTGCTGGATTCTTGATCTCTGAAGAAGAAGATTTAGCTTCTGGACGAGGGACCAGGCTTGATCACTCAAGAGGTTTTGTGTAGCAGAATTTTATTTAAGTATTAAAAGGGACAGAGAAAGCTTCTGACATCAGAAGGGGGATGGAGAATGCCCCCCTCGCTAGTGTTAGCAAGGGAGTTATATACTTTTTAAATTAGTTATTACAGTAAATCAAAATAATGTCTCAAGGTTGTAAATATCTTACTAGACACACTCCCATAACTTACATTTTAAGATAACAGGATTAGCCAGAAGGTTTTCAGAAAGGAGAAACTGTCCTCAAGCAGGATACAGTGTTGTTATATAATCCTTAGTACAGGGTTTAAACTGAGTTGTTTGTTGTGTGATCATCAGTTCTGGGCTTAAAGAAAAAAAATGCTGTGTGAAGACTAAGGAATGTAGAGAAAAAAAGAGATGTTTGTCCTTTCCTCCTCCTTGAGAATTCCAGACCCCTATCTCTGCTTTGAGAGTCCCAGACCCCTTTCTCCTCCAGACTTCTTATCAACCTGCCTAGGAATTGACTCTCTCAATGGCATTTGCTCTCATCACTTCATGGTAAATAGAAGGGGAAAAAGTGGAAGCAGTAATATACCTTCTTTTCTTGGTCTCCAAAATCACTGCGGATGGTAACTCCAGCTTGAGATTAAAAGACGCTTGCTCCTTGGAAGGAAAGCTGTAATAAAACTAGACAGCATATTAAAAAGCAGAGACATCACTTTGCTGCCAAAGTCTGTATAGTCAAAGCTATAATTTTTCCAGTACTCATGTATGGATGTGAAAGTTGGACTACAAAGAAGGTTGAATGCCAAAGAATTGATCCTTTCAAATTTTGATACTGAAGAAGACTCTTGAGAGTCCCTTGGACAACAGTGAGATCCAACTAGTCAATTCTAAAGGAACTAAACCCTGAATATGCATTGGAAGGACTGATGCTGAAGCTGAAGCTCCAATACATTGACCACCTGGTGTGAAGAGCCAGCTCATTGGAAAAGACCCTGATGCTGAGAAAGAAATGCAAAAGGAAAAGGAGGTGGCAGAGAATGAGATGGTTAGATAGCATCACTGACTCAATGGACATAAGTTTGAGTGAACTCCAGGAGGTAGTGGAGGACAGAGGAGCATGGCATGCTGCATTCCAACAAAGAGTTGGGCATGACTGAATAACAAGAACAACACTGTATGACTCAGGAGCTTCAGGCCAGATAGAATGATGGTGCAGCCTGTTGAAAGCACAGGTGTATCACCCACTCACAGGAAAGAACTTGTAAGACTGAAGCACAAATCTCTGAGACTCAGTATGTATATTAAACAGGAAAAAATAGTATTTCTAACAGGTGAGATAACTAGATCTAAGAATCTAGGGCCAAAGTCAGGAATTAACACTGCAAATCTGTGCTGTAAGTGGCTTTACAGGCCCTGGTTCCCAAATGAGGACATAGAGAAAGTTCCATTAACTGTATGGGTTTCCAATTCCTCATGCCAAGGAGCCAGCAGATAAGAAAAGAAGTCACACACACCAGGCAGTGATCATTGACTCCAATCATCAGAAACTGATAGCACTACCACTACATAATGGATTCTATTTTGGGTGCTCTCTTAAACAAATTTCACACTAAATGGAAAAATGCAGCAGCAATATCCCCAAAAGAGCAGAATGATCAGAGGTTCAGACCTCTCAGGAATGAAGAGGTTTCTTCCACAGCTCAGCAGGAGATACAGGAGATGCAGGTTCAATCCCTGGGTCAGGAAGATCTCCTGGAAAAGGAAATGGCTACCCACTCTAGCATTTTTGCCTGAAAAACCTCAAGCACAGAGGAGCCTGGTGGGCTAGAGCCCAAAGGGTCACAAAGACTAGGACAGGATTGAGCAACTAAGTAAGCAAGTAAGCAAGGTTTGATTTCCGGAGAACAAATCCGTGACAGATAGGAATTTTCAAATTATTTTCAAAATCTTATGTAATGAATGTAAACTATCTTATTATTATAGAATGTACTGAATAGTTTATTAAATCAAATAAAATTACTTTAAGAGGTTTTATGACCTTTTATTTGCATAATTTTAAAATACCATTATAAATGTACTGTGGCTGTCTGTTATTCTTTTAAGTTCCAACTCAAATGAGTATTTAAAATCACTATCATCTTGTAATTATCATCATTATTAAGGTTTCAATTATAAGAGTAAAAAGGCATCTAATTTTTTTCTCTTTAGCCTAAAGACTCAATTTCTTGTCTGTTCTATTAATGTACTCTAAGAATTTAGACAGTGATTCTCTGCAAATATTGCAGCATAAGCCCTCATAATAATGTCAAGATTGCAACTGGGAGCATTTTGAAAGTTGACCTTACAGGTGTCTCTGTGAAGAAAACAGCAGCAGTATACACAAAATCCAGAAAGACCTTGGGTTTTGAATTTTATAAACATTTGAAATTTAACAAAATTTTGATGTTTCTGCTGTCATCATTGCTTATTTTTGTTTTTTAACAAAAAAAGTTTTTCCATATTTGAAATGTATACTTTCAACCTGAAAAAAAATACAGAAGTACATTTTAAAAATAAATAAAGGAAGAAAGAAAAAGAAAAGTAATCATCTGAGACTGTCAAATTTAATTTGGATAAATCTTTACTTGCTGTATGTGTATTTTGACAATCATATTGACATATTTGATTGAATATACAATATGCTTTATTTGATCATGATGTGACTCATAATTTTACAGCTTCTGGTGTTAATTATCAAAGAGCCTTGGGCTGTTGACTTTACTCTAGGATGTACTGAATTGATTTGTTTCACTCAATTGTACCCTGGATGTCTTTGATCCTTTGTTGCTATTTCTCTTGGTAATGATAAAAACAGAACTACTTTAAAAATCTCTGGATTTCTGTAATTAATACTTATCAGTTTTACTCATAGGATCTCTGACAAAGAGAAAAAAGAGTAATTTCATAAGGAGAAGTTGTAACAAGATTAACAATATGGAAAACACAAAGAGATGAGGACAGCTCATTTTAGATGAACTTTATCTTAAAATTATATCTTGACTAACACCCTCAACATTTATGGGATGTCTTTCTCTTAAGCCTGACCTTCTCTTGCTTTCTGAACTGCTTATTATTTCTTTTGGCATTTTCTGTGATCTCAAATTTTCCAAAGCATTTAAATCATCTCACTTGATCCTACCTAGATCTCAAAAAATTTTCACCTCATCCTGCTTATTTTCTCAGTTACTCTTGTACAAAATTATCACTGTATAATAATATTCAGTTTCCTCAGTTTATTTATAAGGCAGTATTGAAATATTATATATTTTTATCCTTTCCATATTTCATAAATTAATTGTACATAATAACACTACAGCTATTTATCATCTAACACCAGGATTATTTCAAGGACTATTTAATTGGTCTTTTAATTCAAATATTTTACTTCATTCAACTCTTCCAGGATCTCCAGTTAGATTAATTATTCTTAAACAACAATAGCAAAATTAGTTTACTCACCTTTTCATTAAAAAGCAACTTTCATTGGCCACAACATTGTAAATCAACTATACTTCAATAAAATGGTAACTTCTTGAATATTCATAATCTAAACTGATTATACTGATTATGGTATAAATCTATCTTTTCATTTTTATGTCATAATTCTATATATTTACTTTTAGGGGGAATTTAGTATTTGCTAATATTAAAATTGTTTTGATCTTCACAGTTCACAATCTCTTCTACATAATATTTACTCACTTTTGCTTCCCTGGTTGCTCAGATGGTAAAGAATTTGCCTGCAATGTGGGAGACCCGGATTCAGTCTCTGGGTTGGGAAGATCCGCTGGAGAAAGGAATGACTACCCTCTCCAGTATTCTTGCCTGGGAAATCCCGTGGACAGAGGAGCCTGGCAGGCTACAGTCCTTTGGGTTGCAAAGAGTTAGACATGACTCACAATAACACTACATTAGCTGTGTGAACTAGGGATCATCAACCACTACTTGCCAACTTCATATACTGAGCACAGAGGTCAAACCACTTGCTCAAGTTGATCCAATTTGTTGAACAAGGATAAGAACCTAGTTTCTGAGAGCACTGCTCTCTGTTTTAAAAAGTCATTGCCTTTCAAATCACATCTGCTCAACTTCTTAAGTAAGGTTTTTCTTTTCTACACGCCTTGTTTGGTTCACCCTTCCCCCTACTTTCACTTTCAATTAATGTAAATACTGTCCTTTGTGATGTAGATAAAATTCAAAGTCCAACTTAAGACTTTCCTGAAAGTAAAAGAGGAAATGATTTCTACCTCCTTGTATTGCTTTCAGGACTTATAGTTTTAAAATCCATTCAGTTATTTTTTTTTTAGTTCATTCATTAATTTAGATATTAAAGAATAAAAGAATAAATTGTGTCAGGCATTGTGCTGAGTATCAATGAAGAAAATTTGTTTTTTTCCCCCCTAAGAATGCTTAAAGCTACGTTCCAACAGCTGTTTATTATTTTTACCCTGCACGTTTATTCATTTATTTATTTTTTTACCACAGCTGTATCTCACAATCTGGTTAGATTTTAGATTTCCATCAGGTCAGGGTCTACCATGTCTTGACATCTGGTATTCACTAAAGTTTTACACACTTAATGTGATAAAAGTGATGAATGTTACTGAAAATATTATACCTGAGATTCACAGTAGTCATTTTTACACTTATGTTAATAAGAAAATACATGTTCAAGAAATTAGAATTGATGATTAGTTTCATAGCAAGGAGTAATTGTAGGAATTCAAAGTCTTCTCACAAACTTGCTGCTCACAACTACTATGGTAAGTAAGAGACAGGGCGACACCACCTCTACTTTTGGATGTAGAAAATGAAGCTCACAGAATTTACAAAATCAATGTGGAGTCACTTAGATATAAAACAACTCAATCTGAGTCATAATCCAAATTTGACCCATGAGTGTGATTCCTCTAATCAGTCAAAAATGATTGGTGAATACAGACCCATACTGCCAGGAGCCGGTGAGGCATTCCACTCATGACAAAGGTCATGAAGAAGGAGGCTCGGCGTACGCAAAGGCGGGATCGAGCCTCAGGAGTCCCCCCGGATATTCTCAAGCATCTACCCCCCAAAAAACCAGAGTCTGCCTACTTTATTGCTTTGTGCTCTCACCTCTGACTTTACTGGGAGCTGTCCCCTACCACCATCTTGCTCTCTCTGTCAAAGAGTTAAGTTACAGCTCCAATTAATAAAGTTCCTGGGCAATTAGGAGTGTTTAAATCCAAACCCCTCAGATGGCTCTCTAATTGGCCTGACAAGTTTACCCGGACTCCTACAGCTATGCATACAATTGTTTACAGTCTCCCAGCCTTGAGAGGCACGGGAAGCTTAAGATATTTAAATAGCTTAGAGCCTCTCAGAGAGTTAGAAACTGTCAGAAAAAACTAGTAAAAGATTTCATTGATGAGCCAATGCTTGTTGCCAAGTTTTCACATCCCCTGAATTGTATCCTTGAATGTGTATTAATTAATATAGTTGGTATATAGAAAAAATAAGTAGTGGCCTTGGTGTTAGTAACTTTAGACCCTTGAGGTAATAAATTATTTCCTTTGTTGTAAACCCATTACACATCCACCCTATAGGAATGCAATTTTATCTTTGGAAGATGGCACCAAACCTTAAAATAATTACTCTTAGAGAAAATAAGTCTTTGTTGATAAGTCCTTGTCAAGAGTCATAAAATGTTAATAGGCCTTCTGGCCAGAAGATGATGTAAATCACCTAAACCATTTGTATACAATAAATTTGCAGGAAAGAAACCCTAGTTTTTGATAAGGATCAAAAACTGCTGACTTTGCATCCCCTATTATCCTCTATGTGTAACTTAGGGTATAAAAGCCCCTGTTGAAAATAAAGCTACGGGCCTTGCTCACCAACGCTTGGTCTCCCCATGTCATTCTTCCCTTTAACTTCCAGCTGAGTCTCCATCTGGAGCGCGGAACCCACCATGCTTACTAATTATGCCTGGGCTTCTAAGATCCGACCGGGGAGGCCTCAGTGTCTCCTTCAGGAGAATGGAAGGACGCCTGCGGCCTACGTAAGTGGTGCCAACTTCTTGTCTTGAAGTTTTATTGGTCTCTCGCATAAACCAAGCTACTCAGCCTCTTTTCTCCACTGAATTTTCCTACTGAGCTATCCTCATTCTATTACTTTTTATATCTTTGATAAATATGTAAATAGTCGCCGACTCCGTCTCCCCTTCGAATACCCTGGATCAGCCAGGGCTGGACCTCGGCACCATACTTACCGCCTACCGAACTGCTAGTCATTGATCTAAATTATTTTGTTTTAGCTCACTTATTTCAATAACCCTATGAAGCAGGTATTTTATTTGCTTCATTTTTTCAGAAAAGTAAACTGAAGTACAGAGAGCAAAGTTATCATGCTGAAGGTATCACACATTAAGTAGCAGAGATCAAGAAGTCAAACTCAGAAAGTCTTGCATCAGTTGAAATTTTCTTTACCACTATGCAAATCCACCTCCTTTAATTGTTACACTAAATGTAAAAAGAAATGAGAGATGATAAATAGTGCAGCTTGCTAGCCACAGGATTTAAATGTGTGAAAGAAAAACATCATAAGATGGAAGATTTTTAAAACTTTAAGCAAGTCTAAGTTTCCTTTTTTTTTAATTGGAAATGGAGGCTCATAAAGAACAAACATGATAGACAGAGCCCTGTTGGTATTTGTGGAATGTCTTGGGGAATTGCAGGAAGAGGTAAGAGTAAATTAAAGGTCCTGTGGAGGGAGAAGTTAGGTGGTCTTAAAGGGAAGCAGAAGTCAGTGTAGCTGGAACAGGGTGAGTGAGGGGAGAATACAGGGTATAAAATGAGATGCTGAACAGGACTCTGATCCCTTAAGGCCTTTTAAACCATGATCAGGATTTTTAGGTTTTATTTTTTATTGTGTTAACAGGGATTTATTTGGTGGTCCAGTGGCTAAGACTCCATACTTCCAATGCAGGAGACTCAAGTTCAGTCCTCATCAGGAAACTAGCTCCTGCATGCTGCAACTAAGAGTTTACATGTTGAAACTAAAGGTCCCACATACTGCAACTAAGGCCCAGTACAATCAAATAAATAAATAAAGTCATTAATGACTTACTTTTTATCAGGAAAAGTATGTCATCATCTTTAGATGCTGTGCTAAAAATAGACTGAAGGGCAAAGTCAGAAGTGGTAAGATCAGTTAAGAGGGTATTCAATAATCCAGAAGAGAGAAGATTATAGCCTAGATTGGGATAATAGCAATAGAGGTGATGGAGTATATCCAACAGTATTGAGTGAAGCACTAGATGTGGTATAAGAGAAAAAGAAAAGAATCAAGGATGGTTCCACATTCTTTTGGTTTGTGTAGTTTTGAAGAAAAATTTGCCATTAACTGAAATTTGAAAGACAAACCATCATGGTCAAAAAAAGAGACCAAAATGCAGTACTTGGATGCAATCTCAAAAATGACAGAATGATCTCAGTTTGTTTCCAAGGCAAACCATTCAATATCACAGTAATCCAAGTCTATGCCCCAACCAGTAACACTGAAGAAGCTGAAGTTGAACGATTCTATGAAGACCTACAAGACCTTTTAGAACTAACACCCAAAAAAGATGTCCTTTTCACTATAGGGGAATGGAATGCAAAAGTAGGAAGTCAAGAAACACCTGGAGTAACAGGCAAATTTGGCCTTGGAATACGGAATGAAGCAGGGAAAAGACTAACAGTTTTACTAAGAAAATGCACTGGTCATAACAAACACCCTCTTTCAACAACACAAGAGAAGACTCTATACAGGGACATCACCAGATGGTCAACACTGAAATCAGATTGATTGTATTCTTTGCAGCCAAAGATGGAGAAGCTCTACACAGTCAGCAAAAACAAGACCAGGAGCTGACTGTGGCTCAGATCATGAACTCCTTATTGCCAAATTGAGACTTAAATTGCAGAAAGTAGGGAAAACCACTAGACCATTCAGGTATGACCTAAATAAAATCCCTTATGATTATACAGTGGAAGTGAGAAATAGATTTAAGGGCCTAGATCTGAGAGATAGAGTGCCTGATGAACTATGGAATGAGGTTCCTGACATTATACAGGAGACAGGGATCAAGACCACCCCCATGGAAAAGAAATGCAAAAAAGCAAAATGGCTGTCTGGGGAGGCCTTACAAATAGCTGTGAAAAGAAGAGAAGCCAAAAGCAAAGGAGAAAAGGAAAGATATAAACATCTGAATGCAGAGTTCCAAAAAATAGCAAGAAGAGATAAGAAAGCCTTCTTCAGCGATCAATGCAAAGAAATAGAAGAAAACAACAGAATGGGAAAGACTAGGGATTTCTTCAAGAAAATCAGAGATACCAAAGGAACACTTCATGCAAAGATGGGCTCGATAGAGGACAGAAATGATATGGACCTACCAGAAGTAGAAGATATTAAGAAGAGCTGGCAAGAATACACAGAAGAACTGTACAAAAAGATCTTCACGACCCAGATAATCACGATGGTGTGATCACTGACCTAGAGCCAGACATCCTGGAATGTGAAGTCAAGTGGGCCTTAGAAAGCATCACTATGAACAAACCTAGTGGAGGTGGTGGAATTCCAGTTGAGCTATTTTAAATCCTGAAAGACGATGCTATGAAAGTGCTGCACTCAATATGCCAGCAACTTTTGAAAACTCAGCAGTGGCCACAGGACTGGAAAAGGTCAGTTTTCATTCCAATCCCAAAGAAAGGCAATGCCAAAGAATGCTCAAACTACCACACAATTGCACTCATCTCACACGCTAATAAAGTAATGCTCAAAAGTCTCCAAGCCAGGCTTCAACAATATGTGAGCCATGAACTTCCTGATGTTCAAGCTGGTTTTAGAAAAGGCAGAGGAACCAGAGATCAAATTGCCGACATCTGCTGGATCATGGAAAAAGCAAGAGCATTCCAGAAAAACATCTATTTCTGCTTTATTGACTATGCCAAAGCCTTTGACTGTGTGGATCACAATAAACTGTGAAAAATTCTGGAAGAGATGGGAATACCAGACCACCTGATCTGCCTCTTGAGAAATTTATATGCGAGTCAGGAAGCAATAGTTAGAACTGAATATGGACCAACAGACTGGTTCCAAATAGGAAAAGGAGTACGTCAAGGCTGTATATTGTCGCCCTGTTTATTGAACTTCTATGCAGAGTACATCATGAGAAACGCTGGACTGGAAGAAACACAAGCTGGAATCAAGATTGCCAGGAGAAATATCAATAACCTCAGATATGCAGATGACACCACCCTTATGGCAGAAAGTAAAGAGGAACTAAAAAGCCTCTTGATGAAAGTGAAAGTGGAGAGTGAAAAAGTTGGCTTAAAGCTCAACATTCAGAAAACGAAGATCATGGCATCCGGTCCCATCATTTCATGGGAAATAGATGGGGAAACAGTGGAAACAGTGTCAGACTTTATTTTTCTGGGCTCCAAAATCACTGCAGATGGTGACTGCAGCCATGAAATTAAAAGACGCTTACTCCTTGGAAGGAAAGTTATGACCAACCTAGATAGCATATTGAACAGCAGAGACATTACCTTGCCAACAAAGGTTTGTCTAGTCAAGGCTATGGTTTTTCCTGCGGTCATGTATGGATGTGAGAGTTGGACTGTGAAGAAGGCTGAGCGCCAAAGAATTGATAATTTTGTACTGTAGTGTTGGGGAAGACACATGAGAGCCCCTTGGACTGCAAGGAGATCCCACCAATCCATTCTGAAGATCAGCCCTGGGATTTCTTTGGAAGGAATGATGCTAAAGCTGAAACTCCAGTACTTTGGCCACCTCATGCGAAGAGTTGACTCATTGGAAAAGACTCTGATGCTGGGAGGGATTGGGGGCAGGAGGAGAAGGGGACAACAGAATGAGATGGCTGGATGGCATCACTGACTCGATGGACGTGAGTCTGAGTGAACTCTGGGGGTTGGTGATGGACAGGGAGGCCTGGAGAGCTGCGATTCATGGGATGGCAAAGAGTCCGACACGACTGAGCGACTGATCTGATCTGATCTGAAAGCATGAGTAGGACTGAGGGAAAGAGATTAAGCTAAAGTTTGTCTGTGTGTATTAAATTTGAACGTCTGTTACACATTCATATGGGGCTCTCTTTGAATTTAGGAGAAAGGTCTACTATAGAGATGTCAATATTGGAGTTGTTGGCCTATAGATAGTATATGATATAACAAATAAGGTTAAAAATCTCAGTACTTTAATTCTGGCAAAAAGAGGAAGAATCATAAAAGGACAAAAGAGAAGGAGTAGTGGTTCAGGTATCATGGAACTAATACTGTACTTTGTTTTAAAAGCTGAATGAAGAAAAATGTATGAAAGATGATGTAGCAACCAACTATATCAAATGTTGCTGATAGGTGAAGTAAAGTAAGGTCTGAAAATTGGCCATAGATCTAGAAAGGTGACTACAGAAAGAATTACGGTTAAGTTTCTGAGGAGTGATGGGTTTCAAACTCCAGTGGAGGTGAGTTCGACACAGAATGGGAAGGAAAACATTGGATACAGTAAAAAATGAAAATTTATTTCAAGAGCTTTGGTAAAAAGTAAAGAAAATTAATATAGCAGTAGTTCAAGTGGAAATGGGTTCTGCAGGTATCTAGCAATGAACTTCAATCTTTATTCCAAAGTTTCTTGCAAAGATTTTACTAGCCATAGGACCAAAAAAGTCCAGAATAATCTGACATATATAACACTAATAGTAAATAACATGTGTCATTTTGACTGGGCAAAGGATTGCCCAGCCAAATGGTAAAATATTTCTGAGTGTGTCTATGAGAACATCTCCAGAAGATATTAACATTACAATTAGTAGACTGAGTAAAAAAGATTGCCTTCTTCAATACAGGTGGGCATCATCCAATTTGAAGCTCTGAATAGAACAGAAATGTGTAAAAAAGACACATTTTCTCTTTCTGTTTGAATTGCTATATGTACCCTCTGCCCTCAGGCATCTTTGCTCCGGGTTCTTGGATCATCAGACTCAGACCAGGACTAAGACCATGGGCTCCTCAATTCTTGGGTCTTTGGAAAAAGACTTTCACTATCACCTTTAAAGTTTCTCTGGACTGAATAGCACTATTTGCTTTCCTGATTCTCCAGCTTGCCAAAGGCAGATTCTAAGACTGCTCATGCTCCATAATCTTGTGAGCCAATGTGTAAAATCCATCAGTTAATCCATCTATCAGTCTCTGATAGGTTTTATTTTTCTGTAGAACACTGGCTAATGTCAATACAATAACTAAATTTGAGAGATGCTGCAGGGAGAAAAAGCAGAAAGTGTGGAGCTAGAATTCTTTGTTTCAACTAACAAACATCTTCTGCAGTAATGTTAAATGTGTTATGTGGATACCTCGTAGAAGTACAAGGGAGAACTGTTTATATGAAAAGATACATTCCGTATTCAAAATAAACGAATATGCTGTATTAAGAATGGTTCCTGTCAGAACTAAGGCTTAGCCAGCAGAAATGGCTGATATTCAGAAACAAAAACAGTCTCATTAGGCTAAGGCGGACAATCATGAGAATCAGTAACAAAAAATACTCAGAAATCTTAGCTGTTAAATATCTGAATTGAGAGGCCAAACATAAACAGCAGACAAAACTCTTGAGGGTAATAGTCCTGTTGAAAAGGTATGAATGATGGCATGAACAACCATGAAGATGAGGATTGAAGGGCTGAAGTATTAATTCAAAACTCAAAAAAACAAGGTGGTACCTTGACCTTAATTCCAATATTTAAGGAAAATCTTGGCTAATGAACTAAGGGAAAGGTGAGCCAGATGATAAAAGTCTAAACTATTAGAATCCTTCTGTTTCTGCAGGAATCCTTGTTTCTCTTCCTGTTGGAGATGTGGGAATATCAAAGGCAGAAAGCAGTGTCATATATTTCACTCTTCTAAGAAGAGTGTTACCTTTGTAAAACAACTCATTTTCTCCATTGGGACTGTCTTGCTCTGTCTTTCTTCCCTCTGGAGGGCAGAGCAGTGACTGTCTGCTATCATCTTGGTATTTTTTGAAATTGTTAGCAAGATTTAAACAGAGTAAACTAAATGAACATTTTAAAAAACACTTTTAACATAATTCTCAGACACATACATAGTATATACATCTATAGAATGCAGTGTCATCAGATGTCATTATAACTTCTAATTTCATGAAGCTGTGAAGAGATGATTATATGGAACATGAAAACTATGAACAGCCTAAATATATTATGGAAGTTCCCATTGAAGTCAGAAACTTATTTTTCCACCTCTTTTTTCCTTTGATGCCCTCTCTACTTCATTTTGTTATCATTCCCAGTAGTTCCAACATTCCCTCCATACAGCACCTTCTTCATCTTATTCTCATCACCAGCAGCAATGCCATACACTTAGCCTAATGCAAGATTCAGAAGTGTCTCAAAAAGTGAAATTTTTACTCCCCACAATTTCTCCAATCCCAAGACTCAGAGATGAAATTTCAAATATTTTATCCTAAATTTTGATGGGATTAGATCAAGAAAATTTTGTGCTTAAGTAATAGTTCAGGTAAAGAGATGATAAAGTGTGGTAGGCAGAATAGTAATCCCCACCAAAATGTCTGTGTTCTAAATACCTAAATCCCAGAACCTGTGAAGATGTCAGGTAAGATGGCAAAGGGCAGGGATGGCAGAGAGAATTAAGTTTGCTAATCAACTGACCTTAAATAGGGAAATTATCCTGGATTATCTTGTTCCACCCAATGTTACCTCAGGGTCATTATAAATGAAAGAGGGAGTCAGCAGGGGAGGTCAGGGTGATATGAGATCAGATGACTTGTCCTGCTATTGTTCAACTTGGTGTTAGAGAATGAGGTCCACGATTCAGAGAAGGTGTGTGGCTTCTAGAATCTGAAAACTGTTGGCAGTCCATTATTCCATAGAGCTTCCAGAAAAAAAAATACAGTCAGGCTGAAATTTGATTTTACTCCAGTGAGATGCATTTTGAACTTTTGAACCATAAAATTGTAAGATTAATAATGTTATGTAGTATTAAATGGCTAGGGAAGCATCACTATGAACAAAGTTACTGGAGGTGATGAAAGTCCATTTAAGCTATTTCAAATCCTCAAAGATGATGCCGTGAAAGTGCTGCACTCAATATGCCAGCAAATTTGGAAAACTCAGCAGTGGCCATAGGACTGGAAAAGGTCAGTTTTCATTCCAGTCCCAAAAAAGGCAATGCCAAAGAATGTTCAAACTACCAAACAATTGTACCCATCTCACGAGCTAGCAAAGTAATGCTCAAAATTCTCCAAGCCAGGCTTCAACAGTATGTGAACCATGAACTTCCAGATATTCAAGCTGAATTGAGAAAAGGTAGAGGAACCAGCGATCAAATTGCCAACAATCGCTGGATCATCCAAAAAGCAAGAGAGTTCCAGAAAAATATCTACTCCTGCTTTAGTGACTATGCCAAAGCCTTTGACTGTGTATCATAATAAACTGTGGATAATTCTTAAAGAGACAGGAATACCAGACCACCTGACCTGCCTCCTGAGGAATCTGTATGCAGGTCAAGAAGCAACAGTTAGAACTGGACACGGAAAAACAGACTGGTTCCAAATCAGGAAAGGAGTTTGTCAAGGCTGTATATTGTCAACTTACTTATTTACCTTATGTGCACAGTACATCAAGAGAAATCCTGGGATGGATGAAGCACAAGCTGGAATCAAGATTGCCAGGAGAAATAGCCATAACCTCAGATATGCAGATGACACCACCTTTATGGCAGAAAGCAAAGAACTAAAGAGTCTCTTGATGACAGTGAAAGAGGAGCATGAAAAAGTTGGCTTAAAGCTCAACATTCAGAAAACTAAGATTATGGCATCTGGTCCCATCACTTCATGGCAAATAGATGGGGAAATAGTAGAAGCAGTGACAGACTTTACTTTTTTTGTTCCAAAATCACTGCCAATGGTGAATGCAGCCATGAAATTAAAAGATGCTTACTCCTTGAAAGAAAAGCTATGACCAACCTAAACAGCATATTAAAAAGCAGAGGCATTTCTTTACCAACAAAGTTCCATCTAGTCAAAGCTATGGTTTTTCCAGTAGCCATGTATGGATGTAAGAGTTGGACTATAAAGAAAGCTGAGTACAGAAGATTTATGCTTTTGAACTGTGGTGTTGGAGAAGACTCTTGAGATTCCCTTGGACTGCAGGGAGATCCAACCAGTCCATCTTAAAGGAAATCAGAAGGACTGATGTTGAAGCTGAAACTCCAATACTTTGGCCATCTGATGCAAAGAATTGACTCATTTAAAAGACCCTTATGATGGGAAAGATTGAAGGCAGGAGGAGAAGGGGATGATAGAGGATGAGATGGTTGGGTGGCATCACCGACTCAATGGACATGAGTTTGAATAAGCTTCAGGGGTTGGTGACAG
Organism: Bos indicus x Bos taurus; assembly: GCF_003369695.1. NCBI lineage: Eukaryota > Metazoa > Chordata > Mammalia > Artiodactyla > Bovidae > Bos > Bos indicus x Bos taurus. The sequence goes on along the minus strand of NC_040081.1, from coordinate 80,624,252 downwards.
ACAGGGAAGCCTGGCATGCTGCAGCCCATGGGCTTGCAAAGAGTAAGACAGGACTGAATGACTGAACTGAACTGAAATGGCTATGTTTACTTTAATTTGTTTCAGTAGGAATAGTAATCTAACACAAAAGGGAATAAGACAGCTAAAAATTAACTGAATACACGGTCCATGTTAAACAATACTGTGCAAACTATTTTTTAAACACTGAGGAAGCTATGGTACATATATTCAGTTCAATTCAGACACTCAGTTCAGTATGACTCTTGCAACCCCATGGACTGCAGCATGCCAGTCTTCCCTGTCCATTACCAACACCCAGAGCTTGCTCAAACTCATCAGTGATATCATCCAACTACCTCATTCTTTTCATCCCCCTTTCCTCCTGCCTTCAATCTTCCCCAGCATCACGGTCTTTTCGAATGAGTCATTTCCTCACATCAGGTGGCTATAGTATTGGATCTTCAGTTTCAGCACCAGTCCTTCGAATGAATATTCAGGACTGATTTCCTTTAGGATTGACTGGTTGGATCTCCTTGCTGCCCAAGGGATTCTCAAGAATCTTCTCCAACCCCACAGTTCAAAAACATCAATTCTTCAGTGCACAGCTTTTTTTTTTATGGTCCAGCTCTCACATGCATACATGACTACTGGAAAAATCATAGCTTCGACTATACAGAGCTTTCTTGGTAAAGTAATGTCTCTGCTTTTTAATATGCTGTCTAGTTAGGTCATAGCTTTTCTTTCCAGGAGCAAGGGTCTTTTAATTTCATGGCTGCAGTCACCATCTGCAGTGATTTTGGAGCTTCCCAAAATAAAGTCTGACACTGTTTCCATGTTTTCCCATCTATTTGCCATGAAGTGTTGGGACCAGATGCCATGAATATGGTCTTAGTTTTTTAAATACTGAATTTTAAGCCAACTTTTTCATTCTCCTCTTTCACTTTCATCAAGCGACTCTTTAGTTCCTTTTTGCTTTCTGCCACAAGGGTGGTGTCATCTGCATAGTTGAGGTTATTGATATTTCTCCTTGCAATCTTGATTCCAGCTTGCACTTCATTCAGTCCAGCATTTCACAGGATGTACCCTGCATATAAGTAATAAGCAAGGTGACAATACTCCTTTCCCAGTGTGCAACCAGTCCTATGTTCTATGTCTGGTTCTAACTGTTGCTTCTTATCTGCATACAGATTTCACAGGAGGCAGGTAAGGTTGTCTACTATTCCCATCTCTTGAATAACATGCTACATGTACTATGCAGTAGGTTTAGTATATAGTTATCATTACCTGAGTTTAGCAGGTGAGAGGATTAGAGACAAATTGTGTCTACCGTGTGTGAAATCCTATGATAAGGGCAAGAGAGAGTCAAGAGCAAAATAATATAGGAAAGAAAATGGAGCCAGAACTTTGAAAATGCCAGTCTGAAGTGTGAAACCAGGAAAGTAGCTATGAAAATAGATTAAGACAAGAAAAGCTGAGATAAAAATCAGCTATTTCAAAGGTCACTGTCACAAATAGGAATAAGGGCTGCAAGAAGAGCATGTATCCAGCCACACCAAGTAGTTTTGAATCGGAAAATTACTGGTAAGTGGAAGGCCATTTAAAAAAAAAAAATTATTAGAGTACAGTTGCTTTAAAATGCTGTGTCTATTTCTGCTGTGCAGCAAAGGGAACCAGCTGTATGTATACATATATCCCTTCTTTTTTGAATTTCCTTCCCATTTAGGTCAACATAGCACTGAGCACAGTTTGCTGTACTATAGAATAGGTTCTCATTAGTTATCTATTTATACATAGAACCAATAGTGCATATATGTCAATTCCAATCTCCCAATTCATCCCATCTACCTTTTCCCCCTTGGTATCCATACATTTGTTCTCTACGTGGTAGCCATTTTTGATCCTTAGTCCAGAAGTTGTAGTAAATTATAATGGTGGGCCTTCCCAGGTGGCACTAGTGTTAAAGAACCTGCCTGTAATGCATGAGACATAAGAAATTCAGGTTCAATCCCTGTGTGGGAAAGATCCCTGGAGGAGGAAGTGACAACCCATTCCAGTATTCTTGTTTGGAGAATCCCATAAACAGAGGAGCCTGGAGGGCTATGGTCCATGGGGTTACAAAGAGTCAAACATGACGGAAGTGACTTAGCACACACATTTTCAATGGTAATGATGGCTGGTGCAGAAGAAGGGGTAAGGAAATGGATTATGGATTGAAAAGACAGTGGACAAGATAGCACTGAATTAAAACTATTTATATAAAACATTTATCCATGTCTGTTAAATGTTAAATAAGATTTCAGTGTTAAATGTTAGATTTGCTAAATGTTAAATAAAATTTCATAAAATGGCTGAGGGGCAAAACTCTCATCCTCAAGAATTTCCACCTGAAATTATGTTGTGTAATTTATAAATAGCTATAGAGACTTGGTGCAATGAGATACTGCTTACAAAAATCAATGTCACAGCTAAGGGAAGGCACTTAAATATTGGCAAATTGAGTAAGCATGGGAATTTTTAGAATGAACGGACTTTTCAAAAACTCCGTGATATAAACCTTCTCTTGTATCCAATTTATGAGTCATATTCAAATACAAAGGACTTCTTTGAAATACAAGTAAGGAGACTTTTCTTTGAGAACCATATCTTGACCAGTTGTCTGTGAATGTTGACAAAACAAATCTGCAAGCTGTCCTACTGATGCGCATACAAGGGCCAAGTTTGTCCAGATGTCTAATATGGCACAGATGGACAGGCAAGGCATTTGGCTGTGATTTTCTTGTAAACATCAGAGAAAGCAGTACCCAAAGCTAACTTTTGAAGACAGTAGCCTTCCAACCGGGGAGATGTACCAAACTGTCTTACTGTCACAACTCTAATTGCCATCAGCACCCTGCTGGTTTGCTACTTGGCATCTGGAGAGAGGTGCAACCCCTAGGCACACAGCAGAGCTACAGCCAGGAAAAAGAACAGCTGTCAAAACCTATAGCCACTCACTGACTGGGTTCCATGACCTAGTTAAGAACTTGGACAATATTTTCCTCTTACACATAGGCCTTTTATGTGTAAGATGTCAGATATGGAAGGTTAACTTCTGTGGCATACGGCACGAGAGGAAAAGCAGAAAGAAAGAGAGATAAAGGCATTTGCATTGAGTGTTGTGCATGAATTTCTGTCTCATTTAGCTAGGAAGACAGAACAAATCACTGGAAGATAGATGTAAACATTTCCAAACTTTGAAGTCATGCTTAGAGTGAGTGTGTGTGTGTGTGTGTGTGTGTGTGTGTGTGTGTTGGGGAGGCGGGGGGTGGGGGTTGTGAAGGGGGAGGGATATATTTGCTATTGGTGTGTTACCTTTTTATTCCTAAAGTCATTTTTTTTTCTGCTAATGGAAAGAGACACAATATTTATCACTCTTTAACATCTTAAATCATTTAATTATGTTGTTGATTAGTTGCTAATTTGTGTCAAACTCTTTGCGACCCCTTGGACTGTAGCCCACCCAGCTTCCTTGTTCCTCATCATCTCCCAGAGTTTGCTCAAACTCATGTCCATTGGATTGGTGATGCCATCCAACAATCTCGTCCTCTGTCATCCCCTTCTCCTCTTATCTTCAATCTTTCCCAGGATTAGGGTCTTTTCCAATGAGTCAGCTCTTGGCATCAAGTGGCCAAAGTATTGGAATTTCAGCTTCACCATCAGTTCTTCCAGTGAATATTCAGGGTTGTGGGAAGCAAAAGGTATTATGTGTATAGATGTATTTTCTCAGGCTACTTGCCATGATGTTTACTTTAAATAAAAGTAGTTTTATTTAGAAAACAACAATACATTTGTAAATAAGAGTTTTAAATTTTAATTTTTTGATAGTTGTAGTTCTGAAAGAACCTTCATTTTATAGATTTTTTTTTTACCCAACTTATTAGAAAATAGAAATAAAAACATCATAAGAAACATCAGAATACTAGTAAATAAATATAGTTATGAAGTTCTCAAATTTTAGTGTCCTTCATCATATAAAGTAGATATTAAAGCATTTGTTTCCAGAAATGTACTTGGAGGAGAAAAGAGGAGTATAGTTGAGGACAACCTCTGTTAGAAGGCTCTTTGTCTTACCAGGCCCATGTTTTGTCTTGTTTTGTTTTTCTGTACTTGGAGAATTAGCAGGTTCTGTTTCTTCAAGCATTTCATGTTTATCACAGTCACTTATTACTAAAACCCAGATCTTATCCCAGAAAATGACATACACTTCCTTGATTTCACATTAGATAATTAGAAGAATTTAAAATTAGGTAATTTTTGATTTGATATATTTCCAGCTGTGTACCCCTATCAGATGCTACAGACAATAAGGAATGTGGAACAGGCAGGAAACAGAGAAACAGGAGCTTCATATCGCAAAGAATGTGTTATTATATTCCCAGAAAACTGGAGCCTTGGAGAAATTGTGCTGTTAAATGGAATAAACCCCTATAAATGTCCTGTGTTCTTCAGTATCTGAGATTTTTGTCTCTCCAGTTAAATATAGCTGTCTTTCTTATTGTGGTTAAGAGATGCTGTCTTTTGTCAATAACACTTTTCAATACAATTAAAAGAGGAATTACATATGTGTAAATTTAGGATCATGCAGAAATTTTTATTTTTATACATTGTGGATAACTGTATATTAAACATTACATGAAGAAATTATTTGGGGAAGTAAAGGCCAGGAAATAATTCAATTTTACCTTTATCTATATTATTTTATCAGTGTATTTAATTACTTATTCAAGCCAACTTTAGCACAGTAAGATTTCAAAATTCCTTTTTAAAATTAGCTTAGAATATAAAATATATACTTATGATTCTTTATACACTTAAATCAACAATCAAATAAAATTAGAGGAAATAAAACTAAAACATCTTTGTAGTGTAAGTTTTTTAGTATTCTAGGAAGGTCATATATACCATAGAATGGGATTTGCATAAATTACCCATATTAGATAATTACCGTGTTTTAGCTGAGTTTTGAAAAGGCAGAAGAACCAGAGATCAAATTGTCAGTATTCACTGGATCATACAGAAAGCAAGAGAATTACAGAAAAGCACCTACTTCCGCTTCATTGACCATGTTAAACCTTTAACTGTGTGATTCACAACAAACTGGAAAATTCTTAAAGGGATGGGAATAACAGACCACCTTACCTGTCTCCTGAGAAACCTGTATGCAGACCTAAAAGCATCAGTTAGAGCCAGACATGGAACAATGGACTGGTCCAAAATTGGGAAATGAGTATGTCAAGGCTTTATATTGTCAGTCTGCTTATTTAACTTATATGCAGTGTACATCTTGTGAAACACTGGACTGGATGAATCACAAGGTAGAATCAGGATTTCTCCTGATGGAGAAATATGAACAACCGTGGATATGCAGATGATACCACACTAATGACAGAAAGAGAAGAGGAACTAAAGAGCCTCTTGATGAAGGTGAAAGAGGAGAGTGAAAAGGCTGGCTTGAAACTCAACCTTCAAAAATAGGATCACGGCATCTGGCCCCATTATTTCATGACAAATAGAAGGGGGAAAAGTGGAAGTAGTGTCAGATTTTCTTTTCTTGGGCTTCAACATCACTGTGAATTGTGACTGCAGCCATGAATTAGATGTTTGTTCCTTGGAAAGAAAGCTGTGACAAACCTAGATAGTGTATTAAAAAACAAAGACATCTCTTTGTTGACAAGGTGCATATAGTCAAAGCTATGTTTATTTCAGTAGTCATGTACAGATGTGAGAGTTGGACCATAAAGAATGTTGAGTGCTGAACAATTGATGCTTTCGAATTATGGTACTGGAGAAGACGGTTGAGAGTAACTTAGACTGCCAGGAGATCAAAGCAATCAATCCTAAAGAAAATCAAATATGAATACTCACTGAAAGGACTGATACTGAAGCTGAAGCTCCTATACTATGGCCATCTCTGCAAAGACTTGACCCATTACACAAGACCCTGATGCTGGGAAAGATTGAAGGCAAAAGGAGAAGAGGGCAGCAGAGGATGAGATGGCTAGCTATCGTCACTGATTCAATAGACATGAATTTGAGCAAATTCTGAGAGATAGTGAGGGACAGAGGAGATTGGTGTGCTGCATTTCATAGGGTCACAAAGAGTCAGGTAAAACCTAGCAATTGAACAACAACAACAACAAAGGATAGTGACATATTAACTGAGTCTATTGTTTTGCACTAATTGTTTTTTAAGTTACTCTGTCATCTAGTAGAACTACTGTATAATCTTGAATTTTCACTTCTGTATATTTATCTAAAACAAGTGAAATCAAGATATCAAAGAGATATTAGCATTCCCATGTTCATTGAGAGCTATCACAATAGCCAAGATGTAGAAATAACCTAAATGATCATCAACAGATAAATGATTAAAGGAACTGTTCCATATACTTACAATGGGATATTATTCAATCTTAAAAAAACAGAAGTTCTGAAAAATGTGACAATGTGAATGAACCTTTAGGATATAACCTTTCACTTATTTCACTAAGTGAAATAAACCAGTCATAGAAAGGTACGTACTGCATAATTTTTCTTATAGGAGGTATCTAAATTAGTCAAAATTATAGAATCAAAGATCAAATTGCCAACGCTGGTTGGATCACAGAAAAAGCTGGAAAATGCCAGAGAAACATCTACTTCTCTTTCATTGACTGTGCTGAAGCCTTTGACTGTGTATATCACAACAAACTGTGGAAAATTCTTAAAGAGATGGGAATACCAGACCACCTGATCTGTCTCCTGTGAAACCTGTATGTAGGTCAAGGAGCAACAGCTAGAATGGGACATGGAACAATGGACTAGTTCAAAATTGGGAAAGAGATAAGTCAAGGCTGTATATTGTAACCTTGCTTATTTAACTTATATGCAGAATACATCATGTGAAATACCAGGCTGGATGAAGCACAAGCTGGAATCAAGACTGCAAGGAGAAATATAAATAACCTCAGATATGCAGATGACACTACCCTGATGGCAGAAAGCAAAGAAGAATTAAAGAGACCCATTGCAGGCTACAGAGGAAAGTGAAAAAGTTGTCTTAAAATTCAACATTCAGTTAATGAAGATCATGGCATCTATTCCCATCACTTCATGGCAAACAGATGGGGAAAAAATAGAAACAGTGAAGACTATTTTCTTAGGCTCCAAGATTACTTAGGATGGTGACTGCAGCCATGAAATTAAAAGACCCTTACTCCTTGGGAAAAAAACAATGTAGACAGCATTTTAAAAAGCAGACACATTACTTTGCCTAGAAAGGTATGTCTAGTCAAAGCTATGGTTGTTCCAGTAGTCATGTACTAATGTCAGAGCTGAACAATAAAAAGGTTGAGCACTGAAGAATTGATATTTTGAACTGTGGTGTTGGAAGAGTCCCTTGGGCAGCAAGGAGATCAAACCAGTAAATCTAAAGGAAATCAGTCTAAATATTCATTGGAAGGACTGAAGCTGAAGCTGAAGCTCCAACTCTTTGGCCACCTGATGCCAAGAGCCGACTCATCGGAAAAGACCCTGATGCTGAGAAAGACTGAAGACAGGAGGAGAAGGGGAGGACAGAGGATGAGATCGTTGGATTCCATCACCCACTGAATGGACATGAGTTTGAGCAAATTCTGGGAGATGGTGAAAGACAGTGAAGCCTGGCTTGCTGCAGTCCATGAGGCTGCAAAGAGTTGGAAACAACTGAGTAGCTGAATGATAACAAATAGAATCAAAAAGTGGAATGTTAATTTTCAGAGGTTGGAAATAGAGGGAGAAATCTCCAGTTTCTAAAAAATAGGCATAAAATTTTAGTTAGGTTAAGAGGAATAGTACTAAAGGTTTGCAGTACAACATTATACCTAAAGTCAATAATAATGTATTGTATATTTAAACATTTTTAAGAGGGTACATCTCATATTAGTGTTATTACAACAATAAAAATACAGTTTAAATAAAGAAATAGGGATGCTTGTAGAGTGACAAAAAGTGTGGTGCTCAAACAGAAGGAAGTTTGACCTTCATAGAGACTTAGCAGTCTTTCATTTTGAGAGACTGCTTCTGGGGACATTGAGTCCTTTTTAAGGAGTCGCAGACTAAGACTGGGAATGTTCATGGAAACCAATGTCTCCCAATTTCTCTCCCCCCAAAACAATGGCTTTTAATTTGAGTAAATTTTAGACTATAGGCAAATATCAGATTGTGAATAATATAGCTTTAAAAATAAATTTTAAAACATTAAGAGAAGCAGAAGTGGAAGTGGGCTAAAATATACATTGATCTTTTCAATTTATGATATAACAGAAGAAGATCTTGGTAATTTCAACTTTTTTTTTTTTTCCACTTCTAAAATGCTTATGTCAACCTTTTCTTTCCTGTAACATCTAACTGGACTATTTAAATCTATGTACAATATTTTATTTGTCAGAAGTTCTGTGAAAATGAAACAATAAAAAGTGACCTTAGCTTAAGTAAGCTGAGTTACACCTTATAGTCACAAAACTGAAAAATATCCAATTAGTCTAGAATAAGACGAAATCAGTAATAAATCGAACTTACAATATTTATAGAGATTTTCCAAGTGCATTTTTAATATGAGCTTTAATTTACTGCATATCATAAGATATTGTTTTTACTTCCCCTTAGGATGATTTTAAAAAACTTCTCTGTAGTGTATTTTGGATTATTGCTTTAAAAAAATAATGTCTTTGAAGACTGTAACTGTGTTTGCTTCCCAGGTAATGATTTGATTATATTGGATTGTTTGTTGAGAACTTTCATGATTGACATTCATGAGGAAATTTATCTTTTGATCTTCAAAAGCTACCCAATATAGCTCACTCTATGAGAAATTGAATCTTTTCATGGTAGTATGGCTTCTTTGTTGCTACCTGACATTATGCAATATTTACTAACTTGGTATTAATAAAGATTACTAAAGTAATATGTAGCACACTGACACCAGAAAAAAGCTCACTGTCATATTAAAATTTGTGCAAATGAATTATATATTATATATAATATAATTAGCATTGCATTGAATTATCTTTAATTAAAATTTTTGATAATGGTTCACTGAAGTGCATGTTCAGTGGTTATCATTCACCTGTTATTAAGAGATTTCTGAGTGCCTAACAGTACAAGTTATAGGCTAGGTATTCAATAAATACATCTTGGAAATATAGAATAGGAAATAGTGGTTTACAGTCCAAAATACCACGTCTCAGTAACTTACCTAGTTAACAAATACTTAAGGAGCTTCTTTTACCTTTTTGTCCTGATATAAATTTAGACTTTCAGAAAAGTTGCAAAAATAGTACAGAGTTCTTTTCCACCCTTTGATTTGCTTTCTATACTGCAATCATCTTGCATAATCATAGTATATAACGGAGAAGTTAATATTGGTACAATATTATTAACTAAATTACTGACTTTATTCAGATTTTACCAGTTTTCCCAATTATATGTGTGTGTGTATATATATATATATTTTTTTTTTTTTTTTCTGTTACAAAATCCAATCCAGGATCTTACAATGCATGTAGTTGTTATGTCTCCTTAACCTTCACTAATCTGTGAAAACTCCTTCATTTTTCTTTATTTTTCATGGCTTTGCCATTTTGGAGATCAGTTATTCTGCAGAATGCCTCTCAGTTTGGATTTGTTTCTGGTTTTTCATGACGAGACTAAGTAATGAATTTTTGTGAAGGTACCAGAAAAGCGATGTGCCCTGCTCAGTTTATCCTTCCATGGAGTCACAGCATCTATATGCCATATTACTGGTCACAATACTTCTGACCACTAGGTTAAAGTAATAGTTCAGGGTTCTCCATTGTATGAGGAGTTTTTATACATGGTTCTTGCCCTGAACTAGCTCATTGTCTGAAAAAAAGAGGAAAAATATAATACATCATAAATTTGATAGTGATATGATTATTGTTAAAGCATACCTAACTCTCTGTTAGAATTAGTCAACATTTCCTGGAGGGTGTGATGTGTACTCTGAGATTTGATTTGAAAACAAAGTAGGAATCGGACAAGTGAAGGAGGGCTAGAAAGGAAAATAAGTCCCAGTCATAGGAAATGTAAAGCCAGGGATGTGATGTAGAACTATAATCAGTTAAAGGAGCCTAAAATACATAAATTATTTATTGGTAAATCTAGGCGATTATGTTGAAGAGAATGTCAGGAGTCAAATCTTGAGTGTATTGTATGTTCTTCTGAGACTTTGAACAATATCTTATTGTTTTCTCATTTTCAGCAAAAAAAAAAAAAAAAAATCTAAGTTTTTAACACAGTCTACTCAATTTCTCGAACAATATTATATCAAACTAATTTTTCAGAGTCTTTCTCTATTAAACACCACCGTGCATGTTGTGGGTGATGATACTTATAGCAGTCAAAGTTATCACATCCTTTAGTACTCTGTGCTGTTACTCTGTCCTGTGATATTACTCTTTCCTGCCTGGTAAAACTCTACTTATTTAATAAATTCCAGAAAAAAAATCAACTTCTCCATGATAACACTCCTTCTTTAGAATATGTTATGTTTCTCAGTTCAGTTCAGTGCAGTTCAGTTGCTGTTGTGTCTGACTCTTTGCAACCCCATGGACTGCAGCACACCAGGCCTCCCTGTCCATTCAACTCCTGGAGTTTACTAAAACTCATGTCCATTGAGTCAGTGATGCCATCCAACCATCTCATTCTCTGTCAGCCTCTTCTCCTACCACCTTCAATCTTTCTCAGCATCAGGGTCTTTTCAAATGAGTCAGTTCTTTGCATCAGGTGGTCAAAGTATTGGAGTTTCAGCTTCAGTATCAGTCCTTCCAATGAATATTCAGGACTGATTTCCTTTAGGATGGACTGGTTGGATCTCCTTGCAGTCCAAGGGACTCTCAAGAATCATCTCAAAAAAAAAAAAAAAAGAATCATCTCCAACACCACAGTTCAAAAGCATCAATTCTTCGGCACTCAGCTTTCTTTATAGTCCAACTCTCACATCCATACATGACCACTGGAAAAAAACATAGCCTTGACTAGATGGACCTTTGTTGGCAAAGTAATGTCTCTGCTTTTTAATATACTGTCTAGGTTGGTCATAACTTTCCTTCCAAGGAGTAAGAATCTTTTAATTTCATGGCTGCAGTAAACATCTATAGTGATATTGGAGCCCCCCAAAATAAAGTCAGCCACTGTTTCCACTGTTTCCCCAACTATTTGCCATGAAGTGATGGGACCAGATGCCATGATCTTAGTTTTCTGAATGTTGAGTTTTAAGCCAACTTTTTCACTCTCCTCTTTCACTTTCATCAAGAGGCTTTTTAGTTCCTCTTCACTTTCTGCCATAAGGGTGGTGTCATCTGCATATCTGAAGTTATTGATATTTTTCCTGGCAATCTTGATCCTAGCTCGTGCTTCTTCCAGCCCAGCATTTCTCATGATGTACTCTGCATAAAAGCTAAATAAGCAGGGTGACAATATACAGCCTCGATGTACTCCTTTCCCTATTTGGAACCCGTCTGTTGTTCATGTTCAGTTCTAACTGTTGCCTCTTGACCTGCATAGAGATTTCTCAAGAGGCAAGTCAGGTGGTCTGGTATTCCCATCTCCTTCAGAATTTTCCACAGTTTACTGTGATCCACACAGTCAAAGGCTTTGGTATAGGCAATAAAGCAGAAATAAATGTATTTCTGGAACTCTTGCTTTTTCGATGACCCAGTGGATGTTGGCAATTTGATCTGTGGTTTCTCTGCCTTTTCTAAAACCAGCTTGAACATCTGGAAGTTCATAGTTCATGTATTGCTGAAGTCTGGCTTGGAGAATTTTGAGCATTACTTTACTAGTGTGTGAGATGAGTGCAGTTGTGTGGTAGTTTGAGCATTCTTTGGCATTGTCTTTCTTTGGGATTGATATGAAAACTGACCTTTTCCAGTCCTGTGGCCACTGCTGAGTTTTCCAAATTTGCTGGCATATTGAGTGCAGCACTTTCACAGCACCATCTTTCAGGATTTGAAATAGTTCAACTGGAATTCCATCACCTTCAGTAGCTTTGTTCGTAGTGATGCTTTCTAAAGCCCACTTGACTTCACATTCCAGGATGTCTGGCTCTAAGTGAGTGATCACACCATTGTGATTAACTGGGTCATGAAGATCTTTATTTTTATAGTTCTTTTGTGTATTCTTGCCACCTCTTTTAATATCTTCAGCTCCTGCTAGGTCCATACCATTTCTGTCCTTTATTGAGCCATCTTTGCATGAAATGTTCCCTGGGTATCTAGTTTTCTTGAAGAGATCTCTAGTCTTTCCCATTCTATTTTTTTTCCCCTATTTCTTTTCACTGATCACTGAGGAAGGTTTTCTTATCTCTCCTTGCTACTCTTTGGAACTCAGCATTCAAAGGGTATATCCTTTTCTCCTTTGTTTTTCACTTCTCTTCTTTCACAGCTATTTGTCCTTACAAATACACAAATACAAATATACAAATACATAAATATACAGCTATCTGTCTCCTCAGACAGTCATTTTGCTTTCTTCATTTCTTTTTCTTGGGTATGGTCTTGATCCCTGTCTCCTGTACAGTGTCTCAAACCTCCATCCATAGTTATGTTTTATTATATATGTTATAGTTATATTATGTTTCTATCACACTGGATTAGAACACTCATCATTGTATGACTTTTGCATATATTTATGCTGAGCCATCATATTATGAGCAATATGAGTGTAGGAATAACATCCATATATTTCTCTATTCCCTTTCTCTATTTCAATATTTGGCTTATGGTCAGAGTCCAATAAATAACTGATGAAATAATGAATAAAATATAAACAAATAAACAGTACTCAGTTTAATGGAAGGCTCCAACTGAGCCAGTTATTTTTAGTCATTATTGTAAGAGTTAATAAAATAATTCAGTTCAAGAGCATTATTCATGTTATTACTATGGATAGAAACAGCACAGAGAGAGAAATTAATGTGACTTCTAATTTCCTGTCGTAAATATTCAGTGACATTTGGTGAGATTGCAAATGCTTTTTAGTTTCCTTCATAGTTTAAACACTAAAATCAACATTTATAATTATAATAAAATAAATATGCAGTAAGTGATTACTGAGGTTGTTACACAGTTAAAGGCAAGGAAGTGTAAAACTTTTTTTTAGTTTTCCCTAATGTTTTCTGTACTTTAACATAATAATCATCATTAAATTTTAGGACTTCAATCTTTTCAACTGATGAATGAGGTAATTTATCTGATATAAAACCCAAGAAAGAAGAAATCTTACATGGAGAATATAATATAAATCTGTACATTTAAGCAGTAGTTCATCAATAGTAAAATAATATTGATCTAATTAGAGGTTTGAGTGAGGTGTTTATTTTGGGCAGTTTCTGGAAATTTCCCCTCAAATTAAAGAAATAGCTTAGCTCCATTTGTCTCTTAACTCTTTTAAATTTTTTACAGAAATGGATTTGAATTAATGTCAATGAGTTTCTTATGCAACCTTATATTGTTTGGCCAAAAATTTCATTTGGATTTTCCATAAAGTCTTACCCAAATGAACTTTTTGGCCAACCTAGTATTAACCCATGTGGGCAGACATTAAAATTAGAGATGAAAAAAAAAAAGAATCTGTTGTTCAAAATTCCTACAGATCCTACAAATGTTGCGTCATAAAATATAAATTGCCATAGAAGTGGCAAGATAAGAAATTTGCATGATACTGAAAAAATTATTAGAACCATAAACTGTTTTTTGCTAAACTGACTTAACAGCATGTCTTAAAAACTTTGTTTTGTGTTGATTGTTCTTGCAGGGAAAGTTAGAGTACTGATAATGATACTGAAAGACTCAGGGCCAAGGGAAAATGTTGTAGCGGTATCACTGTTTACAGTAGGATAACTAATATGTAAGGAAAGCAAATAATGAGGGAAAGCATATGACAGAAAAAATAAATATATAAGAATCATTAAACAATCAGGGAATGATGTCATCATTTCTAATGGTACAAATAAAATATTCTCAGACTGGCAGAATAAAAGAAGGGCTAATGGAATAAGATAGTTATCACAGAGCAAACATACTGAAAAATAAAAGTAAAATAATGCCAAGTAAAACAGGAAATCTGGGGCAGAAACTATGTAAAAAGAAAGCAATAATTACTGAATTTTCATCATCATGGGGTTCTTAAACAGAAGATGAGTGTGGTCTGTACTTAACTCATCAGTTGAGTTCATTTGCTCAGTCGTGTCCGACTCTGCGATGCCGTGAACTGCAGCACGCCAGGCCTCCCTGTCCATCACCAACTCCCGGAGTCCACCCAAACCCATGTCCATTGAGTTGGTGATGCCATCCAACCATCTCATCCTCTGTCGTCCCCTTATCCTCCTGCCCTCAATCTTTCCCAGCATCAAGGTCTTTTCAAATGAGTCAGCTCTTCACATCAGGTGGGCAAAATATTGGAGTTTCAGCTTCAGCATCAGTCCTTCCAATGAACATCCAGGACTAATCTCCTTAAGGATGGACTGGTTGGATCTACTTGCAGTCCAAGGGACTCTCAAGAGTCTTCTCCAACATCACAGTTCAAAAGCATCAATTCTTTGGCACTCAGCTTTCTTTATAGTCCAACTCTCACATTCATACATGACCACTGGAAAAACCATAGCCTTGATTAGACAGACCTTTGTTGACAAAGTGATGTCTCTGACTTTTAAAATGTTGTCTAGGTTGGTCATAACTTTCCTTCCAAGGAGTAAGCATCTTTTAATTTCATGGCTGCAATCACCATCTGCACTGATTTTGGAGCCCAGAAAAATAAAGTCAGCCACTGTTTCCACTGTTTCCCCATCTATTTGCCATGAAGTGATGGGACCAGATGCCATGATCTTAGTTTTCTGAATGTTGAGCTTTAAGCCAACTTTTTCACTCTCCTCTTTCACTTTCATCAAGAGGCTCTTTAGTTCTTCTTCACTTTCTGCCATAAGGGTGGTGTCATCTGCCTCCTGTTGCTGCTGCTGCTACTAAGTCACTTCAGTCGTGTCTGACTCTGTGCGACCCCATAGACAGCAACCCACCTCCACATGCCACTGGTCTAACAAAGCCATGGTAATGGAGTTCTAAATAATGGAAAAGAAAGCAAAATGAACAAAGATAAGCTATGGTAGATCTTTAGGGGGGAAAATAAATCCTGAGTTGAAGACACAATGCAGAGCAAAAAAAGGAGCAGACTTTCAAAGGTTATGACTTCTAGACTGTGTATTCTAATAGGCATAAACAGCATGGTTTGACTGTTCTTATGGAGGCAGTGTTCAAGAAGCACAACTAAAGAAGCAAAAGAAATAATTCAAGCTTTTGTAGCGAGAACTTCTTTGCAGAAGATAATGGTTTTATAGTGCCTTCCCACAGAAAATATAACTGCATGAGAATTTTCTGTGAGGCATGTTTGAAAGGCCAGGAAGGGAAAACATAATGATGGTGAAGGATATAATGATTCTAGGTATTAAGTTTCAGGTAAAGGAGACTATAAAGTTTCTCCCTTATGCCAAATTCCTTTAAAATATACCTAAAAAAGAATTTATTTTATACTACCTTTATAACCATTTGCACAGAACATGTGACTTTGATGAAAAAGGCCACATAGTGACTATTTCTTAGGTTATTCCAAACTGTGTCAAAGAATCATAGAACATTAAAAAGTTACTTCAAATTATGTTTGTACTTAAGACTATAGGGTAGTCAATCCCCTACAGAGGAGCTTGCTCAAATAAGGTATACTCAAAATACATCATTTTTGTCACACAAAAAAGAAAAGGAGTAGCTAGAGAAAAGCTACTAGGAGTAGCTAGAGAAAAGGAGTAAACTAGAAAAGTTTAATTTTAAAGCTCTCCACCACAGGGCTTGAAATTAGGCTAAAGATGTTAAAATATAAACTGAATATTGCATTATTTCTTTTTCGTATAGTAGAATTTGGGCATGTATATGGACAAAGGAGTACATCAGTATGAGATTTTCATGTTAACACATGAATAATAAGGTATTTTAAAGTATAATTATGTCAATTTGATATGACAGGTTCCTAAGAGATAGTCTCCTGACATCGTTGACTATTTCCATCCTTTAGTGGAGAAGTTATGGATAATTTCAAATGTACCTAATTTTCAATTAAAATGATTTTTTTTTACAAGTTATGTATTTTAATCTTTTGCCACCTTTTCCTGTTGATATTTTCCTCAGTTGGCTTCTATCTTTTGTTTAAATATTTTTCTTTTTCCCCAGTACTCAGATTCACAGCCAGGACACCTGTGAAAGGAGCTTATAGCAAATTACAAAAATAGAAAACAAAAGCAGAGTATGAAGTATTGTTGATGATAGTTAATATTTATTGTATGCTTCATATACGCCAAGAGTTTGACAATTTTGTCTGTTTTATACTTCACTGTAGTCATTTGAGATACCAGCTTTCTTTCTATTTTATAGGTTAAAAAACAGGCTTAGAATGCTTAATTGGCTTTCCCAAACAAAATATAATAAATATTGAAGTTAGGATTCAACTGTAGTCCATCTGTCTCCAGAGACTGAGTTCATAACGACAGCACAGCAGAGAGGAGGAAATAAATATGAGGAGCCTTTGGTCATTTCCAAGGCTTATATTTGGAATGTGAAACTGGATAAAAACATCTCAAAATATATTTGATACATTTGGCCATCTACAAAAAGAAACTCAAAGGCAGATTTTCTGCATTGCAAATCACTAAGTTGAAGATTATCTTCAAAATACTCCTTAGGAGAGCCAAACTGATTCATCAAATGTTTCTTAGGAGTTAAGTAAGTTTAAATAAATTGTTTCAACCTGTAGACTAAAGTTCTGCCTAATATTCAGGATAGTTCTAAATCTGCAGGGGCCTCTATAAAGAATGGAAATTTAATTACTGGTCTTCCTCTTCTTTCTCAGAAGATGTTCTAATAGCCTTTGGAAGTGGCAATGAGTACTAATGTATCTGGAAATAACTATACTTCTGGAAGTAGGTCAACACTTCTTCTTTGGCTAATCATTAGCAAACTCCCTCAAGCCCAATCTACATTCTGATATTAGTCTTTGCATATAATCACATGATCAAGTCTTGTGTGCCCACCTCCGGGGATATTTGTATTGAGTCTATCTCTATTTTTTTTTTTTTTTTTCAAACTGACAGACTCCTTTCTATCTTCTCCTCCTCATCAGCTCTTGATACAACTTTAGAGAGTCACTTATGCTTATTTGTCCCTGCTTTAGTTTTTCCTATAGCTCAGTGAAGGAAAGCATAGTTAACAGTCAGCATGGTGTTTAAGAGTAGTGACTCTAGGATCAGGATGTCTGGGTGGGAAGGCCAGCTCTGTCGCTTACTAGCCGTGGGACCTTGGGACAGTGACTTCTTTCTTTGTGTGTAAGTTTCCTGATGATACTAATAGTACCTATGCCAAAGGCTTGTTATGAGGATTGAGTGAGTTAATGTATGTGTGCCTGTGTGCTAAGTCGCCTCAGTCATGTGCGACTCTTTGCAACTCTATGAATTGTAACCTACCAGGTCTCTCTGTCCATGGGATTCTCCAGGCAATGCTGAAGTGGCTTGGCATACTCTCCTCCACAGGATCTTCCCAACTTGGGGGTCGGACCCATGTCTCTTATGTCTCCTGCATTGGTAGGTGGGTTTTTACCACTAGCACCACCTGGGAAGCCTGAGTTAATATGTATAAAGTGCTTAAAATTGTGAAAATAAATAAATACAATTTAAAATTTTGTTTTATGCTAAATTAATTTTAGGGATCCAACAATTGGTCTGGAAGTCTTTCCTTTAATTTAGAAACCATTCATATAAAGCCAGTTTGCTGCTGCTAAGTCGCTTCAGTCATGTCCAACTCTGTGCGACAGCATAGACAACAGCCCACCAGGCTCCCCCGTCCCTGGGATTCTCCAGGCAAGAACACTGGAGTGGGTTGCCATTTCCTTCTCCAATGCATGAAAGTGAAAAAATAAAATGAAGTCTCTCAGTCACGTCCGACTCCTAGCGACCCCATGGACTGCAGCCCACCAGGCCTCTCCATCCATGGGATTTTCCAGGCAAGAGTACTGGAGTGAGTTGCCATTGCCTTCTCCGATAAAGCCAGTCTAGGCACCTGGAATTCTCCAAAGAGAGAGATTAAGTGTGATGAGCAGTTTTGCATGTATGTGCGAACAAAGGAGGAAAATTAAATAAGACGAGGAAAATGAACAGGTCACAATATATGATTTTCAATTTCATTGCTATTTTAAATGGGAACATTTCCAGATCTAGATGTTCAACAAGGTGCTAAATCTCACATTTCCATTATGCAGAGTTCCATCTTGGCTCTGTTTTTGTTTTTGGTTTCCCCTAAGTAATCTACTTGTTGAATGACCCCTACATGTAGTTCAAACTATCAATACTCTCCAAAATATCTGATACTATGCAGTTAGCTCAAACCTGCATCAAAATACTCAGATCCATATATCCTCATGCATACTAAAGATCTCCACTTAAATAACCTGCTGTTATCAATATCACATATAAAATTTGAACTCCACATTTTCCCTTAGTCTTTTTTTTCCCAAATTTTTGTTTATTCAACCTTGGGTCTATACCATAAGTATTAATATTTCTTGGAAGTAGACCGAGAAACTTTTTAATAAATGCCTACAGATTATTCTGTCTTGCAGCTGCCATGAGGATGTGCGATCATTCTTCTCAGAAGATGTCTACAAAGCTATTTGGAGAGGCATAGTTGCCCTTGCCCACCATGAAATTGGCAGCATAATTATTAAGATGCTTTCACCAGTGCTTCCAGAGTCCAAGCAATCTCTCTTCTTGTGTTCAGGGCTTGAATATTCTCCCAGGTGCTTTGCCTGTAGTTTCTCCAACAGTCTTAAAACTATTCCAAGTGAAAATGTTCTAGGAAAAAGTCTCATTCTATTCTCCTCTAAGCTCTGAATCCTTATCACTTAGCTCCTTCCTCAGTAAAGTTCCTTCCAGTTTTCCCACTCAATTAATCTCTGTGTATATGGATGGAATCAAACACCCAGTGGGGTTTGTGGGGTGGGGGGCAATAGAACAAATTAAGGAGTGTTTCTCTTTATGCTTACCATATTACCAATCTTCATAAATGTCACCATCATCAACCCAGTTATTTAGAAGGTAAACTGGTAATCATCCTAGATTTCTCTTTACAAAATGTTGGCATTTTGACTGCTCATTATATCTACTAAGTCAACCTATTAAATGTTTTTCAATCCATCCCTTCTTTCTCATGACTTAGGTTCTTACTTAGATTACCCTTGTTAGCTTTTAAGCATTTCCATATGTTCAGTCTTTTTTGTGTCCACCTGGAATCCTTCATGCCACACTCTGCCAAAATGATCCTTATTAATATACAACTTGGGTCATGTTTTTACCCTTTACCAGGTTTTCCTTGATTGCTTCCTATTGTTTTCAGGGACATCAAATCCTCCTATTTTAACAAGATATTGTTTAACAGTTATGTAAGTCAGGGTCTGGCAAAGTAAAGGTGACAAGGTAACATAATTACAAGCTCCAGTGAACACTGAACAGCATACCTTGAAGTTTCTGAAGATAAAAGTCTTTAAAAATATGGTGCCTTATGGGAGAGGGTCACAGGTTTTCTTGGTGTAGTCAGCATGCTCTCCTGGCTGTCACTGGAGGTCACTTGGTTAGTTTCCAGAAGTGTGTTACTTGCAAGACATGTGTTATTTCTGCAGTCATTGCCACTACTCTAGCTTATAAAGCATCAACATCAGTCTACTGCCATACGGGAACTAATTACACCAGAAACTCAGCTACAACATTTACAGTGTTCCTGCAGCATCAGCGTTGGTTGGCAGGGCTTCTCTCCTTAGAGTAGTGCAGGTTTGCTTTGTTAGTTACTAAAATTTTATCTCATTGACTCTATAATTGAAGTATTCTTGACATTCACTTGTATACCTTTCAAGTAAATGTTTCTGTCAGGATCCTCTTGTCATTATTCATTATTTTTATTTTTGAAGCACATGATTTCACCAACTCTTGCCTATATCTTATATGGTCTGAAACGTACTAGTTACCCTCATTGTTTATATAAGTTCATTATATCATATTTGCCCATAGACATATAATTATATCTTTAACTTAAAAATAAGGATAATAATATCTTTCATTTTCTAAGTGAACAGTTCAATATGCAAAGTGCTTAAGCAGACAAGTTTTAGCACTTAACCCCCCTATTGATGAACAAAAGCTCCTAGAACAGATATTAGGCCAGAGTAAGTTTAACAATTTGACCCACATGAATATTTGACAGGGGTTAGTTGATCAGTCTTTGTCAGTAAATAGTCTGACAGCCTTTATTTTCAAACTTGAGTTATATAGGAAAAAACTCCCAAAATTCACGAAGTCTAATGAACAGAGTTTTGATGTATACCTCTATTGTAAATAGATTCACTACTCTTTTTCAAGTTCTCAAACATTAGTCAGTTCACAGGTATGAGACCTTGAATGAAGGAAAGTTGGTACACATGAGAAAGGATTATCAACTCACAGGCATACAGCTTCTTCCTGGTCTGTGAAGAGTTCTATAGATACTGGCATTAGGTTGACCCTATTCTCTAAACATCTATAATGCCAATGTGGCCCACTCACCAGTTTGATTGAGGGATTAGGGAAGTCAAGGGATATAAAAGGAATTTGGGGTTGAGTCTGTCTCAAAGTATAATAAGGAGAGTGGTTCCAGGAATGTATCATATATTTCTGATTCTGTAGTTGGCATATTTATATTTATCACAGGCAGAATTCTCACATTGTTTTTCTTATTTGTGAAATGAAGGTTTATTATAGTAGGAAGAGCTACTTTCTCCCTATATAAAGAATAAACTAAAAGCATAATTTCCAGGGCCACCAGAGAGACTAATGTTACCACCAAAGATCTGAAAGATGCAGGAGTTGATCTCTATCACATACTTATGTAAATTAGCTGTTTGTTATACATAGGGCAGTATACACAGGATAGATGGAATCTAAAGAATGAAATATAGATTATAAGGGCATGTGATCAGGTGTTGACACCAATGGTAGCTGCTCTTATAGAGACGTGATCTTTTCACTGGTGGTCACTTCTAATATGTAACTACAGATAATGATGAATGTTTTCACATTATTTTCTGTATATTGCTACTTGGTGCATAATATGTAGAATCTGCTTGTTTGCAACTGAGTAGGAAGCAGTATGCTTTCACTATTTTTGTGAAATATAACACCTGTCTCGCTTGATGCTGAAATTTATTCTGGAGAAACTTTGATGATCTCACCATCCCAGGGCACTGTACATTAATACAACAAACTAATGACCTCATAATAGTTGGACCTGCTGAAGCAGGAAGTAACATGCTCTTCTGTGTGTCTTGTGCACACTATTAGGTGGGGAAGACAGACAATGTTCTTGCTGGCAAGCTTCATCATAGAGTAAGCAGTTGCTTTGCTGTGATGGGTTTTTTTGTTTTCCTATCAATAATGAGAGTACAATCTCAATAGATTACCTGGGTGGTGAGTGGCAGAGCACAGGCTCCTTTTTGTTACCCTAGATCATGATTGAAGCAGCGTGTACCTGGGGACAATATTTTCAGGACTATTTTCCTTCAGATTCCTCAGTTCTGGAAGGGATGGTGGTGTGATCTATACCCAGAAATGCAAGCAGAAGTTCCCCAAGTCTTCAATTTCCTGATCATGACAGAAGCGGCAACTTGTGATTCAGTTGTGTGGATTGTTCTAGGGATCACTTCTAGAAGGCTAGTGTGGAGCTTGCTTTTCTGTGCCTTGTTCAGCAAGAACCCAGTTTTCAGGATTAAATCCTTTCCACATTAACTAGCAAACTTGGCTCATGTCATCTGCCATTAAACCTTAACTGACACAGATCTGCACATTTAAGCCATATGCATACGTTAGGAGTAAGAGTAGATCTGGAATTGTGTTGAGATGGTATTTTATCCATATTTTTCTTTTTCAATCACCTTTACCTCTCTTTGGTATACATCTCCCACTTAGGGAGCTCTTAAGGAGCTATACATGATAAACATGAGGCAATAACTCATCACTAAGCAAGAGCCTGATAAACCCAAATACAGATAATGGGTAAGGATTGATAGGAGCACCTGGTTTAAATGAGCGACAGAAGAATGTCCTTAAGGGCTTACCTCTAAATCCAAGTCTTTTTATCATGCTTTGTACGGCTTCGTGTTATAAAAATATATATCAATAGGAACTTCCCTGTCAGTCCAGTGGTTAAGATTATGCACTTCCACTGCATGTGGGTTTGATCCCAGGTTGGGAAACTAAGATTCCACATGCCATGCAGCGAGGCCAAAAACACAAAACAAAACGAAGCAAAGCTATCAACAGTCATCCTCTGTACATACACATATAAAGAGCTGGAAAAATTACCATTGTCAAATAATTTGAGTTTCTTTATTTCTCTGAAGACTAATGATGTGAAATCAGAAGAAAGAAAACCACATATAGGCAAATGAAACTTTTAAAGAATACTCATCCTACTCATTAGTAAATATGAGCTAACTAATGACCTCTGAACATAAACAATTCTATTAGTCATTCCTCTGCCCTGGGGAATGGTTGAAAAAGATAAAGAGAAGGTATCTAAAACTTTCTTCTACTATACTGTGAAACAGTTACATAACACAATATAAAGTCTTTAATAAAATACACAAATTTTAACAAGCTGTAGCAAATTAGGGAGGGTAAGCCTCATTGGCAGAAGTTTATAGAATATGAATATGAGTTTAATTCTTGCTTTAATTTAGCTTTTGAACAGTATCCAAAGCAAATTTTAACCCAGAACAATTTTTATCCATTTTTTATCTCCTAAGTATTGTGTCTGACTTTCCTCTTAAACACTATGTGACTTAGATGTTTTCTCCATTTTATAGATAAATATACTGAGCTAGGGCAAGATTTGGTAACTTATCTAGGGATCAGAGTTGCTTTTTTACTTAGAAAAAAAGAGAATAGATAAATGTAATCAATACAGAATATACTGATTGGCTCCACAGTATTGAAAATTAAATGAGTAAAATATGTGTACTCCCAGGAGTTATGGTCTTGGACTGCTGAAAGGTTGGGAGTGTCAGAAGGATTTAGTAAGACAGAAGACTGTTAATGGATATTGTTATTTCGATGAGAATCCAAAGTTCTATTTAATCATTTTAAGGTTATATAAATCATTGCAACAAGTAATTTTCTTAATTGATTTATGTGAACTTCTATATGCATCTCCTTTATGTAATTTATGTACATTTATATTGGCTTCATTCATATAAACAACCAATGTCTTAGAAGAACGGGAAGAAAAAAATCACATTCTCTTCGCAGAATATTGAAAAATACTGATTTGAGAGTGAAATTAATTTGAAGTATTTTATACTTTTCTGATCCAGTGGTGAATTTGAGGAGAATGATGTCCAAAAATTCTGCTTTTCCTTCCTGCTTATCTTTGTTATCAGATCTGGTCTCAGAATGGAGAAAGAAAAGAAGTAATGGATTTTTTGAGAACTACAGAGTATTGGGTTGCCAAATGTGCATATGTGTTTATGATGAAGAAGGAAACATTAAAAGAGAAAATGGAACTCAGATCAGGACAAGAAGAAAAGCACATGAAATGTTTATTTGGCTTTGTCATTATATATTTGTAAAACATTACATATAAATTTAGATAGCAAAGACTGCAAGATTTCTTTGGGACCTTTAATTGTTCATGTCTATTCCACTGATGAAGCTGGGAAATTAGTAATGCAGCATTTCTGTGACCTCAGAAAGAACTTTTTCTTTTCATTTCTTAATTTTCTATACTGGATAGGCTTATGGAAGCTTATCAACCAAATATTGTATTTCACATTTAAAAGCAGAGCCTCTTTCTTAACAATATATCAAATAATGTCTGTGCCCTTGGTGGCCGAAAGTGTGAAAATGTCACAGCTTACTATTAATAAGGGATCATTTGAAATCGTTTTCAGACTGCTAATTACAAGTATGGTGAACTTGAAACCATAGTTTTTCTTCAGATGCATAGCAAGTAGTTGATGTACCACCTCTGTTTTCTTTGAGGTCATGGATCACTGAGAAATTAATTTAGTAGGAATATTACCATATGTTCAACAAATGCACTTGGTAAAACTTATTTCGAGTTTCACGATCTGATGTAAGAGCTCTTTGTTTAAGACACTGTTCCTTCTTGGAGTAAGTATAAAAAAACTATTCTTCATGAAGTGGGTCATCCACTGCCCACAGTTTTTGACAGGTCATAATTTTATATGAATAATACTAAAAATAAAAACTGCTATTACATATTCAATATAAAATAACTTCTATTTTTAAGCCACAAAATAATTAATATTTCCCAAATCCAATATACTGTAGTTCAATTTTGTGAAGCAAAGTAGGATGATATTTAAATATACAGTACTAGTATTTCAGTTACCCACTAACTATTTGTAGAGGGACAATTTAATAGAGGATATTTGTAAATAATCTGAAGCCAAACAATGTGATACACTGAATTGCTTTAATTAATTCATTCATTAATTAACTTTACCCTTTTCAGCCAGCTTGATATAATTATGTAGATATAGCCATAAGTCATTATAAAAACCAAGAGAAGTTTACAGTGTTGGGTGAAGGAAGAGATAGGACATACAGTAATTAAATGATTTTTCCAAATACATACATTTTTTAATAAAAATATTTCAGGATTGGGGCCCTAGGGATATAGGGGACATTTTTGGTGCCCAGCCAAGTTGCTGTGGCCATTAGATCCTAACACCTTACAGCTGACCTCTTCTCTGAGAACTGGCTCTTGCCTGAATGTTAACTGGGAGTCAGGTTGTCAGGTAAGTTGCACACGTCTACCCCCAACCTAAGGCACGGTCTGCCACAAATGATTGACTAGCAGGGCTACTGCAAGTCAGACACTGTTACTTCAAGGGACTAAATCTGTGGTGCAATTCATGTTACAGAGATCCCTGGGGTATTAGTCCACAGCTACAGCCTCTGAAACACATCTTTTTCTTGTTCCCTTTCTCTTGAGAATACTCCCTCAATAAGACATGTGCAACAAATTTATATTTCAAGTTTTGCCTCTGGGGAACCCAATCTGAAACAATGGATTTAATCGATAGTTCCTATAAATAAAAATAAAATTTGTTTAAAGTTCTGAATGCATATGTTTCTTTCCTAAGAAGAGAGGTGAATCTTAAAATAGTAAGTTATATTTACATACAAAACTGACTTGCATGTTTTCCTTGGAAGATTGTTAGTAACTCAGTAGTATGATACACACATTTTATATTTTGACATTGTTTTCATTTTTCCATTGAGTAAAAACTATTGAGCACATAAGGTCATTTAAAGTTTGTTTCTAATGATATCATTATGGAAGCCAAAAGCCAAGGGATAATAAAGGACAGAAATGGTAGCGACCTAACAGAAGCAGAAGGTATTAAGAAGAGGTGGCAAGAATACACAGAAGAACTATACAAAAAAGATCTTCATGACCCAGTTAATCACTGTGATCACTCACCTAGAGCCAGACATCCTGGAATCTGAAGTCAAGTGGGTCTTAGGAAGCATCACAACGAACAAAGCTAGTGGAGGTGATGGAATTCCAGTTGAGCTATTTGAAATCCTGAAAGATGATGCTGTGACAGTGATGCACTCAATATGCCAGCAAATTTGGAAAACTCAGCAGTGGCCACAGGACTGGAAAAGGTCAGTTTTCATTCTAATCCCAAAGGAAGACAATGCCAAAGAATGCTCAAACTTCTGCACAATTGCACTCATCTCACATGCTAATAAAGTAATGCTTAAAATTCTCCAAGCCAGGCTTCAGCAACATGTGAACCATGAACTTCCAGATGTTCAAGCTGGTTTTAGAAAAGGCAGAGGAACCAGATATCAAATTCCCAACATCCACTGGGTCATCGAAAAAACAAGAGAATTCCAGAGAAACATCTATTTCTGTGTTATTGACTATGCCAAAGCCTTTGACTGTGTGGATCACAATAAACTGTAGAAAATTCTGAAAGAAATGGGAATAACAGACCACCTGATCTCTTGAGAAACCTATATGCAGGTCAGGAAGCAACAGTTAGAACTGGACATGGAACAACAGACTGGGTCCAAATAGGAAAAGGAGTACGTCAAGACTGTATATTGTCACTCTGCTTATTTAACTTATATGCAGAGTACATCATGAGAAACCGTGGACTGGAGGAATCACAAGCTGGAATCAAGATTGCTGGGAGAAATATCAATCGCCTCAGATATGCAGATGACACCACCCTTATGGCAGAAAGTAAAGAACTAAAGACTCTGTTGATGAAAGGGAAAGAGGAGAGTGAAAAAGTTGGCTTAAAGCTCAACATTCAGAAAACTAAGATCATGGCATCCGGTCCCATCACTTCATGGCAAATAGATGGGGAAACAGTGGAAACAGTGGCTGACTTTATTTTGGGGGGCTCCAAAATCACTGCAGATGGTGACTGCAGCCATGAAATTAAAAGACGCTTACTCCTTGGAAGGAAAGTTATGACCAACCTAGATAGCATATTGAAAAGCAGAGACATTACTTTGCCAAGAAAGGTCCATCTAGTCAAGGCTATGGTTTTTCCAGTAGTCATGTATGGATGTAAGAGTTGGACTATAAAGAAAGCTGAGCACTGAAGAATTGATGCTTTTGAACTGTGGTGTTGGAGAAGACTCTTGAGAGTTCCTTCAACTGCAAGGAGATCCAGCCAGTCCATCCTAAAGGAGATCAGTCCTGGGTATTCATTGCATGATTGCTGTTGAAGCTGAAACTCCAATATTTTGCCCACCTGATGCGAAAAGCTGACTCATTTGAAAAGACTCTGATGTTGGAAAAGATTGAGGGCAGGAGGAGAAGGGGACGACAGAAGATGAGATGGTTGGATGGCATCACCAACTCAATAGACATGGTTTGGGTGGTCTCTGGAAGTTGGTGATGAACAGGGAGGCCTGTCTTGCTGCGGTTCATGGGTTCGCAAAGAGTCTAACACGATTCAGTGGCTGAACTGAACTGAAAACATTTTTAGAAGCTGCATGGAACACAGTCTTTACTCTTGGTAAGTATTGAAATAATAACCTTTATAAAATTATGACTGTTTCAAAAGTATATTTTTCTCCATTAAGAATCCTTGTGCCTTATTAGTCAGAGGTATTTCTCTTGAAAGCCAGAACTTTGTAAACTGAAACGTATAGAGAATCTAATTGTTATAAATATATAAATCCTAATCCTCAGAATCTATAAATGTTACTTTATATGGAAAAAGGGACTTTGCAGATGTGATTAAATTAATAATAAGGTAAAATAAATAAAAATCTTGGGATGGAGAGAGCATTTATATTAACCCTACATGCCTTAAATATAATTACAGTTGTCCAACAACAAAAAAAGGGAGACGGGGTTTTTTGACTACAGATGATGAGACGGTGATACATGGCAGAAAGATAGGTTGGATTAATGCACATTGAAGAAAGTGGGGGCCACAAGCGAAAGACTAATGGCAGCCATAGAAGCGAAGTGTGAAAAACGTAATAACCTCTCACAGCCTCCTCCAGCAAACAGCCTTGCCAACAAGTTGACTTTGGCACAGTGAAACCGATCTTGCATGGACTTTTGACTTCCGGAACTGTAAGAGAATAAAGTTGCATTGTTTTAAGTCACTAAGGTTGTGGTAATTTGTTACAATGACAATAGAAAATTAACATAGGACCATGGAACCCAAGTCTCCTGCATTGCAGGCAGATTTTTTTACCATCTGAGCCACCAGAGAAACCCTACCTATTTTCAAGTTAGACTTAAATAATACAGGGCACATATAGGCTGAGAGCTATGGCTTTGATAGTAAGCACTTACTAAAAATGAAAGCAAAACATTTACACTTCATCCTGCATGACAGAATTTTGGATATTTGGTGTCTTGTGTGCTCCCTCACAGCACCGAGCCAATCAAGAAAGGACCTTCTCCCTGCATTGATGCAGCAGAGCACACAACAATAAAATAATCACTCAAATGAAATTGAAATGCTGAACTACCAGTATTTCAAGAAAATTACAGAGATCCATTTATTATTTTCATCTGCACATAAATTATGCATGTGTGTGTATGCATACTATCACTTCAGGCATATCTGACTCTTGGCAACCTTGTGGACTATAACTTGCCAGGCTCCTCTGTCCATTGCCGGGAGCCGGCATATTGCATATTGAGTGCATATTGCATATTGCATATTGAGTGCAGCACTTTCCACAGCATCATCTTTCAGGATCTGGAATAGCTCAACTGGAATTCTATCACTGCCGGGAGCCAGCGTGAGGAACTCCGCCCATGACAAAGGTCATGAGGAAGGAGGCTCGGCACACGCAAAGGTGGGATCGAGCCTCAGGAGTCCCCCTGGAAATTCTCGAGCATTTACACCCAAAACCAGAGTCTGCCTACTTTCTGCTTTCACCTACACCTCTGACTTTACGGGGGGCTGTCCCCCACTACCTCTCTGAAAAAAGTTAGCTTACAGCTCCAGTTAATAATTCCTGGGTGTGACAGTGTTTAACCTACAAACTCCTTTGGAAATCCTCTAGCCTGCCTGAATAGGTTTTTCCGGCCACATGTGATTGTTCAGAGCCTCCCAACTGTGAGAGGCAGGAGATGTTCTAAACTGTGTAAACACAGATTCTTTTGAATAGTTAAAAGATTGATTAGAAATTGTATTGGTGAAGGGATTTTCACTTGTTGGGCCAATGTTTGCTGCTAAGTTTCCATATCCCTTACCTGCTGTGTCCCTGGCAGTGTATTGATTAATATAATTGGTGTAAGTAGTAGCTTTAATGTTTGTAACCTGGGACCCTTGAGTTAATTCTTTTTCTTGTTATAGCCCACCACACCTTTGCTCTGTAGGAATGCAACTTTATCTAATGCTTTTGGAGGGTGGCTCCTGACCAATCACCTTTAGAGAAAAATAAGTTTTCTGAAGAGAAGGTCTTAAAATGTTAACAGGCCTCCGGGCCAGAAGATGATGCAAATCACCTAAGCTTTTGCATATGATAAGTTTGCAGGAAGAAAGCCTGGCTTGCTGCAAGACTCTACCCCTTCCCCCATTATCCTCTATGCATAACTTAAGGTATAAAAACTACTTTGAAAAATAAAGTGCGGGCCTTGTTCACCGAAACTTGGTCTCACCATGTCGTTCTTTCTCTTACCTTCTGGCTGAATTATTCAGCCTCTTTTCTCCACTGAATTTCCTCACTGAGCTATCCTTATTTCAGCCTCTTTTCTTCACTGAATTTTACTGAGCTTTCCTCATTCTATTACTCTTTATATCCTTAATTAACATTTAATTAAGCAATTGTTTCCTGATTTTCGCCTACGCCGTCTCTCCTTCGAATACCCTGGATCAGCCGGGGCTGGTCCCTGGCAGTCCATAGGATTTTTCAGGCGAGAATACTGGAGCAGGTTGCCATGCCTCCTCCAGGGGATCTTCCCCACCCAGGGATCTAACCCTCTTATGTCTCCTGAATTGGCAGATGGGTTCTTTACCACCTGGAAGCCCTAAACTATGCATAACACCAGAAAACAAAGGAAAGTATAAAACATTACATTTCATAAAAAGTGCACAGTGGCAAGCATCATTATTGCAGAACTCATGTAAAGCTTTTAATCTAATCAATTAAGTCTTACTTAAAGCATGCTTTCATTCATCCATGGTCAAAGGAGTTGCATTTTTTCAAATAAATGAATATATATTTATATGTTTATATATTTATTTATGAATAAAATTATATATATATATATATAAACTTTCAAAGAACTGAAAGCTATAGATGTTTACTGCCAAATTGGATAAAAATCATGTATTTTTTTCATCTTTACTTTTTACCTCCTCCTTGTTGGAAAAAAGAAAAGTATTAACAAAAGAAAATGACATAAAAAAAAAACAATGACATAAAAAAGTGGGTTTTGGCATAGATTAAATAACCCAAGTGTCAAATCTGCCCCTTTGTTTTGTCTAGGATGTACTATGTCATTTCCCTGAAGAATGAGTCAAACTGAATGAACCCACTTTTATAGTTCTCCTTCTATTTGACAATATTACACCTATCAATTCAGTGGAGAGCAAGATGTGATGGTATGCATAAAAGTTTACAACCTTATAATTTGCAGTAACACAATGGTTATTAGTGTATACCTTTGCTGAGGAAGTTTAAGTTCACAAATTGCAAAATGTTCTAAGTATCTGAAGAGAGAAAGCATAGGTGAGGAACAAAGGAAAGAAGTAGAAATAGACATTTCCTATCTACTATAAATCTAAAATTAATTCTGTGCTATTTGTGAGCTTTTCAAATCTCTCCAAAAGTGAAAAACCACATATTAGAACTGGGAAATATTATTGCTTTTAATTTTAAATATATATGAACATATAGACTCATCTGGAGAAGGCAATGGCACTCCATGCCAGTACTCTTGCCTGGAAACTCCCATGGACAGAGGAGCCTGGTAGGCTGCAGTCCATGGGGTCACTAAGAGTCGACACAACTGAGCGAATTCATTTTCACTTTTCACTTTCATGCATTGGAGAAGGAAATGGCAACCCACTCCAGTATTCTTGCCTGGAGAATTCCAGGAACAGGGGAGCCTGGTGGGCTGCCGTCTATGGGGTCGCACAGAATCAGACACGACTGAAGCGACTTAGCAGCAGCAGCATCATAGACTCATCAGGGAAAGTTAATTAGGAAATGTGTTCGTAGAAAGCTACCTGTAAGCACTCTGTTTCTAATCAAAAATTACAGGAAGATAATTTGTATTTTCTGTCAACCTAGCTCAGTGTGGCTGGACCTGTCTCAGTGGTGGCAGTCATGTGAGGAGGATGATTTACATGCAACATTTACTTTGCCACAAGTTTGGACCCATGCTCTGGTTTCCCTACAGCTGGACTAGCTCCATGTCCACGTAGGTCTGCCTCTTAATTCTGATATTATGGACCATCTCTGCAGACATCCTGGAATGTGAAGTCAAGTGGGCTTTAGGAAGTATCACTACAAACAAAGCTAGTGAAGTTGATGGAATTCCAGATGAGCTATTTCAAATCCTAAAAGATGATGCTGTGAAAGTGCTGCATTCAATATGCCAGCAAATTTGGAAAACTCAGCAGAGGCCATGGAACTGGAAAAGGTCAGTTTTCATTTCAACCCCAAAGGAAGGCAATGCCAAAGAATACTCAAACTACCAAACAATTGCACTCATCTCACATGCTAGCAATATAATGCTCAAAATTCTCCAAGCCAGGCTTCAGCAATATGTGAACCGTGAACACCCAATGTTCAAGCTGGTTTTATAAAAGGCAGAGGAAGCAGAGATCAAATTGCCAACATCCGCTGGATCATGGAAAAAGCAAAAGAGTTCCAGGAAAGCATCTATTTCTGCTTTATTGACTATGCCAAAGCCTTTGACTGTGTGGATCACAATAAACTGTGGAAAATTCTGAAAGAGATGGGGATACCAGACCACCTGACCTGTCTTTTGAGAAATGTGTATGCAGGTCAAGAAGCAACAGTTAGAATTGGACATGGAACAACAGACTGGCTCCAAACAGGAAAAGAAGTACTTTAAGGCTGTATAATGTCACCCTGCTTATTTAACTTATATGCAGAGTACATCATGAGAACACTGGGATGGAAGAAGCACAAGCTGGAATCAAGATTGCTGGGAGAAATATCAATAACCTCAGATATGCAGATGACACCACCCTTATGGCAGAAAGTGAAGAGGAACTAAACAGCTTCTTTATGAAACTGAAAGAGGAGAGTGAAAAAGTTGGTTTAAAACTCAACAGTAAGAAAACAGATCATGGCATCCGGTCCCACCACTTCATGGCAATAGATGGGGAAACAGTGGCTGACTTTACTGTTTTGGGCTCCAAAATCACTGCAGATGGTGATTGCAGCCATGAAATTAAAAGACGCTTACTCCTTGGAAGGAAAGTTACGACCAACCTAGAGAGCATATTCAAAAGCAGAGATGTTACTTTTTCAACAAAGGTCCATCTAGTCAAGGCTGTAGTTTTTCCAGTAGTCATGTATGGATGTGAGAGTTGGACTATAATGAAAGCTGAGCACTGAAGAATTGATGCTTTTGAACTGTGGTGTTGGAGAAGACTCTTAAGTGTCCCTTGGACTGCATGGAGATCCTACCAGTCCATCCTAAAGGAGATCAGTCCTGGGTATTCATTGCATGATTGCTGTTGAAGCTGAAACTCCAATATTTTGTCCACCTGATGTGAAGAGCTGACTCATCTGAAAAGACCCTGATGCTGATAAAGATTGAGGGCAGGAGGAGAAGGGGACGACAGAAGATGAGATGGTTGGAAAGCCTCACCAACTCAATGGACATGAGTTTGGGTAAACACTGGGAGTTGGTGATGGACAGGGAGGCCTGGAGTTCTACGGTCCATGGGGTTGCAATGAGTTGGACATGACTGAGCGACTTAAGTGAACTGAACTTCAAGAGTACTTGAGCAAGGGAAGCCAGAGGGACAAGAAGCAGGCATAAACAAGCCTTTCCCCATCTTCTTGCTTCCTAGTGCTTGGGTGGTTTGCAGAGACCCTACTTTACCTTGCACCAAGTCTGAGAAATTTAGCTTTTGAATAAATTATGTCTGCCCTTGGCTGTTGTATCAGCATGGAGCTTGTGGTATGATAACAATTCCTGGTGAATCACAGAAGGATATTCTAGGATTGTCAAGCAGCATCAAATAACCAGATGAATTTCCTGAAGAACAATACCTTAAATGACTAAAATAAATGTTTTCATTTTAGACTTTTCAAAGAAATACTTAGTAGGGGAATGAAAGTATCCTTGGATTTGGGCTGCTAGACACGCACCTCAGTTCATCAAGTCCTTAAATGAAGGCAGAAAATCTATAGATCGTTGTCTGGAAGTATAAGATAAACAAGTAGCAATGAAAATAATACTATAAATCAATTCATGGTTAAACAATAGGCGATTCCAGAATACAGAAAATGAGGCTTCCCTGGTAGTGCTAGTGGTAAAGAATCTGCCTGACAATGCAGGAGATGCAAGAGACACAGGTCCTGGGTCAGGAAAATCCCCTAGTGGAGGTCATGGCAACCCACTCCAGTATTTTTGCCTGTAGAATCCCATGGAAAGAGGAGCCTGGTGGACTAGAGTCCATAAAGCCTCAAAGAGTCAGACATGACTAAAGTGACAGCACACACAGAAAATACTGCTCTAAGTTTGAGAATACGAGAGATTAGTTTGGAGTAGGATCTGTTGTAGGCAGAATGATGGCCACCCCCAAAAGTCCAAGTCTTTTTTTTTTTTTTTTTTTTTTAAACTTCACATAATTGTATTAGTTTTGCCAAATATCAAAATGAATCTGCCACAGGTATACATGTGTTCCCCATCCTGAACCCTCCTCCCTCCTCCCTCCCCATACCATCCCTCTGGGTCGTCCCAGTGCACTAGCCCCAAGCATCCAGTATCATGCATCGAACCTGGACTGGCATCTCGTTTCATACATGATATTTTACATGTTTCAATGCCATTCTCCCAAATCTTCCCACCCTCTTCCTCTCCCATAGAGTCCATAAGACTGTTCTATACATCAGTGTCTCTTTTGCTGTCTCGTACACAGGGTTATTGTTACCATCTTTCTAAATTCCATATATATGCATTATTATACTGTATTGGTGTTTTTCCTTCTGGCTTACTTCACTCTGTATAATAGGCTCCAGTTTCATCCACCTCATTAGAACTGATTCAAATGTTTTATTTTTAATGGCTGAGTAATACTCCATTGTGTATATGTACTACTGCTTTCTTATCCATTCATCTGCTGATGGACATCTAGGTTGCTTCCATGTCCTGGCTATTATAAACAGTGCTGCGATGAACATTGGGGTACACGTGCCTCTTTCCCTTCTGGTTTCCTCAGTGTGTATGCCCAGCAGTGGGATTGCTGGATCATAAGGCAGTTCTATTTCCAGTTTTTTAAGGAATCTCCACACTGTTCTCCATAGTGGCTGTACTAGTTTGCATTCCCACCAACAGTGTAAGAGGGTTCCCTTTTCTCCACACCCTCTCCAGCATTTATTATTTGTAGACTTTTGGATCAAAGCCATTCTGACTGGTGTGAAATGGTACCTCATAGTGGTCTTGATTTGCATTTCTCTGATAATGAGTGATGTTGAGCATCTTTTCATGTGTTTGTTAGCCCTCTGTATGTCTTCTTTGGAGAAATGTCTATTTAGTTTTTTGGCCCATTTTTTGATTGGGTCATTTATTTTTCTGGAGTTGAGCTGTAGGAGTTGCTTGTATATTTTTGAGACTAGTTGTTTGTCAGTTGCTTCATTTGCTATTATTTTCTCCCATTCTGAAGGCTGTCTTTTCACCTTGCTAATAGTTTCCTTTGATGTGCAGAAGCTTTTAAGGTTAATTAGGTCCCATTTGTTTATTTTTGCTTTTATTTCCAATATTCTGGGAGGTGGGTCATAGAGGATCCTGCTGTGATGTATGTCAGAGAGTGTTTTGCCTATGTTCTCCATCTTAATTCTAAAACTGTAAGTATGTTATGCCACCTCGCAAAGGGGAATAAAGGCTGCTAATCAGATTTAATATAAGGAATTTACCCTGGTTATCCAAGTGGATGCAATGTATTCATAATGATCAATTAAAGTGAGATTGTGAAATCAGAGGAAGATGGAAGACCCTACATTAAAGATGGAGGGAGGGGCCACAAACAAGGAAGAATGCAGCCCAAGGAGCTGGAAAAGATAGGACAATAAATTCTCCTCTAGACCTTCCAAAGGAAACACAACCCAATGGACACTTTTTTTTTTTTTTTTTTTGTCTTCAGTACACTGAGACCCATTTCAGACTTCCGACCTTCAGAATAGTATGGTATTAAATTTGTGTTGTTTAAACCACTAAGTTTAAAGTAATTCATTTAACAGCAATGGGAAACTAACACATAGTCCTAGAATAAGTGTATGGGGTATAAATATCCAGTGACATTTGGTTAACCAGAATTTTAGTTGATTATAGGTTTTGTGTAGGGGTGTCCTGAGAAATAAAGCATGTAACATTTTGGTTGAATCCCTTTAAATGCAAAGCTGAAAATCTTAGTTGTCTTTCAGTGGTATGGAGAAGCAGAATGAGCAAGGTAGCTTACTTATGCCATGCTCTGTGGATATGTTTTATTGCAGACCTACTTGTTTTCATACCCCTTCTTTTTTTTCTTGTGCAAACCATCTAATTTTACCTGGACCCTTGTGCTGCAACTTTTGAAATAAGTTTTTTTTCTTTCCCTTGGTCCTCCATGGAAAATATTCCATTTTGATCATCTAGAGGAGGTTAGGAAAGAAGATTGGAAGAAAAAACTATACATAATATTATGTATATGTAGCAATAACCCAACATTTTAGAATCATATACAAATAATAATTATTAATGTATGTGCTTTTTAAAGGCTACTTCTTTCTCTGTATCCTCTAGATTTTGTATGGGTAAACATGGAACTGTTTGGATTTTAATAGAGAATCTTTGCCTATATGTCAGGCTAAAAACAATTCTGTGTCTAAGTTTTGCTTAGGTTTTCTAACATTTGTATAGCTAACAAAAATTTTATTATAACATTTTATAAGAAACAAAATGTTTTTATATGTGTTATCTCATTGAATCCTCAAGGCAATCTGAGAAATTATATATTATTATGTGCCGGGGTCCAGCCCCAGCTGATCCAGGGTATTCGAAGGAGAGATGGCATAGGCAACCTATTTATTTAAATATTTATCAAAGATATAAAGAGTAATAGGATGAGGATAGCTCAGTAGGAAAATTCAGTGGAGAAAAGAGGCTGAGTAGCTTGGTTTACGCGGGAGACCAATAAAACTTCAAGACAAGAAGTTTGCACCACTTACATAGGCCGCAGGCGTCCTTCCTTTCTCCCGAAGGAGAGGAGACACTGAGGCTTCCCCGGTCAGATCTTAGAAGACCAGGCATAATTAGCAAGCATGGCGGGTTCCGTGCTCCAGATGGAGACTCAGCCAGAATGTGGGAGAGAGAGCGACATGGGGAGACCAAGTTTCGGTGAACAAGGCCCGCACTTTATTTTCCAAGGTAGTTTTTATACCTTAAGTTGTGCATAGAGAATAATGGGGGAAGGGGTGGAGTCATGCAAGGACAGCAGTTCCTGGTCCTAATTGAAGCCAGGCTTTCAAACTTATCATATGCAAAAGTTCAGGTGAATTACATCATCTTCTGGCCAGGAGGCCTGTTAACATTTTGAGAAACTTATCTTTCTCTAAAGGTGATTATTCCAAAGTCAGACACCAGCCTCCAAAAAAGCATTGGACAAAGCTGCATTCCTATAGGGCAAAGGTGAGGTGGGCTCAATCAAGAAAAGAATTAACTCAAGGGTCCAAGGTTACAAACATTGAGGCTACTACTTACATTTCTATACACCCATTATATCAATCAATACACTGCCAAGGACACAGTAGGTAAGGAATATGGAGACTTAGCAGCAAACATTGGCCCAAAAAGTGAAAAAACCCTTCACCAATACAATTTCTAATCAATCTTTTAACTACTCAAATGAATCTGTGTTTAGACAGTTTAGAACATCTCCTGCCTCTCACAGTTGGGAGGCTCTGAACAATCACATGTGGCCGGAAAAACCTATTCAGGCAGGCTAGAGGATTTCCAAATGACTTTGTAGGTTAAACACTGTCACACCCAGGAATTAGTAACTGGAGCTGTAAGCTAACTTTTTTTCAGAGAGAGGTAGTGGGGGACAGCCCCCTGTAAAGTCAGAGGTGTAGGTGAAGCACAAAGCAGAAAGTAGGCAGACTCTGGTTTTGGGGGTAGATGCTCGAGAATTTCCAGGGGGACTCCTGAGGCTTGATCCCGCCTTTGCGTGTGCCGAGCCTCCTTCCTCATGACCTTTGTCATGGGCGGAGTTCCTCACGCTGGCTCCCGGCAGTGATAGAATTCCAGTTGAGCTATTCCAGATCCTGAAAGATGATGCTGTGGAAAGTGCTGCACTCAATATGCAATATGCAATATGCACTCAATATGCAATATGCCGGCTCCTGGCAATTATGATCATGTTCATCAGTTCAGTTCAGTCGCTCAGTGTCTCCAACTCTTTGCAACCCCATGGACTGCAGCATGCCAGGCCTCTCTGTCCATCACCAAATCCCAAAGTTTACAGAAACTCATGTCCATTGAGTGGTGATGACATCCAACCATCTCATCCTCTGTCGTTCCCTTCTTTTCTCACCTTCAATCTTTCCCAGCATCAGGGTCTTTTCAAATAAGTCAGCTCTTTGTATCAGGTGGCCAAACTATTGGTGTTTCAGCTTCAACATCAGTCCTTCCAATGAACATTCAGGACTGATTTCCTTTCGGTTGGACTGGTTGGAACTCCTTGCAGTCCAAGGGATTCTCAAGAGTCTTCTCCAACACCACATTACAAAAGCATCAATTCTTCAGCGTGCAGCTTTCTTTATACACTAAGGCTAATAGAGTTCTGCCAAGAGAATGCACTAGTCATAGCAAACTCCCTCTTCTAACAATGCAAGAGAAGAGTCTACACATGGACATCACCAGATGCTCAACACTGAAATAAGATTGATTATATTCTTTGCAGCCAAAGATGGAGAAGCTCTATACAGTCAGCAAAAATAAGACCAGGAGCTGACTGTGGCTCAGATCATGAACTCCTTATTGCCAAATGCAGACATAAATTGAAGAAAGTGAGGAAAACCACTAGACCATTCAGGTAAGATCTAAATCAAATCCCTTATGATTATACAGGGGGAGTGAGAAATAGATTTAAGGGACTAGATCGGATAGAGTGCCTGATGAACTATGGACAGAGGTTCATGACATTGTACAGGAGACAGGGATCAATACCATCCCCAAGAAAAAGAAATAAAAAAAAGGAAAAGG
This sequence comes from Bos indicus x Bos taurus, assembly GCF_003369695.1. Taxonomy (NCBI): domain Eukaryota; kingdom Metazoa; phylum Chordata; class Mammalia; order Artiodactyla; family Bovidae; genus Bos; species Bos indicus x Bos taurus. The sequence goes on along the minus strand of NC_040081.1, from coordinate 80,586,144 downwards.
GCTGTCTGAGGAGGCCTTACAAATAGCTATGAAAAGAAGAGAAGCAAAAAGCAAAGGAGAAAAGAAAAATAAACCCTTTGAATGCAGAGTTCCAAAGAATAGCAAGGAGAGATAAGAAAGCCTTCCTCAGTGATCAGAGCAAATAAATCAAATAAAACAATTGAATGGGAAAGACTAGAGATCTCTTCAAGAAAATTAGAGATACCAAGGGAACATTTCATGCAAAGATGGGCACGATAAATTGTATGGACCTAACAGAAACAGAAGATATTAAGAAGAGATGACAAGAATACACAGAATAACTTTACAAAAAAAGATCTTCATGATCCAGATAACCATGATGGTATGATCACTCACCTAGAGCCAAACGTCCTGGAATGCAAATTCAAGTGGGCCTTAGGAAGCATAACTATGAACAAAGCTAGGGAAGGTGATGGAATTCCAGTTGAGCTATTTCAAATCCTAAAAGATGATGCTGTGAAAGTGCTGCATTCAATATGCCAGCAAATTTGGAAAGCTCAGCAATGGCCACAGGAATGGAAAAGGTCTATTTTCATTCCAATCCCAAAGAAAGACAATGCCAAAGAATGTTCAAACTACCAAACAATTGCACTCATCTCACATACTAGCAAAGTAATGCTCAAAATTCTCCAAGCCAGGCTTCAATAGTATGTGAACCATGAACTTACAGATGTTCAAGCTGGTTTTAGAAAAGACAGAGGAACCAGAGATCAAATTGCCAACATGCACTGGATCATTGAAAAGCAAGAGTTACAGAAAAAAAATCTACTTCTGCTTTATTGACTACTCCAAAGCCTTTACTTTGTGGATCACAACAAACTGTGGAAAATTCTGAAAGAGATGGGAATACCAGACCATCTTACCTGCCTGTTGGGAAATCTTTATGCAGGTCAAGAAGCAACAGCTAGAACTGGACATAGAAGAACAGAGTGGTTCCAAATTGGGAAAGGAGTACTTCAAGTTTGTATATTGCCAACCTGCTTATTTAACTTATATGCAGAGCACATCATGCAAAATTCTAGGATGGATGAGGCACAAGCTAGAATCCAGATTGCCAGGAGAAGTATCAATAACTTCAGCTATGCAGATGACACCACCCTTCTGCAGGAAGGGAAGAAGAACTAAAGAACCTCTTGATGAAAGTGAAAGAAGAGAGTGAAAAAATTGGCTTAAAGCTCAACATTCAAAAAATGAAGATCATGACATATTGTTTCATCATTTCATGGCAATTAGATGGGGAAACTAGAAACAGTGACAGACTTTATTTTGGGGACTCCAAAATCACTGCAGATGGTGATTGCAGCCATGAAATTAAGAGAAAATTAACTTGCTCCTTGGAAGAAAAGCTATGACCAACCTAGACAGCATATTTAAAAGCAGAGACATTACTTTGCTGACAAAGGTCCATCTAGTCAAAGCTATGGTTTTTCCAGTAGCCATGTATGGATGAGAGAATTGGGGTGTAAAGAAAGCTGACCTCTGAAGAATTGATGCTTTTGAACTGTGGTGTTGGAGAAGACTCTTGAGAGTCCCTTGGACTGCAAGGAGTTCCAACTAGTCCATCCTAAAGGAAATCAGTACTGAATATTCATTGGATGGACTGATGTTGAAGCTGAAACTCCAATACTTTGGACACTTGATGCAAAGAACTGACTCATTGGAAAAGACCCTGATGCTGGAAAAGATTGAAGGTGGGAGGAGAAGAGCACGGCAGAATATGAGATGGTTGAATGGATGACATCCAGAATATGGATGACATCACCAACTCTGTAGACACGAGTTGGAGCAAGCTCCGGGAGTTGGTGATGGACAGGAAAGCTTGGCGTGCTGTAGTCCATGGGGTCGCAAATAGTGGGCCATGACTAGTGACTAAACTGAACTGATATATATAATTATATAGATATATATCTGTATAATTATACTCCTGTAAAAAAAAAAACAAAAAACGCTTATTTCACAGTAGTTGTCAGTACATGAACAACTTTTGAAAAACAATTTTTGGATGAATCATGATTTTACATAATATGCATAAAATTCAGTATGTTGAATGTCAGGGAATATTTCTAATCAAAATAAAATTTAGCCTATTTCTGTCTCTCATGGAGTACAGTGAGGTACTGCTTGTCTTGAGAAGTTAAGTTCATTTTCAATTATTTCAAATAACATACACTCAAGTGCTTTTTAAAAGAGAAGTTTCAAGATTCAGTCACTGTGGTGTATGGTTTGGGCTTGGTTGAGCAATCTTATAATTCTGTAAATCTGTAAAATAATTATATATTTAAATGATTTTTCCTGTGATAAGTCTGCATAGTTTTCATCAATTCATTAGAGAGAATGTAACCAAAAATATAAATTTAGGAAGTAGTGTTTCACTTGGCAATTAAGCCCATAACAACTTTACAGGGAATTGGGATCTCTGTATATTAGATTTGGAGAAAAGAGAAGGAAAAGGAGGAAGGAGGAAAGAAAAAAAGAGAGAAGTAGGAGGGAAGAACTTTGATTGACACTATAATAGAATGAGAAAATAACTTTCCAAATAATTTAATTACTTCATTATTAAATCACTTATTGATCTAACATTTTGTAAGACATTTTGTTTTAAAATTCCTTCAGTGTAAAGTGTGTGAAACTATAATTTCAACAATATTTCTAATATGCATTAAGCCTGAAAATGTTGCAACCTACAGTTAACCACTTTTTGATTTATGTGTTTAATATAGTATGGCTTAGCATGCAGTATTATGATGAGATAACCAGACATAATTTAGGTGAGATATATGAGAGAACATCCTATTCTGAGTCAAATACCAAAGACTAATTTCTTGGAGTAGGAAGCTCAGAGGAATTTAAATAATCAGGACTTGGAAATGAATATAAAATAAGAAAAATCACATTATCAATACATAAATATTTTGCATACACAAGAAGTTAAAATTAAACTGTACTACAATCATGAAACTGAACTAATCTGCTATACATGAAAAATAATGGATTTTTTATTTACTAGAATAAAGCATTATTATTCAAATGCTACTATTAAAAACAGTAGATGTATGACTTCTGGTTTTAGTTTGAGGAGTCCTTTTTTTTTTTCCCTTTTCTTCATACTAAATTTTTCCTCTTTACTATTAAAATCATATTCTGAATATCTTGCAGTTCACATTTCTGACAAGTTTGGGGAATAAAGTAGGCTATAAATCACTGCTATGCAAAACATTTTTTCTTAATTTAATTTTCTTCTTCTTAGAACCCATTTGTAATTAGATTAGTGGACTATTGTGCTCTGGAATAAGTACATGACCATACTGCTTAGCCCAAATTGTCTTGACAACAAATTTGTAGAAATAGGACACAGTTAAATTGTGTTTATTCGAACACCAGATGCTTGAATCTTGGAATATCAACTACCCTCCAGTCATTTCCTAAGTCATTTGAGCATGTTCACAGGAAATTCATCATCATTTCCCCACAAAGAGGTGGCTTAAGCTAAGTGGTAGACATTCTGTGCTTTATTCATTTTACCACATGAGTCTCTGAGATATGGATGCTCTCTTCTGGTTACTCTTAGAAATAACATTCAGAATCTGCAACATGACACTTAGTAGTCAAAGCCTCAGGACAGCATGTAACCTTTGATCTCTAAGGCTCTCACTGACATCACAGAACTAAAAGACAATTCTGTATCTTCTTAAATATACGAACTTGAAAACGGTTACTGAATAGCATTTATTTTTATAACTCTTTGGGGAGTACCATCAGTTTAATTATGCATGATCTCTACAGATGTCTGCACTATAATGTTGAAGTCTCTAATACTTTTTTAGAAAGTTCATGTAAAGGAAATTTACATGAATATGTTCCAGAATCCATGAATATGTTAGTTTTCTAATTTAGAGAAGGTGGAAACTTAAAATCTTACCATTTTGATATTTTCTGATATGGTGGTAGTAGTGGTTTAGTTGCTAAGTTGTGTCCAACTCTTATGACCTTATGAACTGTAGCCTGTCATGCTCCTCTGTCCTCCAGGCAAGAATACTGGAGTGGGTTGCCATTTCCTTCTCCAGATCTTCTCCTTCTCCAGGGTCTGGAGATCTTCCAGACCCAGGGATTGAACCTGGATCTCCTGCATTGCAGGTAGATTCTTTACCGACTCAGCTACAAGGAAAGCCCTTGATATGGTGCATATAGTATAACCTTATAAATATTACAAATGAATCGTAAACTAAAATTAGCTTTAAATAAAATACTTAAATATTTACAAAATTTAAGGTTACATATGAGTCACCATTTATGATTGCTGGGTCTACTGGATTTAAGTGTTAATATTAGTAATATATGCATGGAAGTGTTAACTTAGTTTTAAAACAACATAATTGTTTAGAAATATATGTTGAGGAAAGAATTAACTGTATATTCTTAGCACACACACATCAGTGTTATTTGCTTAGTTATGTCTGATTCTTTGTGGACTATAACCATGGACTATAATTCCCCAGGCTCCTCTGTCTATAGAATTCTTTCCAAGAATACTGGAGTGGGTTGCCATTTCCTTCTCCAGGGGATCTTCCTAATCTAGGGACTGAAGCCAAGTCTCCTGTATTGCAGGTGGATTCTTTACTGTCTGAGCCACCAGGGAAACCCGTATATGATTTCTTACATAATAATTATTCTATTTAATAGATGTCTTATTAAAGTATTATTAAAATGAGCTCAGAGAATATACATTTATACTTATTGTATCTCTATTATGACCACTTCAATATTAAATTAGGAGATTATTTAAATTCTTAATTGGAACTCATCAGAAGAATGGTCCAGGTTTACTTTTCCTGATATCCTATAATATTTTATACTTCATAGTGAAATATATTAACAAATGTGGTTCCTTTCTGGTATCCAAGCTGTGATACAGATTTCAATCTCTCTAAAAATTACTAAAAATAAAATTACCTTTAATATGTTTTTCCTTAGCTACTTATACTTAATTCTGATCCTAATGGTGATTACACAGTCTGTGTAGAAAATAAAAATACTACTAAAGTTATATTTTTCTTCAATAGGATATGTCAAAAGTTTTGGCAGGTGAATGTCTTCTATAAAATGCTTTCTGAGGTTATTTGGAAAAAATATCATATTTCCTCTCTCAGACTGGCACTGGGAAAAAGACATTTGTGCTGATTGTTGCCCAAATAATAATCTTTGTACTGTCTCCACTTCTTCAGTCTCTTTACTCAAAAACATTTCTATGCCTTTTTTATTTTTTGCCACAACTGATACCCCATTGTTAAGCATGTATTTAGCAATAGTAACTCTTATTAAAGCTTTTGCTTTACTTTCAGTGTTGTGATTGGAATATAATACTGTAGATCTCCTTGAAAACAGCTTCACTATTTTCATTCTTTTCCCTGAAAAGTAAAAAGTGGCACTATATCATAATTCCAGAAAAAATGATGTTATATTCTTTTAGGCAAATTATCATATTGGCAAAATGAAACATAAAACAAACTTGCATTTATTTGTTTTTTTAACTTTTCCAGATTAAATATTTCAAAGTATATGCTATCAAATCAAGCTATATCACCATTTTTCATATTCACTAAAGGGAATATAAAGAATGGGAAACATGATAATGGCTTGGATTGAAAGTAAAAATGAAACACTAATACAGAATTGAGGCTTTCTGAATAATTATAATTGAAGTTCATTATGTAGGACATGTATCTGGAAGAGATCAACTAGGTTTTCTGACTCACTAAGTTTGTTTAATGAAAATAGGAAGAATGAATTTTGGGGAAAAGTCAAGAATTGTTTTTCCTTCATTACATATGCCCATCAATGTGGCCTAAAAATGTTTATCTTCCACACTGGTAGCAAAACTAATCTCCCACACTCTGATGGAATTTTTATCTCATTGCTCTTTTTTAATTGGCAGTGAAGCACTGAAAATGTAGAATTAAACACTAGTACAATCTGTCCTTTAATGAGGTTTTTGCCCTTTTCTTCTGATATTGTTTTTCTGAACCAAAGTGTCTCTTGACAACTTAATAACCATAGCACTATCATTGATTTTGTTTCTGATCAATAGCATATGTTTTCTAATTCAAAAATATATCAGTACTTTCATTGTTCTCCAAATTCAAAATGGTTATTTAATTACTTTTGCCACCTTTATTACAAGATAAAGATGTTGCTTTCAACTAACTTTACACACTAGTATAAAAAAAATTTAGATGTAAAAGACAACATGATTTTCTTTTACCATGAAAATATCAAGATCTAAATCTTTTTACTTCTCTTTTTAAATTGGTGACACTTAAGACAATCTTCCTTTGTAATCAAACAGATACAGAGTTTTCCTCTTAAAAATACATCAGAATGAGCAAATCAAAGAGTGCAAAACTAAAAGCAAAGTTGAAGAATGATAAGTCAAAATATGCCTTGCCAAAGAAGATGCTCTCCATAATAATTAAGTTACAATATCAAAATATCCTTAATAAACCCCCATACTTCCATAATTTCTTTATTTCTACTGGTTCCTACTATTCCTTTCTACAATACCATTCTTACGTTCTAGAGTTTGGTCTTCATGCATCTTGTTGTCAAGTTTGGTCTTCATGCATCTTGCTGTCATCCACGGCCATTGACTTGATTATTCTCTTTCAGTTCAGTTCAGTTCAGTTCAGTCACTCAGTCATGTCTGACTCTTTGCAACCCCATGAATTGCAGCACACCAGGCCTCCCTGTCCATCACCAACTCCCAGAGTTCACTCAGACTCACTTCCATCGAGTCAGTGATGCCATCCAGCCATCTCATCCTCTGTCGTCCCCTTCTCCTCCTGCCCCCAATCCCTCCCAGCATCAGAGTATTTTCCAATGAGTCAACTCTTCGCATGAGGTGGCTAAAGTACTGGAGTTTCAGCTTTAGCATCATTCCTTCCAAAGGCATCCCAGGGCTGATCTCCTTCAGAATGGACTGGTTGGATCTCCTTGCAGTCCAAGGGACTCTCAAGAGTCTTCTCCAACACCACAGTTCAAAAGAATCAATTCTTCCATGCTCAGCCTTCTTCACAGTCCAATTCTCACATCCATACATGACCACTGGAAAAACCATAGCCTTGGCTAGATGTACCTTTGTTGGCAAAGAAATGTCTCTGGTTTTGAATATGCTATCTAGGTTGGTCATAACTTTTCTTCCAAGGAGTAAGCGTCTTTTAATTTCATGGCTGCAGTCACCATCTGCAGTGATTTTGGAGCCCCAAAAAATAAAGTCTGACACTGTTTCCCCATCTATTTCCCATGAAGTGATGGGACCAGATGCCATGATCTTAGTTTTCTGAATGTTGAGCTTTAAGCCAACTTTTTCACTCTCCTCTTTCACTTTCATCAAGAGGCTTTTTAATTCCTCTTCACTTTCTGCCATAAGGGTGGTGTCATCTGCATATCTGAGGTTATTGATATTTCTTCCGGCAATCTTGATTCCAGCTTGTGCTTCTTCCAGCCCAGCATTTCTCATGATGTACTCTGCATACAAGTTAAATAAGCAGGGTGACAATATACAGCCTTGACATACTCCTTTTCCTATTTGGAACCAGTTTGTTGTTCCGTGTCCAGTATTCTCCTTAACTCCACGTAAAAACAGAATCTGCTATTTCCTTGGTATTTCCATAGTTATCGTCCCTCCAGGCTTCTGCTCTTTGTTTTACAAGTCTGTAACATTGAACATATTTCTTCTTTTTGGCCTCTTTCCCTGCTCACTTACCTTTCCCTTGCATACTTGTGCTGGGGGAAAAGGTATCGGGTGTGGCAGAGATTGATGCAGTGCTGAAAACTGAATTAAGAAGAAACACAACCCTCTATCAAGCTAAAATTGTGTCTAAACTATAACAACACATATGTTTATTTTTAATATATTTTTTGAAATGTAATTCTACGTCCAAATCTGATATTGAAAGGGTCTATATGGTCATTATACATTTTAGGCTATGTTATACTTTTTGTGATTTATCTACAGTATTACTCTAGATGATCAAGAGACATTTTTTTTTTTTTTTAAATATCATCAAATGTTAGACTTCCCTACTGGCTCAGATGGTAAAGCATCTGCCTACAATGTGGGAGACCCAGGTTCAATCCCTGGGTTGGGAAGATCTCCTGGAGAAGGAAATGGCAACCCACTCCAGTATTTTTGCCTGGAAAATCCCAAGGACAGAGGAGGAGCCTGTAGGCTACAGTCCACGGGGTCACAAAGAGTTGGACATGACTGAGAGACTTCACTTCAAATGTTTAAAAGATATTACACATTAATAAAGAAGTATCTTGAAAAACAGCTGTTCCAGCCAGAATTCTTTTGGTTGCAAGCAACAGAAATCCAAATAAACTGAAGCAGAAAATGGCATTCTTTGGAAAGATCCTGTGATGACTCACAGAGTTAATGTAAGATAAACAGGAATTATCTAGTACTGTCAAGATTCTCCACTCCCTGCCCTGCAACCTTTTTCGTCTTTTCTCTGCTTGGCTAAATCCTTTCATATGGCAGTTGAACTTTCTCTTTCTCTCTCTCTGTCTCTAAACTCTATTATATTGAGTTCTAGGGAAGGTCTGTGATTGGCCTGGATTCAGTAATAGGTCTGTCTGTGAATTATTTTTTCTGACTATAGGCATGAATGAAATGTTTAGCCAGATCTGGGATATTGATTCAACCCTATAACTAGATTGTCTGAGCATTACAACTGGAAGTTCTTCAGAAAAGTATAAAGTAGAAGGAAAACACTTTTTTTTTTTTTTCCCAGAGAAAAGAGAAGTATCTATTACCATTAAAAAGTTAAAAGACCAAATTGTGGAAAGATCAAACCAAACTCAGGAAATCTTAATATTATAATAGTTCATACTTTATGAACTATTTATTTTTTTTAGTAGGCAATTACTGGTTACGTTAGAAAATGAGATTAAGAAAAAGCAGAAAGCAAATAAAGAAGATGAGTGATAAAATTGTTCTTACTATCTTATGCATTCATTAGGTTGGATATAACTCTGTAAAGATATGCGATAGAATTGCTTCTCTATAGACATTTTCTTGCCTATAGCACATAAGACTTCAAACATATTTCACTTCAAGTTATCAAAACAAGAAGGATAACAAAATGATATATCAAATTATCTGCCAAAATCTCAATGTTTCTGTGTTGAAACTTCACAGCTCACCCCCTTGCTCATCCAGTCTGTTGAGTATCAGGAACACTAGAGCATGACTTCAGTCATTTTGTGAAAATTACTACAAATGCTAAGTGTTGATGAGATACACTTTGGATATTTGTATAGACTAGCTGCCCATCTTGAATTCTATTTGAGACTTAGATTGGTTCCTGTAACTCAAAATTATGGTTGGAGAATGAATAAAACAAACAAAAACCCTTCCATTTACCTATTTGTATGACTCTAGTGATTCTTATTTAAAAGACTATAGTTTAAAATAGAAGTATCTATTGGTGATATCAGTTTATACATTCAATCATTATAAGTGATTTTTTCTTGTTCATAATAAGCAAAGTATATAGACAAATATGAAATTAAAATTTAAAATCAGATTACTAGCTTAGTTTGCTGCTGCCTAGTCACTTCAGTTATGTCCAACTCTGTGCCAACCCTATGGACTGTAACCCGCCAGGCTCCTCCGTCCATGGAATTCTCCAGACAAGAATACTGGAGTGAATTTCCATGCCCTTCTCCGGGGGATATTCTCAACCCAGGGATCGAACCTGGGTCTCCTACACTGCAGGCAGATTCTTTACTACTGAGCCGCCAGAGAAGCCCCAAGTTTAGTTTGGCCCAGTATAAACTGTGATACATCATCACGTTCAACATACTGTGGTTTTGTAAGACTGAAAGAAATAAAATCCATTATTTCCTCATTGTATATACATGATATTTCTTATTTAAATACAGTCATATTTCTCTTCAAGATATTGAAATGATACTTGATAAATCTTGGGGATACTTGATAAATCATTCGGGGATCAGAAACAAGCTCATTTTGTCCTTTTTGTACAATTTATGAAGTCTAATATTAATTTAGAATTTGTTTAGCTTCACGATATCTTGTATGGGGGGAAGCAAAACAATTTGCTAATGTTTGTGAAAAGTTTCTCGTTTACTTATTAAATTTTCACAAATATGCAGGAGGGGTAGTATTTGTAGTAATGCTACACTGCCATCTTGTGGAATGACTGGATGTAAACCAGTTAATTAAACATCCCTGGCCTGATTCCAGCTCTAGGGCTCAAATAATTCTCTTGAAGATTTACTTAAGAGCTGTTATGTAGGTAATTCATCAGTGCATAAATGGTTACATTGTGGTAACAGATTACATCAGTTGTAAGTGAATTCTTTTATGGAATTAGTCAAATATAACCAATTTCTTTTTAGAAAGATTTTATTTAATTATTACATTCTGTGAAGTACATTTTAGTCAGAGAACAGAAAATATCAGAATTCAAGTTCTGCATCCACAAATAATAGCTATTTAATCTCCTTTGACCTCAGTTTTTCAGCCACTAAATCAAAGTTATGCTTTTGTTTTCTAAAGAACATCAATACTATCATTCATTGTGTGTATAATTCCACATTTATTAATTGTGTCATGAATATACATTCTGTGAAGTAGCCTTTGAAATTTTTTTAAGTACAAACCATTTGCCAGGCAATGTAATTTATGCATTGAAGTTAGTAATCTGAAAAAGAAATCTAGATACTATCTCTGCTTATGATGCCTATCATTTAATAAAAAGTTAATCAAATTTAATTGTAATAAAAGATCCTTATTTGGGAAAAGTTTAATCCTCTAAGTTAGAAGCATAATTTAAGTATATACTTCAAAATTCAATAGCATTATAATACTTTTTATTAAAAATCATAAAAGGCAATTAAGTAAGATATTAGATAATTTATTTTAGTAAATCTTATAAGTATTGCTGTTTCATTTCATAAAAGCTTTTAAAAATTTGAAATAATGTAACTTCTAAATAAAAGAAAATAATGAGCTTTATAAAGTTCAACTTTTCACAAATTTTTATTACAATACAAACATGCCTCTATATTTGCTTAGGGAAGGCAAATACTGAATTAAATTTAGACTCTTTCTAAATCCTAAACTTTTCAAGTTTTATTAATAAAACATTTACATAGAAATTCATAAAATATTTCTATTTATGCTTTTACAAATGGAACATATTACAAAATATATAATTATACTTTAGCTCATTTATAAAACCTGATTTGGAAGAATCACTAAAATTTTTCTAATTAAATCTTAATAGAATTACTTCCAAAATATTATAATATCATAAACTAATGACAGCCTTTTATATGTGTATAAGTGTATGTGTGAATTTGTGAGTATATGTGTGTATATAATGTATGCTTACTATGCATAGGGTATTTCTAAGTACTATTAGCTCAAATTTATACCCCTTTTATGCAAGTTACTGAAGTCCTTAGGCATTTATTTTTATTTCTTTACTGAATAATTGCACAATATTATGATGGCACATATGTGGCAGACGTGCCATCACTTCTGTTTCCCACCCTCCTGGTTGAAATCAATAATTAATCATGTTATTTTTTCTGGTTAATTATCACATGCCTTTTCACTTCTCCCAACTGAGTATAAGACAGCCTCTAGCAATTGGTCAGAAGGGGCACACAAAATAAAACCCATTAGCTAAATCTAATAATTGTGTTCAATATTGAAAGAGCAATTTTATTAATCTATCCCACTTATTCTTATTGCGTGGATATTATATTTTAAAGAATTATTCTTATCTACATGTATTATCTTATCTGTATGCATTATTGTCCCTATGGATTATTTATTTGCATGTAAAGAATGTCATAGTTTTACCAAACTTAACTGAGCAAAAGAAAATATATATTTATATATTTTATGTATTTATAAATATATACTATAAATACTTTTATATCTTTAAAATATTTTTAAATATATATTTTTATATATTTATAAAAATATAAAGAGGGGGAATATTAAACCAAAAAAAACCTAGAAATGATTGAAATTCTAGATTTATTGGAGTGCCTTGGGGAAAATATCTCATTTACTTGTCAATAAATTTATGGAAATATTTTAATAAAGTGAAACAATTATATACACATATCCAATTATTTTTATAATTTGTGATTTTTTAGTAGATGTTTCAAAGTTGCCTAACTATCCAAAAGCATATGCCTCAGTGTTTTCCTTTAGTTCACTATGCATTTACACACTTAAAAAAATAGTTACTATCATCTATGCCCTATGCAAAGTTTTTGATCATAGATATATAATGGTGAGCAAGATAAATATAGTCCCTGCTCTCATAGTGATTAAAGTTCAGTTAAGAAGACAATTTAAAAAGTATAATAAGTGCAGTGATAGGGGAAATGCAGGATAAATGACATGGTAAACACAATAGGACCTACTCTAGCCTGGAAGGATAAGGAAAGGACCCTGGAAAAAATGGTCATCAATTTGTCCCTGAATGATGCTTAAGAGTTATCCAGGCTAAGAAGAGACATGCGGGCATATTGTAAACAAAGCTATTGACAAATACAAAGACTTGGAGGCCAAGAAGAATAAGGTAGATTCAAAAATTAAAAGGCAAATATTGCTGGAGATTAGAGTGGAGAGGTGATACAGCAAGAGATGAATCTGGAGACACAGACAAGAGACGATAGAAAATAGTCTTGGAAGTTACAATAAAGAGTTTGAACATTATTCACAAGGACTTGAAGGCACTGAAGGTAAATAGCAAGTAATGTGATTCATTCTTCATTTTGGAGAAATCACTCAGTCTCATTAGTAATTATACAGAATATGAGAAAACAGGAGGAAGGCAAAACAAGTAGAGATGGCAAAAAGTCCAGGCAGATGATTACGGTGGCCTAGACTCAGACAATTGTGGTGGATATAGAGAAAAGTAATCCTAAAGAAAATCAGTCCTGAATATTCAGTGGAAGGATGATAATGAAGCTGAAACTCCAATACTTTGGCCAGCTGATGCGAAGAACTGACTCATTTGAAAAGAATCATTATATAAAAAATAAATTAAATTGCAGGAGTGGCTACAATTGCCTAAGTGTGAAGCAGGCCTAATAAAGAGTGTTAAAATATAGTGCCAAAGAGACATGAGAAAAAGTGAAAATGTAAAGTATAATAGAAGACTCTACATCCAAAAAAAAAGAGAGAGAGAAAGAAAGGGATATAGATTTAAGTGTATGTTAAATGGAATAGTGGGAAGCTGAGATAAATGACTAGAAATACTCATACGTAAATATCCATATTTAGTAGCCTACAAACAAAAGTAAAATTACCACTCAACAACATTGCTTTTTAAAGTACCAAGTATAAAATGAGGGAGAGAATCATATGAATTTCTGGGAAGAACTTTCCAAAGAAAGCAAATATCAAGGGTGAAAGTGAAGTGAAAGTGAAAGTCACTCAGTGGTGTCCGACTCTTTGCAAACCCATGGACTGTAGTCCATGGAATTCTCCAGGCCAGAATACTATAGTGGGTAGCCTTTCTCGTATCCAGGGCATCTTTCCAAACCAGGGATTGAACCTAGGTCTCCCGCATTGCAGGCTGATTCTTCACCAACTGAGCCACAAGGGAAGCCCCATGTATAAAATAAATCCAGGCAATTAAATATTTGGTGAAATTAAAATATACAATAAATTAAAAATTCATGTATAACACTGCTGCTGCTAAGTTGTTTCAGTCATGTCTGACTCTGTGTGACCCCGCAGACGGCAGCCCACCAGGCTCTGCCGTCCCTGGGACTCTCCAGGCAAGAACACTGGAGTGGGTTGCCATTTAGTTTATTCAAATTCTTGTCCTAGCAGAAACTGGATCATGATAACTGAGCATTGAATTCACAATATATTGCAAAAAATCTGGAAAGCTATATATTTTCTCTTTTAATAATATTTCTGAATCTCTTCTGATTAGAATCAGGATATATTAATGTTCAGAATCTATCCATCAATCATTTGCCTAAAATAAATATGTAATATCAAGGTTTGAAAATAAGCTGTCTTAAAAATGTAGAAAAAAGGATCTAGAAATATTTCTAAACAGGAATAGCATGGAAGATTGTTTCAGTTTAGCTAGAAAATGCAATAGAACAAAAATGTATGGAAACATAATAAAGGTACCTAAACTTCTTTCCTTTATGGTTTATATCTTCATTTGAGCATAGAGATCATGAAATATTATTCCAACCAAGAAAGTAAGCTCACAGCATCTCATAGTTCCTTCCCTCATATTCTTTGTCAGTCAAGATCCTAATTAATGTACCTCAGTGTTCTCATTCTCAAAGCAGATCTTTTGTCTGCCTGAGAGCTTTGCTATCATGTGGAAAATCCTCTGTTCCTGTTTTGTCACCCGACTGAGACCCGTAGTCATAAGTACCTCTCCCAGTGCCATCCAACTCTGTCAGTGCTGTGAAATCTATTTTTTTTTCCTTAAAACTTTTGGTGAATTCCAGATTTTCTGATCTGATGCCAAGGAAATATGCCAGATGGGAGAAGGCTGGGAAGAAAGCATAATCAATGATGTAGAAGTTGCTGTGTAATATCTAAAATATACTTTTAATCTGTAGACCAAATGGGCATTTTTGAAATCACTGTAGAGACTGACTTACCCACAGCTTTGCTATTGTCACTATTTACAACTCTGATAGTGTCAAGGGGCAATAGATACATTCACCGACATCCAGAAGCAATAATAAAATTAGCTGGAAATTGGTTAACATAAAATCCCATATTTTTTGTATTGGTTTATCCTAAAAAGTGAAAGATTTCATCATTATTTTAAAGTGTCATAAAGTATAAGTTGGGATATCTTTGAGGGTAAAAAGCAAAACAGTTTTTCAAAGAAAAACATTTTTCTCCCAGGGGCATATTTTAAAATGGTAAAGATAGAGAAAATGAATGGCAGTAAAGTGTCATTTTATGACTTGCATTCACTAATTTAAATTAGTGACTTACAGATGTATATTTAAACATCTAGTCAATAAACACATTTTGTTAAGCAATGGGTAGAAGAAACTATTATTTTCTTATTCAAGGTATTGCCTCAACATTCATATTGAGAGTTAATTCACTGTGAAAATTAAACAAAGTAAAATAGAAGAAAGCCAGTGTTCATTAAATTACATCAAAGGCCAGCTTTATGATTCCTAATCTTTTAGAATTTTACTGGTTATTATGAGTACTTTTCTCTAAACTTTTTCTTAAAGAAATAAAACCTTTAAAATACAGTTGGAGGCCCCTGCCTTTCTACAGCTTTTTACACCAAGGTGGTCATTACCTAAAATTCTTTGCTTCTTTCATACAAGATTTTATTATAAATGTATAAATCCATAAACTATATAGTTTTTATTTTCATCTTTGAATATTTATCTACAGTAATTTGTGTGTGTGTGTATATACATATATATATATATATATATATACATATATATATATGTTTGTTAGGTACTTAGAATAGGAAAAAGGAGTCCAAAATGATGGTGGCTAAAAAACAAAGAAAGGGAAAAGCCCATGAAAAAGGAACAAAAGAAAATCTGCAGACCAGTATGAGAACTTCAGCTGAAACAAACATCCCCCCTGGCTAGCCCAATGTGTGTAGGGCAGGCTCAGGGAGGAAGAGACAAAACTTATAAAAAGAGGGCGCCAAGAAGGAGTGAGGCCTCTTCTTTGGGGTCGGCCCCCGGTCACACCTCGAGGATGTACTATCCTTTGCTGAATAAAACTCTGAGCTGTAACCAAGCTGTAACACTGGCCCACTGTTTCAAATCTTTGCTGCAGTGAGACAGAACTGAGGAAATTACACACTTCCCTGACATATCCATTTGTATTTTATATATATCTGTATATATCCATCTATAAATTCTTATTTTGGCATGACTGGAAGTGGCACCCCACTGCAGTGTCCTTTCCTGGAGAATCCCAGGGACGGGGGGACCTGGTGGACTGCAGTCCATGGGGTCATGAAGAGTCGGACACGACTGAATGACTTGACTTTCACTTTTCACTTTCCTGCATTGGAGAAGGAAATGGCACCCCACTCCAGTGTTCTTGTCTGGAAAATCCCAGGGACGGGGGAACCTGGTGGGCTGCCATCTATGGGGTCGCCCAGAGTCAGACACACTGAAGCGACTTAGCAGCAGCAGCACAAGTTTTAATTATCTTTAACACATTCATATTAATGTACTTAATTCTGGTTCACTTTATAAAGTTACAAAGTGTCATGGTGCGTTTTTCTTTTGGGTGGACTTTGGGAAAGTTTCCACTAGGCTGACATCACAAGCATGCTGCATTCAACAGTCATTTACATGACTCCTTTGCACATAGGTTTGAGATTTTCTGTGGTTTATACCTACTATGTGTGAAATTGTTAGAGTACTAAATATATGCATGTTGAACTTTACTACATTTTGACACATTTCTCTCAAAAGTACCAATCTATATTTCAACCTGCAGTCTGTGAGAGTTTTCAGAGGGTGGAAAATTAATGTGTCAATACATACATGTGTTAGGATTTCTCAGAACTTTTGTTTTTGAGTCGGTTGTAGTAATTTACAAATTTCAGAAAAGTAATTTTATTTATTATGGAAAAACTTCTTCACTTGATTTCAATCATCATCATCTGTACTTATTTCTGATTTTTGTTTGTTCATTGTTTTCAGTTTAATATACAGTAAACATTTTTTCCATGGTTGTTCTTGTAGCTCAGTTATTAATGCTTGCTGATAAAATGGTGTCAGTATTTTAATTATGCAACATTTCAAGCCTAAAAGGAAGTATAGAAAATGAAAAGAAATGATCTATAATTTAAATTAATAAATACTGCATTTAAATAAAAATAACAGTTTATAAGGAAGAAATTATTTTTATATTTCCTTCATGTCATTTTCTAAGGGAGTAAGTTTACTCATAGAATTGATATCCTGTTATACACTTCCTTAACTGTGTATCTTAAGTGTGATCTTTCTTTATCACTCAACATTATTCTTTTGAGATCAATCTGTAATGAAAATGCAAATCCAGCTTATTAATTTCAACTGTTAAATATTATTTCCTTGTGTGACTATATTAGCATTTTCTTATCCATTTCTCTGCTGCTAAGCTGCTAAGTCGCTTCAGTCGTGTCCGACTCTGTGTGGCCCCATAGATGGCAGCCCACCAGGCGCCCCCGTCTCTGGGATTCTCCAGGCAAGAACACTGGAGTGGGTTGCCATTGCCTTCTCCAGTGCATGGAAGTAAAAAGTGAAAGTGAAGTCGCTCAGTCGTGTCCAACTCTTCGTGACCCCATAGACTGCAGCCTACCAGGCTCCTCCGTCCATGGGATTTTCCAGGCAAGAGTACTGGAGTGGGGTGCCATCGCCTTCTCCGATCCATTTCTCTACTGATGGATAATGAGAAGTTCCTCAGGGTGTATAACCCTGAATTAACCCATATCCATCCTGCAATGACAGAGTTTTAGCAAGGTTCTCTGATGATCTCTTTCCCTGGGTAACCACGCCCAGCTGTTCAGCTACACTAAGTGCTGGCTGATTGCTTTATTGTTTTTAACAATATCCTGGGGCGTAAATTGTTCCACAGACCAATTTAATCAAATTCAAGTGCTTGGAAAAGGGCCATTTCCTTTGTTAAAGCTTGAGGTTTGTTCTGTTCCCCAAAAGCAACCTTCTGCTTGTCTCTTGGTTCTTCTGGCCAACTATTTGGTCTATATTTCTCCAGTGAATCTGCCAATCTCGTCCCCGTTGCCTTTCAACACAATCTATACTATTTCTGAGAATACTCTTGGTCTTAAACTTCACACTCAGCTGCAAAGGAAGTCAGTTCTTAAGCAGAAATTTGGAGCACTCTGTTGTATTCCTGCTCCTTCCTAGAGCAAATCTCTGAACAACAGCTCAGTGTTCAGTGTTGGCTCAACATCAGTGTTGGGGCCAGGGGCAATAGATCTTGACTTAACTAGTTGAGCACTTGGTTGCTGCTGCTGTTGCTAAGTCGCTTCAGTAGTGTCCGACTCTGTGCGACCCCATGGACTGCAGCCTACCAGGCTTCTCCGTCCATGGGATTCCCCAGGCAAGAACACTGGAGTGGGTTGCCATTTCCTTCTCCAATGTATGAAAGTGGAAAGTGAAAGTCAAGTCGCTCAGTCGGGTCTGACTCTTAGCGAACCCATGGACTGCAGCCTACCAGGCTCCTCCATCCATGGGATTTTCTGGGCAACGGTACTGGAGTGGGGTGCCATTGCACTTGGTAGGGACGGACAATAGCTCAAGTTCTCCTTGGGTTGCCTTTTCTTGTGTAGAACATTCTACCCCATGAGCTGTGAAAAGATGATCTGGGCTTCAGTGTTCAGAAGCACTGCACCCCATGAGTGTGTTTAGGTGAAAGGGAGCCTTCTTGTTCACAATCACTTGGAACTTAGTTTCAGCAAGCAACTAGGAGATGGGGGCAGGATCAAAAATGCTGACATCCTTTTTCTTCCAGGATGATAACCCTCCAACTCAGAGTAGAGGGTAAAGAAGCAGGGTTCTTGACTATAATAATGTGAGCAGAGTTTCCATATCACTGAGTTGGAACGAGGAGGAACAGAGCAGGTTCAGAGACCATAAACTCTTTATTTCATTAAATAATTTTATTTAGATTTCATCAAACAGATATTTTTCATTTATTGTTTGCCCTTAGGACTATTTTCAGAGACATTAAATGTGTATGTTTAAGGATAAATTTCACCAGTTTTGCTGGAGGTGCATAGGTCTACAGAGCTCCTCATACTGTCATCTTGGAAGAAGTGAAACTTCTGCCTTATTAGCTTTTAGGTAGAATCTCACAGCTCTGATGCATAGTGTTTTAATTGTTGTTTACTTATACATGTATTTATAATTGCCACATTATTCATTCTATTCCCAAAAAGCCATTGAAAAGTCTATGTTTTGTTTTATTGTCTTATTTAATGGAGATGAGTTTTACAGAGTTATTTGTCATTTTCCATCACAGAATAGTCTCATAATTGAATCCTCAATTATTTGGGAGACCATTTATATTATTTTATTTTCCCCTTACAGTCCAGTTTCAAATGTGTATTTCTTCTATACCATAAGCACTCATGTTAATAGATTTGATACAATTTTACTACTGATATAAACTCATCCTTATAAAACCTATATGTGACATATTGAATGCATGAGTTTTTATTTTTTAAATTGTATCATATTATAAATCTCACTTTGTTTCTTGAAATTTTCCACTTGAAGTATGTTTTAATATCTACCCATGTGGCTCTATGCAAACTAGTTTTTTCTAAGCAAATATTCCAAATACACTTGTAAAAAACTGTTATTAGCTATTCTCCTAATGATGAACTTTTTAGTTTCCTCCTAACTCTAGATATTTTACTAGAAAGAACATAATGCACACCAAGCAATTTCAAATCTCAGCATATACATGGGGCATAATGAATCCCTTGATTTCTTCAAAATTACTTTTCATCCAAAATACTAGTGATGAGATAAAATTTATATTTTATGGCATGCCTAGAAAATTTTAAACATGGGAAAAAATTATCTACCCTTGGCTTCCTTTTTCTCCTCTACTGTGCATTGTGTATCTGCATGATGCATTGACCTTCCCTATCAATAGACATATCTATTCATTCATAAAGAGTAACATTCTTGTAGAACCGAGATAACTCTTTAAAAGATAACATTCCTTCTTGATCCTCAAAGGGTCACAATAACTCATATTCTGTACTGATAAATCTGAATTATGCAAATTATCTTTGCCATTTAATATACAGTTCTCAGTTTCAAAAATATATTTACCTGTGCTTGGAGCTGTAACAGGTAGAACGGTTCTCAGAACCTTGTCAGAGTTTGCTCCCATGTAGTAATCTTTACTTGACACAAATAAAATTCTCCATTTCTTTTTTTAAAAATTTATTTTTAACTGGAGGGTAATTGCTTTATAATGTTGTGTTGGTTTCTGCCATACATCAACACGAATCAGCCATAGGTATACATATGTCTCCTCCCTCTTGAACCTGCCTCCTATCTCTTGGCCCATCCCACCCCTCTAGGTCATCACAGATCACAGAGCTGAGCTCTTGTGTCAAACAGCAAATTCCCACTGACTATCTCTCTTACATATGGTAATGTATATGTTTCAATGCTACTCTCTCAATTCAACTGATCCTCTTCTTGCCCTGCTGTGTCCACAAGTCTGTTTTCTGTGCCTGTGTCTCTACTGCTGCCTTGCAAAGAGGTTCACCAGTACCATTTTTCTAGATTCCATATATATGAATTCATATATGATATTTGTTTTTCTCTTTCTGACTTACTTCACTCTGTATAGCAGGCTGTATGTTCATCTACCTCACTAGAACTGACTCAAATTCATTATTTTTATGGCTGCGTAATATTCCATTTTCTATATGTACCACATCTTATTTATCCATTCCTCTGTTGATAGACATCTAGGTTGCTTCCATGTCCTGGCTATTGTAAACAGCACTGTAATGAACACTGGGATACATGTGTTTTTTAGATTTGTGGTTTTCTCAGAGTATAGGCCCAATAGTAGGATTGCTGGGTCATGTGGTAGTTTTATTCCTAGTTTTTAAAGAAATCTTCATACTGTTCTCCATACTGGCAGTGTCAATTTACATTCCCACAAGGTGATGCTAGTTGTAAAGAATCCACCTTCCAGTGCAGGAGACATAAAAGATGTGGGTTCGATTTCAGGTTGGGAAGATCCCCTGAAGGTGGGCATGTAACCAACTTTGGTAATCTTGCCTGGAGAATCCCATGGACACAGGATCCTGGCAAACTATGGTCCATAGGATCACAAAGAGTTGGACATGACTGAGGTGACTTAGAATGTGCAAGAGAGTTCCCTTTTCTCCACATCCTCTTCAACATTTATTGTTTGTAGAATTTTGATGATGGCCATTCTGAGCAGTGTGAGGTGAAATCTACGTGTAGTTTTGATTTATATTTCTCTATGAATAAGCATGGATGTGAGAGTTGGACTGTGAAGAAGGCTGAGCGCTGAAGAATTGATGCTTTTGAACTGTGGTGTTGGAGAAGACTCTTGAGAGTCCCTTGGACTGCAAGGAGATCCAACCAGTCCATTCTGAAGGAGATCAGCCCTGGGATTTCTTTGGAAGGAATGATGCTAAAGCTGAAACTCCAGTACTTTGGCCACCTCATGTGAAGAGTTGACTCATTGGAAAAGACTCTGATGCTGGGAGGGATTGGAGGCAGGAGGAAAGGGGACGACAGAGGATGAGATGGCTGGATGGCATCACTGACTCGATGGACGTGAGTCTGAGTGAACTCTGGGAGTTGGTGATGGACAGGGAGGCCTGGCATGCTGCGATTCATGGGGTCGCAAAGAGTCAGACAGGACTGAGCGACTGATCTGACCTGGTTAATAAGCAATGTTGAGCATTTTTTTTTTCATGAGTTTATAAGCCATCTGAATATCTTCTTTGGAGAAATGACTGTTTAGGACTTCTGCCCAGTTTTTGATTGGGTTGTTTGTTTTTTTTATATTGAGCTGCATCAGCTGCTTGCATATTTTGGAGATTAATTCTTTGCCAGTTGCTTCATTTGCAATTCTTTTCTCCCATTTTGAGTATTGTGTTTTCATCTCAATTATGGTTTCTTTTGTTATGCAAAAGCTTTTAAATTTAATCAGGTTCCATTTGCTTATTTTTGCTTTTATTTCCATTATTCTAGGAGGTGGGTCAAAGAGGGTCTTGCTGTGATTTATGTCAAAGAGTGTTTTGCCTATGTTTTTCTCTAAGAGTTTTATATTTTCTGATCTTACATTTAAGTCTTTAAGTTTCAGTTTATTTTTAGTTTATTTCATATTTCACCAAGAGGTGTTCTAATTTCATTCTTTAACACATAGCTGTCCAGTTTCCACAGC
Source organism: Bos indicus x Bos taurus (assembly GCF_003369695.1). Taxonomy (NCBI): domain Eukaryota; kingdom Metazoa; phylum Chordata; class Mammalia; order Artiodactyla; family Bovidae; genus Bos; species Bos indicus x Bos taurus. Next base: position 80,564,126 of record NC_040081.1, on the reverse strand, counting down.
ACTAATTATTGAAGAAACAATCTTTTCTCCATTGTATAGTCTTTCCTCCTTTGTCAAAGATAAGTTGCCCATAAGTGCATGGATTTATCTCTGGGCTTTCTATCTTGTTCCATTGGTCTATAGTTTTGGTTTTGTGCCCGTACCATACTGACTTGATGACTGTAGCTTCATAGTATAATCTGAAAATAGGAAGATTGATTCCTCTGGCTCCATTTTTCTTTCTCCAGATTGCTTTGGCTATTCAGGGTCTTCTGTGATTCTATATGAGTTGTGAGATTTTTTTGTTTTATTTCTGTGAAAAATGCCATTAGTAACTTGATAGAGATTGCACTGAATCTGTAGATCACTTTGTGTAGTAAAGTTATTTTCATAATATTATTCTTCCAATCCTAGGACACAGTATTATCTCTCCCCATATGTTTATGTCATCTTTTATTTCTTTCACCTGTGCCTTATATTTTTATGAATACAGCTCTTTTGTCTCCTTCAGTTAAGTTCAGTTCAGTTGCTCAGTAGTGTCTGACTCTTTGTGACCCCATGAGTGGCATCACCTCAGGCCTCCCTGTCCATCACCAACTCCAGAGTTCACTCAAACTCACGTCCATTGAGTAGGTGGTGCAATCCAGCCATCTCATCCTTTGTCGTCCACTTTGCCTCCTGCCTCCAATCCCTCCCAGCATCAGAATCTTTTCCAATGAGTCAACTCTTCGCATGAGGTGGCCAAAGTACTGGAGTTTCAGCTTTAGCATCATTCCTTCCAAAGAACACTCAGGACTGATCTCCTTTAGAATGGCCTGGTTGGATCTCCTTGCAGTCCACGGGGCTCACAAGAGTCTTCTCCAACACCACAGTTCAAAAGCATCAATTCTTTGGTGCTCAGCTTTCTTCACAGTCCAATTCTCACATCCACACATGACCACTGGAAAAACCATAGCCTTAACTAGACGGACCTTTGTTGGCAAAGTAATGTCTCTGCTTTTCAATATGCTATCTATGTTGGTCATAACTTTTCTTCCAAAGAGTAAGTATCTTTTCATTTCATGGCTGCAGTCACCATCTGCAGTGATTTTGGAGCCAAAAAAAGTATAAATTAAACAAGCAGGGTGACAATATACAGCCTTGATGTACTCCTTTTCCTATTTGGAACCAGACTGTTAGTCCATGTCCAGTTCTAACTGTTGCTTCCTGACCTGCATACAGGTTTCTCAGGAGGCAGGTCAGGTGGTCTGGTATTCCCATCTCTTTCAGAGTTTTCCAGTTTATTGTGATCCACACAGTCAAAGGCTTTGGCATAGTCAATAAAGCAGAAATAGATATTTTTCTGGAACTCTCTTGCTTTTTCCATGATCCAGTAGATGTTGGCAATTTGATCTCTGGTTCCTCTGCCTTTTCTAAAACCAGCTTGAATATCTGGAATTTCACAGTTCACGTATTGCTGAATCCTGGCTTGAGAATTTTGAGCATTACTTTACTAGCGTGTGAGATGAGTGCAATTGTGTGGTAGTTTGAGCATTCTTTGGCATTGCCTTTCTTTGGGATTGGAATGAAAACTGAACTTTTCCAGTTGTCTCTTTAGGTAGGTTTATTCCTAGGTATTTTATTCTTTTTTTTGTAGTGGTGAATGGGAAAATTCCTTAATTTCTCCTTTTGATTTTTCATTGTTAGTGTATAGGAATGCAAGCGATTTCTGAGTATTGACCTTGTATCCTGGGACTTCACTAAATTCACTGATTAGCTCTAGTAATTTTCTGATAGAATCTTTAGGGATATTTATGTATGGTATCATGTCTTCTGAAAATAGAGTTTTACTTCTTTTCCAATCTGGATTCCTTTCATTTCTTTTTCCTCTCTAATTGCCATGGCTGCTGCTGCAAACTATGTTGAATAATAATGATGAGATTGGACACCCTTGTCTTATCTTGGAAGAAACATTTTCAGTTTTGCTATTAAAATTCTCCATTTCTTTATTAGATCACCTTATTAATATTTCACTGATGCTGATCACACTGCAAACTTTTTTATACTTGGTCTAGGCTGATGGAAAGAAATGTTCTTTGTTGTAAATTCTGAGTTAGGGAGCACTGGAATTTTTTTGATGGTGCACATTGCTGGGATTAAAAGCAAGTTTCATGCCTTACAGTGAGCATTGGAAATCCAGATTCCTACTCCTAGATACTATTTTTACCTGAAAGTTTCATAGGAGACCACAAAGTCAACTCGTCTTAAATCTCTGGCTTTATTTGGTCTCTTAACTTGGTAATTGAGGCTATTTGTTTCCTTTGAATTAGCTTCTTCTTTAACTGTTATGATTTAACTAGCCTTTCTGTGTGTCACAAAGGGATAAGAGTGCTTGTCCATCACCTGTGTTTGTCATGATGCTAAAACTCTAAGCATTGCTTTCCAAAATTGAATTCATATATACAGTTGGTAGTTGAAAATTTGACTAATGAGAACATATGGTACTGTCAGTATAATGATGGCATGCTATTTAGAATAAAGACAATTATCAATCAAATTAATCATTATTCTTTTAAGCAGAATGTGCCCTACATGGCTCAGAACACAATGCATAATGTGCCTCCCGGAGTCATAAAATGTACAACATAGTAAACAATGAAAAGACCTATTGGTAAAGCAGAAATACTCATAAAAAGTAAACATTTTATAGAATCAATTTTTTCCATGATCAGCTGGATAAGAATAAATCAGAGCAATTATTGTATTGTGGCTTAGAGGAAAAATGAGATATGAACAGCATTAACTTTATTCCTGATGTTTATGTCTTATTTTCTTCCCTCCAAAGCAAAATTAGGATGTAAAACATCATTTAAGAAAAAAAAAAAGTTCACAATGTATGCAATGTATCCTAATAAGTTCATTCTTGGTTTTATGATATATTTATTAAAGTACAATTGTTGGTAGATCATTTGGAGAATGAGATGGTGGAGGAAGTGTGGAAATTTGAAAGACTACTGCATTGCTATGCAGCAATTTTCTGAAACTATATTGACAGGAATATGATTACAATAGTTTTATTATTTTTTGCCAATAATTGCTACAAGCAAGGAGAGGTGTGGCTAAAATAGAGGAAAACTAAATGGGGGGTAACATTGTCATTTGACTTTCAGGGCTCTGTCTGGATTTGGTGAGGGTGCAGAAGGAAAACTAAAGATGATTTTTATGTCTATGAGAATGTTTAAGTATTCAATATTATAGTATTTCATTTGATTGAAGAATAAAACCTGTTCATTTAGATTTTCAGGTTTCTCTAAACTAAATTAAGAACGTGTATCTTTAAATTTCATTAAAATGATTTGAGGTCTCCAAAGTTCCAAATAAACAAGTTAGCAGTTAGAATTTAACCATTTTAGGATGTTTTCATTCAAAATAAAGTTAGATTTGGTCTAGAAGACGTTTCAAAATAGAGAAGTTTAGTTTAACAATGCTAATCATATTAAAAAATAGGTAATATCCTTGGTATATCATGCTTTAGAAAATGAGAGTTCCTGGAATTTCATGAAGTTATATACTCAAATTTTATTTTTGATTGAGGAAACATAATAAACATTAAAATCAAATCAGACATTCATCCCTTAAAACTGATCTCATACCAGTAAAAATGTTAAACTACTTATAAAAAGTAAAAGTCAGTTCAGTAACTCAGTTGTGTCCAACTCTTTGCAACCCCATGGACTGCAGCTTGCCAAGCTTCCCTGT